>NW_027266286.1:10139059-11339059 GCF_022045235.1 Haliotis cracherodii
GCAGATAATAAAAACACACTCATTGACTCCTCCAATAGTGAGTTGACACACCAGGCTGTAAGTACAACACTGTTTAAAGTGGCATAAAACCCAACTCACTTACTCATTGACAAATTTTGGAGTAATTTCAAAGACTTGTGAGACTTGGGTCAGTTCAAGCACAATCTCCTAGGAGATATTGCTTCAATGAAATTGCAGCACAATGGTTTGCAGGCCAATGTGACATCATCAAATACCATGACATCACAATCAAATGACATCACTAGTCTCACTGCTGCTGATGCTGGTTAGCTGTAAATTTTACACTCAAGTCACTAGTTATTACTATTTACAAACTAAAATCAGTAGAAGAATGTTTTGGATGTTGCAGAATCTCACCCTCATGTCTTTTGATAGCAAATATATCAGTACAGATCAATAACAGTTTAAGACTCCGAGGCTTAAGGAGGCTTGTCAGAATACATGAGGGTGAGATTCTCTGTGTCAATCACTGCTCATGCTGTCAAGCACTGGTCTGCCTTTCCAAGCCTTGTGTGTACACCTCTGTGATATGCCTGGAATATTGCCATTCCACATCTCAGAAAATATGATCTCTGTCATCTTCCTCAGGCAAGGGAGTTAACTGACTATAAAAGTACAGTTTCAACCCTTGCCGAACTAGGCTGCAATTAATACAGTTACATTTTGGCAGGACTATGCATAGTCCAATCAAAATCGCGTAATGTACGGTTCGTAAACAACATGGATTTCAACGTGCAGATTTCAGTCGACTGCAGGATTTGCAAAACATGCGTACCGCCAACTGGGCGTTGACAGATATTTTGCAAATTCTTTCATGCTTTTAATCAAGGTGCTCACGTGATTTGATGCACTTCGTGGGATAAGATCCGTTTTATTAAAATATAGATCTTGATCATCGAGCAGATCGTCTTCACTCGGGACCGCCATTTTGTTTGAAGCAAATGCAAGTGTTAAATGAGAGATGGAATCTGATTGGTCAATAGGAGGAACATAGAAGTAACATAACTCAAAATAGCCACTGGTGTCGCTACGATCGAGTCTGGAAATTCCAGCCTTGTCTGGCAAGGGTGGAAACTGGACTTTTATAGTTAGTTAATGCCCTTGCCTCGGGAAGATGGATCTCTGTTGGCTTTGTCTCATTGTCAGCCAAATGTGTTTGCTGAAACTTACTTGATGGACTTGATGGAAAACTCCAACTTGTCAGACATTTTGATCATCCAATCCACACTTAAGTCACCATGGATACAACAAACCTACACTTTGAAGTCTCACTGCTTATATTATAAGTGACTTGATATAAATGCACAGCCAATGCACTGCATACTTTTTCCACATCCAAAAAAAGAGTTCAGAATGTTGAAATGTCAAGGTTTAAAACAAATTCCAAAAATAATGTTTTAATGTTCTAGTAGTTGTGTTCCTTTGGAAAGAATTTTTTTTTTTATGTTAGCAGTTTTTTTTATTATACTCATGGAAAAAACTATTGAATAAAACAAATCAATTACATCCATGAAAAACATCATCCTGAAGACATTGTATTGCATTTAGATTATTCCCCTTTCACATCTGAATAAGATTCACATGTCCGAATAATTTCACGGAATTCAATCTTGAAGAAATTGCTTGATATACAAATTTCTCGACCAACTGTTCAGTTTGAGACTGAGTTGCATAATGAAAAGAATAATCAATGCTTCACAAGAGAAAATGTTTTCAAGTGCATTTCAAAGGCCACTGCAGAAAACAATTACTTTATTATGATTGATAATGTCAATTTTGTCTTAATCCTTCTATTTGTCCTCAACGTAATGTATTTGATCTGAGAAAAAATGAAAATTTGAAAACCATATTAAAAAATGTCCAGTCCAAACTGAATTTCAAAATATAATTTACACTTTCATTTAATATAACTTAATTTAAAACTAATCTGAAACCAAATTGAAGCAGTGTTCACATGCCGAACCGAAAAAAATGTACATCACAAAAAATACCTTTCTCAAACTGACGTTGATTATTTGCACATGAAATTAAGCTCAGCATATCTAATCCTGCACAGGTGTGTTGATAGGACGCTCAACCATCCTCTGTTATTTCTGGTGAAGTTTTTTATTGGAAATGTCATCACATGCTTTTTCTGCCTCGTCTTTTATTCTAAACAGTCGGGATGAGGAAGGTAATGGTCCATGCTCGACATTTGATGAGTAAAAAGAAGAGGCGTGTGTCTTTACCGTTTCCCTCACAGATTGGGAGGAGGGTCGAGCTAGGCGGCAGAGAGGATTTGGCGATGTTGAAGCGTTCATGAAAGTTATACAGGACAGGTGGATGTTTCTGAAGAGGATATTGTTTCTTATGTTGTTTTTTTATTTCTCATGAATGGAAATTCTAATTGGATGGTCTGGACTGAATTTGAGAAGTTGGTATTCCTTGAAAAGTTTTCGAAAATATTTTTCAGTGTTGGGCAAGGAACCGGTAACAGGTTCTGGTGTTGGATTTTATCAGAGTGCTGTGTTTTTTTATTTACGTTTTGAGACAATAGCGTAAAAAACAGTTAGGTTGAAGATCTACAAATGTGTGTTTGGATCATGGTGAATATTAAAATCTCATTCAAGTTTTCAGGATTTTTCTCATGTCTGCTGAGATTTGTATAAGTTACAATTTGACTCTAAGGTGTGTTTAATGGTTCCGTGGAAAGTCATTAAGAGGGTTTTTTAACCAGGAAGTGGTCTAATCATTTTCACTTGCTATCAACGTGTCTGTGAGTGCTGGTGCATTATGGGATTACTCTGTCGGATGTGTTCAAGTTGATGGAATCTTGACAGATTTGTGAGTGATTTAATGATACTATCTTTTTGTGTGAAAAGAACCAAGTTTGATAAATTTCGCAATCTCACTCAGAGGGTCAATTCATGATTTTATTTTCATTTCATGAAAATAACAACTTTTCAAAATACCTTTGATTTATAATGACTAATGCGACTTCAAAAAGAAAGTTTATGAACAACAACTGTTTTTTTCTTTGTATTTTTTCAAGTATCAGGAAATTCTTATCTTAAAGTTGTTCTTTTTTGGGAACTTGTTCCTTGTCTATTTACAAGATTTTGGATTGTGGGTTTACTGATTAAAGTTGTATGAAGTGAACTGAGCTCAGGAAGAAATCAAGGGAATTATCATGTAGTAGATTCAAGAATTTTCCCCCAAATTTCCTGTCTTAGGATGAGCTGAGATATGAAAGAATAAAAATTTGGTGGAAATGTACAAAAAGTGTATTATCTGTATGTTTAATTGTGACTTTGAATAATTGTACTACAGTAAATTACTTTTTAAATTCCACATTTATTTCCTAGGTCTAATGCATCAATGTATGAATTTAGACTTTGTTTTATTACCTGCTGGATTGATATCATGATCAAATTTGATTTATAAGACAAACTTTGAGTGTCTTTTAGGGTTTAAATCAAATTTGCTAGGACTGCTAATTAGCCATGGCATAGACCCCCTTTAAATATGTAAAATTCTGAATAAATTGTCTAAGTTTGTACAAACGTTTATGAAGAATAATTTTGCAATATTTTGTACATGTCTTTGAACTTCTCGTAAAGAAATGAGTTACAAATGTATTACATAACAGATTGCATATTCTAAATCCTTGTAGCATAATAATAGTAATGAACCGATCGTATTGTTTATCATCTTGAAACTGACAATGTCATTGGCGAAATAGACATATGTCACAAACGCACTGGTTTTTACAGACGAAAGCAATATGAAAACACTTTTATCAATTGGGCGTGTTAGAAACAGGATATTTTTCACATGGGAGAAAACAAGGCTCGTATAAGGATTAAATTGTGTTGAGAAAATGTCTTTTAAACATTTTTATTCAGTTTATTTGTAGAGTTTCACATTTGTTGAATTTTGCTGTGAAAGAATCGCAGGAGATCAAATGGTTTGAGAAACGGTCAACTTTAGTGTGGCTATTTTCAGATCTCAAAGGACTCTTCTTTTATGGGATTTTGAGCCAGTACCAACATCTCTTTGGTGCCTGGTCTTAAGCAAGACTTTATTTCAAAGTAGATGCTTGAGATTGATGAAGATAAACCAGCACTGAAAGTGGCCAGCGTACATTTCACTCCCATTTTCAATCTGATGAAATTAATTACTATCCATGGCATTAATTACAACAGACATTTCAACATTCGCAAAACCTGAAGTGGAATTACGGATTAAAACGTTTCCTTCGTTTTTCCTTACTGCTACATCGGATTAAATCTTGATTGTATTTCACGGAAATGGATATTGGTTTCATGTCAGCTTGTGAGAAATTTACAAGGAGGAGGAAGTGATATTGACGACTAGTGCCGTAATTAACACTACGAATATGAGATGCTGAAGTTGTTATTTTTGATATTTTGATAAACATCGTCGATTACATCTCAGTGTACAAGCATCAGACTGGATCCTGTTCACGCTGGGCTGCGTATTGACTTGATCAAAGATACTATCTGGATAACCATCAGTTTGGATTTTGATTACATGTTAACAACATTGAGTGACTGGCGTTGTTTATGTATCTGATGTTTTTGATACATGTGATATCACCTGAACATAGATTTATAATCATACCTGCTGAAGTCAGGTGATAGAACCCCAAGGATTGTCGAACGGCTGGACAATTTGTTTCACGGAAAGTGACATTTAGACGTTTTGTGGATTTACCAAATACCATGATGAATGTGTTCCAGAAGGCAGCAATTCTTGCCAAATTGCAAGTCCGACTTAAAAATGTTCGCAAAAACAAAGAAGAAGCAGAGGTAAGCAAGTGTCAAAGTTTAGGGTTTTAGTTCAACTGGTTTTATCGCGTGAGCAGTTGCCAGCTGGACAACTATAAATATTTTATCCATAAAAGGCAGGAAAATTACTGTCTTTGCCTACCAATATTCTACATATTGTATTCATTGTCATTATTATCATCATAATGAGTGTGAAGTGATGGAAAGCATTTGTGTCCATGCACCTGGCTAGATTGGAACAAAACCCAACTCATATATTATTAATTCCATCTTTGATAATAAACATCATTATTATTATCATCATTTTTATATATATGAGATAGATTTTTATCTAAAGAGTCAGTTATTACCCTTGAATGTGATTTTCAGCATCACTTTTATTATGTTTTTTCCCGTGACATTTTCTCACCGCAAAAAGCTGCAAGATTGCAGATGTGGCATTTAGCAATAATTTCTCACTTATTATATATATTGTAATGTGAGATTGAAAAATACGCAATTACTTCAACAATCATATCAATACCTAAAATGCATAATTGTGTATGTATTTATCGTTGCATTACTTACATAAACAAAATGTAATCATGAATATATGATACTCCTTTCCTAAAGGCTTGTACTACCTTCCTGACAACTGACTCTGAAATTCACCACAATCATGAATGTTGAAACATTAATTTGTGTTGGAGAAAAAGTGATCTTTGAACTTTGTAAAACACCCATATGGGAGAATATATCATGATGGACATAGCACCTGTTTAGTGGTCGACAGACAAAGGCAAGATTTCTTTGAAGTAAAACACAGGTGTATGAATCAATCAGCCTTGAGTGTCAAGATGCTTTTTTTGATGATCAAGCTAAAACTTGAGTATATCATTCAGCAACAGTTGTCAGTGTCATGAGGTAAGTGAAAGTGATCACTGAGATGGCGTGGTTTAACAGCACCATCCTAACTGTTTCTTCTTGGATGGGATGCCTCCTGTTCAGTTGAACAGACCAAACGAAGTTTAACTTGACCTAGGATTTCGGAAAAGATAAGGTGACATTATGTGATATAGGTGTTTGACATTCAGAGGGGCGGAAGCATGTGTTTCTGGATAATGTTGTTGCGGAGTCAAGAGAATGTTTCAAGTTTCTGATTTGACGTGAATTTATGAGGTCATGGCCAGGATTTTGACATTTTTGTTTCAACCAGATTTGAACTTTGATATATTGTATCATGGCTTTTTCTTTCACAAGGATTTTAAAAAATATATATAATAACTGCACACATTATTCATTGTCATAATGAAAAAATACTCACTCACTCACTCACTCACTCACTCACTCACTCACTCACTCACTCACTCAAATATTTGTATTTATAGTGACCTGATGTTGTGTGCATATGGTTCTACAGTTAGGTATCTTTAGAAGAATATTCATACGGATACCCAATGTAGCGAGGAAATTCCTGTCAAATAACTGGAATACTGTTTACTCACTCACTCACTGATGTTGTGTATATATTGGCCCACAGTTAGTTATCTTTAGAAGTATGTTCCTACCTATACACAATGTAGAGAGGAATTTCCTGTCAAATCATGCTGTGAAATAACTGGAATACTGTTCACTCACTCACCCAAGAATCATCTTGACCACAGTGGCAATTAATTTCAACAAATATTGGTGCAACTGATTGGAATATGGTGAAACATATTTATGTTTCTAAGTGCATGGCTCCATTTTGTAATCCGAAATGCACACTGCATGGTTCCAGGGTTGACAATGTCATATGCATTATGAATGTAGGTATAGGTAGTTAATTTTCAGGTAAGGATGGTACCGTAAAGCTTCTTCTTAAAGAACAATGTTTGCTAGCCATCCACCCTTCTGCCGGACCACATATTTCTTGAGTACATCTTCGTCAGGTCATCTGGTGTATATGTTCAGTAGGTTATACAAACATCCTATAGCCAGCAAGCACAAACCTTTAATATCAACACTGGATGTTGAAAGGGAAGAGTATATTTGAAATACCGTCTGGAACAATGTCTGCAAGTTGATGAAGGATACAGTTTGGTGTGGTATACATCTTGTATCGACCTGGGTCACACTGACTGAACCAGTTGCTGCAGATGAACGTCAGATGGACATGGTATTTCACTCTAGGTGTACCTGCGTAGGTGCCCCCTCGGCAGGCTGAGGTTGGGGGTAGAACAGCAATGACAATGAGTGAGTGACTTGGGTTTAACGCCGCTTTTAACAGTATTCCAGTTATATCGCTGTGTCTCAGATGTTTACCACTTCGGTGAAACCCACGAGCATGGGTATGGTGCTGACAAACCTAGAAACATATTCAAGGCAAACCGGGATTCGGTAGGTGGGTTGGTGAGTGAGTGAGTGAGTGAGTGAGTGAGTGAGTTGGGGGGTTTGAGTGAGTGAGTGAGTGAGTGACCTGGCTGATGTCATCATACCTCAGTAGTTTGCATTGTGTTCATACTTCCAGTCTGTGGTTTGTCTGGTCCATTATTTACAGGCCGTTGTGATAAAGCTTGAATATTGTTCACTGAAGTATTAAACAAGATTCACTCACTAGATCTAGACAACAGTATGGTTATGGAGTAATTTCACTTTGTATACGCAGCATTTCCATCAAAAGGAGAGGTTTCCACATTCTTCTTTTTCTTCTTCTTACCGCCTCCGTGATCTAGTGGTAGAGAGTCTAGTGGGGGATGGAAGGTCCGGGGTTCGATCCCCGGCCGCATCATACCAAAAGATGTAAAAAGATGGTACTTGTTGTTACCCTGCCTGGGGCTCTACATTATGGGGCTTAAACAAGGACTTGTTGGCTCAGAGTCAGTATACTGTGTCTGAGTGTGGTATTCATGTTAAACTGCAGCATGGTATCTAAGTAGGTTAGCACTATAAATCAGCATTAGTCCGGACTAGCACAAGCACACTCATGCATACATGTCGCTACATAAGTGCAGTAATCTTGGACGCAATGTTAAACCCCATTTCACCTCACCTTCTTCTTCTATGGGTACTACTTTAAACATTCCACTATAGTGTACCGTATTTGACGTAATAAGCGCCCAGGGCGCTCTCAAAATTAGAAATAGGGGGCTCTTATTAGAATATCATTTTGGTGGAAAAAAACATAGTTGAAAGATAAATTTCGTGGTTTAGCCTGAAATGTTTATATGCAACAGATATATTTTCCCAGAAATTAATTGCCCATAAATAAGGGTGCATATTATACCGAATAAATAAGTCTTGTGTACATTGATCAATCGGAAGGGATGCTAATAGGGCTTGTTCACTAGCCAATATATCAGCAAATATCGCCGTGGGCGCTTATTAGAGCGGCGCGCTTATTATGTCGAATACGGCATATCAATACTGCCCCAGTATGTAGTTCAGTGGACAGTACCCTCCCAGTCTGGAATACATATTTAGGCCAAATGTTACCAGTTGTGATATTGACATATTTGTGTTTGAAGATTATATTAGAGCCCATGGAGAAGACCATTAGTCCTGATTTCTAACAGCTGGGGTAGTTTGCTCTTTGCATATAGATTACGATGCCATTGTACATTTCAGTGAAACTGACCTTGCCCTCGATATTGAACATGTGGAATGGAAATGGCTCAGCTTCAAAGAAGGGGAAATATTTATATAACTGAATTTTGTTCTGCTTGAATTGATATTATTATTCTTTTGAATTTAGTGAATAATTTTGGAATTGAAAAGGTATTTGATTTTATTGTCAAGTGAAAGACTAGAGGTTTCACAGTTCTTTCAGTATCATGATAATGATTATTGGATTTTATGAAACAGATTTTTGCAGTCATTACGAATATCATTCTTTATGACAGAGTTCTTGTTTTATTTAGTCATGGTAGAATGGAGATACCGTATTCGACGTAATAAGCGCCCCGCTCTTGTTAATATATTGGCTAGTGAACAATCCCAATTAGCACCCCTTCCGATTGATCAATGTACACAAGAATTATTTGTTCGCGTATAATATGCACTCATGTGTTATATGCACCCTTAATTATGGGCAATTAAATTCTGGAAAAATATATCTGTCGTATATAAACATTTCAGGCTGTCAGCATAAACCACGAAATTTACCTTTCAACTCTGTTTTTTCCCCACCAAAATAATATTCTAATAAGAGCCCCCTATTTCTAATTTTGAGAGCGCCCTGGGCGCTTATTACGTCGAATACGGTAAATATGTTCGTAAACACGGTTCCAAATTCAATTTAGCGCGGCTAAATCTACAGGTGAACTGGCTCTATGTTGAAAACACTGTATGTTTATCTCCTAAATCACTCACTCACTCATTATGACAGAAATACACATGATTATGAATGCACACATGGCCCGATGTCAATTTCATATTGCCACTACACTGCACATGGGGGAACTTAGCCGTGCTTGCGTACATTTCATAATCCAGATCAACATGGTAAATCACATCCATATGAAAGTAATACCATTCCATCTGACCCAACACGCCACACCGGCCAGTGTTGCAGTAAGAGGTCTTAAGGGTTTGTTTACAACCCCTCAGAAACAGAGTAGCAGCGATCAGCTCTACCTGGGGTGGTGTTTATACCAGTCAGCTGACAAGCCTGGGTGTCAATTATTTTTGCACTTTTTTTTGGAAGCGAATTGGATAGATGTGTTCATCTTCCCTGATATTTTGTCAAGGGTGGAACAAGGACGAGAGTGTCAATTAGTGACAGATAGCTGTCACTGACTTTATCAAGTGTCAATCAAGTGCCTGTTGCATGTCGATATCAACATCTGTCCACCGTTGATTGACAGCTCCTAATGCTGGAGAAAAGATGATTTGTCTTAGTGGGATTTCTCCAACTTGGATATATTTGTCACTGATTTTGTTATCAATTGATTTTTTGTGAGACATCTGTGAGGCTTTCAGTGAAGGGAAATTTACATCGTAAAAGTTTTTGGAATGACATCATTTCCGTGAGCTTTTTTGTGATGCTGCCACTGTGTGTGGACAACTGATATATGGTTATCACTTTGGGATTTAATTTAATACCTGTGTACATCTGACATCAACATCTACTAATGAATCACATCAACTGTGATCTGTGTGAGCAATGTCCTGGAGAGCTCTGAGATAGACGTGGCTGGTAGGTTTTTTTTAGATAAAGTGTGACATCTGAGAAAAAAGATCCTGTGTTTGTAACTGCCAAGGGGAAGATTTGTGCATAAAGAAATAAAAACACGAGGATACCTTTGGTGCTGTTGGAGGACAAAATGGCATCCAAGGCAGATATAAGAAAGGTATGTAATCAAGTTTTAATGCTAAGTTAATCAAGGATTTTTAACAAATTTGAGGTAGCCTACTGGTTAAAGCTCTCCCTTGACATGCTAAAGGCCCAGGTTTGATTCCTAACATGTTGGTGAAGCCTAGTCTGTCATACAAATATATCCAATACAGCCCATGCAAGTCTATAAAGTTTGGCAAGTCTAGATTACTGCAGTATGTGAAAATGAAGAGAGTCTCTGGGCTTTTTATTATATTTTTATTAAGATAAGTTAACAGCTGTTTTTTCTGTAAGATATGCTCATTTCAAGACAGAGAGGGTTGGACAAAGAGACAGGTATACAAATGCCAGTAAGAATTAAACAGGCCCAGTAAGTTTAGAATTGAGGTGGTGCGTCTGGTTGGCAGAAAATGAAACGTCCTAGTTTACGTTTAATAGTTTTGTAAGTTTCGTGAGAACATTATAAATATGTAAAGCAAAACACAATCAATACACCTCTTGCATAATCAATACACCTCTTGCATAAAAAGTAATTGTTTTCCCATATACTGTAGTAAGTACTTTAGTACCATATTTTCTTGAGTATAGTGCACACCCACGTATAATGCGCGCCCCTCTCTAGTGGATTCAGTATTTTGGAAAAAAAAGTTCCAATTTATGCACAGAAAAAATCTCTCCGTACCCCTCCAGTGAATTCCAGTAAACAAACCGGTGATAAGAAACTTGGTCAGTACAAATTTGAAATTTGATATAAATAAATCACCAGACATGTTGATTTACCATTTAAATTGTATTTTTTGTTCTGCTAGGCATTGTTATATATGCAGGGATTAAGATTACCATGTGTATTTTCTTGTAAACTAAGCCGGAAACAGCAAGCAGCTGTACACACCTGTTCTTGGAATCTACTGTAGTCTATGTGTTAAAAGTTCAAATTTCAAATTGTTGTCTTGAATTGAGGTTGTAATTTTGAAAATATAAATTATAAAATTCATAAAGAAAATTAAAAAAAACGAGATTCATTCAGTGATAAGATTAAATTTTCTATTTTATCTCAAATTTTTGTGAAATTTTATCGTATGTTTAGTGTTTGAAATATTGACTGGATCTGAAACAAAGTCTGCATGTTGTTTGTAAGTAATTATTAAGTATCTCATTCTAAGCCTAGATCATTGCATTATTTAACGGGTTTTGTACACTTTTGTATATTTTGTTTCGTGGAACATTACCAATGTGTCAAATTCAATGAATATGCCAATTTTTCCTGCACGAAAAATAAATTTTACTCTTTTCTCATTCCACTGCGTCTGACAAGCAAGCCTAGAGGCTAAATTGCGTGTCCCATCTGTTTGCATTTGAGACAAAATGGCTGCATATGAATCAGAAAAAAAGAAAAAGAAATCTGACCACAGGAAATTGCCTTGCCTGTTTCCCTCCACCTAGTTGACTCACACCTGTAGCAAGCCATCACAGCTGATTGGTGGTGAAGGATGAAGGCCCCGTGTTGATAGTGTGATGGATGAAGGGAGATAACTCCTGTCTTCTTGGTGGCAAACGGTGGCGATGAGTTGCCGTGTGTCTGTGAAGAGATTTTATGGCTTGTTCTTGTTGAGTTGTTTGTGATGTCAGATTAATGGAGTTAATATATAAAGTGGAAGGCTTCGCAGTAGGTGTAATTAAATACAACGTTCATGACTAATAAATTCATTATAGGTTAACTTTGAAGGGAGGTCTATTTCAGTGAGTTCATGATATTATGATCCTATTAGAAAATATAAAAAGATTCTTAAACAGTATAAATATATAAAGTTTGATTGTTATCTAAAAAATGTGAATCAAATTTTCGTAAATGTCTTCAATGTTTTTGGTAGGGTAGCCTTGTGTTTAAGGCGTTTGCTTGTTATGCTGATGACCTAGGTTCTATTCCCCATGAATAGAATGATTGAAGTCCATTCGTGTGGAGTTATTGCGGAATATTGCTAAAAGTGGCGTAGAACCCATCTCACTCACTCACTCACTCACTCACTCACTCACTCACTCACTCAAATGCTTAGGATCAAGCTTTGAAGTTAACAAAATGATTCAGAAATTTGGTTATAATTATTTTTCACTTACAAATAATGTGATGTTGTTTCCTGTCTGCATGTACTATTTGCCAGGAAACAAATAACAAAAAAAAAAATAAACAGCTGACTGTTTTCATTTTAAGGATATGAAACCATAAGTGGAATATTTGACATGGGCTGATATATCATGACACAGCATGACACAGCATGACACAGGATGACATGATCTTGTGACATGCTCTGGGGTCACTTCAAGAACAGGATCAGGACATTTATCAAGAATATGGCCTCCTGTGCTGAATCATCTTTATGCAACAGTTGGGACTGTTTCCGCTGTGAGCTGTGGAGTGGCATTGAAATGACTTGCATGCAATCAGCAGCTATCATTTCAGGGTGTAGCTCATAGGTCTCTCCTTTTTTATGTACCAGTTTACAGTCAAAGGCAAATTTCCTCAGAGGTGAATGCAGCTAAAGACAGAGAGGAACCCATCAAAGGAATGGCGGGTTAAGACATGTCGGTTGCAGTAAAGAAGGAAATACCGTATTCGACGAAATAAGCGCCCCGCTCTAATAAGCACCCACGGCGATATTTGCTAATATTTTGGTTTGTGAACAATCCCAATTAGCACCCTTTCCCATTGATCTATGTTCACAAGACTTATTTATTCGTGTATAATATGTGTGTTATATGCATCCTTAATAATGGGAAATAAAATTCTTGAAACATATATCTGTCGTATATTAACATTTCTGGCTGTCAGCATAAACCACGAATTTTACAATCTTTCAACTCTGTTTTTTTTCACCAAAATAATATTCTTATAAGAGCCCCCAATTTTTAATTTTGAGAGCGCCCTGGGCGCTTATTATGTCGAATAGGGTACATTCTCTCTCACTAGAGCAGTTAAAGATTGAAGGAATTTCTTAGAAGTCTTTTTGTAAGGTAGTGTGAAAAACTAAAGTAAAGGATTTCATAAGAACCCAAGGATATTCTAAAATAATACGAGAAATGCAAAAATTCCTAAAGACATTGTAGTAATTAGAAATATGGAGAAAGGAAAACGGAATACTGTGAGAATGACTTTATGTAGTGAGCAAGTGAATGTTGTTTTATGTCACAGCATGATTCCAGGTATCACAGCTGCTTGCATTCATCAGGCCTGAGCAAGTGGATGATAACATGAACAACGATCCATGTCAATGTATGACACACAGTCGCCAGGAGCATTTTATTAAAAACAAGAGAAAGTTATAATTGAATATGAATAATTGGCCCATATGCCTGATGTACCCATGTATTGATTTGCATCCCAGAAGCATCCTGATTATGATCCTTGGTTTGTCAGCACCACATCCATGCTTGCGGGTTTCACCCAAGTTGTATATGTCTGAGACCTGCATGAATTTGGAATTTCCTGTCATATCAGGCTGTGAAATAACTGGAATACAGTTCAACATTCACTCACTCACTCACTCACTCACTCACTTTTAACAATATTCCAGTGACATCACAGCAAGGACAACAGACCCAGATCATTGCTGTGATGAACAAATACTTTAACCACAAGGCCAAATGACTATACCTACATGCTTATATACTATTATAACTGAAATATTATTTCAAGCAGCACTCAGTCACTCACTTACTCACTCACACATTTGTTCACTCACTCACCCAACCACTCACTCACTCACTCACTCACCCAACCACCCACTCATCCACTCACTCACTCACTCACTCACTCACTCACTCACTCACTCACTCACTCACTCACTCACTCACTCACTCACCCACACATTTGTATTTATGGTGACCTGATGTTGTGGTTGGTGTTGTGGCCAATCTTTCTGGACCAGACAATCCAGTGATTTATATCATGAATATTGATCCACGCAATGGGGATCGATGACATGCATCAACCAAGTCAGCGAGCCTGACCACCCGATCCCGTTGGTCGCCTTTTACGACAAGCATAGTCACCTTTTACGGCAAGCATGGGTCGCTGAAGACCGGTTCTACCCCGGAACCTTGTGAGTATATGGTTCCACAGTGAGGTATCTTTAGAAGTACATGTATGTTCCTAAGTATACTCAATGTAGAGAGGATCGAGATGCCAACCAGTCATTCATCTTCCCCTTCATCAATAATTGATAACCAATATCTTGTTTGTATCTGTGTACAGATATTGTTAATTAATATATATTGATCTAGACATCAGCACTATAGACATCTCATGATAATGAAAAACAACTACTACTGCTACTTGTTCTCCCACTACTATTGATACTACAACTACTTCTACTACTACTTCTACTACTTCTACTACTACCACTGTCAGAAAGCTGGAATAGTGTTGAGTGTGCTGTTAAACAACAAACTACTTCTACTACTACTTCTACTACTACTTCTACTACTACTTCTACCACTACAGACGCCTTTTAGTTGGAACAGTGTTGAGTGTGCTGTTAAACAACAAACTGCTTCTACTACTTCTACTACTACTTCTACTACTTCTACTACTACTTCTACCACTTCTACTACTTCTTCTACTACTGCTACTACTACAGCCGCCTTTTAGCTGGAACAGTGTTGAGTGTGCTGTTAAACAACAAAGAAACTACTACTACTACTACTACTACTACTACTACTACTACTACTACTACTACTACTACTACTTTTCTTGTTACTTTTAAGACTACACTTAAAACCATTTAAGATCAATCAAGTAATTTGCAGACTAAGATTGTTCTTTTGTGACATAAAAAATGTCATTGTTTTGTAGGGAAAGAAATAAGGACAATTTCTCATTTTTCATGGAAGATTTAAACTTTGGTAATTATACTTTTTAAACGGTTTTCAGTTTCTAAATATTTGTATTCAAATAGCAACATTTTTTTTCAATAAGAATTTATGCTGATAATCTGCATCAAAATATGGAAATGATTAAAAGTATGAAATTGAAGATGAATTGATATGAAAGAAGCATAAATGTATACATTGATAATCAGCTGGTGTACGTGATGTTGATCCAATCACCTTCAGGGACATGGTCACTTCCTGGTATGTACGTGCAATATACACCGACTCCACACACTACCACAGTGCTATAACGATACTGTGCCTTGTTATTGGCAGCAATGTACAGCAACATACAGGAGATGCATTGGGCTGATTCGTCAGTAGATTTCCTGTCATCTGAATATCAGAGAGACATTAATCAGCTCAAATATCAAGGAACAAAATTAATTACAATACCAGAAAAACTGGACAAAAAGTGAAATGTACATGAAATGAACAAGCGTCTATTTCAAGCTTGGCGATGCTGTGTATAGTAATGCACGTTGATTGAGTACAATGTAAGCCTGGATTGTGGTGTTTCATTAGTGTGATGCATAGCCGGATTTCCTGGACATTTGTAACAGTATACATGCATTGTCAGAGCTATCAAGGCAGTAACTTGCTCCGGACATTCAATGCTAGTCTCCGTATCGAGCAATGTGAAAACCACACCATTCTGAGAAAGGTTATTGGAATTTATAAAGAGGAATTTAAATTTGAAACAGACCATCCGGAAATAGTTTGGGCTGTCTTTATTGGTATATATAAAGAAGAATTAAGAGTTAAGGTATACATTTCACCATAACTAATGACAATTTTTATTTGAATTTATGAAGAGGAATTAAGAGATTAAATGTTCAATGTCTCTGCAGGTGTAATCAGATATCCAGACTAAACGAACGTTGGAGAATCCACTGATTTCTCTAGAAAAGGTTGACTGCTAGAGTCAATGGTGTGTGTGTGTGTGTGTGTGTGTGTGTGTTATATTTAACATTTATTGCATAACAGTATTTAACATCCCTATGCATACTCCCTTAATCCAGATGGTAGCATTCTCTGTGAAATCATCCACAAAATGAAATGGTTAGGGGTTAGGAGTCAAATACATTTTTACATACATAGATGGGGTTGGATTAACTGTGTCCAGATTATCAGGTTTCACTTGAAAATGGATGAATGGATAGATGGATGAAATGCACTAAGGTCGTATTGATTGATACTGGAATGTGATAGACAGATACTCACAGAATAAACTACTTCCCAATATAACTAGACTGTATGATATTTACGTGACATATGTGAAATGAACGCTCCTTGCTCTTGTGACTATCAGAGTATATTGATTCTGTGAGCCTCCTTAACAACCATTAGGTGGATGTATATTTCCAGATAGCGCATGTCAGTTTATCTACATTGTTGTACACACTGTACAGAGGCCATGTTGTCGTGGGCAGCATCCAGAGTGCAGCAATTGTAGCAGAGTGAGGTGGTACCAGGGGGCTTACCATTTAGTGTTCTGGGGGCAGACCTGGGATTTTTGTCAGAAACAGGATATTTATTTCAGTTACTGTCCAATACATTGAAACAAATTCTGTGAAAGAGCAGCCAAACAATAAATTTGTTTTTCACAACACATCCATCATGGCCAATATATTTTTGGGGTAAACCAAATTTTTTCTCCAACTCCCTCTCACCCAAATATAACACACTATTTTTGTGTATGTTGACTAAATTCAATTGTATGTCAACTTTATCTCAATGTACCGTATATCTCTGTGTAAGGTGAGTTTTTCGTACCTAAAATGAGGGGGTTAAGAAGGGGGGTCGTCTTATACACGGAGTCGAAGATCTCACATTTTTTTCCACTGGCGATGTCAACCGGCGTCCGATAGCCAGCCCAGCATTTGACAATAAAACTTCGCATTTCATCCTAAATAACTTTTCTAATAACTATTTCCATACATAAACATTATTTGTATCTCTTTTCCTTGAATAAAGTTTAATAATTTCTGCAAATAAAGTTGAAATGACCCTCGCCTCGATGCAGATTGTCAAACCAGCTGACACGGTAAAACAATCAACATCCGTGAGTAGAGAGCCGGAAGTACTGGTAAGCATTTGCATATTGCGCATGTGACCTAACATGTGATAACCGGTGAAGCTGAAATCAATTCCCGCTGTTTTTACAGTTGTATTAACAACTGTTGGAGACAGTGTGAATAAGTGATTGTGGAATAAACACGCTGATTGTGAAGCAAATATAAGCCTAGTTAGTTACAACATAGTTAATTGGCGATTAAATTACTCACCATTAATTGTCTCTTATATGTTATTACTTCATATATGAATTTTATTTTACGGGCACCAATTTGGTGTCGTACTGTGTAAACACAAAATGGCAACGTGTGCTGGAGTTACACATGCGACCAATGATCGTAGAAAAAACAACGCAAGATAAACATATTTTTATTGCAAATATAAGGTTTGTGTGCGCACTTGTGATGTGCTTCATTCCAGGTCGCCTTATACACGGAGTATAGGATTTGGGGTTGATTTTGAAGGCGTGTACAGGGGGGTCGTCTTATATGTGGGGTCGCCTTATACACAGTGATATACGGTATATCTGCCATATTTAATTGTATGTCAACCCTGTATGTCAGATACAGCAGGATTAATTTTTCAGTCAATGCTTCAAAATGAAAGGAGCCAAACAATTAATTTGTTTTTCACAACACATCTTGTTTTCTTGACAACCAGCATGGTCAACAAAAAATCTATTTTGGGGTTAAACTTTTTATTTATATCTGCCATATTCAACTTTATGTTGACCATAGTTAGTTGTATGTCAGCCATATTGAATGATATATCTACCATATCAAATTGTATGTCAACATATCAAAAATAATTCTACCATATCATATTGTATGTCAACCATATTGAACTGCATGTTGACCATATCAAATTGTATGTGAACCATATCAATAATATATCTACCATTTTCAATTATATGTCAACCATAATGAATGATATATCTACCAATATGTTCAATTGTATGACTACTATATTCTGTTGTATGTCAACTAGTTTTATTTGTATGTCCACAAATATTCTTTGATAGACATTCAGAAGTTGGTTGTTCATAGAGACTAAGGGTATATGGATTTCAACTCCTGTCTCCCAAATCACACAATTTTAAATCTACCACTGTCCCTTCCTGCCCCTCGTGAGGTCACACGGCAGCCTGCATGGACATCTTGTGTTTTTGGACGAAGGGGCTGAAATCTATACATGATGTGTCTCTCTGTGTACTGTATCAATTGTATGTTAACTGTTTTCAATGGTATAAAATTGATATTACATGACATTTTTCTTATTTTTCAGGTAAGTGTTGTTAAACCATCAATTCCACCGTGCCTCCTAGAATGTGAGTACCCTATGCAGGCCTTCAATACATGTGGCCAACCATTTAATAGATGAGGGGAGCCTGATTTTTTTTAAACTGGTTATTTTGTGTATTTTATGAAACTAATTGTTTTCAAACCAGCACCACTCACCTCCCCACTTTGTGAACATTTTGAACGTCACCTACCTGAGGAGACACCAGATGGTTTAGGACGTGATTCAGAGGCAGGCTGAGGCTATGGAAAGTCTCAGTTGTCAACCTTGCCACATGCAATCACCTATCCACAAGCTTTCTACTGCCATTGTTGCTGAGATTCACCTGAATAGTTTTCTGTGGGCACATGGCTACATTCTACCATGTAAATACAAATGCAAGAAAAAGTTTAATGGAAGGAAGTTTGAAATATTCAAACCAAGCAGCTCCTTGTTATTGACTGGGAAAAGACATGGTCTGAGACCTGCTGTGTTGCCAGGGTCTTTGTAGAATGTTGTCCTGATGTGTGAGTTGTCCTGATGTGTGAGGTGGTCGAGGAGATTTGACAATGCTGTACTTTTGCAATGGTGTTTGTAGAATGTTGTCCTGATGTGTGAAGTGGTCAAGGAGATTTGACAATGCTGTACTTTTGCCAGGATCTTTGTAGAATGTTGTCCCGATGTGTTAGGTGGTCAAGGAGATTTGACAATGCTGTACTTTTGCCAGGATCTTTGTAGAATGTTGTCCTGATGTGTGAGGTGGTCAAGGAGATTTGACAATGCTGTACTTTTGCCAGGATCTTTGTAGAATGTTGTCCTGATGTGTGAAGTGGTCAAGGAGATTTGACAATGCTGTACTTTTGCCAGGATCTTTGTAGAATGTTGTCCTGATGTGTGAGGTGGTCAAGGAGATTTGACAATGCTGTACTTTTGCCAGGATCTTTGTAGAATGTTGTCCTGATGTGTGAGGTGGTCAAGGAGATTTGACAATGCTGTATTTTTGCCAGGATCTTTGTAGAATGTTGTCCTGATGTGTGAGGTGGTCAAGGAGATTTGATAATGCTGTACTTATGCCAGGATCTTTGTAGAATGTTGTCCTGATGTGTGAAGTGGTCAAGTAGTTTTTACAATGCAGTACTTTTGCCAGTGTCTTTGTAGAATGGTGTCCTTATGTGTGAAGTGGTCAAGGAGATTTGACAATGCAGTACTTTTGCCAGGGTCTTTGTAGAATGTTGTCCTGATGTGTGAGGTGGTCAAGGAGATTTGACAATGCTGTACTTTTGCCAGGATCTTTATAGAATGTTGTCCCGATGTGTGAGGTGGTCAAGGAGATTTGACAATGCTGTACTTTTGCCAGGATCTTTGTAGAATGTTGTCCTGATGTGTGAGGTGGTCAAGGAGATTTGACAATGCTGAACTTTTGCCAGGATCTTTGTAGAATGTTGTCCTGATGTGTGAAGTGGTCAAGGAGATTTGACAATGCTGTACTTTTGCCAGGGTCTTTGTAGAATGTTGTCCTGATGTGTGAGGTGGTCAAGGAGATTTGACAATGCTGTACTTTTGCCTGTGTCTTTGTAGAATGTTGTCCTGATGTGTGAGGTGGTCAAGGAGATTTGATAATGCTGTACTTTTGCCAGGGTCTTTGTAGAATGTTGTCCTGATGTGTGAAGTGGTCAAGGAGATTTGACAATGCTGTACTTTTGCCAGGGTCTTTGTAGAATGTTGTCCTGATGTGTGAGGTGGTCAAGGAGATTTGACAATGCTGTACTTTTGTCAGGGTCTTTGTAGAATGTTGTCCTGATGTTTGAGGTGGTCAAGGAGATTTGACAATGCTGTACTTATGCCAGGATCTTTGTAGAATGTTGTCCTGATGTGTGAAGTGGTCAAGGAGATTTGACAATGCTGCACTTTTGCCAGGGTCTTTGTAGAATGTTGTCCTGATGTGTGAAGTGGTCAAAGAGGTTCGACTACGACATATTGTTTCAGTATATTAGAGGATGTGTTGTTCAGCTTCCATTAATCATATTTGTGTCACCTTCAAAGACAAATAAGCTGGCCTGTAGTCCCACCTAAAGAGATAATCACAGAGTTTCTTGCTATGATCACACTATTCATGGAACCATTATACAGAACTAATCTGCTTGATCTTCCAGTCAGGTTGACCCTAATCTTGTGATCAGCTCTATCCCAGTCTGCATTGTAGCCTCTTCAAGACATTCACATGTCAAAGCCGGACACAACTACTCCAGTCTCTCAGCGACAAACAAGTCTTGATATTTTGTGCGACTATGAACAGTCAGATACATTGAAATTCACATTTTAACCCCATGGGTCTTCAAATTGAATAGAGGGGCGGTCGGGTAGCCTTGTGGTTAAAGCATTCGCTTGTCACGCCGAAGACCCGAGTTGGATTACGCGACCTGTGGTCAATGTGTGAAGCCCATTTCTGGTGTCCCCAGCCGTGATATTGCTGGAATATTGCTAAAAGCGGGGTAAAACCATACTCACTCACTCAAATTGAATAGATCCCCATTGTCCCATACTTTGAAATTGAGGATAGGTGTAATATGGGTAAACTGGTTGATTGTGTGTGTTTATTCTCTGACAGTGCGGAGTGATGCTCATGCCATCAACCACGTGTTTGCCTGATACAGACTATTATAAACCAGCTGCTGTGCTCTATATTACATTTTGCAGATTCTCTTAAAGGTGACATCCTTACATCATACTGAAATGAGCCCATGGTTGTAAGAGTTTTCAGGTATCTGGATAGAGCGTCAGTCCCAGAAGCAGGTCGGTGGTTCGATTCCCCAATGTGTCATATCAAAAGACGTTTAACAGGCATGTATCTTGGATTCATTACGATGTTGCCCTGGCAGACAAATTCCAAAAAATCATTATTTTCTTCAAAAATGGGATTTTTTAAAAGTTAATATTTTCGTATATTCAGAGGTATTTTGAGATTGCATTCAATGCAATGATATAAAATGTAGTATTAAAACTTGTTCCTATATTTGATCTTGCTCTAAATAAATACAGGTTACTTCTTCAAAGCCATATGATTACTTATTAGTTATATATATTAATAAATTGTAACATGAAATGGGAACTTTTAATTCCAAATGGGAAATTTTTAATGACATTTGCTGCATACTTGGAGCAGAATATATGTCTCTGATCATGTATGGATATATCCCTGTTTAAAGATGGTACTTCCCTGGCGTTTGGGATAAGGGGATAAAACAAGGACTGTCGGCTCGGAGTCAGTACACTGTGTCTGAGTGGGGTATTCATGTTAATACTATGGCATGGTATCTCAGTGGGCTAGCACTATAAAACCGACATTAGCCTTGACTATTACTGTAAGCCACACACACACACACACACACACACACACACACACACACACGCAAGTATGCACATCGTTATGAAGTGCAATAATCTTGAAAGCAGAGATGTTAAACCCCATTTCACCCGACCTCACTTTTGTGTCACAGTTTATCTTTCAGTAGAACCATGAAATATTTGACGTGACTCTGAGAAGTATGATACTTTATGTACTGTTGTTGCATCAGTGGTGCCAACAGAGTGGAATCTGTTGCAGCAGCCAATAAACCAACAAAGGGATGTCAGATGATGACTCCCTTTGCTACCCAATACATTAAGGTCAAGGTCACCATAAAAGTCAGCCATTAACATTGACCTCATACAACATGGAGTCAATGCCTGTACTTATCGCAATCTGACCTGACCTCAAGTCAAAAGAGGAACAATATCTTTCATTACAAACTTTACAGAACAATCACAAATATTTGTTCATGAATCATTCTCTTACCATATAGTCTTAAGTTGATGGGATTATGGCAAGAAGTGCTCTACCATGCTAGTTCATCATGCAATTGCTGCATCTCTTTATTTTTATCAGTCAGCAGTGATAGATATTCTTTCATGATTCATTGTGCATGTCCCCAAGGGTTCATATGTAGAACTATCAATAGTTTATGTTATCAAGGATTTGTTAGTATAATCAATTACTTTTAGCCTTTGGTAATAAATAGCCATTCATGAATCATTCTGCTTTTCCTGGAGGCGCCTTTATTTGAGACTACTAATATTTCGGGGTCAGATGATATTTGCAAATATCTACATGGCCCACAACTCGGGGGCACCGCTAGTGCCAATATTTGGTAGCTATAACATCGTTCCACATGGAAATTTCCTGATAGTGTTATGTAGCACAAGACACCTAATGGAGCTTAATCCAATGGGATCTTGGCGAACACTTTGGCAGTCTTTTGCCATTATGGTAATACGGCTATAAGCCAGTTTATGAAGATCCATGCCACGTAGATGATTAGGTTGCCCAATCATTAGCTGATTAGTTTGGGGGAACAAGAGGAGGCGGGTCTTCGGAAGGTTCCAAAATAAACACTTTCAGTACCCACATGGAGGCCATTGATTTACTTGTTATCGTATTGTCACGTTTTGAATAAAGGCTCTCTGTACTCAAGTGTAACTTATCATGTTATTTAGTATCACATGGTGATTCTGTAGACACACAGGACTCAAAACTCCTCTATTCTCTCAGATGATTTTAAGTTTACTGGTGTTTTTTAAGGCTTTCAAAGATTAGTTTCATCACACTGTCAAATTCATATCATCTCTTATTGGTGTTGTTCATGCTAGTTATTTACACATCATGGTGAAATGTCTTTCTCCATTAATTTGTTTTGCTGTTTGAAGGAAACAAGCTTTTGAAGTGTGACTTTCTTTCAGACATAAAAACTCACTCAACTTTGGATAGGAAGAATCAGATATGTCCTATCTAAATATACACTTGACATATTTTGAGAATTAGTTTATGGAATGATAAAAAAATATCTCTTTAAAATGTGGAGAAGTATAGAAGAATTAAATGTGGTTTGTTATGTTCACAGAAGACTGATAAATCGGTAAAACCATATATTACATATCCTTATGATTATTATTGAATTTTAATATTAATAAGTCTTGATCACTGTTGCTTTTCAAGTGTTTCCGGTCTAAGTTTATCTTTCAGTAGAACCATGAAATATTTGACGTGACTCTGAGAAGTATGATACTTTATGTACTGTTGTTGCTTCAGTGGTGCCAACAGAGTGGAATCTGTTGCAGCAGCCAATAAACCACCACAGGGATGTCAGATGATGACTCCCTTTGCTACCCAATACAATAAGGTCAAGGTCACCATGAAAGTCAGCCATTAACATTGACCTCATACAACATGGAGTCAATGCCTGTACTTATCGCAATCTGACCTGACCTCAAGTCAAAGTCTAAGTTGACATCCTTGTCGTCTAGATGTTACAGTTAACAAGTCCTTTTTATTCCTTATATTATGTTTGTTTGTTTGTTTGTTTGTTGTTTAACGCCACACTCAGGAATATTCCAGGTATATGACGACGGTGTCTAAATAATCGAGTCTGGGCCAGACAAATTAGTGATTAATATCATGAGCATCGATCCATGCAAGTGAGATAGATGAGATGCATCAACCAAGTCAGCGAGCCTGACCACACGATCCCATTAATCGCCTCTTATGGCAAGCATAGTTGCCTTTTACTGCAATAAATTGGGTTGCTGATGACCTATTCTACCCCGGAACTTCACGGGTCTCCTTGTTAACACAGCAATGTACCACAATAGTTAGCTTCACTATATACTATTATAGCTAAAATGGACAGAATTATCATTAAACCGCCCACATGTTGTCAGAAATCAACGGGCAACTGTAACTTGATAATGCCCTCATATTCCTTGATGATGAGCCATTATCATGCCCGTTGTTGGGTGATGTCGTAGGGTAGGGATAGGTGTTTCAAAACCGATGTTGTTGTTTGTTTTTATTTTATAACAAATTCCATCCATTTTAGCTATAATAATGGTAACCCTCTTTTTCAGGGCATTATTATTTGCAGAAGCCCTCAGTCATTTCAACTGCCCGCCTTCATCGGGCAGTTAATGGAAGACCTCGGGCTTCTGCAAATAATAATGCCCTGAAAAATAGCATTACCCTTATATTCATAAAAACGGATTATATATTTTAACGGTGACCAACCTTAGCATACCATCAGTTAATAGATATAATACCTTACATTTATCAGATATCATATATAATACATGACAATTTATGTTATTATGTACAATAACTGAATGATTCGTGTATTACACATAATTCTAGAAAATTTCAGGTATTATACATAAAAACTGATTATACATTTTTTTTAGTAACATATATAAACGTGGCCAATGAGAGTGCATGGGCCTGTATTTTGTGACACCAGGGTGCTGTTGTACAAAACAATCTTCGTGCTAAGTCTGTCATAAGTCTATGTTAAAGTCTGGGAGTTACGATCACCTTAGCGCTGAGATCGCATTGTACAATGGCACCCAAAGCACTAAAATGGATCCAATGCATTGACCAATGTAAAATGGAGCATTGTTTCCCACTGGTGTTATTGCAGTCATGAATTGTGTTCAAGAAAACATTGTGAGTGATATTTCTCTCTGAAATCTGGTGTTGATGATTTAATCTTTTTTTCAAAATAGGAAAACACATTAAATGTAAAACATCAATTTGATTTTCAAAAAGGATATTGTGGTACCTTCTTTATAATGGTATATATTTTTTTATAAAAATATTAATTTTATCAGCTGGAGACTTGGCAAATATTGACATTTCATATTAACTAATTGAATGTCAATATTAATATATAAGAAGTAAATATTTCAGAGTTGGAAGTTTTTTCTTCAGTAAAGCCTATTCAGAATGTTTAAACCTTGTTTTGCAAATTGTTATTTCATAAGATAGGAAAATAATTTAGTCTCTAATTAGAGAAACTGTTTATTATCAGAAAATTCCCCCCAATGTTGTCAGTTAACATTAAAGATTTTGGATTAAATGCGATTGAATGATATTTGCATTCATATCAAGTATCTTTCACCATAACTCTCCTGAGATCTGAATGTTGAAATGTATTGCTGATGAAAGTAATGACCAATCTGACTGCACACCATTACAGGAACGACTGGAACGAGGCGCGTACTATGTAAACATATTCTGACATCCCATTTTAAGCAAGGTGGTACCTTTGTCAACGTATATAACAATTCCTACTCCTTTTATAACATTTCTATACCTTGTTATAACATTTTCTACACATTGTAACGTGTAATTCTATACCTGTTTCTAATGAGTCATTAATAAAACAGCGATTGTATTAACAACCTGATGGTGCCTGCGGACTCGTTAATTGCCGACTTGACGACTTAACTGCTATCTAATGCTTCCTGTCCTGGCTCCTTCTCGTCACTAATTGCATATTCACTGATACCTTTTATGAGCCTGAGTGAAATTGAAAGATTTATGACAGCATTGCCTATTTTATATCTTGGTGGATGGCTGTCTTGAATGAAAGATGTATTGCTACATCTGTAGAAGCTTGAACAGTAAGCTAGATAGATACCTCTAACGGGACAGATCTATAGTGCTCATGTGAAATGTTATGTGAGTGAGTGAATATGGTTTTACACCCCTTCTAGTAATATTCCAGCAATATCACGGCAGGGGACACCAGAAATGGGCTTCACACATTGTACCCATGTCGGGAATCAAACCCGGGATTTCGGCATGATGAGCGAACGCTTTAACCACTAGGCTACCCAACCGCCCCTGAAATGTTATGTCATAAGGGTTGTGATTATAATTATTGAAAAATAATTTGGAATGTTTGACTTCTAAGATGAAATATGAAGGGGTTTTATGTTTGATGTTGTCTAAGTATGATTGACTGTTTCTTCAAAAGGAGCAAGACAATTCAAATGAAGTTTTGACAAAATCTTCCAAAGTTTTCTCCAGATGGAGGATTGTTTAACGCACTTTTAGAAATATTCCAGCAATATCACGGCGTGTGACACCAGAAATGGGCTTAACACATTGTACCCATGTCGGGAAGTGAACCCAGGTCTTCAATGTGACGAGTGTAAGCTTGACCACAAGACTACCCCACCATCTGTTCTAGATGGAAGTTTTAAGGGATCCATTGACAAATGTCTGGTGCAATGTCCATTGTAAATGCAATAAGATTCTCAGGGTTGAAATTCAATTTTTTACATTTGTTGCCATCTACCCTAAAACTGGTAGTCTGCAAGGTGATGTCACTTGTCCTTTCTGAATTTACTGGTGTTCTTCAAGCAGATTCATGTAATTTTGAATCAATAGCACTACTTCGGTTTCCAGAGTAACGGGGTATCACTTCTATTCCGTAGCCATTTGTCCTGCATGGGGGTGGTGGGGTAGCCTAGTGGTTAAAGCGTTCACTCGTCAGGCCAAAGACACGGGTTCAACTCCTTACATGGGTACAATGTGTGGAGCCCATTTCTGGTGTCCCCTGCCATGATATTGCTGAAATATTGCTAAAATTGGCGTAAAACAATACTCACTTACTCACTTGTCCCACATGGGGTTTCCTGGTCAGAAGTGGGTATGTATAGTAGTTGGGATTCAAATAGTCTCAGAAAAGGTTGATTGCATTTCATTGTACCCAGGTCAGTGCTCATGCTTTCTGTCATTTGTTTGCCTGGGCTAATTGTTTAGTGGTACTGTGGATATAAATGATAAGATCACATCCAATTGGAAAAATCAAAATGCTTCTGAAAATGTATCTGCATTTAAGACTCACTCACTCACTCACTCACTCACTCACTCACTCACTCACTCACTCACTCACTCACTCACTCACTCACTCAAACGTAGGCTTAATCACCTGACTAGATATCGAGCCTGTAAACTCCAACATAATACACACAGTGACTGTTATTTGATAACATATTACTGTTGGTATTCATTGGCCATTGAAAAAAGATCTTATTTGATAAAAACCTTCATTAATCCCGCATTAATGGTAGATATTTGAGGAATTCATCCATGTATGCATTATTCAGCCCTGTAATCATTGAGATACATATCTGGACTTCAGCATGTATCTTACTGGATTTCTTTGACAGAAAGGTCATGTTAAGTTCATTAATTGGCTCATATTGCATCTCATGGTATCAACCACTGGTTTTCTCGGCCCTTCTCACCTAAAGCACTTCAGATATGGTTGTAATATGGCTGTTATAAGTCATGTCCTCCTTGGTACCCACCTATTGCTGGTATGCTATCAACCACTGATTTTCTTGGCCCTTCTCACCTTACGGACTGCAGATATGGTTGTAATATGGCTGTTATAAGTCATGTCCTTGGTACCCACCTATTGCTGGTATGCTATCAACCACTGGTTTGCCTGGCCTGTACTCACTTGTTCAAGGACTGCATGACATTGTTATAAAATAGCTGCAATAAACCTTCATTCCTACTTGGTACCCACTTCCTGCCAGTATAACTCTGCATACAAATGATAAGACAGTTTACACTTAGTGTGAAAGTTCCAGAAGAGCCATTTCTTGTCTGCAAATTTCTTCAATAATGAGAAGCTCCCACTGATAAACCCACAATAGCTCCGCTCTTTATGCAATGAGAATTCCAAAAGGAGTGGTAAAATGATCTCATTTTTTTTATCCAATGATAATTCCAACAGGATTGGTAAAATGGCACAATTTCTGTCCAATAATGGTTCTACAAGGATTGGCCAAATGGCCTCCGATGATTGTTCCAGAAATACAACGGAAAAAAATCACACATTCTGTATTTCTTTGACTGTTTTTTTTTCATGTTTCCATTGTCGTTTTTGTACCAGCGTCAATCTTTCAACAGTTAAAAATCTCATCATGGGGCAACAGCAAGTTTCGTAGCTGGAGCGTTCCTCTGAACGCAGTAAAGTAGTAACTAGGTCCTATTTAGCAACATGTAGTTAAGTGTTTATCTGGCGTACTTCCAGTCTGTTTTTGTGCTAATTGTATTTCCTTTTCCACTGCATTTTTGCAGGAGAAAATAACAAGTATGAGTGTAGTAGCAGAAGGCTGTGAAAGCCTCTAACAGCCCATGGGAATGAATGAAGCGGAGTCTTCACCTGTGGGTGGAACGAGATGTAACAAAACAGATTCCAAATGTCCATATATTTTCTTATGTTTTCCATCGTTCTGGGGCACTGTTTTCAACTGTTTGAAAACAGGTCTATTTTGTCCATTAAATCGCAGGAAACATTATGAAGATTAGGATTCATGGCTTCCGGTTAGAGATTTCTTATTTGTTTATGTTTTCCTATCAGCAAAACCTTGTGCATGCTTCTTTTTCTTTTTGTTTGTTTGTTTGTTGTTTTATGCTGCACTCAGCAATATTCCAGCTATATGACAGCAGTCTGTAAATAATAGAATCTGGACCAATCCAGTGATTGACATCATGAGCATCGATCCACGCAATTGGGATACGGTGACATGCATCAACTTAGTCAGCGAGCCTGACTACCCGATCCCATTAGTCTCCTCTTACCAAAAGCAGGAGTTGCTGAAGACCTATTCTCCAAAGGTATTCTTGTTTCTAACACACACAGGTGTTGGTATGTGTACATTGCTTGATCAGTACAATAGAGATATAGAAGCCTTATGGAGGTTCTTGTCATGAGAGGGGCTGTCAGGTATCCTAATGGTAAAACTGTTCGCCGAAGACCCAGATTCGATTCCCAACATGGGTACAATGTGTGAAGCCCATTTCTGGTGGTACCCTCTGTGATATTGCTAGAATATTGCTAAAAGCGGCATAAAATCAAACTCACTCACACCTTTGTCATGAGATGTGTTTTCAAGTTAATTTTGTTTCATATCTGATAATTATAATAATACCAGTCCACTTATGGGGCACAGGACTCCCCACACAGGTTCATGCTCAAAGTCCATGACACTATAACACAGTATACATTCGAATTGCATTCTCAACTCCATGGGAAGTATACAGCTAAATAGTGCATTGCAT
Source organism: Haliotis cracherodii (assembly GCF_022045235.1). NCBI lineage: Eukaryota > Metazoa > Mollusca > Gastropoda > Lepetellida > Haliotidae > Haliotis > Haliotis cracherodii. The sequence continues at coordinate 10,168,395 of NW_027266286.1, forward strand.
TAGGATGGGTACCAGGTAGGATAAGGATTTCCTTTTGTATCCAACTTTTGTTTACACATTCTCTGAGAATTGATTCTGCAATGACTTTTTGGAAGAATTTTAAACAAAATCTGGAATTTATATCTGTTTCTGTACATTTGATACATCCAATTAATGTTCATTTGGGATACATTGATAAAAATTCATATTTTCTGTGAGATTTTCACTGTTCAAATCATAATTGTATCATATAGAAGCCCCTATACATATTGAGTTTGAAAGTTCACATCCATTTTGTAATATTTCACAAGACCGTCTCTGTGGTCTAGTGGTAGAGCGTCCGCCCGGAGAGCGGAAGGTCTTGGGTTAGATCCCCGGCCGAGTCATACCAAAAGACGTTAAAAGATGGTACTTGTTGTTACCCTGTCTGGCGCTCGGCATTAAGGGGCTAAAACAAGGACTGGTCGGCTCGGAGTTAGTATACTGTGTCAGTGTAGGGTATTCATGGTTAAACTGCGGCATGGTATCTCAGTGAGCTAGCACTATAAATCGGCATTAGTCCTGACTAGTACAAGCAGCCACACACACACACACGTGTATGCAGGTCGCCATATAAGTGCAATAATCTAGGACGCAACGTTAAACCCAATTTCACCTCACCTCATGTAATATTTCACAATTTTGAAAGTTAGAAGTAATAAAGACAGAATGAGATGTGTTTATCTTTCAATTTTTGTCTAAAAACACAACTTTGCTCTGATTATCTTCGAATGTTTCTTCATAGAGAACACTATGTTCCTGTCAAGGTTCTGTGAGATGGCTTTAAGCTGCTGTGACGTTAGCGGTAATGGAATGTGTGAAGAAGAGTGTGCAGGCGAGGTGCATTGTGGGAGACAGCTGCCCGGCACAACACGTGTGCATCTCCTGGCTGTGCAACACATTGCATGCATACTTCCGCTGCACATGTTCATCTGCATGTGATGTGCATTTCACAACAAACACAATGTCATCACTATAACACATATTCAGGAGGAAAAGGAACCAAGGCAGATCAGTACAGATGTGATTATATTTGCATGTTGTTATCATTCTAAATCGAACAACACTTGTGTTGTTTCTGAAGATGGTGAGTTACCTGGTTGATGAAAGATGTTATAAAGGGGAAGGTACGGAGATGTAAGAACATTGGTGTTTATAGCCAGATATACATCAGCGATTCTACCTGTTGCTTCTTGTTGGCACGTCTTCAGCAATTAGTAATAACTTTTTGGAAGAATGTAAAACAAAATCTGGAATTTATATCTGTTTCTGTACATTTGATACATCAAAATCATGTTCATTTGGGGTACATTGATAAAAATTCATATTTTCTGTGAGATTTTCTCTGTTCAAATCAGGATTGTATCATATAGAAGCCCCTATACATATTGAGTTTCAAAGTTCACATCCATTTTGTAATATTGTAGACCGCCTCCGTGGTCTAGTGGTAGAGCGTCCGCCTGGAGAGCAGAAGGTCTGGGGTTCAATCCCCGGCTGCGTCATACCAAAAGATGGTTGATGAAAGATGTTATAAAGGGGAACGTACAGAGATGTAAGAACATTGGTGTTTATATCCAGATATACATCAGCGATTCTACCTGTTGCTTCTTGTTGGCACGTCTTCAGCAATTAGGAATATTTGATGCAAATGTTTCTTTCAAAGTTTATTGCTATCCATTGGTTCTAAACACTTGTACACTTGATCCTAAAGATTGGGTCATGCCTGGCTGATATTAGTAAATAAGATCAAACTAGATTATTTACACTATCTTTGGATGGACCACGACAAATAATTATTTTTATTTTTGAAGTCATCTCATTCTTGTCCTCCAACCATATTTGGGTTGCCCCTGTGGGGGATTCTGGGTAGGAACATAAGTCCCCAGCAATCTATGCTTGTTGTTAAAAAACATTTTAGTGAAACCCACGAGCACGGGTATGGTGCTGACAAACCTAGAAAAATAATCGGGGTGAACCGGGATTCGAACCCACAATCATAGGTTTCTGGCATGCCCAAGGGACGGAACTCTGCACAGCGAATCGCAGTGCCTTAGACGACTTTGCCACCCGTGCCCCGTTAAAAAGAATGAGGCAGCTAGATGGGTCAAAAGGTCAGGCTCAGATAATCATAATAATACCAGTCCACTTATAAGGCACAAGACTCCCCACACAGGTTCATGCTCAAAGTCCATGACACCATAACACAAGATACATTCGATTTGCATTCTGAACTCCATGGGGAGTATTCAGCTAGATAGTGCATTGCATTAGGATGGGTACCAGGTAGGATAAGGATTTCCTTTTGTATCCAACTTTTGTTTACACACATGGAGATGAAAGAATTCATCTCTGAGAATTGATTCTGCAATGACTTTTTGGAAGAATGTAAAACAACATCTGGAATTTATATCTGTTTCTGTACATTTGATACATCTAACGCATGCATGGTGTTAAAAAGAATGAGGCAGCTAGATGGATCAAAAGGTCAGGCTCATTGTACCCTGTTGGCATGGATTGTTGCTCATGATATCAGTCACTGGATTGTCTGGTGCAGACTTGATTATTTACAGACTGCCATCACATGACTAGAATAGGGTAAAACACATCTTCCCGATCCAGTGTTCACCCTTGCCGAACTAGGCTGGAATTATGGAGTTTATTTTGGCTGGGCTAACGAGTTTATGGATAAGAAGAAGTGTTGGGCTAATGCATAAAAATCGCGAAACTCAATTGATATCCGGTTTGTAAAATGCTGTGCAATTTCAGTCGATTGCAGGATTTGCATGTATACTGCCAACTCGGCGTCAACATATATTTTACAAATCAATTAATGGTTTTAATCAAGCTCCTCACATGATATGGTGCACTCTGCGACTTAAGACCTGTTTTATTACAATATAGATCTTGATTATCGATCAGATTGACCTGACTGGGCACCGCCATATTGTTTGAATCAAATGCAAGTGATATGAGAAGTGGAATCTGATTGGTCACTTGGAGAGACATTGAGCCCAATAATTTCCACCTAGTTCGGCAAGGGTGGAAACTTGACTTTTACAGTCAGTTAACTCCCTTGCCTCAGGATGATGGGATAAACGTGAGTTCATTGTGCAAATTAAATAGTTTGTTCATCATTCCAGCCTTTGAGTATTTTATTCTTTTGGAAACTGCAAAACAAAATTTGAAGGCCAACGCATACATTCTTGGAACTATCGTGTCAATTAGGACTGAGAAAGCCAGCCCTGTTGATTTAGGAAAGCCTGACCTGTTGAAATGAGAGAATCAATACTTGATGAATTAAAAAAAATGTAATTCTTTGACTTAGTGTTTGCTAGCCCTTAATTGGGTAGGCTTATGTCTGATTTCAGAAATATAAGATTCTAGTTTGTTGACTGACAAAAACACCATCTGGAAGATTATGATTGAATTGTGACATGTTTCTCCGAGTGACAGCTGTTGATCTCAGCTATAATGTGAATGATGTGATGATGATGGTGATGATGATGAAGACGATGATGATGATGATGATGATGATGATGATGAAGATCAATATGATGACAATGATGATGATGAAGATCAATATGATGACAATGATGATGATGAGGATGAAGATGATGATAATGATGATGACTATGATGATGACGATGACAATGATGATGATGATGATGATGATGATGAGACAATGATGATGATGATGACGATGACAATGATGATGATGATGATGTTTTTCAGTATGACACTCATGATGATGATGAAGATGGTGGGCTGCCATGACAAAGTGAATGTGCGAAAGATATTATTTGGTTTTTAGCAGTATGACGACAATACAAAACGGAAACCAGAATTTGTATCAATCGTAGGACTATGAGGAGAATTGAACACAACTCTTTGTACATGTATCATGAAAAAGCGTTTATCATTTTGCATTCCCCCCAAATATGACAGACTTCAGTCACTTATTCTCATGCAGGGGCTATAGGGTAGCTTATTGGTTAAAGTGTTGGCTTGTCACACTGAAACCTGGGTTCAGTTTCGCTCATTGAATCCCTTTATTGGTGGCCCTGCTGCCTTATGCCACACTCACGCACTCGCAAACTAAAAACAATAATGACATCACTGGACAGGACAATATCATTTAAACCCTCACAAAAGAGGCATTCTACAGACATTTGACATGTGATGAAGTTGACAACAGATTACATAATCAATAAGAAATGGTCATGATTTTTTCCACTCTTAAATTATTTCTGTTGAAATGGACTTTAATTTGTTATAAAAAAATTCTCAAAATCGGTCTGGTGATTTGGACTTTGCATGCAGAGACGTCAACTTGCAAGAAGAATCAATTTACCTAAACAAAAAAATGCGGCTAAGCTTATTGGATCCCGAAGAAATTGACTTTCTCATGTAATTTTGAGTAAGGTGAGTTCGGGGAGGGTTGTTCTAATTGATTTATCACAGATTCCATGTAAATGACACGGAACTATCCAGGAAATCTTGGAAAAAGACCGAGCCAGGAAATCCCTAATCCAGGTGCTACAAGATGCAAATGAGAGGAAATTTGGGGCTCCAAAATAAGGTTTTGTGCGAAAGTGTCAATTGTTTGGTTTATTTAAAAATAAAACATAGAATTTCTGCCAGGTTGTCCACATATGGTTGATAATTGTAGGTTACCAGGCTGTCTACTGTCGCTCCCACATCCAAAAACTCTACAACCATTATGGCTTAAATCTGACATTGATGAGTTCCTTGTGATTCGATGTGAGGTTATTTTTATGGCTGTCATTAAACCTTCAATATGGCCATCAAGGGAGCAGTTTAAAGACACAAATTTGTGTAAACACCACTTTGGACCCTTTACTTGGCTTTGCAAGTGTTTGTGATGGTGCCACCTGCAATCATTATTGTTTATGGTGTTAGTTCCATTCTAATTGCTAAAGTTTCTTCAAATTTTATAAAAGTACTTTCTGGTGTTTAGACTTCGAGATCATAACAGTGGTTGGTGTCCCATGCTGTGATATTTCTAAATAACAATTTAAAAACACACTCACTCACTCATACAAATCACTTATGAACTTCATCTCTAAGATATAGATGCCGCAATATAACTGAAATACTGTTCCAAGGGTTGTTAAGCCCAACTCACTACTAGCTTTTGATGTAAAAATATCATATTAAATAAAAGTGACAAAACCTTTCAATATTCAATAGAAATCTCTGCTAAAAGCAGAGTCAATTGTGCGATTCCGACAACATCATGAGCATGTGTTTATGAATCACTAAATTGTGATGACACCAGGTGTTCGTGAATTGATGATCATGTTCAGGGTCATTTTAGAAAAATTAAGAGCATTTTGAACAATTTGGGATGTCATCATTTTTGGAACAAATATGTGAAGTGTGTCAAACACAAACAGAGCATGACATATTGGTAAGTTCACTTGACTTTCAGCCAGGTGAGCTAAATAAGGGCAAATAAATAGTGGGTACCGTATTTGACGTAATAAGCGCCCAGGGCGCTTTCAAACTAAGAAATAGGGGAGTCTTATTAGAATATTATTTTGGTGAAAAAAACCAGAGTTTAACGATAAATTTTGTGGTTTATGCTGACGGTCTGAACTGTTTATATACGACAGATATGTTTTTCCAGAATTGAATTGCCCATAATTAAGGGTGCATATAACACACGAGCGCGTATTATACACGAATAAATAAGTCTTGTGTACCTTGATCAATCAGAAGGGGTGCTTATTGGGATTGCTCACTTGCCAATATATTAGAAAATATCACCGTGGGCGCTTATTAGAGCAGGGCGCTTATTACGTTGAATACGGTATATGAATTTGTTAACAAATGCATTTTGACACAGTAGCAGTGATCAAATCAGGATAAACAAACAGTGGCTACTATGGATGTGTTGTCTCAAGGAATTCCAAGGCCGTAATAATTTCAGAAAGGGAAGGATTTATTCGACGGTGAAAGTGGTCAGTAATTGAGGTGTTCATGTGGGACGAGCTCAAGATTCCATAAGGGAAGTGACGACAACCTTTACTTCAGATCACCACCCCATTACCTACTATGACTTTATATGCATGACCTAGACCTTTAAGGTCAGGCAGTCAGCTGACCTTTGACCCTGAAATAAGTATAGGATCAGACAAATGGCCTTTCAAGGATAGTAAGATTTAAGGAGACAGCCATTTTTTAAAGCTCTGCTTAAATCATTTACAGGAGTCCTGATTGCATGTCTGTGTTTGTTATTGCCAAGGGTTACCCCCACTTTAGTCTATAGCATATTTGGCATGCATACACTAATGATCAGTCTGTTATCGCCAAAGTAAGTGCTTAACATGCAAGCACCTCCTCCAACCAAATTAACAAATTCAGCCGTGGTTTCCGTGCTGTGGGTTAAGTGGATTGTGTGCTCCCACAGCATATGGAATATTGGATCAGGAATGATGGCTCCAAAAGTGCTGTCTTGGTAAGACCAACTTGGACGTCAGGTTCTGATTTATATGGGCTTCTGATATTCTGGTTCTAATGGTGTGTTTCCAAAAGACATATTTTGAATGAAATTATAGATGATGATGATGATGATGATGATGATGATGACGAAGAAGATGATGATGAAGATGATGATGATGATGATGACGATGATGATGATGATGATGACGATGATATGATGATGGTGATGGTGCACACATTCAACATCAGCATAAATCAATCCTGAATGCAGCAGGTTCTTATGCAAGATTATCATCTACAAATCATCAATGTACAAATTAAACAGGATTAAATGTTTTACAGAAGACTGTCAAACAAAGTCCAACAGAATAAACTCTTATACTGAACACTGTTAAACAAAGTCCAACACGATTAACTGTTATACAGAACAGTGTCAAACAAAGTCCAACAGAATAAACGCTTATACTGAACACTGTTAAACAAAGTCCAACAGAATTAACTGTTATACAGAACAGTGTCAAACAAAGTCCAACAGAATAAACTCTTATACTGAACACTGTAAAAAAAAATCCAACATGATTAACTGTTATACAGAACAGTGTCAAACAAAGTCCAACAGAATAAACTCTTATACTGAACACTGTTAAACAAAGTCCAATGTGATTAACTGTTATACAGAACACTGTTAAACAGAATCCAACAGAATAAACTGTTATACAGAACACTGTTAAACAAAGTCCAACAGAATTAACTGTTATACAGAACACTGTACGTTAAACAAAGACCAACAGATGTAACAGTGTCATTCCTAACCTATCAGGAATCCCCAAACAGACTATAGCATCACTGGAGTGCTGCCTGCAATCAGTTTCGCATCACATAGACAAGAATTGTCATTTCAGACCAGAAAAAGAAATAAACGATGTTGCAGAGCTAATTAGCTGCAGCGGATGAAAGTGTGCATCTAGATGTGTGCAGTCGTTTCATGTAATCGCAAGTCTGACATTTGTAACAGGATTCAAAATTACTACCTCTATTTTCATTACCATGTGGTCAAACTTAAACTGCCACACAGAGTTGAGAGATCATTCTCAGATGTACTGTGAAATTACATTTGTAGGAGTAGCCTGTCTCTACTCCGCAACTTTTATTTATGCTAGAGATAATTAAATTGATCAAATAACAAAATTGAAATGTTAGGTTATTTGAAACTGTTGCTACTTTCATTACACATCTGAAGCACTTTAGGGGGACCTATGTTTTGGATTTAGAGGGAAGAAACAGCAATCTATCGGCCTGCCTCGCAATCCATATTTTTTATCAACCCAAGTTAATAAACCATACACGCTTTCACATCACTCTAACTCTAATTGACATATAAAAATATTTTAGATATTTGTGAAGAAAAAGTGAAAAATCTGATTCTACTTTGATATTCTGAGACAGAAACTTTGCCATCTTTACTTGCGTAAATGGTATTAACCGACATTGAGCTATCAGGATATAAGAAATAAATCTTAAATGTGATAAAGTAAATATGATTCAGTTTCAAGTTTAAAATGACATTATCTATGTGTGAGGTATTGATTATTCATCAATGACCTTATTCACATTTTTCACACATTTCTTGGTATAGAGAGTTCATCGAGTTATTTCTAAATCCTTCATACTGAAATGGAACAGATGTGTGTATTTTCTCAAATTATCATCTAAGGTGGGATATATGAATGCAGTTCTATTAAATGACAAATCTACAAACATATACACCAAATTATGCAAATATTTGAATGAATTATCATAACCTATCTAGCTATGACATAAGCATTCAAATCAGTTTACATGTTATGTAATTGAGTTACACAAGATCCTATGCTTTGTGCGAACACCTTGGTATTGTTGTATTGTATGAACACAATGGATGACATGTATTGTTTCACAGACTTGGGTAAGGCTGGTGCCGACATCAGCTTCCAGCTTTCCCGCCGCAAATGAAAAATTATAGATTTGTCGTTACTAGAGTGGCCTTGGTGAGGAGAGAGACGGAATAGGCTTACAAGACTAGCTTCAGTTTATCATTCATGGAATATACGCTAGCCCTTCAGTGTATCTAGATGCACATTGAAATGAAAGCAGATTGATATTCTGGCACTCTTCTCCCAGCTTAATGCCAATCTCTGGAGAAATAATAGACATTTGTCCGCCTGCTCTTCTGATCTGGAGTAATTTGACCATTCTCGATGACTCCATTTAAAACATTGCGCATTTCTCAATTGCAAGCACACTCCCAGACATTATAAACACTCGCAGTGCCATTACTTAGGTAAGCAGACGGCCACATTAACAATGGATAAGCATTTGGGGGAATCGTGCCAAAAGTATCATCCCTGTGTCCGTGACTTACGCATGACACATTAACTATTGATCATGTTAATATGACAACTTACCAACATTTTGTATATGTGTTTATATTAGGTCTAATAGTAGTGCTGTTTAAGTACATATAAACAATTCATCATTTGCGCCATTTTATTCAAAATCTTCTTAATATTTAATTTCTTTAGATGTGATTAATAATCCTAGGTGGATGAAAGCTGATGATAAGAATGTATTTTTCTATGCAAACTACCAGACGCCTACATCTGTACTGAGTTCAAATTTGATCAGTCAAAGACTGATATACAGTACTTTTATATTGATTATTTGAAGAAAAATGGATAAAAATTGTTCAGCATTATATCCATAACACATTAACAGAGTTTGTCATTAACGAACATCCGCATCTGCCGAAAAAAACAAACTTGTTCCTGCGTTGCCAAGGTGAACAAAATGACACCCACTTGTGTGGAGATAGTGAGATTGCAGTCTTAGTTACACTAAAGTAGAGCTACCATTCTGCCTGTCCTATCCTCTCTTACTTGCATCAGTCAATTGTTGCTGCTGAGCAGACGTAGCTGAACCTCCTGCTCTGCCCGTCTGCTAGGTGTTCAGAAGACAATTTGCCTGTCAGCTATAAGCAGAGGCAGTGGTTGCAACTTGGTGGCAGCAGAGGAATGGCTGAATAAACAAACATGTGTAGTGGAGTAAGGTAGTAGCAGTGTGTTCCGAGTGATTGGAAAGTGTACGTCTGCTTCCAACTGGAGGTCCGTCTGTCAGTGGGTCGGGACAGTGCTGAGATCGGGATATGCTGGAATGGATCAGTATACAAACATGTGTAACAGTGTATTCGGCTTGTGTGTAGATTGATTGGAACTGTATACCTTTCGGCATACGACTACGGAGATAACCCGTCCTGAGAATAGGAGCAGGTTTTTACAATAGAAGATCAAGTGATGGATTTTAGTGGGATGCCTTCAGGATTCGTTTAAAGGATGGATGATTATTGTGTGGAATGCTTTCATTGTGGATGGTGACAGTGTTATGCAACAGCTGTTATTTACCCGGTTGGATCATGATAACATAAATGTAGGTATCACAATATTTGGATAGAAGAGTGAGATATATTTATACAAAATCTAAATGTGTTTATAAAATAATTGATTAAATAGGAAATCTATTTTATCAGAAGACTCATTCACAAAAAATAACAAAACTGTATATATATTCATGGGATATTATAGAATATTCATGTCTGCATCACTTTCAGGATTGTTATGTAGTCATTTTGGCGACAGTTTCATGGGATTTGTTAAGAGCCTTTGTACAATACTGACATGTCACCAGTTGATTTGAAGATACACCTCCAGGCTCAATCAAGTGAAATGAATCTGGCAAGTGACAAATGAACTTCTGGATGCTGATACGAAATATGTGACATGCTGTCAGGCATGTGTTTCATGTGATCCAATCCTTGATATTTATGCCAAAATCAAATGTATTACACCATCTGCTCAGTGCGATTCTAGGGTATATTTCTCCACCAGACCTGGATTGTTTGTCAATGGATTACATAGTCAGCGATGCCAATTTCCAGATCAGCCTTGTCGGTTAGACAAACACATGTTGGATTCCTCGAAATAGGCACCATTGGTGATTGGAAAGGTGCTCTGTGTTTAATAGCTGGTCTGTGAGTTGATGAACGGTACATGAACAAATGAAATGAATGTTTTATTGAATAAGCACATGGAACCGTTTTACCAGGAATTATTAGACAGGTTACTCTCTGGCGCTGATGGAGTCATTTCAGAACTGAGTCTTAAGCAAGTGGTTGGGTTGTTGAATATTCTGAAATGGTAAACAACTGCATGGTATCTAGTCAACCCTACTTCAATCTCTGATGAGCGATCCCTTCATATTGATGTGTCTACTGACATTTGTTATGCTAGGCAATCCTTTCATATTACCAGGATGTTGTTTGCAATAATATATGTATATATGGACGGGAACTGGCTAGTTGCTAATTGGCCAGTGGAGCACTTCTTTTGACCGGAGAGTTATTGGAATCACTTCTCAATGGATACAAGCCACGCTTCAAGGATGTGAGAAGTGGATGGTGATTTCGGAACGTATTATGGAAGAAGAGATTATGTTATCGGATGATGGATTCAGGATTGGATTTGTACCAGAGTTTTTTCGGGCTCGTGGATTAGGATAGGATTTGGATACGGATAATCTATCGTCATGGCAACAGGTACTGTGGCCCCGCCAAGGATGACACGGATACCTGTCCCGGCAAGCAAGCAGGGTCATGGGTCATCGTCGTCTTTTATTCAGTCCAAGAATAGACTTATGGTAAGTCTCCATCATTATGTCTTGACACTTGATGCTTGAAGTGATCTTAGAATATTGCTGCTGGCATATTAAAGGTGTAATTCACTCACTCACTCAAAGTGATATTTGAACCATATGGTTCGTGATGAAGGAAGAAATTATGTGGAAATATGCTGACTTATACTTATTAAATATGTATACTACTCAAAAGAAGTTAAGGATCACCAGATTTTTTCATATTAGTATAGTTAATCTTTTTTTGAGTTGTATAGGATGTGACCTGCTGGTGTGTGTCATTTTATGGCGAGGACAGTTGTTCATGCCATCGACCTCAGGTCCAAACTACTATTTAAAGGGTGTAGTGATATATCTGTAACACACTGATGTTAAACTAAGCATACTAAAAAATAATATTTATGAAAAATAATAATAAAAAATTATATGATAATAAGTTTAATTGCAAGAAAGAAGATATTAATTTTTATTGCATGACACATGATCATGAATTTTAATAATTGTTTCTGTTAATGGATTAACAACAAAGAATTATTTACTATTGCATTTCATAAAATTAATATGTATAGGAACAAATGCACAAATGGTTAGTGTCTGATAATGCAGTATGATTAGATGCATTAAATCTTATTAGTTCCTGCGGTAGCCTTGTGGTTGAAGCGTTTGCTCATCCTGCTGAGGACTGGGTTCAGTTCTCCACATGGTACAATGGTGGCCCCACCGTGAGACAGCTGGGTTATGGCTGAAAGTAGTTTTATCCATACTTACTTACTCGCTTCTCCATGAATATGACACACTTAAACACCTCTTATCACTTAATGAAGTGAAATAACATATGTTGAAATTGTACACATGATATCTATTGATTTTGTCCAACTCCATTTAAATTCATCATGGTCACAGGTAATTCGAGCATTCACAGGTTTTGCTATGAACAAATACTTCATCAGTTCGGAACACAGCTGTGTGAACGTTTTGTATGTTATTGATTAAAATCTGTGTTGATGAAACAGATATTGATTTCAGGGTTATATTAGGTGGCACTATTGAAATAGAAAAATGACAAGTAAAATAAGATTCAGATTTCAACAATGCTCACCTTATAACATCTCTTCAGTCATCATTGATCAATTCAAGCACCACTGAGCAGCTAAGATTTGGATATCAGGTGCTACACATATAAATCATCATCATCATCGTCATCATCTTCTTCTCTATCATCATCATCATAGTCATCATCATTGTCATCATCTTCTCCACCACCACCATCATCATCTTCATCATTATTATCATCTTCTCCATCATCATCATTATCATCATCATCATCATCATCATATGGAATCAAGATGGATCATAGCAATGGAATCCCTACAGATGTGACTGTTTTGATGTTTAACAAACATATGTAGACATATCCATTTATGTATATGGTTGCTTATCAAACTAGTGATGCATAGTGATTTCCTTTGGTCGGATGGCATTGGATGGAAGTTGATATGGATAGTTGATACTATTCTTGGTTATTGGTAATAATTCCTATGGCCATGAAACCTCTATTACATCATTGCCATAAATCCTGTAGTTTGGCTGTCATCACACTTCAAAGAATATCAGAAGAAGAAAAGAAGATTTTGAACTATCCATAATCAGTTGTGCAAGTAATAGTATCATGTTGCACAGGACCCTTGCTTACTTAATACCTTGTCATTTCAATCCATACACATTGACAAGTTTGTATCTCATACAGGCTATAATAAGATCTTCCACACTTTAATAGGAGTTAAACTGGAATACTGTTCAAAGTGGCGTTAAACCCAACTCACCCACTCCCTCTTAAATCTCTAACCAGTTCCTGAGCAGTCGACTGCACTAGAACATGGAGGACATTTCAGGCTTGATATTGTTGAAAGATGAAGATGCCAGGGGATGCAGGGGGGCAGGTGTCTCAGGTGCTGCTTTTTGTGGTGCAGTGTTGAACTGTTTGGACAAGCCAGAAACATATGATCTGCAATCCACTCATCCAAAATTCTTCACAACCATCCATTCCCTCAATCACCCACTCACCCAAAGGTCAACTCATCCACAAAACTACACAACCATCCACCCACTCACCCACTCATCACTCACTCACTCACCCACACACCCAAAGGTCAACTCATCCACAAAACTCCACAACCATCCACCCACTCACCCACTCACTCACTCTCACTCACTCACTCACTCACTCACTCATGTGTGAAGCCCATTTCTGATGTCCCCCGCCGTGATATTGCTGGAATATTGCTAAAAGCGGCGTAAAACCATACTCACTCACTCACTCACTCACTCACCCAAAGGTCAACTCATCCACAACACTCCACAACCATCCACCCACTCACTCACTCACTCACTCACTCACTCATCCACTCATCCACTCACCCACTCACCCAAAGGACAACTCATGCACAAAACTCCACAACCATCCACCCACTCACCCACTCATCCACCATTCAGCCATTCCGTGCATATTACCACCATAAATATAGTTAGAGTCATTCAGGAATGAATTAGGCTATTTTGATTGATATTACAACACACTCAAAACTCTTTTCATTTTAAATTTGCCTCTGACTTTCAGCTGAACCACACTTGTGGATGTTGAAGGTGATGGTCCTGTTGTATATGGTTATTTAAAACCGTTTCTAATCACTACAGCTACACAACACTTGACTTTGTCCTGTAATAGCCATAGATCACCTCATCGAACGTCCCCTGACAGTTAACAAGGCTCAGTTATCAAGGGACTTGTAGTCAAGGGACTCCTATTATCCAGGTCACTGCAAGAAAAATATGGCCACTTTTCGTTCCAGTATATTCCATTAGAATTGTTTCATGATGAGATTGACGGATAGATGTAGCAACAGTCATACATAGTTTAAAGGTTCAGGTTTAAAGTTTTAAACAATTCACATATATTCAATTTCACAATGCTCTGATTGGAAAGGAACACATGGTTATGGATTCTTACAGACAGCATGCATACTTGTGTGATAATGCATGCAAGATTTATGTGGTAACACATGCATAGTCATGTGATAATGCATACTTGTATGATAATACATGCATACTTGAGTGATAATGCATGCAGACTTATATGGTAACACATGCATAGTCATGTGATAATGCATGCATACTTGTGTGATTATGCATGCAGACTTGTGTGGTGAGATGCAGTCATACGTGATAATGCATGCATACTTGTGTGATAATGCATGCATACTTATGTGGTAACAGATGCATACTTGTGTGTGACAATGCATGCATATTTATGTAGCAATGTATGTATGATATGCCTGCATTATTTCCATTGTAAATTCCAAAACATCTTTTTTGAAGATTTCTGTCAGTTTAATATGCCTGCATTATTGACAATGTGTATTCTAATATATCTTTTTGAAGATTTGTGTCAGTCCAGAAGCATGTACAACCATCTGCACACATGAATCCAATGTGCATGCATTCATGTAGACATACATGTGTAACAGGAAATATCAAGGCAGGGAAATATGTAAAGAATCAATTTGGAACCAATAGTGTAGAACCCTACTCTAAACCATTTACACACAAATGCTTTCCACAAATATTTTGCCTTGAAAGTCATGGACAACCCCTCATTTTCTAAAACAACCTTTGAAGAATAAGGTTCAGGTAATTTTCAAGCTAATTTGTCTTGCACAGACATTTTTCTTGGCACCACTGTCAAAATCAGTGCCAAACATTGGTAAACCTCCAGGAATTTTTCAACCAGAGTTCTCCAGCAAACAAAATGCATCACTAGATGCCAAATTACCAACAATACTGCTCATTGCCTTAAGAAACCTTGCAAGCCGCATCAAATTGGCACCGGTCGTCTAACCGATTATAGCCTTGATTTTCTGGAACCAAAATATGGTACCTTATGTTGCCAGGAGCCCTGTGGGAATATAATGTCAGTTGAAGACAAATAGGTAGGCTTCAAGAATGCCAAGCTAATCCAATATTGATCATGTTAATTAATGAGAAATGAGATAGTCATCTTGTTGTTTTACTTTGGGGGCAGGGAAGACCAGAGGTGAAAAATGATTAGTCACTTGGTCTGGGGGCAATCTCTTGTCCATTTCAGTTTGTAGCTCCCTGTCAATACAAGGAGGTTGTAGATTTCAGAATGAATTATTGATTCCAGACTGTTCCTATAACATTTTTGAAAACATTCCATTAAATATTCAAATTACTCTGACTACAGAACGTGTCAGATTGTTGGAATACTGCTGAAAATATTTAATCCTGGTAAAATGACGGACTGGGAATGAAAAATGACACTTGCTGATGCCTGATGCCTGTCACATTTGACAGTATTTTGTCGTGAGGGTTCATCTGCATTTCATGCTGTACATTACCAGTAATGAGTGTTCACTAGTTGTCTTAGCATTGCCATGGCTTTGGGTTTCATGAAATTGTAAATGTCTACAGTCTTCATCTCATGCTTGCCATAAAAGGCGACTATGCTTGTCGTAAGAGGCGACTAACGGGATCGGGTGGTCAGGCTCGCTGACTTGGTTGATGCATGTCATCGATCCCAATTGCGTGGATCGATGCTCATGATATCAACCACTGGATTGTCTGGTCCAGACTCGATTATTTACAGCCCGCCGTCATATAGCTGGAATATTGCTGAGTGCGGTTTTAACAACAAACCAACCAACCAACCGTCTGCATCCCCCTTTAGGGATTCTGGGTTACAGTATACATGCTCATGCTGTATCATAGTGATGATACCAGGTATCCTGCTCCACCAGTGGCATCCATCATAAATACATGCAAAGGCAAGTCAATTGTTCACCTAAAGACATAGATGGGAACATAAAATAAATAGATATATACTAAAATGGAGTATTAATGGGATAACTCATTATCCTAATTTAAAAAAGTAAAATGATGCATCAGTTGGACTGAAATGTATTGAAGTCAGAATAAATCATGAAGTATCACATCACACTGATAAATCATATTGCTGTCAGAATATCACGATTTCATTACAAATTTATAAATTGTTACACCTCTATTGTCAACTTGGGGACACATCACTACACTGCTATCCATCTTTGAGTGTGATGGGGAACCTAATGGTGAAAGTGTTTTTTCATCATGCTGGAGACTGACTTGGAATTTCAAAATCTCAATGCCAGAGAATAATCAGTTTCGATTAACTGCCAAAACAGCTTCCATGGGGTGTAAAAGGCAAAATAGTGATAAAAATTCTATGAAAGGACCCCTGAAAATTAGCGATGACACCAGCTGTTTTCAAAGAGGATGTCTTGCTATATCGGTAGCACTTGCCACTCACACAATTATCATAAGAAAGCAAGTGTTTGTTTGTTGCCTGTGGTGCCCGTGATGCCTGTGGTGCCTGTGATGCCTGTGGTTCCTGTGAAGCATTGCGTAAAGCCTATTCTTGGTGTCTTCTGCTATTGTGTGGATCGAATATCATGAAAAATCAGCATTAGACCATACACCTGTTGTTTTACAGTTCTTTGTAATGCCTTCAATGAGACTGGATTAAAAGTGGCATTATAACCAGGGTCATTATGGCATTATAGTGAGGGCTCCATGGCACTATAATGAAGACTACCATGGCATTATAACCAGGGTCATCATGGCATTATAGTGAGGGCTCAATGGCACTATAATGAAGACAACCATGGCATTATAACCAGGGTCATCATGGCATTATAGTGAGGGCTCCATGGCACTATAATGAAGACAACCATGGCATTATAACCAGGGTCATCATGGCATTATAGTGAGGGCTCCATGGAACTATAATGAAGACAACCATGGCATTATAACCAGGGTCATCATGGCATTATTGTGAGGGCTCCATGACACTATAATGAAGACAACCATGGCATTATAACCAGGGTCATCATGGCACTATAATAAGGGCTACATGGCAGATAATGAAGACCACCATGGCATCAACATGAGAGCCACCATGGCATTATAATGAAGATGACCATGGCATTATAATGAGGGCCATCATGGCATTATAATGAGGGCTTCATAACACTATATTGAAGACCACCATGGCATTATGTTGAGGACCACCATGGCATTATAATGAGAGCCACCATGGCATAGTATCAGGTCCAAACTGAATCTCCACATATTGTTTTGTTAAGAATGGCATAGTCCTCAACAGCTGTGTCAAGATATTCATTGCTTAACATAAATCAATTTAACCCTATTTAACAGTTCAATGAGACACTAATGTTAATGTTCTTTACACACTGTTAATAATTCACAGACATGTTTGAGTTTCACACTCTAGTTAGGGGAAAGAAATATTTCAAGGCTCAAATTTAATACATTTTCAATTATTCCCAACTCAAAACAAGAAAATTTATTCTGGAAAATAAATAAAAGAGAGCATCAAAGGAAACAAATTTTAGGAAAGAATATGTGATAATGATTTATTGATTAAATGAAGAACATTTGAATCCAAAATGCCAGATTTCTAGTTAAGAGCTACTTGCCCTATAAGCCATGAGTTCAAAGGTCACCATTACACACATCACAAGGTAGCGTCTGATTTGAAATTTGTCCAAAGTATCAAATAAGACCAAAATAAGACTCCATCTTGTAAAGGTATTGTACAAGGTCTGGCCAATCTTAACGTGACCCCAATTATTTCTGAACGGAGCATCGTTGGAGCATGTGTGTGTGTGTGTGTGTGTGTGTGTGTGTGTGTGTGTGTGTGTATACTGACACCACCATGTTGGCACTATCAGTTTCTTGTCAGCAGACTTGCAGGATCAATGGGCGCTTACCAAATATTGATTAATGCAAAGACAAGCAGGAAGGAGAGAGCGAGAGAACGAATTGCGAGAGGAAATGCTCAGAAAGGGTCTTGGCTTTTGTCGGAACTGCCGTGCCATTTCAATAGACGCAATTTGAGGAGCTCGTCTAATGAATAGTGTGATAATTGGAGAACAACAATGATTTGTTTGGTGACAAGTGCTGTGCAAACCATTACCCAGTGTATATGTGTGAACCAGTTTAAGATTAACAAGTAAAATATGTAATCGTAAATCAGAAATTCAATGAATTTTTACAGATCTTTCATGTGTGTTCACGAACACCTGGTATCATCACTATTTGATAGTGATTCACAAACACATGCTCATGATATAACCGGGCTCATACAATAGACTTTTGGCAGAAATTCTTATAAATATGGAAAGGTTTTAGTTGCTTATATATATATATATGAACACGTCTTATTAAGGAGAATATATGATCTCAGCAGTGAAGCACACAATCACTACTTTGAAACAAGAGTTATTTTTCTGTTTCTGAGAACTTGCTCATTCAAGATTCTGTTGTTCTACATTATATAAATGTCACCATGTTTTTCATTTTTTTATGAACTGATTACCTTTTTAGTACAGGTTATTAAGTTTAAAAGAAATTGGAAATGAAGGTTAAACAACATTTATCAATTATTTGTGTTTTATATTAAGCTGGATAACCTAATGCATTGTGGGTGATTGCATTGGTCGTTCATCTTGTCTCTTGTAATTCGACACCAACCCATTAACAACCAAAGGACTTTTTAGAGATTAGAGTGATTGAATGAATGGAAAACACAATTTATGTTCTTTGATTGTTTTCTAAAAGACATTATACAAAGTGTGGGCTTTTTAAACATACTTTTCAGTGCTATGCTCCACATGACTTAACAGCAGTTTGTAAAAAATGTTAAAATAGGATTATTTTTTCCTTCAGTGGTTCACAAAAAGCATTCAAGCTAAGCTACTTGTTTACAATTTTCCCTGCAAATTTCACTCATGGTTGAAAGACATTTAATAGTATTTTGAGCTTAGCACAATTTATTCCTGGCCAGATTAGTTTTATGTTATAGTTTAGAGATTTATGAAAGGAATTCGTTGTCGGTAGGTTAGAAATAGAAAAAGACGTTTCCGTGTTTTTTGGTTCTTCAAAAAGTAATCTTAGTACATTTAATGTGTTCCACACATAGGATAGCTAAACTAAGGATTTTGATATCAAATATATCAAGGATTTATCAACAGATGTTGATATATTTGATATCAAAACACATCAGGGTAAAATTCTATTTATCATCCACATTTATTCTTCCAATTTTTTATCCCACTGGTTTGAAAAAGAAGGGGATATTGCAATCACCTTGTCCATCAGCCATCCATTTTCCATTTCCGGAGCAGAACTCCAAAACTGTTAAATACATCTTGATGAAACTTTCTTTATAGATCAGTCTAGCAGTGAACTGGCGCCCTTTGATGATTTTGGATTTTTATTTTTTAAATTTCATTTTCATGATTTTTCATGATGAAAACAAGTTGTTTTTCGTGTCCGGAGCAGAATTTCAAACTGTTAAATTTTTATTGTCGAAACTTGCTATATATATCAGTCTAGTGGGAAATTGGTGCCTTTTGATGATTTGGGATTTATTATATTTTTATTTTTTAACCATGGCAACAAGTTAAACATGCACTGAAATGGGGACAGTGCTCTTTTTCAGAGCAGAAATCCAAAAGTGTTTCTGGCAGAAACTTGCTACACAGATCAGTCAGGTTGTGAACCTGTGCCTTTTATGATTTGGGATTTTAAAAAATACAGCATTATTTTTCTCTTCACTGAATTGAAGGTTTCCAATGGCAATGAACCTTTAGTGTTGTAGAAGTAGCCAAACTCCATTTCTAACTGCACCAGACTGGAGGATATGCCATCTTCTGATGACACTTGTTCCTTTTGTAACCAGTGTCTTGATTGTACAAAAACATCTAACCAGCTTCAGTATCAGGGAGATTAGTGATGTCATTTGATTGTGACATCATGGCAAGTGATGACATCACAGTGGTCTGCATGGCATTAGGATTCAGTTTCATTGTTGTGATATCTCCAAGGCATCACTTGACCCCTCCCAACCAATATCTCCTGTGGAAGTCAGTTTTTGAAGAATAGGTCTTCAGCAACCCATGCTGGCCATATAAGGCGACTATGCTTGTCGTAAGAGGCGACTAACGGGATTGGTAGGTCAGACTCACTGACTTGGTTTATTCATGTCATTGATTCCAATTGCGTTGATCGATGTGCATGGTGTCAATCACTGGATTGTCTGGTCCAGACTTGATTATTTTCAGACTAAAATATTGATGGGTGCAGCGTTAAATAACAAACAAACAAAACAAAAACAGTCTTGATGATACATAATAGGGTGCTGCAAGAGTGCAACCTCCCTTTCGTAAATGATGACACATCCAAACTATATGTTGAATAAAAATGTTTTGCTCAATCAATGACCATTCCACATATATGTATTTATAGTTGTTGTTTTTTTCCAATTCTTTGAATCAAGTATATTATTTTGCTGTTTGGAATGTTTTTCCCTCTTTCAATAGACCAATCAATGAATCAGGTTAGGAACTATTATCTAAATGATATTCAGCTGAACTTTAACATGCGTGACAGCATAATATTAATAAATGATAAATAGTATTGGTCTCCAGGGAATCATTATACAAGGCCTGTAACCTATAGTTCAGTTCATCAATCTCCTATTTGGTCCTGGCATTTGGCTGTTCTTGGTTGTGAGGAAACAGTTGCTAGGAATAATCACACCTAGCAAATATGTAGATAGACATGGCTTGAATAGGCTGATGGAGAGAGCTATCTGTAAGAATTTACAGGAATTGATCAAGGAGAGCTGTATCGTGCCATGACATCCGAGTGCAGAGACGCCTAATGGGACGTACTTTGACTGTTAGTTTTAAGATTTTCGAGCCATCTTGGCATTATTTGGCCATGATCATTCATTTTAAAATAGTGTTTTTGTGGGGTTTTAGTGTTTTCAGTTGGGATTTTCAGCATATGGAATGACCTTTTTTACAAGGGATCAGGCCTATAGACATTTCACATATGGATAAAAAAATGTAGGTAAAAAGTGATACATTTGCATTAAAAAAATGGCAAAAGGTAGCAATCTCTGTAGATTTTACAGAAATATTCCAGTGAGCAGCAGTTGGGTCACCATAATTGATCATGACATTTTCATGTTTTATTTCATTACCCAGTGAAAAATGATGAAGAAAATGAAAGTCATTGTATGATTTTAAAATTTTAACATGCCACTTTAAGTCGCCACTTCAAGTATTGCTAGCAGGGTGAAAAAGAAAGTTTAATGGCCGTGTTTTCCTTGTATCATGATCATGATAGTGTTGACACACTTAGGTGGAGATGTCGTGATCGCATGTGACCATATCTACTTTGGAGGTTTTTATTACTGCAATCTGTCAACAGACTTGACGGAAGGAAAAGATCAGTGACTCCATAAACAAAGTAGTAAACAAGAAGACAGACCATCAAGCGTGGTTTCATCAAAATGAATCTTGATCAGACTGGTTTCAAGATTAAGCTTAAGCTAATATTCTCCTGGTAGTTCTTCTACCAAATTGACATCAATGAAGTCATAAAAGGCTGAGATGTAATATGATTTCATATGTTGATCAAATCATAGGATATTACTTTTTAGGACAATATGTAAGATTTGTGATGTGATAATACTGTTGAAATCTTTAATTAGTTCTTGAATGAAAACAGTAGTTGTTGGACAAGGTTGTTCTTGTTGATATGGGTGTTTTGAAATGGCCTTCAGCAACCCCTGCTTGTTGTAAGAGTTGACTAATGGAATTGGGTAGACAGACTCGCTGACTTCATTAATGAAAGTCATTGCTTCCCAATTGAGTAGACGGTTGTTCATGATGGCGATCACTGGACTGTCTGGTCCAGACTTGATTATTTACAGACCGCTGTCTTGTAGCCGGAATATTACCAAGAGAAGTGTTAAAAAACAAACAAACAAACTTTGAGATTTCCTCCTGCATCAAACTAACTTGGTGTGATGGAACTGAAATACTGTTCAAAGTGGCATTAAAACAACACTCATTCAAAACCCTGGCACAGCCAATGCACGGTACTGAATCATGCAGATGATATAATATGATGTGATACATCGCTTTTCTAGAAATTGTGTTTGATGCTAGTTGTATATCACAGAGCCGAATTGTCCCAGCTCTTCAGTACATCACTAATCATCTTATTTTTTTTATCGATGATGGATGGTCAAAGTTTCATTTTCAATTTTGATTTCCTGCCACAGATAAAAAAGGAACTATCATTTCAAACCCTTATAACGAACAAGTTCCTAATTTTCTGCCTGACTTCAAAGAAGTCCTTCAACATGAAAGAAACATCACCCTTGGTTGACGTCAAAATATAATGAAAATTAATTTATTACTATTCTTCAATGTTACTAATCTGCAATGAGAGATAGCCACAATGAGTCTCCAGCCCTCCCTGCAGAGCCTATGTTCAAATTCAGTCAAGAGCAGTTTAATTTTTGGGTTTGCACCATTTTAAAGGTTAAATTACCGTAACTGTTTTGCACAGGAAACTGGTCTATTTGAAGTGAGGATAGACCAGTTTTATTGGGGTGATTTGTTGCCAATTTGAGGTAGTTATGCTTAAATTGATTTCCTGAGCAGTGTGGCAAAAAAGTCCAATTTCAGCTTCGACCATTTTGTAAAAACTAAAACACTGATAGCTAGGGATCCTTTGAACTGTGGTATAAGGAATTTGTGTGGATTTACTCTGCATTCAAAGTCATTCTGCCTACAAGTTTGATGTTTTACTTTCTCTGTTAATCATGTTTCATTTGCATGGGGAGGGATGTAAATAACATTTACAGGCTGTGTGAGGTGCCAACATGTCCGAGAGCACCAATAGCCCTTTGTGCTGAAACATGTATATTTGTCACTGTAAACATTGATGGTTTAGACGTTACTGTCATGATAATTGACACGTTTCCTTTACCCTGTGTGAATCGCTGCAGAAGATGTCCCAGTATCACATGCTTGATGTACAAGCTGGCTAATGAGGATTGAGTGGTTAGTATGGTTTACTGTGTCACTGAGCTCTGGTGTTGATTTTGCTCATGCTATCGACCACTGATTTTTGCCTACTGAGGTGTGATGATATACAGGCCCCTGTGACATGTTGTGATTATTGCTGAACTGTAGCATTAAACATCATTCTTTGATCCACTGATTCTCATATGAAGGAGGTTCCTTGCCTGGCCGAGATTTATTATTTACAGGCCACCAAGATATACTGAGGTATTGATGACTTGGGCATAAAACAACATTCAGATGCTCACTTACTCATTTTTCTGACCTCTGACTGACTGACTGACTGACTGACCTCTGACTGACTGACTGACTTTTGACTGACTGACTGACTGACTGACTGACTGACTGACTGACTGACTGACTGACCTCTGACTGACTGACTGACTGACTTCTGACTGACTGACTGACTGACTGACTGACTGACTGACCTCTGTCTGTCTGACTGACTGACTGACTGACTGACTGACTGACTGCAAATAAAGGGGCTGAGTTTACAGGTTGGTTTATATATTTAAAAGTAAGTTTAATAAATAAGTAAACAGAGATGTTTTGCCATTGTCAAGAAAATGTGTTGTCTGGAGCAGACAAGTCGGTGATCAGTGATGTGAGCATAGGTCGTTTACATAGAGTAAAATCTTGTTAGGATAGATAATCACCTATGCTTTCAATCAGATTCAGTGATATTCCTAAATGTTTCTACCTGCGGCACTAAGCCACATTCACTCACTCACTCACTCTGGTCAATCAAATAGGGGAGGAATAATCTTTCAGGTACATGGTTGCCAGTTCCATCAGGTTCAGCTGAATAGTAGGAAGATTCACTGAAACCATCTTGCTGTAGACATTGAGAAATTGCAACTGAAAAGTCAAGTCTGAAGCCTGAAGAACTTTGTTTGGTCTTTTACAGTCAGCAAAGAACGTCCTCATATGTTAATGTTGCAATCTACTGAACATGATGCCAAGAGACAATTTCAGGCAGGTAGACTCAGAGCTTTTGTTACAGACTACTGATAGAGTATTTCACCTGAAGCCTTTTGTTGAATACACAAAAGGATGACAATCTATTGTTTAGCAGTTGCCTGGTAACCAGATGACCAATAAGTAACATCAGTAATTGGAACATTCTTGCTGTTGTTGGACAGTGTGTTTCATTCCATTGTTGGTGTGGAGAGGCTGGAAAATGAAGAACATTATTTGTGACAGGAAGATGATTTCATTGGCACCATCTTCTCAGTTGCTGGCTAATTCAGGTTAATGACCCCTTTCCCGACTACTCACGAACACACAGGGGTGGTCGGGTAGCCTAGTGGTTAAAGCGTTCACTCATCACGCAGAAGACCCGGGTTCGATTCCCGACATGGGTACAATGTGTGAAGCCCATTTCTGGTAACCCCCGCCGTGATATTGCTGGAATATTGCTTAAAGCAACGTAAAACCATACTCACTCACTCACTCACTAACACACACACTAAGAAGAAAGACTTGTCTTGAAAAATCTTTTATTCAGTCTCTGTGAACTCAAAACATCAACACCAGAGAACAACGGATCTTGACCAGACGCCAAAACCGATTCCCTAGTGCAAAAGGCAAAACAGCAGCCCAAACAATTAGAATGGCCCTCTGAAAACCAGTGAAGACAGCAGGTGCTCACAGAAAGGACGCCCATCATTATCAATTATCCGGGGCATCATATCTCATTTCAGTAATGGTACTTAGCCTTCAGTATTCATTGCCATACCTTTGTTTTTGAATCCAGTTTGAATGGTATGAAAACTGTGAAGATCTGGGGTAGGATAGGTCTTCAGCAACCCATGCTTGCCGTAAATGGTGACTATGCTTGTTGTAAGAGGCGACTAATGGGATTGGGTGGTCAGGCTCGCTGACTTTGTTGATGCATGCCATCATATACCAACTGTGTGGATCGATGCTCATGATATTAATCACTGGATTGTCTTGTCCAGACTCAATTATTTACAGACTGCCGTCATTTAGCTGGAATATTGCTGAGTTCGGCGTTAAACAACAAATAAACAAACAAACAGAAATTCTGGGTAAAACAATGGATTCCAGCATCCCTTGGTTTCAGAAGAGGTGACTAAGTTGATTGGGTGGTCATACTCAGTGACTTGGTTGATGCATGTCATCCTAACTCATTTGCCTAGATCAGTGCTCATGATGTCAGTCACTTGATTGTCTTGTCCAGACTATATTAACAGATCGCCTTCATGTAGCTGGAATAATGCATATTATCATACCTCTATGTCAGAATGATGAGGTCTGACTGGTTCGTGTGATGTTGATAAACTGGTGATATAACTGGAAAACTGTTCAAAGCAGTGCTATAACAAACTCACTAACTCACTTATACTGAATAAATTGTGTGAGCGTTTGAAATAATCAATGACTGAGCATTTTTTCACGAAATCGGATACTTGGACTTTTTATCAGTTTTTCTGTATTTCTGAGATTTATTATTGATACCTGTCATATGATATTTAAGTTATTATCAGTTTCTACACATTTCTCATATAATTACAAATATCTGCCTTTGGATATTTTACTTATCATTTTGTCTGTATTTCAGAAATATAACAATAATATCTGTTATATGATATTTAATTTATTATCCGTTTTTCCACATTTCTCATATAACTACAAATATCAGCCATAGGATATTTTACTTTTTATTTTGTCTTTATTTCAGAAATGTAACAATAATATCTGTTATGTGATATTTAATTTATTATCTGATTTTCCACATTTCTCATATAATTACAAATATCAGCCATAGGATATTTTACTTTTCATTTTGTCTTTATTTCAGAAATGTAGCAATAATATCTGTTACTGGGGGGATATAATATTTAATTTATTATCCGTTTTTCAACATTTCTAATGTAATTACTAATATCTGCCATAAGATATTTCAATTATCATTTTGTCTGTATTTCTGATATTTTAATATCAATATCATCCATATGACAATGCCACAAGATTCCATGTATGTCAATAGGTGCATTCGTGCAGTTGTGTGAAATCACAAGGCAACCATGCTGAGAAGTAAATGATCAATTTCACGTATTCCATGTAGTCCAAACAAGGAGTTAATTATTGATTCCACAGAGAAAGGAGAACTTTGTTTTGCATTTAGAAATTCTAGGTTAATGGATTCCAAATGACCTTGACATTTAAAGAATGACGGCACAGTAAAAAACTATCTGATCATGCTCTGTGAGGTGTACAAGAACTTGAGGTAAATTTTTAATGCACTGAAAATATGCCAGATATGTTTCCAGAATGATATGATTGAATGAAAATGATCTTGTTTCGGTTTTAGACTTGATATCTAAAGGGACAACGTCAGTGTCATGTGTTTTTGTTTATCCCTCTTTCTTCTGTATTCTAGCTAGAAATCAATGGCATTTAAGTTTCTGTTCAACTTTTAATAAGCTCATATAAATTATTTTAATTATAATAATTTTGCGTTATGTAATATTATAGCAACATGTAAGTTATTTCAAATAGTGCTATAACCGCATTCACATTTGTGGTTAAAGGTGCACCATCTAATTTCAAGACTCCAGATATAAATATGACTTTCATTTCCATGCACTATGGAAGGGCACCAGAATCTTTTAAGGATTCTGAAGATTCCTGGAATTCCCTGTGCCCAATTTTTGTACCCGGAGCTGACCAATGTCACTGTAACCCAACAATTCTTGACCATGTCATCAACCATTGGTTTGTCTGGTTTAGTCTTGACAATTTACAGTGGTGAACTGTTACAGGCATAAAACTACATTCAGTCACCCGCTTCGACTCACATTTGATCAGGAAAGCCATTATTTATATTATATTATTATTTATAAGCTTTCTAACAGCCTCAGGCATTGGGGTAGCCTAGCGATTAATGTGTAAGCTTGGCATGTCAAAGACCAGGGTTCACTTCCCCTGTATAATGCATGCCCATTCTCGTTGTCCTCAAGCTATGGCTCGAATGTTGTAAAAACTGCATTGGACTCACTCACTCACTGACTCACTCACAGTAAGGTCTCAAGTCCAGGAGTTTCCTATTCTGGGTCACCTGTAATCTATCTAGATGACAACGATTTTGACCAAGCAATCTCCACTTTAGTTGTTCTGTACAAGAATTGGAGAAGACCTCCTACGGTGACCTTTGTGGACAAATGCCAGAGATGTCTTGATATTCAATGAAAGTTAAACACATTTATTATTGCAGTCTTAATAGTTAATCATATATATTGGTTAATAATGGACAGATTATGTCACAGTTAGTCCAAGTACTTTGCACATATTTTCAAAATTCAATTTCTTTGATGTTTGTGTTCTTAATGAGCACTAACTTTAAACTTAAGTGATATTGTGCATCCGGTTGAAATGCTTGATCATTCACATGCTCATCCATCTCATGTACATTTCATCTGTAATCAATAGACACTTCAAGCTCCTTTATAGTTTTGAAGGGAACCACTAAGCCTAAAGACACTGTTTATTGTTAAATGTTGGCACTTAGATTGCAATTTAGCATAGCAGGGATCAGTGTTCAGAGAGAGCTGGCACTACGAGCATAAACAGATCCAATTTCTTATGATATTGATTCCAACTTTTTTTTCATTTGGTTGATGCTACTTTATTGCTGGTGGCATCTTAAATTTCACAAGAATTTCATGGAATTGGATTGCATCCTTTTTAATATTGATTTTGTGGAGGAATTTTGGAATATTAATACCACAAATATGAAAATAAAAAATATAAATTTGTTGAAAGGGTTTGGTTCAGGACTCTGTGCAGTTGTCATTCAAATTTGAGTCAAGCTTAATCCAGTTGCTATGATATTGTAGTTTGAAACCTGTTGTCTCTCTTGGCGCTTGTATGCATGGGGAATGATTTTTAAAAATGATTAGCATTTGAATTTCAAACTAGGTCATTTAATCTAATGCTTTTTGAATTATTTTGAAACCTGAGATGGCTTGCAAAATCTCAAATGTCCAAGGGCTAGTAAAACTAATTGTCCTCGGTTATTAAGATTGATAATTAAATTAAAGCTAATTTGTTGACTCTCAAATGAGCAACTTGGTTGCCTCACAACTCTGTAATTTTGATGAGTTTTTATCTGAAATGGAAAACCTTGGAGTACACTAAAATGTTTGACATTCTTTATTTCTGTGGAATCATGAGACGAGAGGGAATATGCAGCATTCAAAAACATTAAAAATAATACACTGACTGTTCAGAATATTTATGCATTTCTGTGATCATCTATGGGTGACTCATGGGCAAATTTTTAAAATAATTCATTGTATTCAAAATATAGAAATGTACTATAAATCTAAAGTCGAATGGAAAATAGGAACATATATTAACTGAATCACTGGAGTACAATCAATTCTGCCTGCCTCATTCGAAAAAGAATCCATGACGTGTTCGGTAACTAAGAACAGCCATTTGTCACACTTTGTTTGTTGGGGTCATGGGTGGCTCAGTGGTATGAGGTGCCACAACTGTCTGTGTAGGGTTATAGTGTTAGTATGCACAGTTTCTGGGTTTAAATCCAAAGTTGTTTTGACACTTATGGCTTTTTGTTTGTTTTTACTTTGATCAATTTTGATCTCAAATCATGGTTTCATTTTGTGGTGTCACATTCGATTGTTGTCTGAAACACTATTGCTTGCTGTGCAGAGTTGCATCCCTTAGTTGTGAAAGGAGTTGCTGATCATAGATTCAAATATCAGATTCCTGCAGATTGTGATCCATGTTTGTGTGTTTCAAGCAGCACTCTTGATATATGATAGAAATACACACCCATTCGACTTGAACAATTCTGATTTTGTAAAAGACTTATCCCCCATTTTTGAGTTCATGAGTGAGAGTCCTATGTCATGGTAGATGATACCATATATATTGCTAACATGTGTAGAATCAAACCCTGTCCTTTTTCAGCACTACATGGCCACCCAACAATAGTTCATGAGTGAGTGAGTCCTATGTCATAGTAGATGATACCATATATATTGTTAACATGTGTAGAATCAAACCCGGTCCTTGTTCAGCACTGTAACTACTTGGCCACCCAACAATAGTTCATGAGTGAGTGAGTCAAATGTCATGGTAGATGATACCATATATATTGTTAACATGTGTAGAATCAAACCCAGTCCTTGTTCAGCACTGTAACTACTTGGCCACCCAACAATCCACTATGAATCCGTCATAAGCAGCATTAACCTCAATGCTTTTCACCTAAAATCAGAACATTTTATTTGGCTATTAGTGCCACACATGACACATATGTAGGTAATTCCATGCTTATATATGTGCACACCAACCAGTAATTGAGCATGTACGGGGAGAGGTTGAGCTCAGTGCAGAAAACATTTTGCAGACTACTCCATGTAAAATTTAATCACCTTGGATGATGTTTGCTAAGTGGATTTGATTGTTTGATAACTTGGTCATCTGAAAATGTATAGTTACGTTGACACTTTGAATGTCAATTCATCTAAAGTGAAAGGAGAAATGCCACCTAAAGTATACATCAAAAGGTTGGTGTGTATTTTACACAAGAGAATACTATTATATCAGCAATATTCCTGCTATATCAGTTATAAATTTATATTGATTTTCTTGTGTGTTGGATAGTGATTCTATTTTTATTACTTTCCCTGCTACTTTCAGTGAGTGCGTGAGTGAGTTTAAGCGGTTTAAGCGGTTTAACGCCGCTTTTAACAGTATTCCAGTCATAGCGCAGTGTGTCAGCTTACTGTAGGAGGAAAGCCCGAAGTGATGCAGGTCTTAGACATTTACCAGTTCGGTGAAACCCACAAACTTGGGTATGGTGCTGACAAACCTAGAAACATAATCGGGGTGAACCGGGATTCGAACCCACACCCTGCTACTTTGAGGCTTTAGGGGTAAAATCAGTGACAAATAGTTCAATTGGTTAGGCTTAAGTAAAATTATGTTCTTATTGAAGACGTGGGACAAAATTGGGATGATTCATCTTATTTCTGCATTACATTTTCTTAAAATTACCTTCCTGTGCTGTTTCCTGCACAAAAGAATTTAAAGAACACCCGATTCTTTCATATTTATTATAGTTAATCTGTCATGGTGTGAAAGAATGAGCATGACAATTTAACTATAGTGTGATATGAAATAAATCTGTTGTTGTTTAACTTCTTTTGAGTAGTATATGATTTTATTAGAGATTTATTCATCTCACAATCACTCTATCTGGGATTTTATTTGCTGAGAAAAGGTCATTGTATTAAATACATATTGAGAAGAAAATATTCTTAGCTTATATTCTTTCTAATATTGAACACATTTTAAGAGCATGTCCCAAAAGCAATGGAAACGTTAATTCATATGTTTAATATTTTTTATCAAATGTTGAATTAACTCTAAATGTGTTACAATTATTGACATATTTCTAAATTTCTATTTAAAAACTGCAAATAAAAAACAACAACTTAGATATGGCAATGAATGATGTTGACTGGCTTGTAGTGTTCATTATCAGCAATTCTTTCAAATCAAATCAAACGTAACCTTATCAGACAGTTTTGTGCATAGATCTAGTTTTCATGTGATAATCTTGCATGACATTCCCAGGTCTTCAGGTGCTGTTCTGCTTGAGCTTTATGGTTGTGAGCACCCTCTTGTATCCGTGGTCTTCTAACTCAGAGACCACCTCCGTGGTCTAGTGGTAGAGCATCCGCCCGGAGAGCAGAAGGTCCGGGGTTTGATCTCCGGCCACTTCATACCAAACAAAGTTAAAAGATGGTACTTGTTGTTACCCTGTCTGGGGCTCAGCATTAACGGGCTAAAACAAGGACTGATTGGCTTGTAGTCAGTATACTGTGTCTGAGTGGGATATTCATGTTAAACTGCGGCATGGTATCTCACTTTAAATCGGCATCAGTCCGCACGAGTATAAGCAGCCTCTCACACCCGTACATGCACATCGCTATATAAGTGCAATAATCTTGAACACGAGGTTAAACCCTGTTTCACCTCACCTCACCTCACACAGAAAAAAGATGCTGTTAGTGCTTGTCTATTTCATGACAAAAGAACAACCAGTCTAGATCAGGGGTCCGGAAACCGTCATATGCGCCGGACATGTCCGATTGGGAATCTCAAATGTCCGGTTTAAAATATTGCTTACCGGACATTTTAAAAAGTATTGTCCGGACATTCTCAAATTTTGACTGGACATGATCAACAGTTAGGACTGAGCAGTTTCTGTCTGCAGTTGCAACACATGAAGATTAACTACACTGACGATCATTTTGTAAGTCGTGGCTAATGACTTTCACTTGGTTGACATACAATGAGGATTTGCAGATTTTATTGTTTTCAGTAGCTAGTCGTATATTGAATCTTAATTGACCGCCATTTTGCTTTCTCGGACGATCGATATCAAATTTTTTTATGGTCAATAATTAAGTACAGATGAAAAAAGTATTCAAATAACTATTGCTATCAACGATATTTTAGTATTTGTGATTAAATTATCTGTCTTGTTTTTAAAAAAATCTTTAGTTTAAAAAAACCCTTTTCGGGTGAAGTCACGTGATAACCAAATATGGGATAATAGTCTCGATCCAAATGTTACAACGCGTACACTTTAGCAGACTCATGAATATAACTTATGAATATTAATTGGACCGTTTGCTACGTTAACAGATTGTTATTATAACGGAAACAAACGTATGTTTTCCATGTATATCTAAAATGATATTATTTGTTATTTATTGTCCTGTGAATAAATTTAAATCGAAACGATTCATAATTCATCATATTATGAATACGTAAACTTGTACTGTGTGAAAAGTCGTACTAAAATACGCTATTTGAAGGGGGCGTGGCCTAAATGCAAATGTCCGATTGGGATTTTAAATTTTCCGGACCCCTGGTCTAGATTATCCATTCAAACTAATTTCATCTGGCATAAAAGGCGAAAAAGCTGTGAAAATGATAAGAATGGATCACTGAAAATCAGTGATGACACCAGGTGTTCACAAAAAGGGTGAGATGTCCCCCCCTACCTGTGGCACTCACACAATTTGCATAAAAAGTAAGTTTTTATTGCCTGAAGCCGCACAGAGCACCCACAAACTTTAAAGTCACTATTTCATTAGCATTCCGCTTGATCTGAACTGTGCCTCCATGGCCAATGTAACAGCAAAAGGACAATATCCTGTGAAGATCTGGGGCAGAATAGATCCTCAGCAACCTATGCTTGCTGTAACAAGCAAAGACCAGCAAAGACGTAAGAGGCGACTAACGGGTTCGGGTGGTCAGTCTCGCTGACTTAGTTGATGCTTGCCATCGTATCCCACTGGTGTGCATGGATGCTCATAATGTCAATCACTTGATTGTCTGGTCCAGACTCGATTATTTACAGACCGCCATCATATAGCTGGAGTATTGCTGAGTGCAGCATTAAACAACAAACAAACAAATCCAACAGTCATTCAAACATTTGTTTCTTGTTTTCGAATTTCAAACTTTAATTTTGTTCTTGTGGTCTGCTACTTAGAATTCTGTGCAATAATTTTGAATGCGACGTTAAACCCCATTTCACCTCACCTCATAAAAATGAATGTTGCCATGCCAATGGAGTGTCCAGAGTACAATGCAACAATTGATGTGCATTACTCCCCACCCATCCATGAATGCCCATTGTATCACTGTGATACTGTAAAAGTGGCAGATCTCACTCAGGAGGATTGGATGGGTAAAATGTGTGACCTGCCTGATTGAGCATCATCATGGCCTGGACAGGTGCTCATGTCATCAACCACTGGATTGCTTGGCTCACAGATAATGGTTTATCAGCTGTTATCATAAATTGTTGGAATATTGTTGGAAGATGCATAATACAAAATTCACTCACACTCTCATCTACCCGTGAAGATCCTGGTCGGAATAACTCTACAGCAACCCATGCTTGTCGTAAAAGGTGACTATGCTTGATATAAAAGGTGACTATGCTTGATGTAAAAGGTGACTATGCTTGTTGTAAAGGTGAGTAACAGGATTGGGTCTTTAGGCATGCTGACTTGGTTGATGCATGTCATCGATCCCAATTGTATGGATCGATGCTCATGATGGCAATCACTGGACTGTCTCGTCCAGACTTGATTTTTACAGACCGCTGACTTGAAGCTGGAATTTTACCATGAGAAGTGTTAAAATACAAACAAACAAACTGTGAGCTTTCCTCCTGCATCAAACTAACTACCGACCGCCATTATATAGGAATTATGCTGAGTGCGGTGTTGTAAAACAAACAAACAAACAAACAAACAAACAAACACTCCCTTATTAATTGAGGTCATCCTAATTCTAAAGAAGATATGTACTCCTTTCTAATATATACAACTGCTATCTAACATATAAGTTAGCTTCAAATATTGCCTACCTAATTAAAGGTGACAAAATACCTTCGATATCCATAAGAAATCTGTACTAAAGAAGAGACATTTGTACAGTTTTGATCATACCATGCACATGTTTATGAATCACTATCAAATACTGATGACACAAGGTGTTCACGTAAAGACGAACATATCCTGCCCCACTAATAGCACCATCATAAACACATGCAAAGGCAAGTCAATTAAAACATTGAAAATATACATGAAACCAAAAGTACTGATTGTGAAGCCTTACGACAGGGGACCTTGAAGCCAATTAACCTTTATGTCCAGCCCAGTGAATGGCTGGTGGTCAAGGCAGCCAGTGTGTCCAGACACAGCTTGACCTTAACCCATGTGGACTCAGTGACAGTCCGCCATAGATTCATGAATAGCGAACAGAGGCATTTATCACTATAGAAATGGAAAGTTCAGTCTTCAGGGAGATGCATCAGACTAGTGTCCTCCAGTATATTCATGTTCCAAACTGAGATGGGAACCTACATGGTAGAAACAGAGTAATGTCACCGGAGAAAGGATATTATGTCTCTCACTTCGGTGCCCACTTTTTCTCAGGGAGGAATGTAAATGTCCGATACCGATAAAGATATCAATCCAGTCATTCATCAAATGGAAAATTTCGCCGTCGATTTTTGTTACTGAGGTACTGTTTACCTTCATATGAAATATTTATGGGTGATTATTTTTTATGAAGTGATTGAGAAATGAAATGGTATCTGAACGATGTAAATATAAATCAGGATTGATTTTATGTAGATGTAGGCCATGGGCCCTGATTGTATATACTCATCTTATCTGTCATGACCGGTTGAACATTGGTAATTGTCTATATCTTGTCTGTTGAGGAAGCTGTTGCTATCAATCACACACTATCCCATCTTCTAACTGTCCGACAGAAGTAGGTCATTCAACCCACTGGTCATGTGGTTATGAAGTCCTGCCGATCTGGTCAGCAGTACACTGATCGGTCCCTAGCATCCTGATCCTGATGTCCATCATGGTGTGGTCATGTCAGTCGGTCCACTGACGTCTGTCTTATGTCCAGCTTCTTATGGATTGAGCATCTGCTCGGAGAGTGGAAGGCCGATGGTTTGATCCACTGGCCATGTCATAAAGATGTTAAGAGATGGTACTTGTTGTTACCCAGCCTGGTGTCTGGCATTAAGGGTATTAAATAAAGGCTTCTAAACATTACTGACTGCCTCCATGGGCTAGTGGTAGAGCAGAAGGTCCAGGGTTCGATCCCTTGTCACATCATACCAAAAGACATTAAAAGATGGTACTTGTTGTTATCCTGCCTGGCACTCAACATTAAGGGACTGAGATAGGGATTAGTCGGCTCGGAGTCAGTATACTGTGTCTAGGGGTATCCGTGCCGCATGGTATCTCAAAGGGCAGGCAAAAATGTCTGGAACAGTCTGGAACAGTACAAGCAGCCACAAACACACACACACATGTGCATGCATGTCACTATATGAGTAAATGATCTTGAATACAATGTTAAACCCCATTTCACCTCACTTTTTGCCCAACTCATTGATGGCTGTGGTAGCAGAATTGGGGCAGATTTGGCCTCACCTCCTTGAAGCCAATGGTGACATTGGGAGTAGATTTCTTGCCTTAGTTTACCTGTTAGAATTCTATGGAAAATGTAAGAAGGTGACCTCATCATCTTGGCCTTTGTGATCACTGTGAAGAGTTGGGTCCCCTTGCAATGCCAGGATCCACTAGTTCATGAGTTCGAGCCACTGGAAGTTTTTACCAAAGTGAGAGAAGTCTGAAATCTGCTTCACTTCGGGGTTTCCTCCCAGCTTTTAGTAAGTCAGTGACTTTCGACTTACATGTTTGTAATCCCTGTGGATTAGCTCCATGATGTTGTTTTTGAGTCCATCACTGACAAATTGCCTGCTTGTTTTCTTTGTCTATTGTGTTACCTTACCGATAATGGCGCGGTCAGTAGGTGATGGTCAGCCATGAGCTGATAATCCTGGTCTCTGTGTGTGGGTGACAGCCTTGGGCACTGTACTGACCATGTGTGGAGGATTGACTGACAATTAGAGCGACCATCAACAACAGATGTCCAGATGTTAACAAATGCTTGGCTAGTGGGAGAAATTAGTCTGGGGTCTGTATAGCATGATGTTGAAGTCATTGCTGTTGACTGTGTTGTCTACATAGTCAGTTACAAGCAACATTTTGTCAGCTGTCATCAAGTGAAACACGTATCTATTATTTAGCATAGCCCAGCTACCAAATAGTGGTTAAAAGACCACAGTGACATGATGACTTGTTTCATAGAGCTTTCTCTGCCTGGTCTTTCTGTCAGGTATACCATCCTTGTGTAAAACACTGGGACATTTGTCTGTCAGAGGTATACCGTCCTTGTCTAAAACAATGGGACATTTGTCTGTCTGTCAGAGGTATACCGTCCTTGCATAAAACACTTGGATATTTTTCTGTCTGTCAGAGGTATACCATTCTTGCATAAAACACTGGGATATTTTTCTGTCTGTCAGAGGTATACCGTCCTTGCATAAAACACTGGGATATTTTTCTGTCTGTCAGAGGTATACCGTCCTTGCATAAAACACTGGGATATTTTTCTGTCTGTCAGAGGTATACCGTCTTTGCATAAAACACTGGGATATTTTTCTGTCTGTCAGAGGTATACTGTCCTTGTCTGAGACACTGGGACCTTTGTCTTTCTCTCAGAGGGTTATCGTCCTTGTCTGAGATACTCATGGGACATTTGTCTGTCACAGTCCTCAATGATTTATGACAGCAGTAAAACAATATAAAGCAAATCCTGTTTCAACAACACGAATAATTTATTTCTTCTCACTACAAGACCACAGTTTCCAGGGTCATCATTTTCCAGTTATGAAGAACAGTGTAGGAAATTTGAAAATATACAAATTTAGCAAGCATGATGTGTGAGAACGTGAAATGTTGAGGACACCTCCTCTCACACTGATCTATACTGTACTCCAGGCACAGTTCTGTCAGGTAATGGACCCTATAATTGAGAGTGCAGATACATTTAAGCAATTTATTTCTCCCTCAAAGTGGCAACAACTCAGGTCCACTTCCAGGATGGGGGGACTAAATGGGGTTGTCTCGTCAACACACTCAACCAGTTGGTACCATTCTAGAAGGCTGATCAACATGCTGACCCAGTTAGTATCATGCTGGCAGTGGTAGTCAACACATTCAACAAGTTGGTACCATTCTAGAAGGGCTGATCAACATGCTGACCCAGTTGTATCATGCTGGCAGTGGTAGTCAACACATTCAACCAGTTGGTACCATTCTAGAAGGGCTGATCAACATGCTGACCCAGTTGTATCATGCTGGCAGTGGTAGTCAACACATTCAACCAGTTGGTACCATTCTAGAAGGGCTGATCAACATGCTGACCCAGTTGTATCATGCTGGCAGTGGTAGTCAACACATTCAACAAGTTGGTACCATTCTAGAAGGGCTGATCAACATGCTGACCCAGTTGGTATCATGCCAGCAGTGGTAGTCAACACATTCAACAAGTTGGTACCATTCTAGAAGGGCTGATCAACATGCTGACCCAGTTGGTATCATGCCAGCAGTATTAGTCAACTTAATAATTATTCAGCCAGCTGGTACATGCTGGCAGTGGTAGTCAACACATTCAACAAGTTGATATCACTCTGGAATGACTTTTAACCAGTTTTAATTAGTTAAGATCACTCTAACAGTACTGGGTGATGTTGTTCAAAGCGATATTAGCGCTAAGGTGATCATGTCGTCCATACCTTACGAGAGCTGTAGCACTAAGGTTGTTTTGTACAAAAGCACCCTGGGCCCACTTGTACAGAACAATGTTGATGATGTGACTATTGTATGTGCTATACTTTGACACAAACTTACAATGGTTGTTGATCTAAGATTGGTTTGTGCAAATGGGTCGACATGTTGGGGTAGTACAATGCAACACATTCAGTTTGTTATAACCCTGATGCACACTGGCTTCCTGCCACAGTCTTTCAGTGATCACATCATGTTTTGGCTGAAGTCCACCAAGTGATCATAGCTCTACTAATACCAGTGTAATATCTGTGTTAGGGTAAGGAATGTACTGCAGCCTTTGAGCCATGGAGCCAAGATAGGATGGGACTCAAGAGCTATGACTAGAAGTAAAATTACAAGAGTTATTTATGATGCTATCACAGTCACTTTGTGGAACATGCCCCGATCCCCCTTCCATCTTCCCCTCCCCTCCCTCCCTCCTTCTCTTCCCCCCCCCCACCAATCACAAGTGATCTGAGTGTCTAAAGTTTCCAACTTATACAAGTTATGACAATTGATGGAGCACAGGGAATCACTGAAATCACTTTGAGGCAAAGGGTTGAGGTCGTAGACAGTGCAGACTGTAATAATTCTAGCAGTCATAAAATTCATGAGTGACGTGGAATTTGATCCCTGGAACTCCTTATCAGAAGGTGGACACCTTGACCTGGCAAATTGACCCCTGTCAGCCAGCTGTTGACATGAGGATGCTGCAGATTGTACCCCTGTCAGCCATCTGTTGACATGAGGATGCTGCAGATTGTACCCCTGTCAGCCAGCTGTTGACATGAGGATGCTGCAGATTGTACCCCTGTCAGCCAGCTGTTGACATGAGGATGCTGCAGATTGTACCCCTGTCAGACAGCTGTTGAGATGAGGATGCTGCAGATTGTGTACCCCTGTCAGCCAGCTGTTGAGATGAGGATGCTGCAGATTGTACCCCTGTCAGCCATCTGTTGAGATGAGGATGCTGCAGATTGTACCCCTGTCAGCCAGCTGTTGAGATGAGGATGCTGCAGATTGTACCCCTTTCAGCCAGCTGTTGACATGAGGACGCTGTGGAATCACAATCTGACCTGCTAGATCATCCAAACATTGAGTTTGTCCTGGTCACTCTGAAACATGACTGTACTGTACTGTCAGGTCACCATTGCCAGACTGTTCTGGTGTTCTGCTGACCTCGTGGAACTACGTTCCACAGATGACTTCTTTCACATGACATTTTGCAACAATTCTACAGAAATTTGCTCAGTATGCCACATGTCAACACATACAGAGACTGTTCTGGTGTTCCTCTGACCTGGACAGAACTTGACTCTGACTTCTGAAACAAACAATATCAGCTACAAAGATCACACAGAATACAGAACTGTGCACTGAATGGTCACCACAACCAGACTGTTCTGGAGTTCTGGTGTTGTGCTGACTGAGACAAAACTTGACTCTGACTTCTGAAACAAACAATATCAGCTACAAAGACCACACAGACTACAGAACTGTGCACTGAATGGTCACCACAACCAGACTGTTCTGGAGTTCTGGTGTTACACTGACCTAGACAGAACTTTAGTCTGACTTCTGGAACAAACAATATCAGCTACAGAGGCCACACTGAATACAGAACTGTGCACTGAATGGTCATCACATCCAAACTGTTCCGCTGTTCTGGTGTTACACTGACCTAGACAGAACATCACCCTTCAGATGCCTCATGTAACAAGCAATAACTGCTACAAAGACCACACACATACACTTGTCACAGAACTGTCAATGAAGCAAATAAATTAGATTCTGTCCTTCATTGATCCCATGAGGGAACAGGAGACATAGTTTCCTCTACCCTGGGGCCATCTTGGCAGCCTACAGAGCACTCCATGGCTTCACTGAAGGGGGTATAGGCTTCATCAAGGAGTAAACTTAGGGACAGGGAAGCAGTATGTTGTATACTAGGACAGCTGATATGATGGACAAGCCTCCTGAGTGGTCACACCCAGAAGGAACATGGTTCAAGATGCATTGATGCAGTGGAGTGGGATGAATGGTCTCTGCTGACACTCTGGATGCAAGGGTGATGGTTAATCAGTCATCTGTTGCACAATACATGCAGTGGATGAGTGA
The DNA here is from genome assembly GCF_022045235.1 of Haliotis cracherodii. Taxonomy (NCBI): domain Eukaryota; kingdom Metazoa; phylum Mollusca; class Gastropoda; order Lepetellida; family Haliotidae; genus Haliotis; species Haliotis cracherodii. Next base: position 10,208,032 of record NW_027266286.1, read on the forward strand.
GTTGTTTCAAGCTGCAGTCAACAGTAGTTTGGTTTATCATGGTGGCCAGTGAATAATCAAGCCACACATACTAATGATTGAGGGCATCAGTGTACTGTTATATGCTCTAGAGGTACATTGAACAGGTTGCACTGATGACTTCAGTATCACATTCCATGTTCTGGAATGTTGCCGACATACTAGGTGTGACCCAGAGATATGGAAATATTTTTTTTGACAATCGGACATTTGCATTTTGGTCATGCACACCTCATATCTGCGGTGCTGGATGCATGAACAAAAAGAATAAACTCAAGTGTCACTTTCATAACATATATTGTTCCCTCGCTATTCCGCCTTTCAATACCTCTGTTATAGCGAGCGGTAACAATTGGCTCCCAAAATTTACTTACATTTTTAATAAACTCAAGGTTTGGACTGACATGATGTTTTTCCCCATCTCAAAAAACATTACCAGCTGATCACGGCGAGCACGTAACACTGGAAATACCAGTCAACAAATACGAACTGAAATATGCAATCCCATAATTATGCTGTCTGGTTATAAAATCATGTTCATTGTATATCTGGACTTATGTTTGTAATATATTTTATCAATTTTATTCAAAATTTCATTCCATATTGTTTACAGTCATTTTGGCGAAATTTCGGTGAAGTGATCGATAGAATGCACAACTCACCGTTATTGACAGCAACCATGGTCAGATTACCGCATTTGACGCCTTGAAATGAACTTTAGTTGCCAGAGAATGGATACATATATTATAAATGCTACACTTTGACTTGTTAAAAGTCATATTTGTGGCATTGTGACTGTTATATGTCAACATTACGTTTTCGCGAATGAAATACATGTAGCGCAGGAACTCCCTACAGTGATTGGTCAAATTGGTCCATACGTAAAAAATATCCTGCAATAGCAATCGACTGTACCAAAGCTTTACGTTTATGGTTCTTATAATTGTAAATATATAAAGTAAAAGTCGCAACTTAAATAACATGATTTTGGAATCAAAATCATGTCCCTATGCATTCTTCCTGATGAAATAATAATTTCAGATACAGTTTGTTCCGACCATTGCATCAAAATTGTTTGCGGTAGATTGTTGCGAGAATGTTTGCATGGCTGATTGCTATTTCCGGCTTAGTTTACAAGAAAATACACACGGTAATCTTAGCCTCTGCATGTAAAACAATGCCTTGGAGAGCAGGAAATACAATTTAAATGGTAAATCATTATGTCTAGCAAAGTTTTAATTTCATATTTTTATCGAGTTTGTTATACCTTTTCGTTCACCTGAATTCGCAGAAGGGATAGATCGATGATGTGTTTTATAGCCTATAACACTCAATAATTACATAGATCTAAAACATACAATTTCAACCTATTGGGATGTAGGTCAGTGTGCTTGTGGTGACTGATGTTGACCGAATTTTAAAATGTCCGGTTTGCACTTTTTCAAATCGGACATTTTGCAGTCATAATCGGACAAGTCCGGCGAACAGACCGATTTCCGGATCTCTGATGTGACCTGACATGCTGTTTCTGAAACGTTGCTGACATTCTTGGTGTGAGTGCCACACTCTGTCTGGAGTGTCGCGACATTCTAGGTGTGACCTGTCATGTTATGTCTAGAATGTCGTGACATTCTAGGTGTGACCTGTCATGTTGTGTCTGGAATGTCACGACATTCTAGGTGTGACCTGTCATGTTGTGTCTGGAATGTCGCGACATTCTAGGTGTGACCTGTCATGTTGTGTCTGGAATGTCGCAACATTCTAGGTGTGAGCTGTCATGTTGTGTCTGGAATGTCGCAACATTCTAGGTGTGACCTGTCATGTTGTGTCTGGAATGTTGCGACATTCTAGGTGTAACCTGTCATGTTGTGTCTGGAATGTCACGACATTCTAGGTGTGTCCTGTCATGTTGTGTCTGGAATGTCGCGACATTCTAGGTGTGACCTGTCATGTTGTGTCTGGAATGTCGCAACATTCTAGGTGTAACCTGTCATGTTGTGTCTGGAATGTCGCAACATTCTAGGTGTGACCTGTCATGTTGTGTCTGGAATGTCACAACATTCTAGGTGTGACCTGTCATGTTGTGTCTGGAATGTCGCAACATTCTAGGTGTAACCTGTCATGTTGTGTCTGGAATGTCGCAACATTCTAGGTGTGACCTGTCATGTTGTGTCTGGAATGTCGCAACATTCTAGGTGTGACCTGTCATGTTGTGCCTGGAATGTCGCAACATTCTAGGTGTAACCTGTCATGTTGTGTCTGGAACGTCGCAACATTCTAGGTGTGACCTGTCATGTTGTGTCTGGAATGTCATGACATTCTAGGTGTAACCTGTCATGTTGTGCCTGGAATGTCGCAACATTCTAGGTGTAACCTGTCATGTTGTGTCTGGAACGTCGCAACATTCTAGGTGTGACCTGTCATGTTGTGTCTGGAATGTCATGACATTCTAGGTGTGATCTGTCATGTTGTGTCTGGAATGTCGCAACATTCTAGGTGTGACCTGTCATGTTGTGTCTGGAATGTCGCGACATTCTAGGTGTGACCTGTCATGTTGTGTCTGGAATGTCGCGACATTCTAGGTGTGACCTGTCATGTTGTGTCTGGAATGTCGCAACATTCTAGGTGTGACCTGTCATGTTGTGTCTGGAATGTTGCAACATTCTAGGTGTGACCTGTCATGTTGTGTCTGGAATGTCACGACATTCTAGGTGTGTCCTGTCATGTTGTGTCTGGAATGTCGCAACATTCTAGGTGTGACCTGTCATGTTGTGTCTGGAATGTCGCGACATTCTAGGTGTAACCTGTCATGTTGTGTCTGGAATGTCGCGACATTCTAGGTGTAACCTGTCATGTTGTGTCTGGAACGTCGCGACATTCTAGGTGTGATCTGTCATGTTGTGTCTGGAATGTCGTAACATTCTAGGTGTGACCTGTCATGTTGTGTCTGGAATGTCGCAACATTCTAGGTGTGATCTGTCATGTTGTGTCTGGAATGTCGCAACATTCTAGGTGTGACCTGTCATGTTGTGTCTGGAATGTCGCGATATTCTAGGTGTGACCTGTCATGTTGTGTCTGGAATGTCGCAACATTCTAGGTGTGACCTGTCATGTTGTGTCTGGAATGTCGCAACATTCTAGGTGTGACCTGTCATGTTGTGTCTGGAATGTCGCAACATTCTAGGTGTGACCTGTCATGTTGTGTCTGGAATGTCGCAACATTCTAGGTGTGACCTGTTATTTTGTGTCTGGAATGTCGCGACATTCTATGTGTGACCTGTCATGTTGTGTCTGGAATGTCGCGACATTCTAGGTGTAACCTGTCATGTTGTGTCTGGAATGTCGTGACATTCTATGTGTGACCTGTCATGTTGTGTCTGGAATGTAATGACATTCTAGGTGTAACCTGTCATGTTGTGTCTGGAATGTCGCGACATTCTAGGTGTGACCTGCCATGCTTTGAAAGCAGCTCAAAACCTGATTCACAGAAGGATATTAGGTGTACAAAATGGATGATGGCATTGGCTATATTACTTGATCTCTCAGGTGGTTATCTGGCTGTATTGTCATGTCAACCTGGGTCCGACCCAGGTCGGAGCAGACACTCTGATGTTTCTTTTCTGCTATAATCCATGTCTTATTCTTCTTCTTGCTGTCATGACAATCATATTTTCCCCGAAATATAACTTCAAATTGATAAGAAACTTAATACACAAATCATGAATCTGTTTCTGTTTAATTTATTTAACAAATTCAAAACATGAATCACAATATGAAATATGGTTTGGTGTCATCTGAGTGTGTTGTCTTGAATGATTTATCATAATGCCTGTCATTGTTGGAACCTGATGCGCTAAATTGGACATTGTGTTGGCAAAATTATATGTCTGTTGTTTTAGTATGTAGAACATGCGTCATGTTATGTTTGGAAAGCAATATATTGCCATAAATATACCTCGAATACAGACTCTGTTGAATCCAATTACAAACAGCCCTCATTTTAGTGTCACCCTTGGCAGTATCATCTCGAGGTGATATATTGTATGTGACAGACATAATCGTCATTACTGCGGTAGTTATTGTATGATGTGAAAACGAGACTTCTTTCAGAACATCTGTCTTTGATAGTCATGTGGGGATGAAATATTATCATTGATTCCTGAAAATGAGTACTGTCGAGAAAATGGAAATGGTATTTTTGGTTTCATTACCTGCAAAAATTGTGCCAGAAAATGTGTAACTGTTTATCTGACTATTCCCGTAATCAGTGACATTAATGCTCTTGGCAGTAACCAAGTCAAGAGACCCAATGGATAATAATTGGGGAAGGTCTGTCTGGGATGGGACACATATTTCATTCTAGGACTCATTACGTATTAGGACATTAGGGCGCTTATTTCATTCTCTGACTTATTATGTATTAGGACATTAGAGCACTTATTTCATTCTCAGACTTATTATATATTAGGTCAATAGGACACTTATTTCATTCTCGGACTTAGTATGTATTAGGTCAACGGGACACTTATTTCATTCTAGGACATATTATGTATTAGGACATTAGGGCACTTATTTCATTGTCGGACTTATGATGTATCAGGTCAATGGGACACTTATTTCATTCCAGGACATATTATGTATTAGGACAATAGGACACTTATTTCACTCTAGGACTTATTATGTATCAGGATTTTTTACTTAAACAATATTTGATTCAAGGCTCCAAAAGGGATGTCTAGTTTTTTAACTCTCTGTGTCTGTGTGCATGCACAGAGCAATAATTACATAACGGGTCAATACATGCATCACAGTATTTGTAAACACATAAATAGATCACATGTTACGCCCTGGGAATTCAAGCTGTAATGAATGTGAAACCCTGTGCAAACAATTGTCCACAATGAAAGATAAACATGTACACACAATTTCAAAATTATTTGTCATATATATGAAAACAATTGATAGTTTACATTGCCTCGATGATTACCCTGTATTTTTTTACCTATCTAATTGTTGCTAATACGAGGGGAAATACATAACAGCACCCCAAGGGAAGGTGCTTAGGTGCTTACTGAAGCCATAATGAGTTTTAGCACAAAATATCTATGTAAAATACACCACAAGGAAATGACTGTTCCACTGATATATGTGTGTTTGGTGGAAAGTTCTTGGAACACAAGCTATCTTTATTCCCTTGAAATTTAGAGTGATTTTTACTGCGAAAAACTTTGATATACTTCAACATGATACGATTAGCAAACCCAAGGGAGCTCAAGAAACTCCTTCTTTTGTTGTAAGCAAACATCTAGCTTTCAGCTTCACGCTCACATAATGTTTGGTGAAAACCAGATCAAGCATTATTCTCACAATCCATTAAGCGAACGTCAACAGTATTTATCTGTGTGGTCTGCCTGGCATTCAAATGACGATGGTAACTATCTACTAGACTCACACTGATAAAGTCTCCATGGTAGTCACTAGAATATCACGGTTCCAGCCATGTACTGCAGTGCACCAAGAAATCAATAGATGGTGACCATATCAGTCTTTTGGGATGACGTTGTATGACGATGGTCCAGACAAAGCGTTGTGCAATCCCTGGATGGAAGGTAGAGTATACATAATGGATGGTCAGTCTTACACTGGCGGGACCCGCAGTGATCGATACACAGATTTCTGGTGCAATTTTGGCCAGACGGTGGCATTTTGGCAGGCTTTGAAGATTCCTGGGAATAAATTGGTTTGAGAAATGTTATTGTGGTTTATAGGTGTTGAAGAACGGTGTTAGCAAAATGTACTGAGTCAATTGTTTTGAGGTTGTTCTTCTGGCTGAAGAAACATGATACTTAGATGCTTTATGTCACGTTGGATTGGTTTGTGAGTGAGTGAGTTGGGTTTAAATGCTGCTTTGAAAACTATTTCAGTTATATTAGCTTCATCAACTTCATCAAATTAATGGAGGATAGTCATGATAGATGATAAAGCACTGATTGTTATTAGATTTCATATTTTCAATTCACATATCGCACCATTTCAATTTTTAAAATATTAACAAGAAATAAATTTTGTCACACATAATATGATGGACATTTAAACTTTAAAAATTGATGTAATATCTATTATCTATTCATGCAAAAATCAGGGAAAGAACAAAATGATACCATTTCCATACAAGATATTCCTTAATTTAAATGTGAAAAGTATTCTTTTTACATATATATTATTTCTTTAGATAACTTAACAAATATACCATTTACATACAACTTATTACCTTACATGAATATAAAAATGTACTATTTACATAAAACATATTTCCTTAGATGAATATAAAAAATGTACTATTTTCGTACAACTTATTTCCTTAGATGAATATAAAAAATGGACTATTTACATACAACTTATTTCCTTAGATGAATGTAAAAAAAATACTATTTACATACAACTTATTCCTTTATATAAATGTAAAATATATGTATTATTTACATACAATTTACTTTTTCTTTAGATGAATGTACCCAATTGGTTTGAGTAATGTTGCCTGGTAACACGCACTGATCTCACTTAATCTCTTGATGCTATCTTGTTTATATAACTCATATGTAATTCGTAGCTGACATTGATTGAGATGAATTATTACAGAAGTGAACTGTATTGTTTTTGTATTGATAGTCATCCTGTAATTATATACCCCCACACAAATCTATAAGTCCAATTTGGATGATCAAGAAAATATGAATAAATAAGAGAAAATAACAGCGATTTGCCCAGTTGGACGGAAGAACCTCTTGTCAGTTGAATATTTTATCCCATGAGTGTATATATCTTTCATTATGGGGTTTATAACGGAGAATATCAAGGGTATATTCTGTTTGTATTGTGATGAAATATTCATAGAGATCTGAGATAGTTTGTACCCGTGTAGTATTGATTGTGTTGATAATATCAATATGTGTTTGGCTGTATTAATGCCAAATTAGATTTGTATTTTGTATTGATGACATTCTTCGTCTGTATTGTACAAAGATGTTATAAAGAGGTTTGTTTGCTTTTGGTGCTCTTTCAATGAGAGAATGGGCACATGCTAATTTTGGCATGAGAAAATTGATTTATTGTTTTGGTTGAAAGATTAATGTTTTTGTGGGATGACGCCTAATGGCATCTTGTAACAATTGTGAATGAATTATTTCAGTTTTGGAATAACAAAAATGTCAGGTTATTATTCTAAATGTAACTCGATCCCCTATGACACATGTTAAGCTTTAAGAAATTGAATAATTTTGTTGCAGTTCACAATAACATGAATAGCATTTTAAATAATCAATAATGCTAACTCAGCATTTTCCATGGCGAAGTGTTCATGGACCCCAAATACAACTGGCAATAGATTGTATGAAACTGGACTTGTGTTAGTCAGCAAAACAAAGGGGCTGAGTTAACAGGTTGGTTCATATGTTTAGAAGTATGTTTAGAAAATGTGTTGTCTGGAGCAGATAAGTCGGTGGTCAGTGATATGAGCAAAGGTCTTTTACATGGAGTAAAATCCTAAAGTGTGTCAGTCAGGGTCAGAATGAAGAAATATACTCCATGAGATTCACTTGGTGAGTGAGTGAGTGAGTGAGTGAGTGAGTGAGTGAGTGACTGACTGACTGACTGACTGACTGACTGACTGACTGACTGACTGACTGACTGACTGAATGACTGAGTGACTGACTGACTGAGTGACTGACTGACTGACTGAGTGACTGACTGAGTGACTGACTGACTGACTGAGTGACTGACTGACTGACTGACTGACTGACTGACTGACTGACTGACTGACTGACTGACTGACTGACTGACTGACTGACCAAGCATGAGTGGCTTTGCCTGGCACTAATTTCCCATTGTTCACTCAAAATGGGTACCAGAAACCTTCCTAAACGTTGTAAACATTGTCAAGAATTAGAGTAGACTAACGCTTACTCTCTGAAAACATTTGTCATAGAAATTAAAAACTCCACTCCAATTAAAGGAGCCCCAGTGAGATGTGATATGAGGAAAATCTAGACTTGCTTCATTTAGGGCTTTTACATTACAGAAAGGGCTGGGCAGAAGTAAATAATATGGTTCAGGGACTGTGAGACAGACAGAATCGGTGTCACACAGAGGTACATGTAACTATTATCATCAGTACATTCTCAAAGAATCTCATCAGCTTCAGGGTAAATAATAAACGCCAGTCGTCTAAGGCGCCGTGATTTGCTGTGCAGAGTTGCATCCCTTGGGCACGCCAGAAACCTATGATTGTGGGTTCGAATCCCGGTTCCCCCCGATTATGTTTCTAGGTTTGTCAGCACCATACCCGTGTTTGTGGGTTTCACTGAAGTGGTAAACGTCTGAGACCTGCTTCACTTCCGGCTTTCCTCCCACATAGGTCCTCAGCACCCATATATATTGTAATAGTCTACAAAAAATTAACAGGAAGTCACAATGAACCCAACTCACTCACTCTTCTTGTAATGTCTGTTCCCTTTATATTTTTATTGAGTATATATGTAAAGCATCACTTCTACTCTAACCCTGGGGAATGACATTCTATTTGTGTATAGCTGTTACCAATCTACTTTTGACATATACCGCAGTGGTGCAACTTATTGGACTAATAAAGAATAGTTTGGATGATCTGGGATTCTATTCAGCTTGCCTAACCATATATAAGGTGTGTTATTTCTCTCAACTGAGCCTCGGGGATAAAATTTTGATAAGAATAATACGTTCGATCTAAACCTTGATGCAGTTATTTTGTCTAACAGTTTTCAATAACATCTCTTGAGATTTATCAAATATTGAGGAAATATTTATATTACAGTTTTCTGTGTATATTATACTGTGTTTTTTCAACAATTATGAGACAAGAGTATTGATGCTTTTGCATTTGCTTATTTAGCTCCTCAGATCCTTGGGGGGCACGGGTGGACCAGTCGTCTAAGGTGCCGCGATTCGCTGTGCAGAGTTGCGTCCCTTGGGCACACTAAAAACCTATGATTGTGGGTTCGAATCCCGGTTCGCCCCGATTATGTTTCTAGGTTTGTCAGCACCATACCCGTGCTCATGGGTTTCACCAAGGTGGTAAATGTCTGAGACCTGCATCACTTCAGGCTTTCCTCCCACATTAAGCTGACACACCATGATATAACTTGAATACTGTTAAAAGCGGAGTTAAACCCAACTCACTCACTCACACTTGATTGTCTGGCAGGAATCCCTCTGAGTTGCATCAGACGACAAAAATATTTTTTTGCAAATTTTGTGAGGCTGTTCACAGTGACTGAATCCCTGGTGTCATCACTGATTTTCAGTGATCCATCACTATTTTGTCTTTTATGCCTAATGGAATCTGTTTCGGCAGATAATTGAGACTGGTTATTTTCTGGCATTGAAACTTTATGTCAGATCCATCATGTGAACTTTGAGTGTGGTAACTTTTAGTGTGAATCTGGGTCAGTTGTGAGGTGAGGTGAGGTGAGGTGAGGTGAGGTGAGGTGAGGTGAGGTGAAATGGAGTTTAACGTTGTGTCCAAGATTACTGCACTTATATAACGATGTGCATGTATATGTGTGGCTGCATGTACTAGTCTGGTCTAATGCTAATTATAGTGCTCGCCCACTGAGATACCACACGAATACCCTACTCATACTGACACAGTATACTGACTCCGAAACAACCATCTTTTAGCATCTTTTGGTATGATATGGCCTGGGATTAAACCCCCAACCTTCCACTCTCCAGGCAGACGCTCTACCACTGTCCCATATAGGCGGTCTGGGCAGTGATGATACATGAAGAATGATATTTACCTCCTATGATGATGATGTGGAGTCCATTGCAGATGTAGTTCCCACCAACCCATTCTTGGTGTCAGCGGTGACCCAGTGGATTGGGTGGCCTGTTACATATCACCAATTGTGTGGCTTGATGCTCATGATGTCAATCACTGGATTGTGTGTCTGACTTGATTAATTACTGACTGATGTCACACAGCTTGAGCATTGCTGAATGTAAACAAACAGAAAAGATAATAGGCATAATGCTATGACGATGATGATGATGATGATGATGACCATGACGATGATGATGATGACGACGATGACGATGATGATGATGATGATTTTAATAAATTGAGGATTTCATTCATATTTCCATGATGATGCAATTTATGTTTGTGTTTGTGTTAAATACATTTACTTCTCTGAAGAAGTTACAGAACACCTGATTCTTCCATATTCCTTCTTTCCTATAGGGGCGGTGGGGTAGCCTAGTGGTTAAAGCGTTCGCTCGTCATGCCAAAGACCCGGGTTCAATTCCTGACATGGGTACAATGTGTGAAGGCCATTTTTGGTGTCCCCCGCCGTGATATTGCTGGAATATTGCTAAAAGCGCCATAAAACCATACTCACTCACTCACTCCTTCATTCATATCAGACCCGTGAAGATTCCGGGGTAGAATAGGTCTTCAGCAACCCATACTTGCCGTAAAAGACAACTATGCTTGTCGTAAAAGGTGACTAACGGGATCGGGTGGTCAGGCTCGCTGACTTGGTTGATACATGTCATCGATCCCAAATGCGTGGATGGATGTTCATGATATCACTGGATTGTCTGGTCCAGATATGGATGGATATGCAAGTAATGAAACTACACTAATCAAAGTGTCAATGCTACATCTACTCATATCTCTGTCACATGAAACGAAACAGACATTTGATGTGCCATACTAATAGTTATGAGAGAATCATGTTTCTCACAGTGTTGTAGCAGTTTGTAACCCGTGAAGATAGGGTTAGAATAGGTCTTCACCATCCCATGCTTGGTGTAAGAGGCAGTTATGCTTATCGTAAGAAGCAACTTATGGTATTGGGAGGTAAAGCTCGCTGACTTGGTTGATGCCCATAACATTAATCACTGGATTGCCTGGTCCAGACTCTATTATTTACAGACCGCCGTCATATAGCTGGAATATTGCTGAGTGCGGCGTTAAACAACAAACCAACCAACCAACCAATCATTCATATCACAATAGTTACTCTGCAATGGCGTGACAGATTAACTACAATATTTGAAAGTAGCTGAGTAGTACCGTATATATATTTATGATTTATGGTTGTGACAAAGACTGTTGATTATTCACATGATTATGATGATGATTATTATGATGTTAATTTTGATCATGATCATGATAACACCAACAAAAAGCAAAACTTGATTGCCAAGGCTTTTTAGGGCTGATACAGACGTTCTTAATTTTCTTCACAGCCTGGACAAATATGCAGCCATCTAATCGTATTATGGAACAAACTTTAAAGAGAATGCAGGTTGTTTTCATTACACATTATCAATTTGTGTCAAGCTTATCTGTGTACTTGCGTAGATTGATAAAAAACACTCAAGAGTCCCGATTTTATTTTCCATGAAATTGACTCAGGTGTCAAACATTGATTGATGGCAATGGACGATGACTGTTTTGCTGAGCTTGAAAAAACAAACACCTGATTATTTCTCTATGAATGCAGGTATGTTAAAGAATAATACCGTTACAAATTGATTATGTAATTATGAACCAGAAATATTCAATATTTTCTGCTGTATGTTTAGATCAGGGAATTGGTTATTCTCTCTGATTGACATTTGCAGCAAAAAATATCAAATATCCATTTGGAGTTCTTTTAAGTGGGAGTTATGAGCTAATAGCCACCTCCGCAGTAGTATTGATTGAGTTACAGAAATATCAACTTTAAAGAATTTGACATTAAGATCAGGTATGGTGGAGACTTTGGATTTCTCTTCTCCATAATTCATGAAACTGTAATTCTTGAGAGATATCTATATTGTTCAAGCTGCTATGAGAACTTTTGGCAGATATTTCTTCTGGATATGGAATGAGTTTTGTCACTTATATTTAGATACCGTATTCGACATAAGCGCCCTGCTCTAATAAGCGCCCACGGCGATATTTGCTAATATATTGGCTAGTGAACAATCCCAATTGGCACCCCGTCCGCTTGATCAATGTACACACGACTTATATTTTCGTGTAATATATGCACTCGTGTGTTATATGCACCCTTAATTATGGACAATTAAATTCTGGTAAAATATATCTCTCGTACATAAACATTTCAGGCTGTCAGCATAAACCACGAAATTTATCTTTCAACTCTGTTTTTTTTCACCAAAATAATATTCTAATAAGAGAACCCTATTTCTAATTTTGAGAGCGCCCTGGGCGCTTATTACGTCGAATACGGTATGTGTATGAAACGTTTTAGAAATTTTTTCTTGAATGCTGTGTCAGCATGTTAATATGCCTTAATTAACTAAACTAATAAAACAAATGTTATTAATCACCCAATTCTTTCATATTACTATAGTTAATCTATCATAGCATTACAGATAAAATGCAGTAAAATGGAAGAATCGGATGATCCTAAATGTTTTTGAGTTCTATACACAATTATATGACTATATATTCTGAGCATAATCTTTCACAGGCCACAGAATTGTTATGTCATTGTTATTTCTTTGAGATGACTTTGGTCCATGGCGGTGGTATCCTTGAGCTGTCAGTGACAACAGGTAGATCCCCACATCAGCAGGTTGTCGGAAAGACCTGAGGTACTGTGTGGGTCCCCCATGAGCATCTCAGTCAGTAACATGTAACATTCTTCTAATGGCAATTTATGGTCTTCACAAGCTTGAACGGGGGCACGGGTGGCCCAGTTGTCTAAGGCGCCGCAATTCGCTGTGCAGAGTTGCGTCCCTTGGGCATACGAGAAACCGATGATTGTGGGTTCGAATCCCGGTTCACCCTGATTAAGTTTCTAGGTTTGTCAGCACCATACCCGTGCTCGTGGGTTTCACCGAAGAGGTAAACGTCTGAGACCTGCATCACTTCGGGCTTTCCTCCCACATTAAGCTAACGCTCCATGATATAACTGGAATACTGTTAAAAGCGGCGTTAAACTCAACTCACTCACTCACAAGCTTGAAAATCTTTCTTGAATGTAGCTGTCCAGTCTTGAAAAGTTGTTTAATTTGAATATGAAAAGGCCTTAAACTTTGTGAAATTCCTTGAAAGGGGCTTGAATTGAGAAACCCTTGTTAACTTTACTGTTAAAAATAGTGTTTATAAAAATATTTTTTTCAAATATGTAATGACATGTAGCAAAAGATTGGTCCGTGTTTGTTTGTTTGTTTGTTTGTTTATATGTTCTTTAACACCACACTCAGCAATATTCCAGCTATGTGACGGGGGTCTGTAAATAATCTAGTCACCTTTTATGGCAAGCATGGGTTGCTGAATCAGATCTTTGAATTATACTGAAACTCTTGTGCGTGTATATAAATATTTTGGGGGTATATTTGGATGTACAAATGGAGCAATCCTTCTGACAATGATATAACAAAGTCTTCAATCTGTTTGGAAGCACACTTTGACCTTAAATTTAGTGGCTGATCTTTTGTATGAGTCATTGACGGGCCATGATGTGTGTTGTGTTTACAAACAGACGATGTAGTCAAATGAAGCTTCAGGAAAAGACAGGTGCAGGGTTTGCCAAACCCTGAAATGTTACCAGCCTAAAAATTCTAGAACAAAAGTTTCCAGTTCATTGATGCTAAATGTATTGGTCAGTTTCTTGAGAAAGTCAACCTATTGTTCTGATTATATAATATTGTGATGTGGATGTGGATGTGGATGTGGATGTGGATGATGTTTCAGATCCTATTGTTCTCAACACTGGAGCCGTGTGATGTCATATCTCTTTAAATGACCTACACCTTTGACAATACAATGCACAAGCAAATACTGGAGAGTTGTTGCACTCATTCTGTATACCTTTCTGGCTGATATATAAATCTCGGTGAGATAGCTCGCGTGAAGATCCGGGTTAGAATTGGTCTTGAGCAAGCCACGTTTGCCGTAAAAGGCAACTATGCATGTCATAAGAGGCGAATAACGGGATCGGGAGGTCAGACTCACTGACTTAGTTGATGCATGCCATTGTATCCCAATTGTGTAGATAGATGCTCATGATATCAGTCACTGCATTGTCTGGTCGAGACTCGATTATTACAGACCGCCATCATATAGCTGGAGTGTGGCGTTAAACAACTGTGAGATAGCACTATAAACCATCATCAGTCTGGACTAATACAAGCAGAGAGATGCACATCCATGCCCATTTCTAAATAACTGCAATAATGTTTCAGCCTACCTCACCTCACCTCACCTCACCTCACCTCACCTCATCATGATGAAGATGTTATTAAACAATTTAGCCTACCTGTACAATCAGGTTGTCGTTAAGCTATAAGGGCAACAGCCAATGAAAACCTAACATTTTCTCCAATTCCTGCAGCCACCAATTGACACTAAATAACTATAATATCAGTGTTTGTAATCTGTTCTCATACCCCACTGATGTTCCATCACCCAGTGACAGCTTGAAGCTGGTCAATTACCCTCATCACTGACCAGCTGCCCATGGGTACCCATTCCAGTGTGGTGTTGGTCAGTCCTGACCACTTGATGTCTGTAGGGTGACCGTAGGTCAAGGCTCAATCAATGTAATACCGGGTTTCAACCAGTCCGCAATTAGTAATGAAATTGTGGTCTGTCTACGGCCAGGCATTAATCCATGTGATTTCCTCCCTGGAATCCCCTTGTGAACCAACGTAGTGATTTACAAAGTGTTTGTGTGCAGTCCTTACGAACTTCTCAGACTACGAATGGACACAAAAATGAAATATTTTATCAACGTCTTAAAAACTTGTAAGGTCTTGGAAAGAATAGAATGCAATGTTTTAGAGTTTTAGAAAAATACTATGCATAAAATTCTGATTTTGTGATTTTAATATGACAGTGAGTGAGTGAGTGAGTGAAAATCCGGCAAGATAAATGGACTCATAGATTTGAAACTTTTGGAAAAGAAATACACAGATATAGAATAAATACAAGGTGACTGATGAACAATTCTCAAGAACAACACAAATAATACAACTTGTGAACCGTCCAAAATATTAAAATTAGTCTGTCCTCCATGTTGAAGGACAAAAGAAATTTGTCTTCTGGAGGCAATAAACAAAGAAATCTACAGGTAAAGTGGAATGTTTATGGAAAACATAAAGCAAGCTCAAATAAAAAAGATCTCTTCCCGGAAATACTTAACCATCCTAACCATTCTTAAAATAAAGTTGTAATTCAGGGCCCTTGTCAGTGTTTGTAAACTGAGATCTACTCTCCTTTGAAAGCCAAAAGAAAGACTTGGATATTTATAATGGCTGCAAATAGCTCTCAGGTCAGTGGAGGATCAAAGAGTCTTGAGGGATTTCCGACAGGTAATCTTGACTGATGACACATTAGAGTAGTCGTACATTTCAGGTAGTGCCTATTACTATGATAGACCTGTGTTGCGGGGAGTGAGGGATCTTGTCATTATGGAACTAGAATCCCCCAGATCATGGCTTATCTTGATGATGTTCCCTTGGGAGCTCATAGCTGTAGGTTTTTCTGTCAGATTTCTGTTGATACTGACGATACATGCTTGTTACTTTAATGATGAATGACACCCCATTTGTAGATTAAGTTGTCACTTGCAAATTAACACTTGACTGATGGTAGGATTTGTATATTGCATTTTCATGAAGCTTTGGCTTTTATATATTCTTTATGACAATTGAGCTTTGTTTTAAATTTAGTATGCCGATTTCATTATCTTGATATTTGAAGTTTGGAACTGTTCTTGGTTATTTCAAGGTTTTCTGTAATAATTTTACCTGTTTTGACAACATCTAATGCTATTGTGAATTTATATTGGAAATGTGTTGTAGCTATTTATGAATTTGTCAGTTTGAATTTGTTTTCACTTTCTTTATCAGCAGTGTAGTCAATATTTTGTCAGACTATTGATTAATTAATCAAGGTTTTTTAAGATTGGGCTTGTTTCGAGGGTAATCTGAGAAAGGATCAAAGGATGAATGTTTCCTTTGTTGTTTTGTATATAAATTGTTTTCTGATATTTTGTATAATTTTAGATATTGAACTGCAAAGGAACATTGAAATTTTGATCCATCACTAGTCAATCATTCAATCAAGACTCAGTGATAGTTTGGGATCCTGGTTGTTATGGTGACAGCATCCCATGCTTGTTGCATGAGGCGACTACGTATGCTTGTTCTAAGAGTAGACTAACGGGATCGGGTGGTCAGGCTCACTGACTTGGTTGATGCATGTCATCGTATCCAAATTGCATGGAATGATGCTCATGATATCAATCACTGCATTGTCTGGTCCAGACTCAATCATTTACAGACTGCCGTCATGTAGCTGGAATATTGCTGACTGCAGCGTTAAACGACAAACAGACAAAAAATGGTGACATATCAATGCAGACCTCCGATATGGCATGAACGTTTCATATATGTTTCATGTATGTTTCATGTATGTTTGATTAAATACTGCAGCTATAGATTTCCTGTGTGAGGATAAATAAATGAAAATGTAATTCAAATCTTCGAAATATATATGTGACCTTCAAACTATATCTCAATCCAATGAGGCAGTAGGACCCATTGTGATACTTAAAGCTAAAACATTTTTCCGAATATATATTTACTTGTTGAATGTAAACTACACTTTTCTCACATCTAAACAAAACCAAAATGGCCTATTCAGCTTAAAAAGAGACCATGTTGTTTGTTAATTGTCTGTTGAGCACAATTACCCTGTAACCTGTAAATAATTGATGTTCAGGTCATTCACGTCATGCAACTTTTCACCCAGTTAAATTAATTCTTTTACAAAATCATCATTAGGCATATGAATTTAATTACATTTTACTGAGTTTAAATCCTGTTCACCCTTTCCACTGTGTACAAAAGCCAGGAGACTTTTCAAATTTTCGGTTCATTAGAAATCGACATTTTGCACTGCAGGGGAGGGAGTTTTTGTCCAGGCTCGTCAAGGCAATATCTCCTGCTCGACTGAACTTGAATAGACGTAAAAAGCGATTGTCATTTTCTGTCATAGGTTGAGTGAAAGCTCAGTTTCTTGCTGCGAGAATGTATGGATGGAACCGTCAGTTTGTAGGAAAGATGTGGTTGTCTCCTGTGTTCTTTATAGAATTCCATATTGATTTTCGGAGAGCGTGTTTGCAGGCTTTGCCCCCCCTTCCAGTCGGGCCAGGACTTTTCTGTAAAAGACAGTAGAATTGATAGCTTTAATCAAATTTAACAACCCCAAATAATGGTAGCTTTAACACAGATGGCTTGACCAATTTACAAAATGTGTTTATGAGGTTAAATGCATGACATAGTTTATATTATTTTACATTTGGTTTGATTAGGATTAGAAATTTAAGAGTATTGCTGTTCTCTTTGAACTCTGTAGGTATATTACTCAAAAGAAGTAAAAGAACACTTCAATTTTTCATATAACTCCAGGTAATCAAGCATGGCCATGACAGATTAACAAAAGTCATATAAAATATCGGATGTATTTAACTTCATTTGAGTAGTATATATAGGTGGACTATTTCTAATTCTACATGGACTAATTGCTTTGGTCTTCATGATGGAATTTGTAAAAAGTGTCTATCGTTGGCAAAATGTGTCCTCGTATTATAACAGAGAAAGATTGTTTGTTGTTTAATGCTGCACTCAGCAATATTCCAGCTGTATGACCGTGGTCTGTAAATAATCGAATCTGGACCAGACAATCCAGTGATTAATACCATGAGCATCAATCCACGCATTTGGGATCCATGACATGCATCAACCAAGTCAGCAAGCCTGACCACCCGATCCAGTTAGTCGCCTCTTACAACAAGCATAGTCGCCTTTTTCATCAAGCCTGGGTTGCTGAAGACCTAATCTACCCCGGATCTTCACGGGTCACAGAGAAAGTGTTAACAGTGGCCTGGATCTGTCCTTGGAGCATGTGTGAAGCCCATTTCTTGTGTTCCCTGACATGATATTGCTGGAATATTACTAAAAGCGGCATAGTGTGATGGTGATGTTGAAGACGTACGGCAGATAATTATTTTCTATGATAAATATGGATGGATATGCAAGTAATGAAACTACACTAATCAAAGTGTCAATGCTACATCTACTCATATCTCTGTTACATGAAACGAAACAGACATTTGATGTGCCATACTAATAGTTATGAGAGAATCATGTTTCTCACAGTGTTGTAGCAGTTTGTAACCCGTGAAGATAGGGTTAGAATAGGTCTTCACCATCCCATGCTTGGTGTAAGAGGCAGTTATGCTTATCGTAAGAAGCAACTTATGGTATTGGGAGGTAAAGCTCGCTGACTTGGTTGATGCCCATAACATTAATCACTGGATTGCCTGGTCCAGACTCTATTATATACAGACCACTGTCATGTAGCCGGAATATTGCTGAGTATGGCGTTAAACAACAAGCAGACTTAACAGTTTGTGTATGTAGGTGTCCTTAAGAAATTCTTCAGCTTAATTGTACTTTAATTTAAGCATTTACACGGTCCGTCACTAAAAAGAAAAAGAACTTATCACTTTACATTTTTTCCCCCTGTGATATGATTAACATAGTTGGCTTCTCAAACTCCCAATCTCATTGAAATCAGATCTTATTTCTCGCTGCCGCTAAACAAAGATCTGAGGACATCCCGTTACGGGTCACGTCAGACCGACCTTAAGCCCACTGACCGACCAATGGAATTACTGACAAGAAGTCGACATTAGCCAATCAGAAGGCAGCTTTCTCGTGCTTTATGGCACTAATTTCAAATTGCCGGATACGCCTCGAAACATATTTTGACAAATTCTCGCTTAAAAATGTGAAACCTGAACAAAAGAACATTCTTGAAAGGCTAAAATATGGTCTAGATTGTATAGATTCAGTCGTTAAGCCCGTAACTATCGTTTGGAATACCCTGTTTTAAAGTTTTCGAGGCTGCATGATTATAAATCACATTCCGACTGTCACTTTCATGATCTGGTAAGTGACGCTCTGATTGGTTGGATGAAAGGTCCTTCTGACGTGACCCCTAATGGGATGTCCTCAGATCTTTGTTCAGCGGTAGCGAGAACTAAGATGTGATTTTAATGAGATTGCTCAAACTCCGAACTTCGTGATGAATGGTGATACTCATATATTCTGATGTACATCTGTGATGGGTACCAGTAAGTTGATGTCAATACAGTTACGAACTTAAGACTAAGCCATCTTTTTAAAATGAAATAGTTATGATACTGAGGTAATATAGTGATTATATTGAGTGAGTGAGTGTGTTGGATTTAATACTGAACAGTATTCCTTTTGAACCAAGGCATGTCACCTTGATATGGAAATGTCAAAGTGATGCAGGTCTCAGATGTTGACCATTTTTGGGAAAACCCACAAGCTAGGTGTGGTGCTGACAAAGCCAGAAACACAATCAAGGTGAACTAGGTTATATTAAGAATTACTAGGCACTTGATAGATATTTACACACCTATGATTCATATTATTTATCAAGAGCACTGGTGACCCAGTTGTCTAAGATATAAAAACATGTGACTTCTGAGTTGCTTTCCTTAGTAGTGCCAGGATCATGTGATTTGGGTTCATATCCCAAATTCTACCTGATTATACCCCTGGTTTGTTGAAGTGGTCACTAAAACATCTAATATCTGCATCTCTTTAAGCCCTCCTCAAACCATGCTTAGATGTAGCTGAAATACTGTTCAAACTAAACCCTCCACCCTCACTCATGCAGGAGGACGGTCGGTAGCCTAGTGGTTAAAGCGTTCACTCATCATGCCGAAGACCCGCGTTCGATTTCCGACATGGGTACAATGTGTGAAGCCCATTTCTGGTGTCCCCCGCCGTGATATTGCTGAAATATTGCTAAAAGCGGCGTTAAATCATACTCACTAACTCACTCACTCATGCAGGAGTGAACAGATTTCCCCTTGCTCAAAAACACTACAAAATATTCTTAATAAAGATAAATACTTCCTGAAAGAATTTGCAATATTTCCTTTTTGGGGTTGAAATGTGTGGCAAATCTTGACAAATGTATCCCCAACAGCAATAACAATGGGCCCAGACTGAGATGAATCCGCCTAATTGCAATACTCTCCAATACTCGTTAAGGAGATAAAGAGGCTGTAATGGGTGTGTAGGGAGGTATTTCGGAAGCACATTAACAGCGCCTAAAAGCTCCTTACCTTTTGATGCAAAGAGTGATGTAGATTTCAAACAATCGTCATTGTTGTCCTTGGGAGAGATTACTGTTACAAGTGGCTATAATCACCAAGGCGGCAGGATGCAAGTATGTTTCTGTCTATTTCACGTTGATTGCTTCCTGTAGGATATGCTGGGCTTACAAGGTCGGGACTGACAGCTGTACATATCATGTTAGTTTCGTTGTCATGTTCAGGGACGTATTGTGATCGGATGTGTTTTGGCATTAGGATTAATGTAAAAATGTGAGTGGGACACAGCAGGGTGACGTTCTATGCCTGTCACTTTGTGAAGTCGAGGGAAAGGGGAGTAATGAAATGAATTACGTTTGTAACCAATGACTTGGTGGATGTGACATGACGTCAGGTGTTTGTGAAATGGACGAGCATGTCCTGTTTTACTGATTACACACATCGTTAATAAGAAGATTGTGATTTCAATTGTTACAAGTGGCACAGGAACAACTGATTGTCATGACACTTCCTGTTGCAAAATATATGTTCACAAACAATACCATGCTAAGTACTCTTTAAAGGTGTAGGTATTAACATACGACTATTTTCATTAAATTTATATTGAAAAATATTTTTTTTAGATTTTGGCAATTGAGTTTATTTTTATTTTTTTACCTATACATAAATGCATATTCAACTATAGATTTGAAATTTCATATATATTTTTTATTTGAAAAATATATTTTGATATTTTTGTAAATTGATTTTTTTTAAAAATTTGGTGGTCATTCATAATAATGAAAGTCATGAAAGTCTATAGATCTAAACATGTTTTTTTTTTAGAGTTTTATTCCCATCATGGCCACTTTGTGTTAAAAAGCCAAAACATGCTTTTCCTAGAATATTGCTCAGGGGAAAAGTGAAGTAAAACCACTCTCACAAACCTTTTTGTTCAGTGTGAAAATTGCAGCCCTCTACCTCTAGTGAAACTTTCTCATTCAGTGAGATACACCTGGTGCTGCTAGGTGCTTATAGAAACACAGAATCACATTCTGGTAGATCTTGGTGACTATTTCCATGTATAGTCTGGCTGTTGAAAACGTGTTCAGCTTGTAAAGAACTAGCTCTCAGTGACAAGAATGCTGATAATGACACTCACGGTGTGTGGCAATACAAAAATCTATCAAACAGATGGAACCTTGTGCTGGAGCTGTATTGAAAAAATATCGCCCAACTTTACAACACAACAGTAAAGGTTATGTAATTTGAGAGGAAAATTTGTCTTAGACTGTAAATGTCAATAAGCCCAGTGAATTTCTTTATTTTAAACAGAAGGATCTGGACTTGCCAAACTGTATAGACTTGCTTGGGTTTATTTGGACTTCATTAAACCATGGCTCCTTTGTCTTTGATCGTGGTGTAACTAACTTAATTATCAGTTAAACACCACTTAGCAATGACGGAACTTCTTTTTTCCCCTGTCATTTATCTTGATGAAAGAATAATTTCAGGGAAATGTTTGTCGCCAGCGGGATTCGAACCCGCGAAGTCTGCACGGAAGGTTGATGAATGTCGACTTCTACCACGGCGACTTCGGAGAAATTGTATGAAATTAACAACTAAATATTTACTTACATCAGGACTTATTATTTATCCGTTTATGAACTGCGATATATGTTTTATGCAATTTTTATACAGTATCTTACTCTATGCATTCTAGTGTTTGTAGTTACTTGTGTTTTGGAAGCTTTTCATTCAACGAAACGAACAGACATACACGAAATTACTATGATCTTGATAAGGGGTATATTTACTCATTATAGGCCCATCAACATGGGCAAATATAATGTAGGTGATTGATTAATATGCTTGAGTTGGTCCAAAATGAATGGTATACTTGCCCTGGGACATGCATTTCATAACCCAAGTCGGCGAGCTGCACGTGCGAAAGGCTCGGGGAAATATTTCACGTGCTTCACGCAGGGCAGACTCACACATATTTCTCACAGTTGGTCATAGAGTTACTGAATATCTTTCAAAATATGTTTAAAAAAACAATGTTTAGGTGCTATAAATGTTGGAAATAGTTTAAGTATGTTAGACCACACGGACCCCAGTGTCTAATCGTTGAAATGGGTAATTAAACCATTTAATTAACCATTTCAACGATTGGGCACAGTGTCCAGGTGGTCTAACCCATACATTTTGTATCAGGTGCGCTAGGTAGGAGTGGGAATGCTTCACACGTTTTTCATAGTTTTTTGTTCCACCAAATACCATTCAAAGCAGTGTAAACCCAACTCACTCACTCACTCACTCACTCACTCACTCACTCATAACCTTGAGAGCAGTCAAGGTCATATTCTTCTGTGAATGAAAACTCTTCTCAATCCAGTAACAACGAACTTGAGCTCTGAAAGAGAAAAACACTTTTTATAAAGTTCAGCCACCTTAAATTCCGTGAAACTGTAAGCTGAACGTTTCATCCTAGGATTCATCAATTGTTTTCGACATACGTAATATTAGCTTTCAGGTTCCTTTGACACAGACCCATTGTGTAGTGCATGGGAATCTTTAGAACCATTGTTGATGTTAGCAAGATTAAAAACATCATCCATCACAGATTACTGACATTGAAAAAAAGTGAACTTAAGTTTCAGAGAGTTTCATTTCATGTTTTACATGACAACATTGTGAACTTTTCAGGTTTTACATCGTCAACAAATGGCTGCTGCCTGCAGGGATTGCTCCTGATTAAATTGTTTTTAGAGGCAGACTTGGATTTGTTAATCTTTTCACTTCTGCATCGTGGAAGACATTTTCTCTGTTACCTTGGGAGAGGTTGGAGAACAGGGAAATTGGAAGGGTCGCCTTTGGGAAACAATTCTTTTGAAATTCAAAAAGACTGGCTGCTAATTAAATGCTGGAAAGAATTTTTTACTTCCGAAAAAAATGCACTTTGGGATCTTGATTTCGATAAAAGTAGGTCAGTCCAATGAAAATATATATTGCAAGGATCGCCTAGTCTGAGGCTCCCCAATTCTTTGTGGAGAGTTAAGTCCCTGTTTGGTGTTACAGTTTCCGCTAATCCTGGGTTCGAGTCCCTCATTTATTGGATCTTGATCCATGGTTTGTTATCATTATGCCCAAGCTATTGGGTGGCACCAAGGATAATACATCAGTGATCTGCTTCGGCTTCCTCCACTCTACACTAACACACTGTTATACTGGTCAAACCCATCTTAATCTTGCCTATCTGAGAGACGGTGGGTAGCCTTGTGGTTCAAGAGTTCGCTCGTCACGCCGAAAACCCGGGTTTGATTCCCGACATCGGTACAATGTGTGAAGCCCATTTCTGGTGTCCCCCGCTGTGATATTGCTGGAATATTGCTAAAAGCGGCGTAAAACCACTCACTCACTCTCTGATGGGCGGTGGGGTAGCCTAGCGGTTAAAGCGTTCCCTCGTCATGTCGAAGACCTGGGTTTCAATTCCCCACATGGCTGCAATGTTTGAAGCCCATTTGTGGTGATCCCTCTGAGGAAATACTAAAATTGGCATAAAACCATACTCACTCTCTTATTCTCTGACTTGACAATGGACAGCATGAAATTGAAATGATATGCCTTTTTTTGAACCACAGACCATCTGTAACATTTTATTTCGTAAACTGAAATAAGGTCTAAATACGATGTTTCTCTAACTTCCGGAAGTATAAGCCTTTTAACGTAATCTCGCGAGAGAGAACGAGATCTCGTCCTCATTTCTCTGGCTTCGAAAAGCTGTGGGTATTTTTTAGAGCGTAGTACTTTTATTCGGACCTAGGAAGCAGTCCTAGGTCCGAAGGAAGCAGTGACTAGGGGAACTCAGCATCCCTTCGTTATTCCTTTTACTGGACTTATTTGCGACTGAAATGATATGCCTCTATTTGAACCAGAGACCATTTGTAACATTTGATCCAGTTTCAACATGACCAACAATCACCTTTTACCAGCAAGCTGACAGGGTTTGGATGTTGACAGTAGGGAGATTCTATGTCCTGCCACACTAAGATCTGATGGCAATTAAATGCCATGTACTCCAGACTTGAATTGAATGGGTATTGTACTTATCATCAACACATTTTAACACACGTGTGTGAATGAGCTATCGAATACTGAAGACCTATGCATACAGAGATGTACAAGACTGTGTTGTTGCAGGAGACAGTGAATAGTTGCATCGTGATGGAAGTATTCACGTGATATGCATGGGACAAAAGTGATGGCTGTTGATTTCACGCTGTTCTTCATAACATGGCACTTTAGGCCCAGCTTGTTTTATAACTATGTTGTATCAGGACTTTAACATTAAATAATCTGTAACTGTTAACATTTTACTGGACAACAGCTCTGGAAGTTCTCTTTCAGGTTTTCATTTCTTTCAAGGAATGGTGTCAAGAGAAGTTCTGTGTAGATTATACTCCTACCTTATTCAACATAATAAGCGCACACAGCGATATTTGCTAATATATTGCTAGTGACCAATCCCAATTAGCAACCCTTCCGATTGATCAATGTACACATGACTTATTTATTTATGTATAATACGCACTCGTGTGTCATATGCATCCTTAATAATGGGCTATTAAATTCTGGAAAATATATCTGTCGTATGTAAATATTTCAGGCTGTCAGCATAAACCAAGACATTTACAGTCTTTTAACTCTGTCTTTTTTCACCAAAATAATTTTCTAATTAGAGCCCCATATTTCTAATTTTGAGAGCAACCTGGGTGCTTATTACGTGGAATACGGTAATAGCTTCCACAATCACATTGTCCTTTTTTCTTCTGCTGTCATAACTGTATGCCATCCCGAAAGGTCTGACAATAATGGTGTTGTTGACATATAAATCGTCCCAAAAAGCAGTGTTTTCTTAGATTGAAAAGTTGTTTCTTGCAATAATGTAAGATTTATACCAGTTTGACTATTGATGTGCCAAAAATTGGAGTTCCAAAGAAATCTCAGAACAGAAAAATTCAAGTAACAGTTCCAAAAGGAATAAATAAAGATTTGGTAATCACTTGGATGTTTTTTGTGTGATGATGAATGTCTTGGTACCCTGAGATGTGGCTGGGAATGTCATAACTCACTGGTTGAGGAATGGTTCAATTCAAATAAGTATTTGTGAACTTTTTAACCAATCTCAAATGACAATACAATCTTTCCACTATTGCGTTGCTTGCTTTATAATATTTGGTTGTTTAATAATTCTCATTTTATGTCATTGAGAAATATTCCGAATATATCAACACTAAGAACTAAAATTGTGCCTCCCCAAAAATGTCTTTTATAGATTTATATTTTCAGATTTAATTGCTTACATTAAGAGTTTTTGGTTGCAATTTCACTTGTTAATTTTAAAATAATTGTGAATATATCAAGTTTTAAAAATAGGTAAAAATGCTGTTGTATTGTTAGATTTGTACATATAAGGCTTCAAAGGGAAGTGGGGCAGTGGGTTAGACTAGTGGTTAAATCGCCTCTCGTAAATCCGACGACCCAGGATCAAATCCCCAAATGGGTACAATGTGTGAAGCCCATTTCTGGTGTACCCCACTGTGATATTGCTGGAATATTGATAAAAGCGGTGTAAAATACAACTCACTCACTCAAAGAAAAATGTAACACCATACAACATTTTGGAAAGGTGAGCTTCAGAACCTGCAACGCTTAAAATATTTAAAAATTCCCCCTCAGGCTAATGAGCATCTGGGGAATTAAGTGTTTACTCTCTTGGTATTAGATTATTTAAATTTCTACAGAAAGGAGCAGAAATATTCGGCCTTAACACATGCCTGGTATATAAAAACACACTTGATTAATCCTGATCCGAAACATGCAGTTCTTCCCCTGACGTGTATCAGTTCAATGTCTCATTATCAGCTGAAGAAGGGACCGGAAGCATCTGGTCTTCCGCTAACCTGCCATCCACACCTGTTTATACATACAGCTAGTGGAATCTTATTGGCAGCAGCCACTGATCGGGGCCTTCGTAACACGATATAATTGTTTTAAGATCTGACCTCATCCTGTCTGTATAATGAATAAGGATGTGTAAGAGTGGCGGATGTTGTGTTAAACATGTGTGAACGTAGGATATGTTGTGTTGAAACATGGCGGTGGGTGGATTGATGGAATGGATTGGTGGTGGGTGGGTTGGTGGAATGGATTGATGGTGGTTGGATTGATGGAATGGATTGATGGTGGGTGGGTTGGTGGAATGAATTGATGGTGGGTGGGTTGGTGGAATGGATTGATGGTGGGTGGATGGATGGAATGGATTGATGGTGGGTGGATTGATTGGGTAGATTGGTGGTGGGTGGATGGGTGGATTGATGAAATGGATTGGTGGTGAGTGGATGGATTAATGGTGGGTGGATGGATTGATGGAATGGATTGATGGTGGGTGGATGGATTGATGGTGGGTGGATGGATTGATGGTGGGTAGATGGATTGATGGTTTGTGGATGGATTGATGGAATGGATTGATGGTAGGTGGATTGATTGATGGAATGGATTGATGGTGGGTGGATTGGTGGATAGGATTGGTGATGGGTGGATGGATTGATGGAAAGGATTGATGGAATGGATTGATGGTGGGTGGGTAGATTGATGGAATAAATGTATGTACATGTGTGATAAAATATACAATAAGTTCATTAATGGATCTATGAAATAAAGAAGATAACCAAACTAGAAATGAAACAATATTAAAAAATAACTAAGAAATATGGCCCTCCTTTGAGTGAATTTAAAATTAATTGAACAAATATTCACAGCAGCTTTGCCAGTAATGTGTGTAGTGTATTGGTAGCTGTTTGCACATCACACCCTCTGCTCAGATGCCTTTGGCGGGAGTCGGGATTCAGATGAATGAGGATACTGTTTTACAGGCCTGTCAGGAGGCAGGATGTGGAGGAGCCCTGGGGGGTCAGGTGGGATACAGGTGTGCTCGTTACCTAACGAGTTACAGGTAGCAGAGAAACTGGAGAGGAGGAGGCATGAAAGAAAAGGGAAATGCTTCTCGGAAATTTATTTTTAAAGAGAACTCAAGAAGTGCTTGATGTTTCTTGCAATGTGGGGAAAAAGAATATGGTATTTCTGATTTGATAGATAATTAGCAATTTAAAACTGGGACATATTTTGAAGGATGTATTAAATGTGGCAAGGATTTAAAGAATTAGATTGAACAGAAAGGATGATTGATATTTGGCAGGTACCTGTGAAATGCATCATGGGATTAAACTGATGTTCATTTCACACCACATCCCTCTTCGACCGCCTTTGTGGTCTTGTGGTAGAGTTTCTGCCCGGAGAGCAGAAGGTCCGGGGTTCGATCCCCGACCGCATCATACCAAAAGACGTTAAAAGATGGTACTTGTTACCCTGTCTGGCGCTGGGCATTGAGGGGCTAAAACAAGGACTGGTTGGCTCGGAGTCCGTATACTGTGTCTGAGTGGGGTATTCATGTTAAACTGCGGCATGGTATCTCTGTGAGCTAGCACTAAAAATCGGCATCAGTCCGGACTAGTACAAGCAGCCACACACATACATGCACGTCGCTATATAAGTGCAATAATCTTGGACGCGACGTTAAACCCCATTTAACCTCACCTCACATCCCTCTTCACAGATCAAACACCCAAGAAATAACAATAATAACAATTATTTCACCATTTGTATGACACAATTCATGAATATTAATACCCTTTCCTATTTCAAAATTCAAAATGTTATTTACAAATTCAAATAACATGATTGCCCAATGAAAAAAATACACAAATGAAATCCAAAGCTGTCAGTGAAAGATTCACTTCCACTCCAATGTCAGTTTCACCAATCAAGGATGAATGCTTATGAGAAACAGGGCCCACGTGCACAAAGCGATCTTAGCGCTAAGATGATCTTAACTCCCATACTTTAACATAGGCTTACAACAGTCATAGCACTAAGACTTCTTTGTGCAAGTGGGCCCAGGTCAGATACATGTTGAATTTCAGGATCTTGTTTGGCATCGCCCCTGCGTTTGAACTATTTCAGAGGCAGTGGAGGATATTTGTGGACACTAAGTTCTTTCATGTGAGAGTTCTTGTACAACCTGTTGGCACAGCCATGTTGGTTCATGTGGGATACAAGTGTTGTTTCAAAATGGAATCGGTTGGCGGCCAATCTAGATCAATCTCATTCAGAGCTTTCCAAATCTTTGTTCATTCTATCATCTCGACTTTGATATTTGGATCATTTAGATTTACCTCATCCTGACTTTGCTATGCTTTATCATGACATAAGATGTCTTTGGTCATGTATGTGCAGTAGCTTCTGTGCCAAGAGGGCCTTCTTGCAATGGTGATTGTAAGTTTCTACACCTTTTTACCATATTTCAGGCCCTGGACACAGATTGTTTTGAGAGAACAGCTAATCTGAGACATCCAATCTGTCCTCCATAGAGTTTCTCTGGCAAATATCACAGTCCCCATACCCAATATTGAAGCACATGTGGTGTCTCCTTAGCAAGTGACTTCATTCAAAATGTGCTCTGTTCACCCAGCAGTGAATGGGTACCCGGTAGGATGACATACTGTTAACCTTCTAGCGCCTCAGTCAGCTTGGGTTGTATACTCCCCAGGGAGCTGAGAATGAAAAGTGACTGCACACTGATCGATTACAGGGGTAATAATGTAGCGCTTTGAGCATGATCAACAAATATGTTGTTTGTCTTATGATCCAGCTGAAATAATTTTTCGTTGCAATGTGTGATCTGGCTGCTTGTCTGTCATTGTACTCATAACATTGCTCATGCTGTCAACCACTGTTTTTTCTGCTTTGAGTTTATGCAATATTTATACAGGGTGATATTCAGCCATCTTAGTGCTAAGCCAGTAGTCTGTAGTGTGTTCTAACATGCTATTCAATTGTGTCATTGGCGTGGTGGAATAGCAAAGTTGTTGAAGCATTAGTTTCATAAAACAATACTCACTATTTTGTCATTAGAATAGCCTACTCCCAAGGGACACAATACTAAGATTGTTGAGGTGAGGTGAGGTGAGGTGAGGTGAGGTGAGGTGAGGTGAGGTGAGGTGAAATTGGGTTTAACGTCGTGTCAAAGATTATTGCACTTATATAGCGACGTGCATGCATTTGTGCATGTGGCTGCTTGTACTAGTCCCAACTAATGCCAATTTATAGTGCTAGATCACTGAGATACCATGGCGCAGTTTAACATGAACACCCAACTCAGATACAGTATACTGACTCCGAGCCGACCAGTCCTTGTTTTCGCCCCTTAATGCCGAGCGCCAGACAGGATAACAACAAGTACCATCGTTTAACGTTTTTTGGTATGACGCGGCCGGGGATCAAACCCCGGACCTTCTGCTCTCCGGGCGGACGCTCTTCCACAAGACCACAAAGGTGGTCCTAAGATTGATGGCCGTAATTATAGAATAAGTAGGACAACAGAACAAAAATATCTTGGTCATTATGCTACAAGAGAGGCCAAACCAGGCCTAACAAGCCAATTCCTTCATGCTCAGTGTCCCAGCTGTTGAAGCCAGCAAGATGGTAATTCCATTCTGAAATTGATCGCTCATCAGCTGATGAAATTGACTTGAAATGTGATGAACCTTGGGAAAATGAAAATTCAGACAATTTTTGGATAAAAGATAACGGAACCCCTGTGCTAAGCCAAATGATCCGCTGTGAAAGGATAACAATTTTTTGTATGTCGTTGATGACACTATAATTTATGTTTTCGCCTTGCAGCCATCTTTTTATCATTGGCGAGCATTGTTCCCGCCTGATAGGGGCAATTGATTGGACAAAAGGCAATGTCAGCTCTGGCCATGTGTAAACACATGTTGCGCTGGTGATATTTGACAAATGCCACTTGAGCAAATATTGAGAATTTGGTTCATTAGGACAGAATACACACGGAGTGATCAAAATCTATGTTTAATTATAGATTTCTTCATTTCACTGTGGACGGATGTCAGTTTCCTTTCTAGAATTGATTCATGTGTAAATGAAATACTGAAGTGTGGTTATGAAATAATTTCCCCATTGATGTCGAAACATCAACTGTAATCTATCATATGTCTACATTGTGTATGTAACATATGGTATTTTAATAAGGAATTGAAAAAAAAGTTCGTCCAACAGATCTATTGATTTGATGAGACCTAATACAAGTACATATTAGTGACATCATAGTGACATCATCATTTGTCACTAGTGGCTCAGTAGTCTTAATTTCCACTACTTGCTGTACGGAGTTGTTACCTCCCTTAGTTGTGACAGGAGCTGCTGATTATTATCCCAGATTGGCACCGTGTTTCACCAAAGTCATGAACATATATGACCTGCATCACTTTGGTCTTCCTCCAAAGAAAAGCAGGCAGGCAAAGAGATAAGTGAAGTACTGTGTTACACCAAACTCCACTCAATCACAGTGTCAGGCAAGATAACAGTCATCAATAATTCTTCAGTTCATTTTGTCTGAAGGAAAGCAAAGTATCTCTGCTTAAATTCCTACAAACAGTAAGTGAGGGAACCTCCATCCTCGGGGAGGACGGCTGGGATTGTTTTTTTTTAAAAAGACTAGTTTATACAAGGAAATTCTGGAATAAGAATTTGTATTGTTTTGTTCTCAGATGAACAATTGACTTGTGTTTGCATGTGGGGCAGGATATGCTCACCGTTTCACAAACACCTGGTATCATCACTATTTGATAGTGATTCATGAACACATTATGCCATCAGAATCATAGAATGAACTCCGCTTCTAGCAGAGATTTCTTATAATACAAAGTGTATTGTCGTTTATATTTTTCTCTGGATGAGAATTGTTTTGCCGCTTTTATTTGTTTATATCTTGAATTGTTGACCCCTACTGTGGTTGATGCATGTCATTGTATCCCAATTGTGTAGATCCATGTTCATGATATGTCAACTAGCTTGTCTGGTCCAGGGTCTGTTATTGACAGACTGCTGACCTATTGCTGAGTTCGCGTTAAACAAGTATCAAAATGGCCATCCTTCCTAGAATAATATTTATAGTCATTGAGATGAACCAATCTTATTCCTTTTCCTCTTGGGCAGTCGGGTAGCCTAGAGGTTAAAGCGTTCGCTTGTCACTCCGAGGACCTGGGTTTGATTCCCCACATGGGTACAACGTGTGAAGCCCATTTCTGGTGTCCCTGCCGTGATATAGCTAGAATAATGCTAAAAACCTTGTAAAACCATACTCACTCACTCACTCTTAAGGCTACAAGGGACCTTTCTGTTTATTGAGGTGATGTTTAATTTTTGTACAAAATGATTTACTTACTTCCCTGTGAAGATCCGGGGTAGAATAGGTCTTCAGCAACCAATTTTTGTTGTAAAAGGCGACTATGCTTGTCGTAAGAGGCAACTAACAGGATCGGGTGGTCAGGCTCGCTGACTTGGTTGATGCATGTCATCGTATCCCAATTGTGCAGATCGATGTTCATGGTGTAAATCACTGGATTGTCAGGTCCAGACTCGATTATTTACAGACCGTGCTCACAGAGCTGGAATATTGCTGAGTGTGGCGTAAAACAACAAACCAAACCAACCAAATACTTCCATGCTATCCAAAAATGTATCACACCCTGCCTGACAAGCTGACTAATGAGGTTTGAGTGGTTATAGTGTGTGATGTGATTGTGTGTCATCTTACCTTGATGGCTGGCTCATACCATCAACCACTGGGTTGTCTGACCCAGATTCAAACTGTGTAGCCATTCTGTGGCATTGTGCTGCCTGTGACATACATTCCTCTCTTGTATCACTTATCCTAATCACTTACCGTATTCGACATAATAAGCGCCCAGGGCGCTCTCAAAATAAGAATTAGGGGGTTTTATTAGAATATGATTTTGGTGGAAAAAAGAGAGTTGAAAGATAAATTTCGTGGTTTATGCTGACACACTGAAATGTTTACATGCGACAGATACATTTTCCCATTTAATTGCCCATAATTAAGAATGCATATAACACATGAGTGCGTAATATACGCGAATAAATAAGTCTTGTGTACATTGATCAATCAGAAGGAGTGCTAATTGGGATTGTTCACTTGCCAATATATTAGCACATATCGCCGTTGGCGCTTATTAGAGCAGGGCGCTTATTACGTGGAATACGGTATTTGCTTTTACGCAGATTGTGTGAGTGGAGGTTGGTACCAGACAGGACATGTTTACCATTTTTGGACACCTGGTGCCATCACTGATGTTCAGTAATCCATTCATATCATTTTCACTGTATTTTGTCTTTTACGCCCATTGTGTTAGATAATTGACACGGGTGATTTTGGCGTTGAGACCCCCTGCCAAAATGTCGCAGTTACCAAATATTAAGACCATGTTTTATTTAAGTGGGACAGGTTTACCTTTGAATTTTGTCCTCTGACAAAAACAAATGATGTATTATTCATTATAATTAGTGTTAGCTGTTTGATCTTGCTCGGAGTGATGTCTTACAAAACATGTGAACTGACGCCATTTAGCCTCTTGATCTGGAGAGAACAAGTACCTTCAACAGCAAATCCCTGAAACACAGCTTATAGATGAGGTTGTGGAACCAGCTGCAGAGGAGGAGGCACCATTAATATATATATTGGCGCCTTCTAAGGGAGCCAACCATTTATGGTCGCCAATTCTATCTGACTTTTAGGAATAATTTTCATGACTTCTGTTGTAAAGTATGTGTTGGTCAGTGAAGGAAGCCATGATGAGGTCTGTCGAGGTGAACCAGGATATGTATTAATGATAGGTAGTTACTTTGATAGAAATGTTTGCAAGTCTGTGTCAGTGTACTTAAAGTTAATCTCTGTCTAACATCAAGAAATGTCTGCTTTTTTATGGCAATAAACATTTTGATCCTTCAATATTTTGATGACTTGTATGTATGGCTTTAAGAAAATGGTTTTGGTTCTTTGGAGGTTATTTGATGGCCTGGATGTATATGAACTTTCATGGTGTCTGTTGGTGGATGGATGGTCACATTGGACAATTGTATTTTCTTTGTATCAAAGAAATAATTTGCAAGTGATTCAGTGGCATTTGATTGACTAACCAAGCAAGTTATTTTGTGTTCATGTTTCTATAAGTCAAAAAAGTATTAAGCCACACCCATGAGCAAACTTCTGTTTCCTGATTGGCTGATAATTGGGTTTTGTTTGTTTATTTGTTGTTTAACACCACACTCAGCAATATTCCAACTATGGGACGGCTGTCTGTAAATAATCAAATCTGGATCGGGCAATCCAGTGATTGACATCATGAGCATTGATCTACTCAATTGGGATAGATGACATGCATCAACCAAGTCAGCGAGCCTGACCACCCGATCCCATTGTCTCTTATGACAAGCATAGTTGCCTTTTACAGCAAGCATGGGTTGCTGAAGACCTATTCTAGGCCCAGATCTTCATAGGTTGATAATAGTTTGGGCAGCGTTTAAGTTGTTTCACTGCGCTGAATGATGTCACAGATTTACGCAGTGCATACCGGTTTTTATGTCCTTAAATGCAAAAGATTGATAGCAGATTTTAATGCAGGCTATACTGTATTCAATTGCAGATCCTTGACAGGAATTTAGAAATTGGAAGTTCATAGAAACACAAGACATGGACTTCAAGTTCTGTATTAACGTTTCTTGGTAATTCTTGCCCCTTGATCCTTCACCTGATAAAGATGATTCAGAATCTACATATCATGTGTCTCTATATGTCTCATGTTTTCAATTTTATGTTTACTTTAAAGGGCAAGTTCACACGGAAATGAACCATTTTTTCTTGTACTTTTTCCACATTAAAAGTGTTAACATAGAAGTGTCATAGACAAAAATATAAAAACATCATATTTAATTAACATATTTTTTGCACTAAAACGATTCATATTTTTTTAATTTACCAAGTGTTCTATTTCCATAACAAAAACACCATGGCTTATGCCCCTTGCAATATGACGTCATTGGTGCCAATTGATAAACATTATGACGTCATCATGCTTTGTTAGAGCCGCTTCACGTGGTGTAGGTACAGTTTTGTGATTCTAGCATCTCAGATGCCAGCCAGAATTGTGTTATGCTGAGACACCACTGCGCCGGAGTGTGTCGTAGACCATGTTGTTTTACCGCAAACTGGTCCTTGATATCTTTTGCGTTGAGAATAGACAGGGACCCAGTTGAATTGGCACCAATTACGTCATAATCTAAGGGGGATAACTCAGGCCTATTTCGCTCGTAAAACGAAGGCCTCATAACGGCATATCACTTTCACACTATTGTGAGCTTCCTACTTTCACTGTGAAAAAAAATGAGTGTATATTTTCAAACACAGATACTAACTCATTCTAAAATTGCGTTTTGTTTAGAAAAAGAAAGAAAGTGATTTTTGCGTGTACACTTCCCCTTTAAGATTGTTATTTAATGACATTTTCTTATTTTTCAGGTAAGTGTTGTTAAACCGTCAATTCCAGTGTGCCTCTTGGTATGTGAGTACCTTCCAGTGTATACGATTGCTGTTGCTGTTTGGGAACAACTCCTTCATACAACACATGGTTTGCCACAGAGAAGCATTGACATGTTTCTACTGACACACTGTCATGGCAAGGCTTCAGAAAGGCCAAGCTCCATTCACATATACTACTCAGAACAAGTACAATAAGTTAAGGAACACCCACCATACCCACCATCCATGACCTATAAACTGTCATCTTCATATGAAAAAATGTGTTCTTAAACTTCTTTTTTGTGGTATATATTCTTGGAAATTGGCACAAAAAATACACATAATTTCTTATACATTGTTGCATGTCTGTCAGTAATGTTACATGAAAAGACAGTATTTCATACAACAATATACCAGAATATTTTTGGAACCAGTCTCTCAAAACTCTGAACAATATTGCACTTGAATTAGAAAGCAGATGTTCACAATTGTACGACTACCATCGCCTGGTCCCTTCTATCAAAAGTTCACAACTAAGAACAAAAATATCATCAGCTGTAGCTATTATTAGGAACATGTACCATGTATGGAAATAACGTTTTACAGAAAAAAGAATCATCAGTTGCTGCTATGAGATGTGTAAATTTATTGGTTAGCACAGGAAGGAGTGGCAACCCTGAAATAAATGTCACTTGTTTTGTTTGGTGTCATCACTCAGATGGCACACCGGCAGATACTGTTGATACTCATATGACAGCTGGCTTATTTTGGCCAAACCCTGACTGACGCACTTCATGGGTGTGGCTGTGAAGCACTTCATGGCTGTAAAGCACTTCATGGGTGTGGCTGTGAAGCACTTCATGGGTGTGGCTGTGAAGCACTTCATGGGTGTGGCTGTGATCACTTCATGGAGGTGGCTGTGAAGCACTTTATGGCTGTGAAGCACTTCATCGGCATAGCTGTGAAGCACTTTGTGGCTGTGAAGCACTTTGTGGCTGTGAAGCACTTTGTGGCTGTAAAGTACTTCATGGGTGTGGCTGTGAAGCACTTTATGGGTGTGGCTGTGAAGCACTTCATTGGTGTGAAGCACTTTATGGTCATGGCTGTGAAGCACTTTATGGGTGTGGCTGTGAAGCACTTCATTGGTGTGGCTGTGAAGCACTTTATGGCTATGAAAGACTTCATGGCTGTGAAGCACTTCATGGTCATGGCTGTGAAGCACTTTGTGGCAGTGAAGCACTTTGTGGCTGTGAAGCACTTTATGGGTGTGGCTGTGAAGCACTTCATGGGTGTGGCTGTGAAGCACTTTGTGGCTGTGAAGCACTTCATGGGTGTTGCTGTGAATCACTTTATGGCTGTGAAGCACTTCATGGGCATAGCTGTGAAGCACTTCATGGATATGGCTGTGAAGCACTTTGTGGCTGTGAAGCACTTCATGGGTGTTGCTGTGAAGCACTTTATGGGTGTGGCTGTGAAGCACTTCATTGGTGTGAAGCAGTTCATGGTCATGGCTGTGAAGCACTTTGTGGCTGTGAAGCACTTTATGGGTGTGGCTGTGAAGCACTTCATTGGTGTGGTCGTTAAGCACTTTATGGCTATGAAGCACTTCATGGCTGTGAAGCACTTCATGGTCATGGCTGTGAAGCACTTTGTGGCTGTGAAGCACTTTATGGGTGTGGCTGTGAAGCACTTCATAGGTGTGGCTGTGAAGCACTTTGTGGCTGTGAAGCACTTTGTGGCTGTGAAGCACTTTGTGGCTGTGAAGCACTTTATGGGTGTGGCTGTGAAGCACTTTGTGGCTGTGAAGCACTTAATGGGTGTGGCTGTGAAGCACTTAATGGGTGTAGCTGTGAAGCACTTCATGGGTGTGGCTGTGAAGCACTTCATGGGTGTGGCTGTGAAGCACTTCATGGGCATAGCTGTGAAGCACTTCATGGGTGTGGCTGTGAAGCACTTAATGGGTGTGGCTGTGAAGCACTTCATGGGTGTGGCTGTGAAGCACTTTATGGGTGTGGCTGTGAAGCACTTCATGGGTGTGGCTGTGAAGCACTTCATGGTTGTGGCTGCGAAGCACTTTATGGGTGTGAAGCACTTCATGGGTGTGGCTGTGAAGTATCTTATGGGTGTGAAGCACTTTATGGGTGTGGCCGTGAAGCACTTCATGGGTGTGGCTGTGAAGCACTTTGTGGCTGTGAAGCACTTTATGGGTGTGGCTGTGAAGCACTTTATGGGTGTGGCTGTGAAGCACTTTGTGGCTGTGAAGCACTCTATGGGTGTGGCTGTGAAGCACTTCATGGGTGTGGCTGTGAAGCACCTTATGGGTTTGAAGCACTTAATGGGTGTGGCTGTGAAGCACTTTGTGGCTGTGAAGCACTTTATGGGTGTGGCTGTGAAGCACTTTGTGGCTGGGAGGTACTTCATGGGTGTGGCTGTGAAGCACTTTATGGCTGTGAAGCCCTTTGTATCTGTGAAGTACTTCATGGGCATGTCTGTGAAGCAATTTGTGGCTGTGAAGTACTTTATGGCTGTGAAGCACTTCATGTCTGTGAAGCACTTTGTGGCTGTAAAGTACTTCATGGGCATGTCTATGAAGCACTTCGTGGCTGTGAAGCACTTCATGGCTGTAAAGTACTTCATGGGCATGTCTGTGAAGCACTTCGTGGCTGTGAAGTACTTCATGGCTGTGAAGCACTTCATGGCTGTGAAGTACTTCAAGGCTGTGAAGTACTTCATGGGCATGGCTGTGAAGCTCTAACACTCTCTGTTAGTTATAGGGATGAAATGTGCCAGGAATCCACAGCATCAATAAGTGGACATAATGGCTCCTCATCCACTTGTCCCCGGCTGGCTTGACCTGTGTTTGGGGGAATCTGATCTGAATACTGATGTACAGTAATGTGCGTGACACGCTGCCCCAAACTACATTTGTTACTTAGCTGTTTTCAGGGAAAGGCTAGATTGGGCTCCGGCTGATATCTGTGGTGTCTTTATTGAAATGTGCTTCTTGGCTTCATCTTGGTGGGGTTGTGAATATTGGCTTGTATTTGGAAAAAGTTTGATGTGATGGTTCTGTGGTAGCAACGTCCTGTATTGACACTTTGGTAGCAAGGATAGTGACACGTCCTGTATTGACTCTTTGGTAGCAAGGATAGTGACAAGTCCTGTATAGGCTATTTGGTAGCAAGGATAGTGACACGTCCTGTATAGGCTATTTCGTAGCAAGGATAGTGACACGTCCAGTATAGGCTATTTGGTAGCAAGGATAGTGACACGTCCTGTATAGACTCTTTGGTAGCAAGGATAGCGACACGTTCTGTATTGACTCTTTGGTAGCAAGGATAGTGACACGTCCTGTATTGACTCTTTGGTAGCAAGGATAGTGACAAGTCCTGTATAGGCTATTTGGTAGCAAGGATAGTGACACGTCCTGTATAGACTCTTTGGTAGCAAGGATAGTGACACGTCCTGTATTGACTCTTTGGTAGCAAGGATAGTGACAAGTCCTGTATAGGCTATTTGGTAGCAAGGATAGTGACACGTCCTGTATAGACTCTTTGGTAGCAAGGATAGCGACACGTTCTGTATAGACTCTTTGGTAGCAAGGATAGAAACAACTGTCTGGGGTAGATTCAGTCACAGCAAGTATAGAAAAACATGTTCTGGGTAGATTCTTTAATAGTGACAATAGTAAGCAATGTTAAAATTCATCTGAGAAGAAACAAGAACTAAATATAATAGATTCATTTAGTTGTCTGTTTGTAAGATTTCTCAAAGAAACTCTTAAAAAATTGATTAAAGAATAAAGATTAAAAGAAAGCAATTTGGAATTTCAAGATGTGAAGATTATAATTTTCTAACATGCTTACTAAGCTTTTCTCAAGAACACAATTAGAAAATTGATTTTCTGATAAAAAGTGTTAGGAGCCTTCATCTCAGGATGCAAGATCTCGTCTCCGTATCGCTTCAGCCTAGCTTACAGTATTGATGAAGCAGAGTGAGGGTGCCTAAATTGATTTTTCAATAAAACAAACAGCTTCTGATAATAACCTGACCTATTTTTTTTAGTTGTGATGGGGAGTGTTAGTTTCACAAGGTTCGAGAGCGAGATGGTGACAATTGGAGGAGAATGGGTGAATGAGTTGGGGCAGATAGTATTGTGGTGGCTACAGGCGAACTGACCAGTTGAAGTGATTTAAGAACCTTGGAATTTCTTCAGGTGTTTATCCTGGGTTGGACATTGACTCTGCTGTTTGGGATTACTCTGTGAAAGCTGTTAGGTGATACCCGGTACTACTATTGTATTTATTGGAAAGTTGGTAGATACATTTAAATGAATCCAGAATAAAAAACTGTTTGAGTGTTTTTTGAAGGATGACTGTTGTATGCAAAGATCATCAATAACATCATCTCTGTGTGAATATAAAAATATTTTTTTGTGGAAAATTTATTTGATTTGTTTATAATCATGTCATTGGCGCAGCGATGTAGGTACATGTTTGCACATGTATATTTTAGGTAATATTGCACATTTCTCAGATAAACTTACATGATTTGTTTCTATTTGTTGAACATCAATAGAATCATGTTGTTCATGTTGTTTTTGATATGCAAAGTTGTAAATATATCACATCAATGCCAGAGAATAACCAGTCTTAATTATCCCCCGCCCAACAAAGTTGGCGGGGGATATAGAAACGTCCGTCCGTCCATCTGTCCATCCGTCACCATTCGTTTTCGGAGCATAACTCAGAAGCCGTTCAATATTTTTTCATCAAACTTTGCAGGTCCGTCAAGTACATGCTGAACTGGTGCCTTTTGCTATTTAGAAATTTTAGAAACTTTTATTTTATACGTTTCCTTGGCAGCAAGATGGACTTGGGTTCCAAACTCTTCCTTTTTTACAATTTCCATGACAAGTTCCACCTCGGTTAGAAAAGGTTAGGGTTTGTTTTGATTTAATTATGTCATAAATTCGGCAACAGGGGCGGGGGATATAGCCATGTTAGTGGCAAACTCTTGTTATCCAATGAAAAAGATTCCATTGAGTAGTGGTGACAGTTATATGAATGGACCAATGAACATCGTGTTGACACCAGGTGTTCGTGAAATAACACCTGCTTTAGACATACACATCCAACAAATCCTGTGAATAGTACCTGCAGTTATTTTACAAATTGTCACATATATATCACTGAATGACATTGTCATGTGACATTGATAGAAGTGACCATGCGATGGTAGTCGTACAATTGTGAACATCTGCTTTACTACAATAGTAGTTAACTCACAACTTATTTTCCATTTGGGTAATGTCTAAATATTGTATGCAACATTTCATGTTCTGAACAGAGATAAAATGCCAAGGGTGTGAAATTACAGAATCTACTTATTTTAGAAAAATGAAAAATGGTCTGAATTGAATACACATTGTCAAGTCAAGTGGTCAAATGTAAAAAATGTTTTATTTAGGATAACACATTCTTTGTGAAGTACAAATTCTTGTATTTTTATGGGTTGAGTCCTGTCTGGCTTCAAACGTGCAGTCTCAGAGTGAAGCACCAAAGTGACAGCACACAAAGTCAGTGACCTAACCCCACTCTACCAAGCTCCCAGAAAATAAAAGGCGGAGAACTGGTAGTCTAGATCACATACTGATTTGTTCAAAGCATTTTGACAAGAATGACCATATTCCCATTTGAATCCTTTTGATCTAAAGAGCAATTCCTGAATTTATCATTGCCATGGGTCATAAAATGACCAGTTTTTTTTATTGCGAGATGGTTGTGAGAGTTACATGCCTAATTGAAGCTGTTCTGGAAAATCTAAAAATGCAACAAATGTTTATTCTGTTTGCCAATAATCAGAAAAAAATCATGTATTTCGCACTTAAAGCCTGAAGATCTAAAGAATCTGTATTGAACTGCTACACCTCCTTTAAAGATTTTCAACTGAAGCCAAGTATGCTGGCTCCAGCTAGTTACGTTCAAGTCATTTGCGATAACAAGCAGCAAGACTCCCGCCATGCTTATCAGATACCTCGTCAATTTCCGAATATAAATCGCAATGAACGTATTCTGAAATGGACGAATAGACATCTATCATGCTAAATGCAATGGTAGTTTACTTGCAATTATCAATCGATACCTATTACGACTTTTTCTCAAAGAATGAACATAGGGACATGGTGATATTGTTTGAGATTGCGATGATATGGACAATTAGAAAATGATCATCCGTGTTTAGTTTTGGATGCATGTTTTACGCAATGTATGACGCCAATCGGCTGAATTGAAATTGATAACAAGGTATTTTGGGATGAATGCCAAGAGCATTGGATTTCAAACCAATTGGTGACCACTTGGTGTGTAACTG
Source organism: Haliotis cracherodii (assembly GCF_022045235.1). NCBI lineage: Eukaryota > Metazoa > Mollusca > Gastropoda > Lepetellida > Haliotidae > Haliotis > Haliotis cracherodii. Next base: position 10,249,147 of record NW_027266286.1, read on the forward strand.
TTCGTTTTAGCAGATTACCTAAAAACGGCAACCCCCTATGGATTAAAGTGGAGGGAGCTTATTGAATTTCTCTAATGGTTTAGTTGGTATTTATCTTTCTTTTTTTGTGGTTCATATTGTTTCAGATTGTGTGAGGTTGTGTGAGGTTTAGATAATGATGTTGTATTGGAAGAAAATGAAATTTGAGGAAATCCATCAAGAATATATTTGTAATCTAGGAGCTCAATATATGAGAGTGTTACCTTCTTAAAAAAGATATTTTTTAAACTGATGATTAAAAGAATTGGTTTAAAAAAAGATTTTAATATTCACACGTGTATTCATTTAGATGTTTTGCAGATTGGAAAGGTTGACTTTTAGCTCACCTGTCACTCATTGTTGCAGTCATGAAGCTGGAATTGTGTGACTTGACTGTGTCATGTTAAGTGTATACTTGTAATGAAATATTTAATTAAATGATTTCTAACGCTGTGTTCTATGATGTGTTGGTTGAACCATAAGAATCTGCTTTATCATACATCTCCCACATGTTGTACCCCGTGGGGAATCTGAGTTAGTACCGTATTCGACATAATAAGTGCCCCCTCTAATAAGCTCCCACGACGATATTTGCTAATATATTGGCAAGTGAACAATCCCAATTAGCACCTTTCCAACTGATCAATGTACACAAGACATTATTCGTGTATAATACGCACTCATGTGTTATATGCACCCTTAATAATGGGCAATTAAATTCTGGTATATAAACAGTTCAGGCCGTCAGCATAAACCATGAAATTTATCTTTTAACTCTGTTTTTTCCACCAAAATAATATTCTAATAAGAGCCCCCTATTTCTAACTTACCTTTTAAGCTGATAAAGTGATCAGGTGAGCTACAGTGCCCTCACTTTCTGTTATAGCTAACATTCATGTCGGTGAAAAGCTCTATCCATTGCCATTTAAACTGTTGCAGTTAATGTAATAATATATAATCAGGTGAGCTACAGTGCCTATTACTTTCTTTCATAGCAACATTCATATCAGTGAAAAACTCTACCATTGCCCCTTAAAGCTGTTGAAGTAAATGGGATAATTTATAATCAGGAGAGCCTATCACTCTTTATAGCCAACATACATATCACTGAAAATATTTTACAAAAAGTCGTGATTTATATCAAGTCCCATAATGATAATGTTTTTGCCAGTATAAGAAATGAAGGATGCATTTATGGGTTAAACACCCTCGGGAATTGGAACTGATCGAGTCAAAATCTCTCCTCGTCTCTGAGAGAGTCATTGAAGAAATCACCAGGACCTATATATCAAAAGTACTACACTTAAAAGCTGTCCCAACCTAGAAACCCTTTTATTCAGTCGAGCAAAATACACGGAATGAAAGAACATAAACTTGCACTGCCATAGACCATGTTGAGAAGCTTGTGAATGGCTGGAGGGTCATTCCCTCAATGCATAGGTCAGGGCGGGATGCGAAGGGGAGGAATTGCAATAGAGCGTTCAAAGACGCACAGGTAATCAATTTCGCGTGTACATGCAGCTGTTTGTCAGAGAATTACGTTGTCATTGATTCGAGAGAATTCTCAGCTATGTGAGAGATGACCTTTAAGCCTCTTTTTGGATTTGCTATCATCCTACAGCCAAACATCAATGGCAAAAAGTTCTAAGATTTCTGTCTTTGATTTTAGATTGCACCGAAATTGACATGAAAGAGACTTTTGATGGACATATATAGTGCTATGGAGCACTTGTAGTTGTCCTATTGACGAAATTTACAACATAGTGGCGTCAAAATCGGAAGAATGGAAGTGGCTTTGCGGAATAGATCAGTATATATAGTTTGTTGTCTGGAATATAATATCCTTGATGATATATAATATAAAAACCCAGCATTCTTTCTTGAAGAAAATTGTGGGAATAATAACAATTTCAGATTGTCCAATTCCCTTAAGTATGGTAAATATGCCGATGATGAAATAAGTGTTTGGGGACAAAAGTGAATTAATTATTAAATCTGATTTTTCTATTCAAGATTTAATATCATTTCAGAAATTCACAATCAGATTATGGTAATAAAGTGTCGAATGAAATTTGGAAGACTTTGTCACAGAGATGTATATTTCATTGATGGAGGCCTACAATAACATTGCAGATATTGACATTACGGCAAACACGAGCGATAGTCATATTGTAAAGTACATTTGGGATATGAGATATTGTAAAGGAAAATCACATGAAAGACTGGACGTATATCACAAATAGGAAACCTTGTTATTTTATCTGTTTGCAACAAGATATCATTTGCAAGAATAGATGACGAAATTGAGTTGATTACATTGCTTGGCTGTGTATGAGATACGTCTCTCTTTGATGAAATCGACATCAAAGGAAAATGCAATTTACGTGGAACATAAATCATCTTATGTTTCAGTTTAATCACATTTGACAGGAAGACGTCATGTGGGGAGGACGTTTGTCATTGCTGACCAAGTTATCGTCATATGGTGACAATTAATTAAAAAATTTGGTACAGCGAGAATACTTACTGAAATTCAATCCATTTAGATGTATGATAGCCCCAAATCAGCGAGTGAGTGAGTGAGTATGGTTTTACGCCGCTTTTAGCAATATTCCAGCAGTATCACAGCGGGGGACACCAGAAATGGGCTTCACACATTGTACCCATGTCGGGAATCGAACCCGGATCTTCTGCGTGACGAGCGAAAGCTTTAACCACTAGGCCCACATCAGTGAGGGGAGTGCTTTTAACAAGAGATAATAAAATCAAGGTGACGTGACAAGAATATACTTCACAAATTGCATTTATGTTTGGAAATAAACTTGGTATTTCGTTTTTGTAGTCAGAGAATCAACTAATTAGCAAAAATGGTTGTGGTAATTTAAACACGGAACAATTTGCATCAATTATTCAACATGTCTCATGTCATAATGAGTCAACTTATTGAAATAAATAACATTCTTGTGCAAGTTTCAGTTTTTTGACGACATCAATACATTTACAATATGATTACATTTTAAATATTTACATCAATGTTTCCATGATAACAATAAGGAGTTTTTTGAGGACATGTCTCTGTGTCCACCCTAGCGACACCAACTCATCAATCATTGAGATAAACTCTTTGAATGTCCTGTAAAGCTAACACTTTGGCTCAAATTATTGGGCCAGTAATCGAACAGTGTCTTTCATGTTTGTTTTTGCATAACATGCCTTAGAGTTAATTTTTCATTATCCTCGATCGCAAGTGATTTTTGTCTGCGGTTGTTGCTTTAGGTGGAAAACATGCTCATTGTTGCATCATCTTCAAAAGAATGGAAATCAGGTGATTTAATTTTTGAAATGGATGCTTGATCTCTAGGGACACTTAAGACTCTCAGTGACACTTTGTGGATGTTCAGACCTGCGATGGAGAGGTCTTGGAAGAAATTCAGTGCTGGAAGGAATCATTTATTTCAACTGCAGTGATTATCTCTAATTGTGTTTGTTTAGAAGTGGACTTGGTAATTGTGGTTGCTTTAGTTCTTTGTAGTTTTCTTTATAATCAGGAAAAAAAGGTTGGTGGAAACTGTCCGACTCTTTACGGGGTCAGTGATGGTGGAGATTGATCAGAGGGGGCATTGGAAGGATGGGCAGATCGGTGGAAGGAAGACCTTGTGTCAGCATCAGTGAGTGAGTGAGTGAGTGTGAAAGTGAGAGTGAGAGTGAGTGAGTGAGTGAGTGAGTGTGAGAGTGAGTGAGTGAGTGAGTGTGTTGGGGCACTCTAAGGATATGCTTCGGCACCACAAGGGTGTGGTGGGGCACTATAAAGGGGTGTTGGGGTGCTAGAAGAGTGTGGTGGGGCACTCTGAAGGGGTGTTGGGGCTCTAGAGGAGTGTGGTAGGGCACTCTGAAGGGGTGTGTTGGGGCTCTAGAGGAGTGTGGTGGGGCACTCTGAAGGGGTGTGTAGGGGCGCTATGGGTGTAGATTATGTGTTCAGATACACTTAGATTCAGCAATTTAGATCAACGTTGGATAGATGGAGAGATGCCTGTGTGAGTATGATGCAGTGCTGTAGCGATACATCACATGTGATGTGTCAAGATTGAGGCACATCCTGATGCAGAGGCTGAGAAGATGATTGTGCAGATTGGTTGCAACAGCATCTCTCACGAGCTGATGAGAATGTACTGGAATCGGTTACGGAAAGATAGAAAACATCCTGCCCAGAAGCTGGAAACTCCAAACTAAACTTCTCCAAAGATTGGCCCTTACAATAACATTTTCTTTCAGACCAATTGTTAATCATAAATATTGAAAGCTGAATGAGATCGGAGGCAACAAGCAACTTGATAAGGATACAGGAGAGAATTCTTCAGCAGCATAATGTTTCTTTGCGTGCATTGATCTGTTTAAGGGAAAATCAGTTTTGCTTATTTTATTTTTTGGAAAGCCATATATCCTCTGTGAACTAGTCCTAGGATAAAATTCTTTTGATGTTTCAAATGTCAAATTTATTTAACCCTTCTTGATGTAATATTTGAGTCCTGATAACGTTCTCTGCTTTAATTCTATCGCCCATTTCTCAACAGATAACCAAACAGTGCTTTCATAATGAATTGAAATTCATCAAAAGCATGAATAACATTTGATCAGCATTTAGTGAAAGAAATCCTGATTTGGGAAATCATGCACTGGTTGGAGTAAGATATCTAAGCTAAGATCTTCATGTTTTCGCTCGACATGGGGATTTCAAGTTTGCAATTGACACCCTCCAGTACAAATCAATAAGATTTTTTAATCTTAAAGGAAAGTCAATCTTTCGTATTTGTTTTGGGCTCATTGGCCAAGATTGATTCAGCCTTGTTTGGTGTTTTCATAAGGTAGTACTGTTTGCTTGTTAAATACTCAAATAAAGCTTGTTTTAGACATTCAGAGTCGATTTCAAGTAAAACAACTCCAAGACTTCTAAGTCACCCACTAAAATTGTTTTGCAGCAAGAGTGGAGCTGTTTATGAGTGATTTTTTAAAGGTTATATTTTGTTCTATATAAACCACATACATCTAACAATTTTGAAGAAAGTGACTCATCAATGACTCATCTACTCTTTGACATCTGTAGCTATTGCTTGGACCCTCATTTAAATGAAAATTGACATAGCTGTAATTAACCCCTGTCACCTAATAACAGTCCCTATCCCCTGTTCCCTGTACCGGCCATCACACCCTTCTATCTCATGCCCTACGCCCTGACGTCCTTACCCCTACCCCTCACTTTCTTCCCCTACCCCCACCCCATCAAAGCTTACCCCCTATCCCTGACGTCCTTACCCCTACCCCTCACTTTCTACCCTTTACCCCACCCCATCAAAGCTTACCCCTTATCCCCTCGTGTCCTTACCCCTACCCCTCACTTTCTACCCTTTACCCCACCCCATCAAAGCTTACCCCCTATCCCTGACGTCCTTACCCCTACCCCTCACTTTCTACCCCTTACCCCACCCCATCAAAGCTTTCCCCCTATCCCTGACGTCCTTACCCCTACCCCTCACTTTCTACCCTTTACCCCACCCCATCAAAGCTTACTCCCTATCCCTGACGTTCTTACCCCTACCCCTCACTTTCTACCCTTTACCCCACCCCATCAAAGCTTACCCCCTATCCCTGACGTTCTTACCCCTACTCCTCACTTTCTACCCTTTACCCCACCCCATCAAAGCTTACTCCCTATCCCTGACATCCTTACCCCTACCCCTCACTTTCTTCCCCTACCCCACCCCATCAAAGCTTACTCCCTATCCCTGACATCCTTACCCATACCCATCACTTTCTTCCCCTACCCCACCCCATCAAAGCTTACCCCCTATCCCTGACGTCCTTACCCCTACCCCTCACTTTCTACCCCTTACCCCACCCCATCAAAGCTTACCCCCTATCCCTGACGTCCTTACCCCTACCCCTCACTTTCTACCCCTTACCCCACCCCATCAAAGCTTACTCCCTATCCCTGACGTCCTTACCCCTACCCCTCACTTTCTACCCCTTACCCCACCCCATCAAAGCTTACTCCCTATCCCTGACGTCCTTACCCCTACCCCTCACTTTCTACCCCTACCCCACCCCATCAAAGCTTACCCCCTATCCCCTCGTGTCCTTACCCCTACCCTTCACTTTCTTCCCCTACCCCCACCCCATCAAAGCTTACCCCCTATCCCTGACGTCCTTACCCCTACCCCTCACTTTCTACCCCTTACCCCACCCCATCAAAGCTTACTCCCTATCCCTGACGTTCTTACCCCTACCCCTCACTTTCTACCCTTTACCCCACCCCATCAAAGCTTACCCCCTATCCCTGATGTTCTTACCCCTACTCCTCACTTTCTACCCTTTACCCCACCCCATCAAAGCTTACTCCCTATCCCTGACATCCTTACCCCTACCCCTCACTTTCTTCCCCTACCCCACCCCATCAAAGCTTACTCCCTATCCCTGACATCCTTACCCATACCCATCACTTTCTTCCCCTACCCCACCCCATCAAAGCTTACCCCCTATCCCTGACGTCCTTACCCCTACCCCTCACTTTCTACCCCTTACCCCACCCCATCAAAGCTTACCCCCTATCCCTGACGTCCTTACCCCTACCCCTCACTTTCTACCCCTTACCCCACCCCATCAAAGCTTACTCCCTATCCCTGACGTCCTTACCCCTACCCCTCACTTTCTACCCCTTACCCCACCCCATCAAAGCTTACTCCCTATCCCTGACGTCCTTACCCCTACCCCTCACTTTCTACCCCTACCCCACCCCATCAAAGCTTACCCCCTATCCCCTCGTGTCCTTACCCCTACCCTTCACTTTCTTCCCCTACCCCCACCCCATCAAAGCTTACCCCCTATCCCCTCGTGTCCTAACCCCTACCCCTCACTTTCTTCCCCTACCCCCACCCCATCAAAGCTTACCCCCTATCCCCTCGTGTCCTAACCCCTACCCCTCACTTTCTACCCTCTACCCCCACCCCATCAAAGCTTACCCCCTATCCCCTCGTGTCCTAACCCCTACCCCTCACTTTCTACCCCTAACCCCACCCCATCAAAGCTTACCCCCTATCCCCTCGTGTCCTAACCCCTACCCCTCACTTTCTACCCTCTACCCCCACCCCATCAAAGCTTACCCCTTATCCCCTCGTGTCCTAACCCCTACCCCTCACTTTCTACCCCTACCCCCACCCCATCAAAGCTTACCCCCTATCCCCTCGTGTCCTTACCCCTACCCCTCACTTTCTACCCTTTACCCCACCCCATCAAAGCTTACCCCTTATCCCCTTGTGTCCTTACCCCTACCCCTCACTTTCTACCCTTTACCCCACCCCATCAAAGCTTACCCCCTATCCCCTCGTGTCCTTACCCCTACCCTTCACATTCTACACCCTTCCCCCACCCCATCTCACTCTATCCCCTAACATCCTTACCCCCACCCCCTCACATTCTACACCCTTTCCCCTCCCCATCAAATCGTACCCCCTACCACCTCACATCCTACCCCCTCATGGCTTCACCCCTACCCCCAAATGCGAATACCTCTGAATCAAAGAAATTAACCAAAAAGATATCCCAAGTTTGGACATAATATATTTCCCAAATTGCCTGTCATGAGCACGTTGTTGAAACTTCTATACATATCACTGATGCAATGTCCAGATGGCAGCTCCAATCCAACATGGTATCCCTTTGACCAGATTTATGACTTAGGGCACTAATAACATCGATAATGTTTCCATGATTCAGCGATGTATCGTCAGATCACTTTCATGATATAGAAATGCTAGCTTCCAAGCGACATACCATCATTCTATAGTACGTCACATGAACTGAGGACTTGGTTTACTCATCTTCAGGACAAGTTACCCCAAAACCAAAATTTCGTTACTGAGGAACCAACATAAATAAAAGAAGGGGAAAATCCCCATGTACAAATAAAACCATACAACAGATATTTTTTTATTCAGGTGACACATTCATTAGCCAAGTTTCTCCTAAGGGTAGAAATTAGTCGCCATCATGACTGCGACCCTGAACGACCTCTGGAGCTGGAACCCCTATAGCCAGTGATTCATCACACCTGAAGGAAATTCCTGACAGAATGTTGATGGTAGTACACCATATGATTCACGATATGTTCTCGAGAGGTCTTAAGGGTCATGCCCCTTGACTTAAAGAACGATGTAGAGATCACTGGGTTGTTGTTTGGGCCCTCTGGGCCTTATGGAGGACTCTCTTGGGCCACTGATTCCTACTTGTGGGTCTCGTGAGATCCCTAAATTGTTTTGTGACCCCCTCAAGGCCTCCCTGATGTCAGACGGAGACAGCCAGGATTGTCTTTGAAGAATGGTTCCATCACTGATGCCTCTTTTGTCGCCTATTTGAACTTGGCTTTAAGCATGGGAACATGTGGTGTTTTATTCAGAACAGTTTTCAATTAAAGTGTATTATTCTATCACACTTTTTCTCACACAACAGAAAGAGTGTGATGGTTGGCACTACAAACTTTCATTCTAGATTTAAGATTTTAGGATTTTTTAACTGGCACATGTGTTTGTGTTTTACAGACGTAGAGATAAACATCAAAGACAAATTTGAAGTTTTGATTCTTTCTGAGGTAGAACTAAATATGTTATTACTATTGTAATAGATGTTCTGGATGAATAACTTTACGTGTTATATAAGAAATAAAAACAGGAAACTGTCCATTTTTTTCCGGACAAAGACAAATTTTGAATGTGTGGAGTGCAAATTTCCTCTTAATATAAAATACCTCTAATTTAGAAATATTTATCTTCACTTCTAAGAAACGTTGGCCTTGATAACATTTTGTAAAGATTCTGAATATACAGTAAACTATGTTCTAGGTTTGTAAACATGCTTGCTTGATGGTTTCACCAAAGAAGTGACCATAAAAAAATCTACCGGCACTTCACTTCATGCTTTCCTCACATATTAATGAAGCTGACACGCTGGAATATAAAGAAATACTATTCAAAGTGGTCGTGAAAGTAAACCAAAGACACTCACTCACTCACATGTAAAAGGTCATCTTAAGGTAGGGGGAAACAAATGTCTGAGGGGAGGGGGTAAGGGGTGATGTTGCCATGAAGAGTATTAATTTTAAGAAATATGTTTCAGAAATTTCTTTGCCTCCTCCTTTCAGAGAACAAAATTGTGTCTTGAAGCAGTGATAATATAATAATCTGTCTGTCGCAAACAAATACCCCAGGCGCCTATCAGAATATTACCTGGATTCACCCTAATGATGAATGGAATTTTCTGCGTTGAATTGACATAAGATTGGGCTTGAACCTTTCGGTAGATTACTTAACAAGGTCTGATGTCTAGACTTTCTCAACGACTTTCCAAACACTTACACCATTATCCTGAATTAATGGTCACCTAAATCCGGCCATTTTATCGGAATATCCCTGATAGCGATACGCCATCAGTTTAGACTTGGGTCTTCTTGACAGAAACATTGTGATTGCTTCGTTAAACTGTGAACCCGAGGAAAATCAAGCAGGGAAAGTTGGAGGAGAGTATATTTTACGATTATCATGCTTTCCGGACAACTATTTGATATTATTGGTAATTGTGGTGGACCTGATAGGTTTGGGTTTTTCCTTGGTTTGTTGTGGAAAATTCTGAGAGATGTTTTAAAGTTTCAAAATGGACTGATTTTGATGTGGAGTATGTGTTTTAATGCGAAGTATGTTTGTGTGTAAAAATATTTTGGACTGAGTTTGACACCTGGCAAGATATGTTAAAAAATCACCTTAATTAGTAGAAGGATTTTTTAGTGTCATATTTGCTGGAATAAGAGCCCTGGGAACTTAGAGAATTGATAAGGAGAGTGCTTCAAAATATAAACCATACATACACAAGTTAAATTTCTTTGTCGATGATCTGACAGTAGAGAAAAAATTCTATGATAGGTCACTAGTAGCCAGCTATGTCCTCTTTCTTGATTTAGAAAATATGGATAGTAATGTGAGTTTTGGGTCTTTGTAGGGAGTGCTTATAAAGACTGCATACAAATTTTCCTAGAAGTTGGTCATATGGCGCTTATTGTAGCAGGGCACTTAATGTGGCGAATATGGTAAATGAAAGTCCCTCTTAAGCTATTGATATTCTCACATAGAGTGAGTGAGTGAGTATGGTTTTATGCCGCTTTTAGCAATATTCCAGCAATATCACAGTGGGGGACACCAGAAATGGGCTTCACAGATTTGCATAGAAATAAATTGAAAGTGGCATCGTTTTTTAGGGTAAGGAAAGAAGTAGGCATGCATTTTGGAGAGTTGCCAATACAAATGACAGTAGGTCGAGGGACCTATTTTGTTAGCACACAGATAGATGAGAAATCGCTCTCTATACAATGAAAATTAGTTGTTTTCCTTACAACTCTATCCTGTCCCACCCCGCCCTGTAAAACTTGGTGCCATTTTGCTTTTTTCTCATCATACAATGTACCAACCCCTCCACATCCCATTCCTTTAAGTGGCAGAGCGTCTGCTGGGAGAGCGGAAGGTCCTGGGTTCAATCCCCCACTGCGTCATACCAAAAGGTGTTAAAATATGGTACTTGTTGTTACCCTGCCTGGCATTTGGCATTATGGGGCTAAAACAAGGACTGGTCGGCTTGGAGTCAGTATACAGTGTCTGAGTGGGGTATTCATGTTAAACTGCGGCATGGTATCTCAGTGAGCTAGCACTATAAATTGGCATCAGTCCGGACTAGTACAAGCAGCCATACATACGCATACACACACACACACACACATGTGCATGAACCTCGCTATATAAGTGCAATAATCTTGGACAGGACGTTAACCCCCATTTCACTTCATCTCACCTCAAATACTGTCCAAAATGTTTAACCAAACTCACCCACTCATTCACAATGAATAATTCTGGATACTCAAACCTGAACCCGTATCTTAGAAAACTGCCAATTAAAAAGGGTCCCCTATTTTTTGACACACCATTCAACTCCAAACAAGTGGATTTATGTTAACCTTCGTCCATCTTGACTGCAATAGCAGGATACCCAAATTAAAAGATATCATTTCAACATTTTCAATTTTCTCCGATGGGTATCTCTATAGTGTTCTAACAGACAGCATTTGCTGAACAGCTGACTGCAAGTCGATCTGCTTAGCCTGCAATAGATCGCGCCAATCACTGTCACTTGGACATGCATCCCACTAATCAATTTCACATCCCTTTCCCAGTGTTAAATGCGTTGGGATGGCCTTGTATTGCCATTCTTTAATGGATAAATTCTGTTCTTTGACTTCTCAGACAATGGAAATCGGAATGCTTTATTGACCAAGCTTGCATAAAGTCCTCAGTTTTAACACCTTTTGACAGCTTATATAGATCTTGTGAAATTTCAGACACTCGGCTTAGGGATGGTTTTCGCTTGCATAAGAAATCCATATTTTGTGTTATCGATTCTGAAGGATTCCTCAGAACTACTTTAGCTTCCAGACATATAGATTGCATCTTAGGTCATAAATCTAATAAAAGTGGGGTCCACTTGTCCAGTTTGAAATGTGTGTGCAATTAACACATTGTTTAGTGTACACTGTGTTTTTATTCGGTTTGACGGATGGAATATAAATCTGGAATATTTCTATAGGCAGACAAACTAATCCTGGACTATTGGATTCTCCATAGATATCTCATGGAATATGCATTTCTATGTAGTCTATTTTATCCTGGAACACATTGATTTAGCCCTCCAAGATGTTTGGAATGTTGAAATCTTGATTTACGTATTCGTGACATGCTCAAGATGAGCTATGACAATTTACCAAAGTGTCTGTATGTCATGGAATGTTTGTTTGTTTGTTGTTTAACGTTACATTCAGCGATATTCCAGCTATATGGTGGCCGTCTGTAAACAATTGAGTCTGGAGCAGACGATCCAGTGATTGACATCATGAGCATCCATCTACACCACTGGGATACGATGATATGCATCAAGCAAGTCAGCAAGCCTGATTCTGTTAGTTGCCTCTTACGACAAGCATGGGTTGCTGAAGACCAATTCTTACCTTTAGTTTCTTGGGGTCATGGTATGTTGTGCCACAATACAATGTGTCATGAGGTCAACACAACTTACAATTTTTAATGTCTTTTTTAACAGTGCCACAGAGAATAATATGGGGAGACCAGGGTTTGGCACCCAGTGTCTCATCATTGGCTTAAAATCTTGCTAAAACCTGGGGATTAGGGTTTCTGGATGTGTGACCATCAACCCTGGTTCATATGAACCTCAGTATTTACAAGCTATTAGTTGTAAAAGTGCTGACTGCGGCTTTAAACATTTACTCACTCACTCATTCACCCTCTTGTGGCATGTCAGTTTAACTCCCAAACTGGCTTCCACAGAAGATATCACCTAGGAGATATGGTGACATTGCAACTGCTTCGTCAGATGATGTCAGTGTGATGTCATCAGTTACCATGACATCACAATTAAATGACATCCTGTATCTCTTTGCCACTGAAGCTGGTCAGCTGTGGTGTACACTCAAGACACTGGTTATTACTGTTTTATGAACTGAAAAAGGCGCAAGAATGATTTTGGATGATAAATAGAATCTCACCTTGTGTCTTTTGACATCAAATATATGAACATTCATCGATAAAAGTTGAAAACGTGGCAAGTCTCAGAGTTATAAACTTTAATGACTTGTGTTGATTATTTGATATCAAAAGACATCTGATTGATATTCCCTGTATATACTGATGGAAATAGATAGATAAACATTGGAATGGGGAAGCAAGGCTCTCACATGAAATGTTGTATGCATCCTTGCCATGATTGTGCTCTGTAATACAGATACCAACATCTCCCACACTGAAGTATTTTGTTGTCTAGAGGCATGTATACAAGCCTGCAGTCAACACTACAGTCAACACTACAGTCAGCACTGCAGTCAACACTACAGTAAATGCTATAGTCAATACTACAGTCAGCACTACAGTCAGCACAACAGTCAACAATACAGTCAACAATACAGTCAACACTAGTCATCACTACAGTCATCACTACAGTCAGCACTACAGTCAACACTACAGTAAATGCTATAGTCAATACTACAGTCATCACTACAGTCAGCACTACAGTCAGCACTACAGTCAACAATACAGTCATCACTACAGTCAACACTACAGTCAACACTACAGTAAATGCTATAGTCAATACTACAGTCATCATTACAGTCATCACTACAGTCAGCACTACAGTCAACACTACAGTCAACACTACAGTCAGCACTGCAGTCAACACTACAGTAAATGCTATAGTCATCACTACAGTCAGCACTACAGTCAACAATACAGTCAACACTACAGTCCACACTAGTCATCACTACAGTCATCACTACAGTCAACACTACAGTCAATGCTACAGTCCACACTATAGTCAACACTACAGTCAATGCAACAGTCAGCACTACAGTCCACACTACAGTCAACACTACAGTCAATAATACAGTCAACACTACAGCACTACAGTCAACACTAGTCAGCACTACAGTCATCACTACAGTCAATACTACAGTCATCACTACAGTCATCACTACAGTCAACAATACAGTCAGCACTACAGTCAGCACTACAGTCAATACTACAGTCAGCACTACAGTCAGCACTACAGTCAACAATACAGTCAACACTACAGTCAACACTAGTCAGCACTACAGTCAGCACTACAGTCAACACTACAGTCAATGCTACAGTCAACACTATAGTCAACACTAGTCATCACTACAGTCATCACTACAGTCATCACTACAGTCATCACTACAGTCAACACTACAGTCAATACTACAGTCAGCACTACAGTCAATAATACAGTCAACACTACAGCACTACAGTCAACACTAGTCATTACTACAGTCAGCACTACAGTCATCACTACAGTCAATACTACAGTCAGCACTACAGTCAGCACTACAGTCATCACTACAGTCAATACTACAGTCAGCACTACAGTCAGCACTACAGTCAACACTACAGTCAGCACTACAGTCATCACTACAGTCATCACTACAGTCATCACTACAGTCATCACTACAGTCATCACTACAGTCAATACTTCAGGCAACTCTACAGTCAACGCTACAGGCAATGCTACAGTCAACACTACAGTCAACGCTACAGTCAACGCAACAGTCAGCACTACAGTCAGCGCTACAGTCAACACTACAGTCAGTGCTACAGTCAATACTACAGTCCACACTACAGTCAACAGTATTTTGCAGTATTTCTTGACAAATGATTTGGAAAATACTGTTGAAGAGTTAAGAAATTGTTTGTTAAAATGACAAATTTGATTTTTCTATGTCCCAAATGACCATTAAGATATCTGTCAGATCAGTACAAAGTGTATCGTTACGTTGCCAAACAAAATTCAATATTGTATGATTGGTGTAGAGTTTGGTTTATCATTTATATTGCATCTTCTTCTGATGAGACCTTTTTAATGTTGCTGCCATATATAATGATTGCAATATTCTTCAAACCAACATCATTGGTTTTACAGTTTCACATCTGTATGTGCATATTTTAGTGGTAATCATTTAAGTTGAAAGTTTGCATTCAGTTGATTGAAATAAATGGTTTTTATATTTGATATTTTCACAACCATTTTTTAGGGCTGTGGATCTTTATGAAACTATTTTTAAAAATGTATGACCTTAAGAAATAAAACCATTTGTTTACCTGAGAAGACATTTCTGTGATTCAAAATAAATGTATGAATGTAGGGAGAAGACTCTTGTGAAGAGATTGAACGGTGTGTGGATGTTCTTGTGTGTGATCGACCTGGGCGTACAGCAAAGAGTTTGGTTTAGGGACTCCAGTCTAGCTCTGATAAAAACGCTGCTTCAATTTCACATCGCTTTATTCCAGCCAGCCGGTCTTTTTGCAGAAATTCTGTTGCTAGTTGTGGTCACATGTATGCCAGAAGGGCAGTGTTTGAAGAAGGAGCAGGACATTTCTGAGCTGACTTGAGTTATAAATTATACCAGTGCTTTGATTGGTTGTAGATTGGCTGGAACTTGGCCTCTTGGAGACCCTTAAAGGTGCAAGATCACAGTTGGTTCTTTTTTGAAAAACCGGGGGTATCTTTAAGTCTTTGATACACATTAGGAAGAGAATTTATGGATGTCAACTTCTTATTATGAGGAACACAATGTTTTGGAGTATATACTTACTCCTTCATCAGGTGAAGCTGATGGTCTTGTAGTTATTGAAGGTTGGTATGTTTTGGAGTATATACTTACTCCTTCATCAGATGAAGCTGATGGTCTTGTAGTTATTGATGGTTGGTATGTTTTGGAGTATACACTTACTCCTTCATCAGGTGAAGCTGATGGTCTTGTAGTTATTGATGGTTGTTACTACATTATCTCCATGTTGATGTCATATCCAGTCTTTGAAAGGCATTTAGAAGTGAGACACATAAGAGGAGAATTTATGGATGTCAACTCCTTATTATGAGGAACACAATGTTTTGGAGTATATACTTACTCCTTCAGCAGGTGAAGCTGATGGTCTTGTAGTTATTGATGGTTGTTACTACATTATCTCCATGTTGATGTCGTATCCAGTCTTTGAAAGGCATTTAGAAGTGAGACACATAAGAGAAGAATTTATGGATGTCAAGGTCTTATTATGAGGAACACAATGTTTTGGAGTATATACTTACTCCTTCATCAGGTAAAGAAGCTGACTTCCATTCTCTTCCTCAGGATTTCTTTGTCTGTCTTTTTCTGCTATTATATTGCTGCCCGAGATTACATTATCACAAATATTCTAGTTAGTTTTTTTATCTTTATCAGTTACATCCCAGATTGAACCTTCATTCTGAATGTAATGGAATAAATTACAAAGACCTACACTGCCTTGTTGGTATTTCCTGTGTGTAGGATTGTTTATTTGTTGGTAATCACTCCCACTCTCATTCACAGTGATAAATTTCAAGTTAAAAGGTTCTGCACATTGATATCTAGTTCTCTCCAGAGAACTTGTACTGTAATGAGACCTTTCTCATATAGACTGGTTCCTGGCTGTGTTTGCATTGCGTCACTTTTATGATGAGTAGGAAAGTGTATTTTCTGATGAATTTGATGGCTGAGTACTGTGAAACCTTGTTAATCTAGACAGTACCATTCCAGGTGAAATGTTTCACAGTAAATAATGATGGCTGCAGAGTTGCGTTGCCTCTCAGTAGGTGGCACATGGTCCTGTATACAGTCAAGTGACTTTTGTCGAAATATGACTTTTTGCTTTGTGGTGAATGGGTACCCGGGAGGAGATGATAATTGTTAACTCTCTTGTGCATGGCAGGCAGCTTGGTTTGTACACCCCTCAGGGAGCTGAGAATGAAATGTTGTGCCCACTGATAGAGAGACTGGGGTAATAATAAAATCTGTCATGGTATAAGAGCATTTGAGCAGCTGTAAATTTGAAAGTGTGCTATACCAATCCACAATAATGATAATAATAATAATAATAATAATGATGATGATGATGATGATGATGATGATGATCCCTGGAGATTGTGTGGAAGCCCCTTAAGGATCTGGACAAATGGGGTATCACTGTATGTGATTGTGTTCCATTCTGTTTTCTGTCAAACGTACACCATGTCACAGGCCAGGGTAATGACTGTCACAGTTAGTTACTTGTTTGCTCATGTCAAATAAAGCTGTTAAGTATAAAAAATAAAAAGTCCTACCTTGCCACTTTAATTCTTGATAGAATCTTGAATCTGGCACCATGGTGTCACAGTGGTATTGCATGGCAAGTGTGCTTGTTTTGTTAATTTGTCAGATTCCATCCTAGCAAATGAATTGCATGTCAGACATGCCAGTGAACCAACTTGAGGGAATCCTGCACTGAACCTAGGTAGAGCCTGCATCAGCTCTGCACGAACATCATTAGCCCCATGGCGTGGGTAGGGCGGACATGGAATCTGGTGGGATCTCTGCTTCCTCCACGAGATGAAGTTGGTAAGCTTGTTTTGAATCAACATGTCACTCAGATTCACCAGAACATGCTGCTGATACTCCTTATACTGATACTCCTGATACTCATACTCCTTATACTGATACTCTACACTGATACTCCTTATACTGATACTCTTTACTGATACTCCTGATACTGATACTCTATACTAATACTCCTTATACTGATACTCCTTATACTGATACTCCTTATACCGATACTCTTTACTGATACTCCTTATACTGATACTCCTTATACTGATACTCCTTATACTGATACTCTTTACTGATACTCTATACTGATACTCCTTATACTGATACTCCTTATACTGATACTCCTGATACTCATACTCCTTATACTGATACTCTACACTGATACTCCTTATACTGATACTCTTTACTGATATTCTATACTGATACTCTACACTGATACTCCTTATACTGATACTCCTTATACTGATACTCCTTATACTGATACTCTTTACTGATACTGATACTCTACACTGATACTCATTATACTGATACCCCTTATACTGATACTCTATACTAATACTCCTTATACTGATACTCCTGATACTGATACTCTATACTGATACTCTACACTGATACTCTACACTGATACTCCTTATAGTGATACTCCTTATAGTGATACTCTATACTAATACTCCTTATACTGATACTCCTGATACTGATACTCTTTACTGGTACTCCTGATACTATATACTGATACTGATACTCCTGATACTGATACTCAATACTGATACTGATACTCAATACTGATACTGATACTCTATACTGATACTGATACTCTATACTGATACTCCTTATACTGATACTCTATACTGATACTCTATACTTCTGATACTGATACTCTATACTCAATACTGATACTGATACTCTATACTGATACTGATACTCTATACTCTATACTGATACTGATACTCTATACTCTATACTGATACTGATACTCTATACTCTATACTGATACTCCTTATACTGATACTCCTTATACTGATACTCTATACTGATGTTCTATACTGATACTCCTTATACTGATACTCTGTACTGATATTCTTTATACTGATACTCTATACTGATACTCTTTATACTGATACTCTATACTGATACTGATACTCTATACTCTAAACTGATACTCTATACTTATACTCCTTATACTGATACTCCTTATACTGATTCTCTATACTGATACTCCTTATACTGATACTCTATATTGATACTCCTTATACTGTTACTCCTTATACTGATACTCCTTATACTGATACTCTATATTGATACTCCTTATACTGTTACTCTTTATACTGATGCACTGTTGCTGATATTATTTTTACTGGTATGTTTTATTCCGATTCTTTATACTGGTACTCATTAATAGACTTTTTTTAAAGATAATTAAGGCAACAGTAATAACAGTGATGAAGACTACGATAATGTAAATGGTCATCACGCCAGTTACAATTATGATGACAACAATATTATGGATAATTGTGAGATTGATGGAGCCGATGATGGCGCCAATAACGGTTATAATAACAAACAATTTACAAACCATTTGCAGCATCTATAGAACAGACTGTTATTCCTTTCTCTCCAATTACCAAACCCAACTCTTGGACCACCTGTTGTTTAGTGATTAATGTTATGTGTTTTATGGAAGTAAAGGGAAGTGTTGCCTAGTAACACAGAACTGCGTAGTCTCCATCAAGTATCATTTTGGGCTAGACATGTGATACTAATGCTGCTTTATATTTGTGCAATGATATTTGTTAGGCAACTACTTAATAGCTGACATGTGTACATATTGATTTCTCGTATTTCCTCCGGCATGTGTCCAAACGGATTTGTAATATCGGAGAAAATTAGCTTTTTGAGAGCATTTAGATATATGTTACAGAATTATTTCCATTTTCTTGTTAGGACTAGGAAACAGATGACACGAATATGCAGTAAAACTGGCAGGATTGTGTATGACAGTGGTGTTATGTGCTGTGGATGACAAAGATCCTGGCGATAATAAGGACGGTAATAATCTAATTATGTAGCATTATCACCACATCACAGAGGAATATATACGTTCAAAGCATGAGACATTCTATCTCCCAGACCCAGAGATTGATCAGTGCACATATCCTTTTCAGCTCCCTGGGGGGTATACAATTCAAACTTGAAGGTTTGTAGCCACTCTAGGTCACTTTACACTTGACGGACAAAGGCGATTTCTGATGATGTCATTTGTCTTAGGGGAAATTGTTTCAGCTTCAATATGGGCAAAACTACAAGTCTGCCACTACATACCGCCATGTCGTAAGAGCCGACTAACGGGATCGGGTGGTCAGACTCAGTGACTTGGTTAATGCATGTCATCATATCCAAATTGCGTAGATCGATGATCATGACTTTATTCACTGAATTGTCTGGTCCAGACTCGATTATTTACAGACTGAAATCATATAGTTGTAATACTGTGCAGCGTTAAACAACAAAAACAACAACCATACAGTCATGGTTATTCAGCATGCACAACAATCAACATATTTAATAAAAGTTTGATAAAATATGTATGCTTTTTTTACGATTCTGGATGGTCAGTGTCTCAATTTTGTCTGTGAGCTCCAATTTGCATTAAGAGTAAGCGACATACTACAATCATACTTCAAGACTAACAATTTACAAATGTTTTGTGAGAGCCCAACATCAAGTTCATTTGTGTCTTTCAACCCTTGACGGCCATGATTTCGTTCTATGAAATTTTATTGACATGATGACCAACTTCTTGAGTTGTATGGCTAGTTGTATTTGAAAGCCACCTTACCAGTCAATTAGTAATGGCTTACTTCAGTATGGAGAAATGGACATATTCAGTTGATAATGTTGTTATGTGCAAGCGTCCCATCTATAAGGATAGCTGAATTACCAAAGTATGAATTGCTGCAAGAAATATTGAATATGAAGACGTTTGAAATGAGTTTGAAACACACCAGGAAGCCTTTCTACATCAAACAGTGGAACTGACAAGATAGTTAAAAATAGAAATGAATTTTCCAGTTGGAATTGAATTCTTAAAAGTATATTACCAATGGCAGACATTTTCAATTTCTGGAACCAATTTGAATACAAAGATGACCCAAAGTCTCTTCTGTTGGTTTGAGCATTTCTTCAAGTACCAACCTCATCTCCAGGAGATTTTGAATCAACATGCCTTCAATCGAGACACCAATCTGTAGGAGTTTCCAGAAGAAATAGCAAACCAGCGGAGCTGAAAATAGTTGACTCTAAATTGAATCTTTCTGCATTGGTGCCCCTAACTGTCGGCTTTTTATGGAATGTATGTGCAATAATACTGATGTGTGGGCAGAGTTCGCTGAAAACCAATTGATCAAGCCCTTAAGGTGACCAAGAGAGTCTTGATTTTACAGGTTCCAGATTTGACTTGCAGAAACTCTACCATGACATTATTGAGTTTGGTGCCATCAAGTTCAATATGTATATAAGTAACCGAATTTTCATTGAGCACTCAAGGCTTTGTTTAGTTTTTATTGAAGGAAAAGAGATTGATAAACCCATCTGGTTCGTGGAATTGGGGTCTTTTATGGCATCAAATATAGATCCTGCAGTACCATTGTTTGGACCTGGTCACTCAGTGTTTATTAAAGCTATTCATGCTAGCATTATTTCTTCTTTGGTACTATACATATTCAATACTATTCATGATATCCAACTTACCATTATCAAGTAATTGCTGACTGATGGTTCTGTAGGCCAATGACCCCCTTGTTAGTATCTGGTGAGGTCTTTACAGCAAAGATTAATTTTATTGCACCACAATAAAATTAGCTTCATGAATTGCAATGAGATTTGATTACTGGCCAGTTGAAGGTAGTTATTCAAAGAAAGGATGTGTCTTGATGCCATAAGTTGATTTGTTCATGAATCATTAATGGTTGGAGCTATGTTCGGGAAGGGAAAATGGGAATAAGTGAGAAACAATCTGAGACTATGGTAAGGATGTGATGTTTGGTGACGCTCTCAGATTTTCATCATGTGATACATTTGGATGTATAGAGGGGCTGTATCATCATGTCATGCTGTGAAAGTCTATTTATAAAAAAAAAAAATTACCACTTAAAACTGGATATATCGCTTGGGTGAGATCCATTGCTTCTAGAATTACAGACCATTATGACGTCACTGGTTAACATGATGTCACAGTCAAATGATATCACCTGTTTGTTTATTTGTTTGTTTGTTGTTTAACACTGCACCCAGCAATATTCCAGCTATATGAGCAGTCTGTAAATAATCAAGTCTGGACCAGACAATCCAGTGATAGATATCATGAGCATCGATCCACGCAATTGGGATATGATGACATGCATCAACCAATTCAGCGAGCCTGACCACCTGATCCTGTTAGTCAACAAGCATAGTCACCTTTTTTAGCAAGCATGGGTTGCTGAAGACCTATTCTAAGCTGGATCTTCATGGGTGCTGAAGACCTATTCTAACCAGGATCTTTACGGGTGCATCACTAATCTCTTGGCTTCTGAAACTGGATAGCTTGTTGCATGCAAGGAACTGGCTATCACTGTTAACAAACTGAAAAAGGTTTGGAAGCAATAATTTTGAATAGAATCTCTGCCTCTTGCCTTCCAAGCTCAAATGTATCAAGATTTGTTGATAAGAATAAACATATCCTCAGCAAGTCGCGGATCATTTTTCAACTCATCTTTATGCTTCATCTGGGAAGAAGACACTTGGGTAGCATTCAATATATCCATGTGTCCTTGAGAAGAAAATGTTGTCATCTTAAGTTTAATGTCAAAATGTTATAGCTGTTGTTTTTTTGTAGTGTTATTTCTTTTTCCAGGCAGAAAACTTTTAAGTAACCATGGCAACATAGGTTATAGGCAAATTCGGGTACACTTGGCGTATTCTTTTACCATCATCATACCTTGGTCAGCACTGGAGGAGTAATATACTACCTGGCCTCACTGTAAACAACATTCTGGCTGATCCTTTGACTGATCCTTCTGACTGACTCACCTAAGATGACTCTTCTATTCAAATCTGAACAACCTTTGCATCACAAAACTCTCACTAGATAACTTCAGATTTTACCAGACAAAACAAAAAAGTAATGATTATACTAACAGAAATGTCCATGCGCCATATTTTATATGACATGTATGTATATGCCATGAGAATTCATCTTCAAAACCTAGATACTTAAATTCTTGTTTTTTGTGTTGCACATTGTATCTCAATAAGAATAAAAGAGACAAAACCCTTTCGATAAGGAATATTCTGCTAAAAGCAATGTCCATTGTACGATTTTGGCTATATCATCATGTGTTTTGGAATCACTTTCACATAGTGATGACACCAGGTGTTCAGGGCCTTGTTCCACAAAGTGATCGTAGCGCTACGACTGTCGTAAGTCTATGTTAAAGTATGGGGGTTACGATCACCTTAGCGCAACAATCAGTTCGTGGAACGGGGCCCTGATCAAGTGTTTTCGTGCATCAATTTGATCACCTTCTATGCATTGTTGAAGTGTTGGGTTTAACACCGCTTTTAACAGTATTCCAGTTATATCACAGCGTGTCAGCTTAATGTGGGGGGAAAGCCCGAAGTGATGCAGGTCTCAGACGTTTACCACTTCGGTGAAACCCATGAGCCCGGGCATGGTGCTGACAAACCTTGAACATAATCGGGGCGAACCGGGATTCGAACCCACAATCATAGGCTTCTGGCATGTCCAAGGGACGCAACTCTGCACAGTGAATCGTGGCGCCTTAGACGACTGGGCCTGTGCCCACTGCTCTGCTGATGGTGTGTTACTATGGTAATGTTAAGAAAAAGAAAGTCAACATCACAGCCATTTCTTCAAGATTACAACCCATCTACACTGAGTCAAGACCAAAGATATACAATTAGGGCCGGAACATTGACACGTCATCTAATACACTGCATTGGACATTCCCTCTACCTATACGATACACTTTGCTCAGTAAGTGGACGTGATCACGGAAACCTGTTAACAATGTAGTGGGTTACTGTAGATCTTCTGACAGGATGAAATTGGGTGAAATTGATGCAATTTAGCGTCAGAGTACTGGGAAATGCGAAGTCTGTGATCATGATGAAACGTATCGAGAACAGTATGTTGATAGCATATAGACAGTTGATGTGGAGAAAGATACCTTGGGGTGTAATTAACTTGCCTGAGCTCAAGATTAAATAATGTGTTCTGCTGTCTGGGAGTCCGACATTCTTCATATTGCATGATGAGTAGGTGTAGGAAATGGACAACTATTAATGGAATGTATT
The DNA here is from genome assembly GCF_022045235.1 of Haliotis cracherodii. NCBI lineage: Eukaryota > Metazoa > Mollusca > Gastropoda > Lepetellida > Haliotidae > Haliotis > Haliotis cracherodii. The sequence goes on from NW_027266286.1 coordinate 10,272,566, forward strand.
CCTTGGTCTATTATTCATGGTAATGTAATCTCTGCAGCATATTGGAAATTAGTGCACTTGATTAGATACTTTGTCATATGTAATAGACAAATGTACATTTCACATGTAGGTTTCGTGTCAGTTGTACATTTCGGGGGTTGCATGCTGGACATAAATGACGTGTGAAATGTATTATCCATGTACATTTCACTAAGTGTATAGCAGGGACTCAGAGGTGGATTTTACATACAGGTTATTACAAATACCAGGGCACAAAACAATATCTTATTTCAATTGTTATTGCTATTCTCATGAGACATTTGTCTGAATTTGAGAATTTAGGAATCATTCAGGGAATCTAGTCCTTTGATTAGGGATTTCTCAAGTTTCAATGTACATGTGGAACCTACTGCGATTAATTGGTACATTACCTGATAACGTCCATCAGTTTAGCCATTAGGTTATTGTCACTGTTCTCTGTTTTGTTATTTGATATCATCTGACAAGGGGGGCACGGGTGGCCCAGTCGTCTAAGGTTGCAGAGTTGTGTCCCTTGGGCACACCAGAAACCTATGATTGTAGGTTTGAATCCTGGCTTGCCTCGATTATGTTTCTAGGTTTGTCGTGCTCGTGGGTTTCACCGAAGTGGTAAAAGTCTGAAACCTGCATCACTTCGGGCTTTCCTCCCACATTAAGCTGACACGCCCTGATATAACTGGAATACTGTTAAAAGCAGCGTGAAACTCACCCACTCTTCCAACAAGTTTCACTGACAATATGATATCCTTTGACTTTAATGATTTGTTTTTGTTTTTTTATAAAGGGTTTTTAACAATATTAAACCTGTTGATGTATCAATGTAGATTCAGAAATTCCAGTTGTGAAATATTTCAAAAAGAAGTACATTTGAACACTTTAGCTGGTGACAGCAGCCCTCCACTGCTCTGAGTGAGTTAGTATTGTTTTATGCCACTTTAAGCAATATTCCAGCAAAATCACACCGGGGACACCAGAAAAATCGGCTTCACACATTTTAGCCATTTGGGGAATCGACTGGGGTCTTAGGCGTGACCAGCAAACACTTTAACCACTAGGCTACCCCACTGACCCTCCACTCCCCTGTGTCAAGGCCAGGCTTCTGTTGGTTAGCTGAAATATATGTCACATTCTGGAAAATCATTAGGATGTTATTAAATCTTAATTAATGTTTCTTGAGAATGGGTCCCGTGAAGATTCCGGGTTAGAATTGGTCTTCATCAACCCATGCTTGTCGTAAGAGGCATTGCTCACTGACTTGATTGATGCATGTTATCGTATTCCATTTCATCGATGGATGTTCATGATGTTAATCACTGGATTGTCTGGTCCAGACTTGATTATTTACAGACTGTCGCCAAATACTGCTGAGGGAGGTGTTAAACAACAAACAAACAAACAAACAAACAAACAAACAAATCTTGAGAATGGCCTGAAGCCAACATACAATTTTTTATGTCTTTTTGTACAGTGCCACAGAGAATAATATTGGGAGACCAGGGTTTGGCACCCAATGTCTCATCATTGTCTTAAAATCTTGCTAAAAACTAGGGATTAGGATTTCTGGATGTGTGACTATCAACACTGGTTCGTATGAACCTCAGTATTTACAAGCTATTAGTTGTAAAAGTGCTGACTGCAGCTTTAAACATTTCCTCACTCACTCATTCACCCTCTTGTGGCATGTCAGTTTAACACCCAAACAGGCTTCCACAGAAGATATCACCTGGGAGATATCGCAACATTGCAACTGCTTCATCAGATGATGTCAGTGTGACATCATCAGTTACCATGACATCACAATTAAATGACATCCTGTATCTCTTTGCCACTGAAGCTGGTCAGCTGTATGTGTACCCTCAGGATACTGGTTTATTACTGTTTACGAATTGAAAATGGCACAAGAATGATTTTGGATGATAAATAGTCACCCTCGAGTATTTTGACATCAAATATATGAACACTCATCAATAAAAGTAAATCGTTCCTTGACAAATCTCAGAGTCTTAAACTTTCATCCATTTGTGTTGATATATTTGAGCGAGTGAATATGGTTTTATGCCGCATTAGCAATTTACCAGCAATTTCATGGCAAGGGGACTCCAGAAATGGGCTTAACACATTGCACCCATGTGGGGAATCGAACTTGAGTCTTTGGTGTGACAAGCGAACACTTTAACCACTAGGCTACCCCACCGCCCCTTGTATGTTTGAAGTCAAAAGACAATTGGGTGAGGTCCTCTCTTGACATAAATTTCTCAAAACACCAATGAAATTGAAAATGAAACTCAAATCCCAGGTTTATAATGATATTTCATAATGATATTTTAGTTTTGAGTATCATATGCATTTACAATGAGTGGTACACCAACAGTATAGGCTAAAAAAAACAACCTCTATAGTTGATTTTATACATCAATTTCCTATGAAACCTTTCTTGTTGGTAGACAGCTTTCTGTTACTTACATTTGTATTGATTCAGGTATAAGATCTCTATGAATGAAAAATGAATTGAGCATCTTCTAACTGAACAGTCCAATGTTATTTTGTATTTAGGGTCGAGAGTCTCTAGACGAAGTATTTCCATGTATTTTGAGATGTAGACATCATGTCCCCTCTATTTCTGTATCTGGAAACAAGAAACGCGACATGAAGCTCTTACATCTCCGTACATAGCCGCAGTGATCAATTTCATGTCCATTTCACTACAACAGCGCCATCTATGAGCCAGTACTGTAAGTACTCTGGGGTATCGCTTTCTGGGGGATATGCTCTCAAACCCTTCAGCGCCATTATGCTCGTCTTCTCACAAGTGTGAATTTCCGCGCCTGCTGTATACGAGACCAAAGTGTATACACACAAGATTAATTGTCTCTTATCCATCTGTTGTTTTCTCAGGTCCTTGGAGGTTTTAGTATTTGGGAGACGTAGGAAACCTAATGGGAACCTGACTTGTTTGTCTTCGTGTAGTACCAGTGGTTTTCAATTAGGACATTTCATAATCACTATATTAGAGAGAAAGATGGTACAATCCCCTTGATATCACACCACATTATTCCCCTGATGTCCACCACATAATTCCTTGATATCCAAACACATAATTCCTTGCAACCACCACATTATTCCTTGATATCCACCACATAATTCCTTGACATCCACCACATAATTCCTTGATATCCACGACATAATTCATTGACATCCACCACATTATTCCTTGATATCCACCACATAATTCCTTGACATCCACCACATAATTCCTTGACATCCACCACATAATTCCTGGACATCCACCACATAATTCCTTGATATCCACCACATAATTCCTTGATATCCACCACATGATTCCTTGACATCCACCACATAATTCCTTGACATCCACCACATAATTCCTTGACATCCATCACATAATTCCTTGATATCCACCTCATAATTCCTTGACATCCACCACATAATTCCATTACATCCACCACATAATTCTCATCAGTTCCCCCCAAACACCCATCACAGGTACTTCCAAGGAATTCCCTCAGGATGTGGAACTCTGTGTCATACTACATGATTGTGAGCAAGCCATGCATGTATAATTGCGCCATATTACCAAAAAAATCTCAAGTCACTGATCCAGCAGCAAATTTAAGTAGTTGTAATCATATTTGCAGGTATATGTAACAAAATATATGTACTGTTAAGACATGTCTTGAAAGCCTAAAACACCTTTTGAACTTGAAAATAACAAATCAGCCCCTTTCATTAAGACATATGTGATAAAAAGAAGCGATTGAGTATGGAAGGATGTTGACGTTGTACAACCACAATGTGTTTTGTGTAACGATTTTGTGTTTGGGGCTTCTTTTGAACAAAGCCTTATGACCAGCTTGGCCCATGAAGATAAGCTGTATGGTTTTCATGGAGTGCTTAGTCTGGAGACATGATTAATATAACACGGCTTCCAGTCACGGGCTTTAATCAGGCATGCCAATGCGTATGTCATTTGATCCTGTGAAGACGCACACAATGTTAACACGAAGCTTGAGAAATTTTCAAGTGCTTAGCTTGTGATGAAATACTTTTTAGCTAGGGGTGTGTATTGAATTCTCACAAACCGTCTTTTTGTTCGATGCCCGATAACAGAAAGTATTCCACGATCAATGGAATTCGTAATGAGATTGTCTTTCCTGGGATAATGCATCACTCAAAACCCAAAGCAATGTTATCAAATTTTTGTGGTGGATTTTACGATAACTGCAAGATTGGTGCTTTTGAAATGGATTCCATCTTTTGTCGTAGGCTTGTATTAATCGAGGCTGTTGTATAGAAAGGCAGGTCGGTACGTTGCCCAACCGTAGTTTGTGTATATTAGTAGGGATTCTTTTGTGAACAAGTCAATAGATCACAAGGATAAGGGATCGATATTTAAAACGTACCTGTCAAGTCTGATCAGACAGGAAAGGCATTTTTTGATGCTGTAGAATGGTGTGGTTTGGCTCTATGGAATAGGTTTTCCATGGATGGAATTGAAAATTAATTTGTTTATTTTTTCATTATGAATTATTCTCGGTTTTTGTACATTATGAAAGTGGATGACTGGTTTGTTAAATCTTTATTAGAAATAATAATGACTTTTTCAATATAATTACAACGTTTTTCATCTTATATTTTTTAATATCTGCGAGTACCGGCACATGTCTTGCACACCGACTTCGCAGTGTTTTTTGTCTTTCAATTCCTGGTTCGGCTTATCTGCGGGTCATATCATTTTCTTTCGTATTTCAATGGTCAAATTAACACCTCGGCTTATCTACGGGGTCGGCTTATCAGTGGTCATATACGGTATGTGTGGCTGTCCATGTTTATGTCTTCAGCAACCCATGCTTGCCGTAGGAGGCGACTATGATTGTCGTAAGAGGCGACTATGCTTGTCGTAAGAGGCGACTAACAGGATCGGATGGTCAGGCTCTCTGACTTATTTGATGCATGTCATCGTATCCCAATTACGTGGATCGATGCTCATGATATCAATCACTGGATTGTCTGGTCCAGACTCGATTATTTACAGATTGCCGTCATATAGCTGGAATATTGCTGGGTGCTGCGTTAAACAACAAACAAACATGCAAGCTCAGGTCAATCATGTTCCATAGTGCTCAGGCCATTACTTTCAATGAAGGAGCATGGTAGGCCCAGTGGTGTAAGGCACCACAGATGGACGTGCAGAAGTGGGTTTGAATCCCAGGCATGTCCTGATTACAACTCTTGGGCTGTCAGCAACATATAGCAGTCCTTTTGAGTGGAGTTTAATGTCACGTCAAGGATTATTAAGTGTTTGTGCGTGGATTGGGTGTGCTTTTACTTATCCGAAAATGTGCCAGTTTTATAGTGGTAGCCAACTGAGATAGCATGCTGTAGTTTAACATTTACACCCCACTCAGACACAGTATTCCAGTATTCTGAGCTAACCAGTCCTTGTTTTATCACCAGGCAGGGTAACAACAAGTACCATCTTTCAGCATATTTTGGTATAACTCTGAGCCAACCAGTGCTTGTTTTATCACCAGGCAGGGTAACAACAAGTACCATCTTTCAACTTCTTATGACTCTGAGCCAACCAGTGCTTGTTTATCACCAGGCAGGGTAACAATAAGTACCATCTTTTAACATCTTTTAAAGAGGATCAATTCCCCAAACTCCCGCTCTGGTCTCATCCTCTCGGGTTTCACTAAAGTGGTAGACATCTACCACCTGGTACCTTGGTTCTTACGATTGTGTTTGTGGGTAGCTTCATACATTGGTTAAGTGATTCCTGTTAAACATGAGATGATCATGACTTTCATGATCAAAACTACAATTAGATGATCTCCTGATTCATCTATCCTCGGGGACACGGGTGGCCGTGTCGTCTAAGGCGCCGTGATATGCTGTGCAGAGTTGCATCCCTTTGGCACGCCAGAAACCTATGATTGAGTGTTCGATTCCTGGTTCGCCCCGATTATGTTTCTAGGTTTGTCAGCACCATACCTGTACTCGTGGGTTTCACCGAAGTGGTAAATCTTTGAGACCTGCATCACTTCGGGCTTTCCTCCCACATTAAGCTGACATGCCGTGATATAACTAGAGCACTGTTCAAAAGCGACCAACTCAATCACTATCTCATCTGTCCTCATCCAGGGCACAGGTAGCCCAGTTGTCTATGGCACTGCTGGTTTTTGCTTTGTAGAGTTGTGTCCCTTACCGATGCCAGGATCATGTGGTAGAGAGTTTGAACCAAGTTCAACCTGATTATGTTCGAGGTTTGTCCAGACCAAATCCATGCTCATGGGTTTCACCAAAGTACTAAACATCTAAGAACTGCATTCATCCAGGCTTCCATCCCACATTAAACAGACATGGCGTGATGTAACTGAAACACTGTTCAAATGGCTTTCAACTTTATTCACACATTTTCTTGGTTGCTCATCCAGTTTTTATGGAACTGACTCTGTCGAGTTCTGTCGCCTGCATTCTTGCTGACCATCAGGGGGCACTTGTCAGGTATAAGATTGAAGATGTTCAATCAAAATGAAGATATTACATTTAGTAAAAAAGAAAATGTGTTTGCAAATGAGATTGTTTTGGATTGGAAATAATTTTCGTAACAGAAAGTTGTTGAATAAATTTGTTTCGATCAATTCCCCATTTTGACTTAATGTGAGAATTGCCGTTATTTTTATATTTGTAGGACAGAGCCATAATTCATCATTATGTGAATATTGATGTTTTCTAGATTTTAAAAAAATGTTTCAGTATTGGATAATGTCAGTGTTGGAAGGAGAGGAAGTTAAGAAACAAATACAGTATCTTCTCACTTATACAACCTCCCTGATATGTTCAATAACATCTGAGCGAGTGAGTGAGTGAGTATGGTTTTACGCCGCTTTTAGCAATATTCTAGCAATATCACGGCCGGGGGACAGCAGAAATGGGCTTCACACATTGTACACATGTCGGGAATTGAACCAGGGTCTTCGGAGTGACGAGCGAACGCTTTAACCACTAGGCTACCCGACCGCCCCCAATAACATCTGATGATAGCCATGACCTTCACCCTATTGCAGACATGACCTCCAACTTTTGACCTTGAACTGAAGAATGTGTTTTTGCATGTGCAGAAGCCGAATGTGGATAGTTACATGCATCATTAATTCGTTGATATATTTTTCATTGTATGTATTTATGTTATTATACTAGGTCCTCTATTGGATACGTCTCCCAAATACTAAAACCTCCAAGGACCTGAGGAAACAACAGATGGATAAGAGACAATTAATCTTGTGTGTATACACTTTGGTCTCGTATACAGCAGGTGCGGAAATTCACACTTGTGAGAAGATAAGAATAATCGCACTGAAGGGTTTGAGAGCATATCCCCCATGGCAGCGAGACATTTAACATCCTCAGGAATTTTTAATCCTAAGACTGCCGTCACTCATTTTCATAATACAAAGTCTTTTTGTTGAGATGTATCTGTGGGATTGTGGTCCTGATCTGACACATGCAGTAACTGGGTACCCGGTAGAAATGAGTGCAGTATAATATGGGTCTTCAACTATGTGAGAGCGTGAAAATTACACTTTGTAATGTATTTGATTACAGAACAATGTTAGAATACCATCTTTTACAAAAATGGCAAGAATGATATTTATTTGTATATCTGTTCAAAATAATAATTCTGAAAGCATCAAACAAGAATTATGGAAGACCTTCAAAGGTGATCTCAGACACTTTTCCCAATCATTTCATAGGCTAAAACATTTTAAATATATCATCAGAAATGCTTCTGACATTTTACATTTATTTTTACGCTAGAACATTATCCAGAGTAGATCCACCTTTCTTCCTCTAAACTCTCCTGACCTTGCAGGAAAAAATTCCTTCATTGAGAAAAATCAATAATAGACTATTATCAGGAAGCATTGCAAACCTTCATTTCACCATGGATGGGATTCTCCATTCTTCTGGCCATTTTTTTGTCATAATTACTGGTATGTCCCTGCGTGAAATGAAGTCCTGTGCACAATATGCTTGAAAGAAATTGAAAGTCAACAGAAAGGGACATGTCTTCCTGCGGCATCCACTTGATCCCATTTCTCTTGTATTTATGAAAATGGTAAAATCCATACAGAATTGGCGCCTCTGGCATTTGAAATTGTGCAGATAATGTTCTGTAGAGGGACTTTCTTGAAATGGGTTTGGAATGTGCATGGAAAAGTACTTTGTTAGATGGGAAAAGCTTTGGCATGTCAGATTTGTTGACAAGTTAGAAATTGTCTCTGTGGTGAAATTGGACATCTTTATGACAAGTGTGAATAGCTCCCTATTGAAATGTGCAGTCAGGCATGGGGAATAAATATTATTGATGAAAACATTCATCGTTTTGATCATTGACAGTTGGTTCACACATTTATGATAACGATATGTGAAATGGGCGCAAGATACAATTATACTATTGAACAAGGTGAAAAGTTATTGATAAAACACGACTCCGAGGTTTTGGTGGAAAATGTAAAACCATTAATGAAGGAAAATCCCTAGGGCCAAAGGAGTAGTGTTTTAGTTAACTCACCATATGAAAGAATACAAAAAAACTGGGATATGTTATAGTGAAACAATATATAAGTTGTGGTGTCAAACAAATTTGATTACAGCGGGCGAGAGTAAGACCATGTGCAGCATGCAGACAACTGAAGTCCTGACATGTAAGATTGAACACCTGGAGGCTTAGGTGGAAGACAGTGGGTTGCAATACTAAACATGGTATGTGAGGTTGCAGATTCGATTCATGTCATGGAATCTTCATGTGAATCTTCTTGTGAATCAACACAAGATGCATATTGTAGCCGTTTTTACAATTCATCTGTAAACCGTCTTCCAATTTAAATGTAAAACATCTCAGTAGGTCTCACTTGAATGTAGTACCTCTCACAAGGTTACTCTGAGATAGCAAGAAACCTACAATACAAAAGGCAAAAGTGGCATCATCCAATCTTCATTACCCTACAATAGTGTAACCATCCAATCCTCATTACCCTACAATAGTGTAACCATCCAATCCTCATTACCCTACAATAGTGTAACCATCCAATCCTCATTACCCTACAATAGTGTAACCATCCAATCCTCATTACCCTACAATAGTGTAACCATCCAATCCTCATTACCCTACAATAGTGTAACCATCCAATCCTCATTACCCTACAATAGTGTAACCATCCAATCTTCATTACCCTACAATAGTGTAACCATCCAATCCTCATTACCCTACAATAGTGTAACCATCCAATCCTCATTACCCTACAATAGTGTAACCATCCAATCCTCATTACCCTACAATAGTGTAACCATCCAATCCTCATTACCCTACAATATGGTAACCATCCAATCCTCATTACTATACAATATTGTAACCACCAAATCCTCATTACTATAGATGCGACGTTAAACCCCATTTCACCTCACCTCACCTCATATCTATTTTGTAACCATCCAATCCTCATTATCTGTACAATATTGTAACCATCCAATCCTCATTACTCTACAATATTGTAACCACTCAATACTACACAATATTGTAACCATCCAATCCTCATAACTCTACAACATTGTAACCATCCAATCCTCACTACTGTACAATATTGTAACCATTCAATCCTCATTACTATACAATATTGTAACCAACCAATCCTCATCACTCTACAATATTGTAACCACCCAATACTCATTACTCTACAATATTGCAACCACCCAATACTCAATACTACACAATATTGTAACCATCCAATCCTCATTACTCTACAGTTTTGTAACCAACCAATACTCATTACTATACAATATTGTAACCATTCAATCCTCATTACTCTACAATATTGTAACCATCCAATCCTCATTACTCTACAATATTGTAACCACCCAATCCTCATTACTCTACAATATTGTAACCACCCAATACTCAATACTACACAATATTGTAACCAACCAATCCTCATTACCCTACAATATTGTAACCACCCAATACTCATTACTACACAATATTGTAACCAACCAATTCTCATTACTATACAATATCACTAAAGACAATATACCAGCCTGTAATCCCAATAGAGGCAGACATTTGTCACCGTGGCCGACACAAATTATTTTTGGAAGTGCTTGAGTATCCAGTCAAATCCCATGGAATCACTTGCAGTATATTTATTCCAAATAAATCATAATTATTTTTCTTTGATTGCATTAACACAGAAAGTTGTAAGTAATAATAAGCCTGAAGGTGTGTGTTTTTTAGTCAGCTGTAGGAGGTTTTAAATCAGGATTTGTTAAAAACAGGACTGGCAGCTAACTCACCAGATATACCCTGCAAGAAGATTGACATCTGCAGCAACAGACTCTTGGACTGAAATCTTCAGATAGGTACAACAATTTGCAAAGATTCGGAAAAGATGATTCCTTTCATGTCTTTTAGAAGATGCAAATTAAGATCCTCTTCATCATGACCAAAATATTGCATTATGAAACATCCGAGAAGAAAATATTTGCTTTTCCCAAGAAAATAACTGTAAGGTAAAAGAAATGGCTCAGGGGTTAGTGCAAAAAAATGACTTGATGACGGAGCTTCAAGAAACAAAGTGGCACCTGGAGCAAAACTATTGAATAGTACTGAATAGAAAAAGGGACAAGGTATTGTGAAGAAAAGTCCTTTGTTGGTGCCTAAATACACATCAAGGCATTCACTGTGAATTCTCAGCATTGAACAAGATTCTTTGTTGAAAGACAATGGCAGACTTTTTCACAGAAATATGTGTGACTTTCAGGCCAAAATCTTTTTGTTGAAGAGATAATGTGATTACCAGAAGTATTGGCACCGTGGGGAGGTGAAGATGGCAGTTTAGAAGATCAGGATACTATTGGGAAATAATTAACGTTCCAGCTCGCTGTGAAAGAGTGCATGGGGGAGCTGTGTGGTGTAGAGTTGCCTGTGTGATGGCGGAGGGCTTGGATCTTCAACAGGGCGACTCGAGCAAGATCTGCTATTGTGTGCTTTTGTACAAGTAGAAGAATTGTGCTCAGTTGTCTGAAGATTTCTGGGATTTTATAATATTCAGAGATAAGTCTGTTGCGTATGCTGTTAGTTCATAGACTGACATATTGTGGAGATTTCTGAGAGCACTTCATGAAGCTGGAAAATTGCTGATTGCAGTGTTAATAAATAAATAAACAGACATAAACAAACCAAGATATGTGGGCTTTGGTTCTTATGTTATTTGTTTGTTTGTTTGTTTACCTCTGCACTCATCAATATCCCACTTAAGTGATGGCAGTGTGTATTTAATCGAGTCTGGTCCAGACAAACCAGTGATGGACGTCATCAGCATCGATTTATGCAACAAGCACACAAGGACATGTATCAACCTGTTAGTCACCTCTTCTAACAAGCATGGGTTGCTGAACAATTCTTACCTAGATCTTTGATTCATTAGTGAGGAGGATGGTTTTACGCCACTTTTAGCAATATTCCAGCAATATCACGGCAGGGGGACACCAAAATGGGCTTCACACATTGTACCCATGTCGGTAATCGAACCCAGATCTTCAGAGTGACGAGCACGCGCTTTAACCACTAGGCTACCAGAACCCCCCTCGATCTTCATGAGGGAGATATAATGATTATTGAATATGCACAGAACATTGACAGTTTAATTACATGTGTCAATATTTGTTTCCTCTGGCTAGAATAATGGATTGTGGGTATTAAAACATATTCTGAAATTCACATTTTTGCATTCATAGTATATAGTTTTTTGTTGAATTTGCAATTTCAAAATTTCCATTTAGGTTACGTTATGAAACAGCTGTAAAGTGCTTGGTGATTTGATTTTGTTAAATCATTGACTTTATCCATTATCCATATCAAAGAGATTTAGAGGTAAAAATTATCAAATGGATAATAACAGTTTTTCAAATTTGAAAATTAAAATCTTGAAAAATCCATATCATCAATGATGGATCTCAAGGTGCCATCTCTTTCAATGGCTCATTAACTAAATTTGAATGTTTTCCTCCAAATCTGAAACGGTCTTTTAAAAATTCCGTCAGTGTATCTTAACAAGTAACAGGGATAATGAAAGAATCTGAACAACTGTTACACAATTTCCTCTGTCGGAGGAAACCAATAGGACAGATTGATGAGCGATCGTAGAAACCGCTGGATTCAGTAATGGGCAGAATTACGTGCCCATAGCTACTTATTATGGCTGTCAGGGATGCAACTCTCTGCTGCATTCCTTAAGGATAGGGTGCATTAGTATGGGCTCTCGGGATGCTGGCTGTGGCTCGCTGTTGTCAGTGCAAGCTGTCAGTTTGAATTGGCGAACCTGATGCAAATCAGACATAGAAAATCAGAATCGGAAATTGAGTGGATGCTAGGCTTCGCAGAATTATGGGGTGCGGTGATTTTCTCTATTTTCTAATTTTCTCATGAACATTGCAAAATTCCCCTTCCGTAACTCTTCCCTACTTAGCCATCTATACTTGCTTCATGACGTCTGCCAAATGTCGTCTGCTTGAAATTTCAAGGGAAGCAGACATAAATCTTTTTTGTTAGCCATCAATTTTCCTTGACATTTGCTAATGATTGTAAACACAAATCAGCCCTCTTGGACCATAATTAGATTGTTAAAAAATAAATTGGAGAAAATGTTAGATATGCCGTCATGGACTGGGTTTTGGAACATCGGAGTAAGTACAGAGACTGTATTGATCTAGGTTAGGATGACACTATGGCCAAGAATATCTATGTTGTGGGCTGCTGAGTTGATGCAGAAGCACCATGGGGCTTGGTAAGGGTATAATGATTCAGGAAATAAAGCAGTCGTCCTCGACTTCAGAGCACATTGTGTGGGAGGGCATATCCAGAACCTGATCAGCTAGAACATGCTAAGGATGATATTAGAGTGATATACAGTGTCCGTCAATAGATTCTTGGAGTGATCCCGATATATTGGGAACAGGTGCACTTATGTTGGTAATGGGTTGGATTTAGGTAACAGAAAGAAAATTCCATCTTGATCATAAAACGATCCACTCAAGGTCCAAGCTTTGCTGCTGAGGCAGATGGAGTCACACATTATGTAGCCTGAAGCTGGTTGACAACAGATTAATTTTATTACCACCAAATACTCAACAGAATTAATCAAATGTTTTTTTTTTCTTTTTTTAACAAATGAAGAGGCAAAGTGATAGCTAGGTTTTGATATTTTAAAAAATCCATTCAGGATTTAAGCTTTTTTTAAGCAGTTAACATTAAGATGATGTCGCACAAACCTGGTTGACTGCAGATTAAGACAAAATATCGCTCTGTAGAATCTTGCAAGGAAAGTACCGGGGTATTGATTTTGTTAATCATCTGATATTAACCCTGTTGTATACTGACCTTTGGGTTAGAAGGAAGTTATCCTGTTTTCTGTCGAGCGACTGAAGTCAATCCTGTAAGCATAGTTTATTGTAGCAGAGTCTTTTATCTGAATATACATTTGGAAGTATTCATTCATGTCTCGGTACATCATAACATGACCTAAAAGCTATAGTCATATGAAAACAAATTATTGAGTTTTAAAATGCTGATCGTCTTGCACTTGGCTATTTTCCCGCCCCCCACTGGCTCAAATAATTTTTTTAAATATTGAACTTCTCAAACTAATTTTGGTTTTTATTTCAACCAATTCAAGTTATTGGGGTGCGAAGAATCCGTAAATCATAGAATAAAGAAAGTATGGCCTAAGGCAATGGCATTTCATTTTACAAATGAAGCAAGTATGGTTTCCGTTTCATCATGCATGGTGGATGATAGTTCTATTAACTCACAGTGATTTGTCTTTGTGGGGAGACCTCCTCCATGGTCTAATGGTAGAGCGGCCGCCCAGAGAGCGGAAGGTCTGGGGTTCGATTCCCAGCCACATCATACCAAAAGACGTTAAAAGATTGTACTTGTTGTTACCCTGTCTGGCGCTCGGCATTAAGGGGCTAGAACAAGGACTGGTCGGCTCGGAGTCAGTATACTGTGTCTGTGTGGGGTACTCATGTTAAACTGCGGCATGGTTTCTCAGTGAGCTAGCACTATAAATTGGCATCAGTCCAGACTAGTACAAGCAGCCACACACACATACACGTGCATGCACGTTGCTATATAAATGCAACAATCTTGGACGCGACGTTAAACCCCATTTCACCTCACCTCTTTCCGGGGATGTTCGCTGTGCAGAGTTACGTCTCCGAGGCATGCCTGGAACATGTGATCATGGGTTTAAATCCAGGTCTGCTCTGATTATGTTTCTAAGTTTGTTAGCACCATACCCATGCTTGTGAGTTTCACTAAAGTGGTAATTTTCTAAGACCTGCATCAATTTGGGCTTTCATCCCACATCAAGCTAACACTGTATGATATAACAACAATAATGTTCCATTCATCATTAAAACCTAACTCAATCTAAGGGCAACAGAAGCACCTGTATCTTTTAAACTTGTCTCGTAACTATGGCTCATACATAGATGGGTACCAAGTAGGCAGTGGAGATTGTATCATCATCAACCATTGTGGCTGCATGTGTGTATTCTCCCTAGGGAGCTGAGAATAACGTGAATACAGAACCTGAGACCAGGAAGCCAGACCAACAGGAGTGGTATAATGCATATCTGAGGACAGACGGTCGGTGGTTTCACCCCCTGCTGCGTAATTCCAAAAGACGGTATTGGTTGTTACCCTGTTTGGCGCTTGGCATTTAGGGGATAAAACAAGGACTGGTCAGCTCAGAGTTCTTATACTGTGCCTGAATGGGGTATCTCAGTGGGCTAGCACTATAATAACCGGAAGAGAATAAAGTTTGTGACAGCTGAAATTGATATTTACTATATGATCACACTACAACTGTTTAACCTTCCAACCATTTACACAGCAAATCACTTTTCAAGAAATACCATTTTTATGAAGACAATTAGCCTCATGGTTAAAGCGTTAGCTCGTCACGCTGAAGACCCGAGTTCAATTCCGGACATGGGTACAATGTGTGAAGCCTATTTCTGGTGTCCCCTGCATTGATATTGCTGGAATATTGCTAAAAGTGGCGTAAAACCATACTCACTCACTCACTCACTCACTCACTCACAATGAAGACAATGTTGTTTTCAAGAAGAAAGTCACAAATCAAAGGTTGCCTCCCTTTCAAACTACTGTACATCTCAAATGACGAATGAAAAAATGAAACATTTCACCTTTAAGAATAAAGCTCTTGCTGGATAGAAATTTTGTTTGACTTTTTAAATTTGTTAATTTGAATTCATAAATTAAAAATGTTGAGAAAGTGTATGAGGGCTGCCCTTTACCCCAGATATTTGTTTGTTTGTTTTAATGTTGCACTCAGCAATATTTCAGCTGTGTGATGGTGGCATGTAAATAATCAAATCTGGACCAGACAATCCAGTGATTGATAATATGAACAATGAGCCAAGTCTTCAGCGAGTGAGTATGATTTTACGCCGCTTTTAGCAATATTCCAGCACTATCACGGCGGGGGACACCAGAAATGGGCTTCACACATTGTACCCATGACAGGAATCGAACCAGGGTCTTCGGCGTGACGAGCGAACGCTTTAACCACCGGGCTACCCAACCGCCCCTCCAAGTCTTCAGGCTACAATGACATGCAATCTATCAATCAGACAAATTTACTCGCCTGGTACAACAGGCATAGATTGCTGGGACCTCTCCTAACTCAGAAACCCTACAAGTTGTGCAAATCTTCAAAGAAAGAAGACCCTTGAAGACATGGGTTAGATTTCGTCAGCAGCAACCTATGTTTGTCATAAGAGGTGCCTAACAGGATTGGATGGTCAGACTTGGTGACTTGGTTGATACATGTCATCATGTCGCGATATCATAGATCGATGTTCATAATGTTAATCACTTAATTATCATGTCCAGACTTGATTATTTTCAGATTGCTGTCATTTTGCTGGAATATTGTTGAGTGCTGTGTTAAAGAACAACAAAATATGAAATCGAAGAAAAAGGGGAGATTTGAGTTTTGTGTTATTTGTGAAAATAAACATGATCACACTTGGTGTATTTAGACCAGCTTCCACTTTTGGAAATTGTGGAATAATGGCTTGATGTTGCCAAGTGTCAGGTCTGTAACGTTCTTCTCCCCATGGTGCACAGAACTTGTATGATGATACATCACGCTGTCAGTTCTCATACATCAAGCTTCTCATTGCTGAAACACTGGCACTGCACTTTGAAATTGAACATTCTTTTACGTTCACAAAATGTATCTTAAGTAACGAAACGAGAAGAAAGTGCTGTGGAGGGAGCACTTTCCTTGAGAATTTATATCCCTTGGGTTCCCTGAAGTGTGCTGAGGAGGGTGCCATTACTCCGCATGATCATAGAACTGTGTGTTCCTGAAGAGTAGATATGACAGTCATAGAGTCAGGACATCACAACTGACAATTACAACTGCCACCACTTGCCCCACTTTGAGTCTCTTGTCAAGCGTCCTTCAATTGCTTGAGACAGATTTGTTTCCTGGGCTGAGGTGGATGGTGGACTTTTTTTTCTTTTTTTTGTCAGTTTAACTGTTATGACCTTGACCTACTTGCTGGATCGGTGCTTTTGATTGGTTCAGGTCTGTTTCTCATATTGGTTCAGAGATGCTATATATTTCAAGTATGCCCCAAAGAATAGATGGTTTCTATTTGTGAGACTTCACATTCTATTATTGTAAGTAAGCCACATTTGGAGCAGAAGGATAGAAGTGTTTGGATATCTAGGTTGGCTTAATGACAGACTGGTGATCGTGTGGATTTTCTCAACTGTGTTTAATCTGAGCTCAAGTGTTGAGTACCTAAACTTTGAGCTCTGCATACTGATTTGCTCACTCACTCACTCACTCACTCACTCACTCACTCACTCACTCACTTTCTTCAACAGATTATTAAAAACTGCAATCAGAAAAAAGACTTTTGTTTTCTTGTGGGACACATTTTCGCTAATTGTGTCGAAAATTTGATGATATGCCTGACACTACCAAGCGTGTTGGTGCAAGACCTGTTATATCTAATAGCTACTTTAACCATATACATTACATTGTTACATCGTGGCTCTTGGATACGTATGCCCACACAGCTCTATTATATATATAATGTGACCGGGCTGAGGTTGACTGAGCTTGCTATTGTGATGCATGTTTGTTTTATCTTCATGACACAGGTCACAGCCATCATCATCAACTTCATCTGAACTCATGGAAACACATCCATCAAGCCCCCATCATGTGTATCTTATCATCTCTAGGGTGCTTATTCAACTGAATATATAAACCATAATTGTTGTTTGATCTCTGAAATATACACCCGCCCATCATCGTCATCGTCAAGTGTACCATGTTTAATCCCATAGAAGGAGAGTGACGTTATTCTGGTTCATTTCGTACATGATCACCATAAACAACTTTCTGCCATTGTCCCCTTTTACCTTCCTCAACACTGCCCATAGTCAACTCCACATTGAAAAACAAGGACTGCAATCGATGTCCCTGTAGTCTTTGTTGTCTAGCGTGATGCAATGACATTCGTTAATCCTGGGACAAGGCCTGCATCTTGACTAGATTGTAACCATGGTGCAACATCATCAAATTTAGGGGATCAAAGCTTTCATGTTGCTGGAGGGTCGGCTTTTTATGAATGTTTCATTGGTAATTAGCTGTAGTTTATCCCAATTTGAGGCAATAAAGTCAAAATACGATCACTCGACTACTAAAACATAATGAATTCAGTTCTTGTCAGGCACCGTATCCAGTTTGGTCGACATTTTGGAACCATTTATGGCCCTGTGGCCTTGAGCTGGTCTAAGTTGGTACCAATCAAAGTTGAATATTTTTTTCATGGCGTTATAAGAAGAAGCTATTTTTTATGTTGACAGAGCATTGACTGTACTATAGCAGCATCAATTCTGAAGGTGTCTACTTGTTTGAGTTTGTGGTCACTGCACAACTCAAACTGCTGTGTATCAGCAGTGCTTGTACGACATTTTTTAAGTCAGTATCTCGCTGATGTGGAGTGATGAAGCCGAGAATCATAGACTTAAGTCAAATATACTGTGTCATATATCATACATAAAGTGAATTAATCTAAATCTAATAACAGGCTGTGTATTGCTTAGGGCAAAAGGCAATAAGAGTAGTTCTGTAATGTTCTTTATATTATTATGTAACTGTAGTCTGTGTAACTTCATCCTGTGATCTTATATCACTTAGACTAACATCTAGTCTCTGAAATGAACATATTGTTCAGAAAAAACAGTTGTTCAGTTATCTCAATAAAAATATAATAAAAGGGAGCCCAGAGACTCTCTTCGTTTTCAGATACTGCAGTAATCTAGACTTGCCAAACATTATATACTTGGCATGGACTGTATTTGATATATATTTGTATCAGGGTCTGTAAGACAGACTATTATATCACTGTCTAATGTCATCAACTGAATGTTGCTGTATTTGGAATTTGAGGGAAATATGTAAATATGCACGGTTTTATTTGGTTGCTTAAAAAAATTCACTAAAAAAATATTGCACCCTTATTGTTTTCTAAGTTTTCGTGAACGTTTTATTTATATTTGGTTTGAATATTTTTAAAGTAAATATTTTGTTGGCCATAAGTCTATGTTAAAGTATGGGAGTTACAATCATCTTAGTGCTATAACTGTCATAAGTCTATGTTAAGGTATGGGAGTTACAGTCATCTTCGCCTGTGTGCTTTTAAAGAATATTGCTTCTTGAGGAATCGGCATCAGTAATTAGTGAATGTTCCTAATGCAGAAGTTCTGGGACTGGTTACTGTATTTGCGCTACTGCCTAAAGAATGTTATTGATGCCCTGACAGTCTTGGCAGCTACAGCTATTCCACAAAATTCCTGGTGCTTGTAGTGATGAGTTATTTAGTATCTTATCTGTATTGATGTGTTTTCATCATAGTCAAATATGAATGATTATTTGAGGGGATTGGGTATAGGCGAGGAAAGGTTATTTAATTTTCTGATTCTGTAATGAAAACAATCATATATTGCATGAACCTAGAAAATAGCTATTTATTTAGTGGAAATATGGATGAAAATGTGTTGTATTTTATGAATTGATTTGTTTGATGAGACCAATTGGATCTCTGTCTTCTGGTTTTTCTTCTTTGTGCCATGGTTTTAGACTTTATCAGACAATAAATGTAAAGGATTTTGTACAAAAAGTGAAGTTGATGTGAAACCTGTAAATAAATGCTACGCTACTTTTGATTTACAAATGTAAGAGTATTCAAAAGCCCATTCATCAATGCCAAAACAAAATAATTCCCTTGAAGCAAGACGTTTCTGAAAGACCACCATAATGAGGATCCTATGGACACAATGGCTATCAAGCATAGACGCATTGGTTGTTGAGGGTGGACAAAATGGTTGTCAAGCATAGACACATTGATTTTTGAGGGTGGACACAATGGATATCAAGCATAGACGCATTGGTTGTTGAGGGTGGACAAAATGGTTGTTAAGTGTGGACACAATGGTTGTCAAACATAGACACAATGGTTGTCAAGCATAGACACATTGATTATTGAGGGTGGACACAATGGATATCAAGCATAGACGCATTGGTTGTTGAGGGTGGACAAAATGGTTGTTAAGTGTGGACACAATGGTTGTAAAGCATGGACACAATGGTTGTCAAGCATGGACACAATGGATATCAAGCATAGACGCATTGGTTGTTGAGGGTGAACACAATTGTTATCAAGCATAGACACATTGGTTGTTGAGGGTGGACAAAATGGTTGTTAAGTGTGGACACAATGGTTATTGGGCGTGGACACAATGGTTGTCAAGCATAGACACATTGGTTATTAAGGGTTGACACAATGGTTGTTAAGTGTGGACACAATGGTTGTAAAGCATGGACACAATGGTTGTCAAACATAGACACAATGGTTGTAAAGCATGGACACAATGGTTGTCAAACATAGACACAATGGTTGTCAAGCATAGACGCATTGGTTATTGAGGGTGGACACAATGGCTATCAAGCATAGACGCATTGGTTGTTGAGGGTGGACACAATGGCTATCAAGCATAGACACATTGGTTGTTGAGGGTGGACACAATGGCTATCAAGCATAGACGCATTGGTTGTTGAGGGTGGACACAATGGCTATCAAGCATATACACATTGGTTATTGAGGGTGGACACAATGGCTATCAAGCATAGACACATTGGTTGTTGAGGGTGGACAAAATGGTTGTTAAGTGTGGACACAATGGTTATTGGGGGTGGACACAATGGTTGTCAAGCATAGACACATTGGTTATTAAGGGTGGACAAAATGGTTGTTAAGTGTGGACACAATGGTTGTCAAACATAGACACAATGGTTGTCAAGCATAGACACAATGGTTGTAAAGCATGGACACAATGGTTGTCAAGCATAGATGCATTGGTTGTTGAGCATGGACACAATGGTTGTCAAGCATAGATGCATTGGTTGTGGAGGGTGGACACAATGGTTGTCAAGCATGGACACAATGGTTGTTGAGGGAGGACACAATGGGTGTCAAGCATAGACACAATGGTTGTTGAGGGTGGACACAATGGTTGTCAAGCATGGACACAATGGTTGTTGAGGGTGGACACAATGGTTGTTGAGGGTGGACACAATGGGTGTCAAGCATAGACACAATGGTTGTTGAGGGTGGACACAATGGTTGTCAAGCATTGACACAATGGTTGTTGAGGGTGGACACAATGGTTGTCAAGCATTGACACAATGGTTGTTGAGGGTGGACACAATGGTTGTCAAGCATGGACACAATGCTTGTTGAGCATGGTCACAATGGTTGTCAAGCATGGACACAATGCTTGTTGAGCATGGTCACAATGGTTGTCAAGCATGGACACAATGGCTGTTGAGGGTGGACACAAAGGGTGTCAAGCATGGACACAATGGTTGTTGAGGGTGAACACAACAGTTGTCAAGCATGGACACAATGCTTGTTGAGTGTGGACACAATGGGTGTCAAGCATGGACACAATGGTTGTTGAGGGTGGACACAATGGGTGTCAAGCATGGACACAATGGTTGTTGAGGGTGGACACAATGGGTGTCAAGCATGGACACAATGGCTATCAAGCATGGAGAGTACAAGAAGGAGTGAGCTGGATTAAACATCCCTCAGCTGTGATGGGCTGTCTGATGTTGTTTTGTAACCATGCCCCAAGGCAATTGCCTTGAACAATACTGGGTGCACTAACATCCACTTCCATCCCTCCTGCAGAGCTTGTGTGTGAGGATGCCACTTTGGGCAATCTTCAAACAATTAATTTCATGGTAATAGAGCTTAATGGCCTCACTTTGTATTTCTGTGGTTTACAGATACTTTTTATTTTAAAAGGTTGTACACAGACTCAACAAAAATTCCATATTTGGAAATGTTGGATCGGGGCATCCATAAACAGAGTAATAACAAAACAAATGCCTCTGCTCATTGAATCAACAAAGGAAATAAAATACTATTTTCTTTTCCTATTATCAATAATCTTTTGTTCTCAGGTTAATAGTACCCAGAGTCTGAATTTGATATTTGCAAGCATATGCAATTTACTTGGAAACAGTATATCCATAAAACATGAAGTGATAAGATCAAAGCCAAAAGTAAATTGGCAAATAAATGGTGATTAAACAAGACCTTGATTGGTCTACAGATATCATCAGATATGAAAGGAATCAGGCCTTAATATTGCCACAAGGTTATCGCCATGCTCTCCCCCGTGGCGTACTATGTCTATGGAGCTAAATGCAGTGACCACAAGATCTATAGTGCTCATGTATAGCATTGTCCTGCCTGAAGACATAAATCACAGGAGGTAATTGGCCTTCCAGGATTTGGTCAACTCCTGGCCATAAATTGCAGATTATGAACTCTGATTTTATATCTATAAGCTCTTCACATTGCCTCAGCCCATGGAACTGTAAGGAGATTTATGGATTAAGGTGAAGGTTGAATTATACTTGAATTATATTTGTGTGAAATTGTATGAATGTGTCAGTTACGCTTTTGCTATAAATCTAACTCTGTTTTAAAGATAGATTCTTTGTCATTCAGTCACTAAAAAACTAAAAACTAAAATAACATACATGCTTCCTTTCGAGGAAACATCTGACAAACTAAGTTATTGGGTGTGGTTTTATAGATTATGTTTTTGCACATATGCCAATCTCATTAAAATCAGATCTTAGTTCTCACTACCAATTAACAAAGATCTGAGGACATCCCATTACGGGTCACGTCAGACCATTAGCCAATCAGAAAGCAGCTTTCTCGTGCTTTACGGAACTAATTTCAAATTGGCGACAACGCTTCGAAACATATTTTGACAAATTCTCGATTAAAAATTTGAAACCTGAACAAAAGAACATTCTGGAATGGCTAATAGATGGTCCAGATTGTATGGATTCAGTCGATAAACCTGTAACTATTGTTCGGAATACCCCGTGTCAAGGTTTTGAGGTTGCATAATTAGAAATCTCATTTCGACTGTCACTTTCATGATCTGGTAAGCGACGCTCTGATTGGTCGGATGACAGGTCATTCTGACGTGACCCCAATCCTCCAGCAATCTTACAGCAGACACCACCAAGGCTTTCATACATTGCTTTCCTGTGGAGAATGAAACCCAGACCATTAGCATGACATGTGTACACTTTAACAACTTGACTGTCACACCACCTGAAATAATTTAAAGGGATTCGTTTGTGGTCATCTGTGATGACTTGTCTTGTCATGGTTTCTGGATTATGATAGTTCTGTACGCTTGTATTCAGTTTGACACACCTACCACCCCACCCCTTAAGCTACCCCTTGAAATAAAGAATTCCAAATTTGTCCCACACACTGAATTAAGAATTTAAGTATTCAAAATTTGAATCCCTATCCTTTGAAACATCCAGATCCTCTTCAGAAAATTTCTAATAACTGAAATTAATTCAAGGTTGATATCCTGTAAATTTCTACAAATAGAACAAATCTGAATAACTAGTTCCTATTTTCCCAAGAAACAGCACGTGTTCTATGATGAGTTGAGCTGTTGGGTTCTATGTCCGGTTTGTGTTGAATAGCCGAGCCATAGCTGGACTTTCGATGACCACTGTCCTTAATGACCCGTGGGTCAGACAAAGTGATATTTGTTCCTCGTAAAGTCTGATTAAGGCCATTCCAAGAGTGTCCTATTGATTGGTATGTTGTCAGACATGGATTGCATCCTGATGCGGACAAAGGATGCTTGTCTCGTGGACCTTGTTGTATTATTGCTGGTTGAAATGTACACAGACTGTATGGTCTAAATAACACTAGTACCTTTGTAATATGTAGAATGTAGGCCCCGATGTTGATTGCATCCATATTTACTCAATAAAAGTGTGGAACTTTGACCTTAGCTCAATTGGTCATTCACTATTCGAGTCCACTTGGTCATAGTTAGTTGTAGCCTCGTCACCGGTTTCTCCATCTTTAATCTGTAAATGTTTCAGTAACACTCTGGGATGAAGTACTGATATAATTTGATAAAAAGATCACTGTAGTTGGACTGATGGAAAAGAATCTTGTTTGAACGTCATGGGTGGTGTTTGAAGGTCATGGGTGGTGTTTGAAGGTCATGTGGTGGTGTTTGAAGGTCATGGGTGGTGTTTGAAGGTCATGGGTGGGGTTTGGAGGTCATGGGTGGGGTTTAGGGGTCATGGTAGGGGTTTGGAGGTCATGTGGTGGGGTTTGGAGGTCATGGGATGGGGTTTGGAGGTCATGGGGTGCATGGTGTTTGAAGGTCATGTGGTGGTGTTTGAAGGTCATGTGGGGTTTGGAGGTCATGGAATGGTGTTTGAAGATCATGGGGTGGTGTTTGAAGGTCATGGGGTGGTGTTTGAAGGTCATGGGGTGGTTTTTTAAGGTCATGGGGTGGTGTTTGAAGGTCATGGGTAGGGTTTGGAGGTCATGGGCATTCAGTAGCCTGGCAGCTGAACTATTTATTCGACATTCTTGGTTTGAGTCTCCACATAGGCATGAGTGCCCTGTCTTGTGTCTTCAGTTTGTTTGCTTGTTGTTTATCGCTGCAATCAGCAATGTTACAGATGTATGGTCATGGTCTGTAAATAATCAAGTCTTGACCAGACAGTCCAGTGACTGACATCATGAACATCGATCTATGCAATTGGGATGCAATGACATGCATCGACCAAGTCAGCAAACATGACCACCTGTTCCCGCTAGTCGCCTCTTTTGACAAACATAGTCACTTTTTCCGACAAGCATGGGTTGCTGAAGACCTATTCTAACCCAGATCTTCATGGGTTCTTTGAATTGACTCCTGTCATCTGTGCATTCATTCTCAGTGGATAACAGGAATGAGTTGATCATGGTGATCATGAAAATTCCAATTGATAAAGCCACATTATGATTTTTCATTAGACTGAAGAATCTTTGTCTGACAGTGGTCATGACACGTATTTTCCCTCTTAGCTAAATCTCTTTTAAATTGAAACATTGCATGCAAGGAGCATTCAAAAAGTTTCAGTGTAATTTATTTATTTAAATGGACAATTCTCCAGTAATTTACAAGTTTGTATTGTTCTCTGTATGTGATAGCATCTTGTTATCCTGACATTAATTATACAGGGCATCACTCTGCAGGAAATACAAAGGCTATTACAATACTGAAAAGGCTATGAAGCTATCACATTAAGACTGTTGTCTCTATGTTGTCTGATTGGATGGGTATGTACCAAGTAGTGCAGGATTTGATGGAAGTGGAACATTTGAAATGACATAAGCAAGGATCGTGAGGCTCATGACGGCTGGACCTGCATTGAATATATGGCCATGTTTAAAGGAAATGGCATATTCCAAATTCCATTAATGTTCTAGAGAATGATCAGTTCAAACATATGAGGGGATTTTTGTAATTGATAGCAGATATTTTTTTCTGTTTGTCCCATGAACTTGTTCACCTCTATATGCACTCTAGGTGAGTCGAAATGGGGTTTAATGTCATGTCCAAGATTATTGCACTTATATAGCGACGTGCATGTACGTGTGTGTGTGTGGCTGCTTGTACTAGTCTGGACTGATGCCGATTTATAGTGCTAGCTCACTGAGATACCGTGCCGCAGTTTAACATGAATACCCCACTCAGACACAGTATACTGACTCCGAGCCGACCAGTCCTTGTTTTAGCCCCTTAATGCCAAGCGCCATCTTTTAACGTCTTTTGGTATGACGCAGTCGGGGATCGAACCCCGGACCTTCTGCTCTCCAGGTGGATGCTCTACCACTAGACCACGGAGGCGGTCATATGCACTCTAAGTTTGTTACGATTCCTGAGAGAATCTGTGGAAGCCTCTGAGATGGGTGTTGTTTGTGGCTGAAATCTCAGATCTCATGTTCCTGGTTTTAGGTCTCGTATCTTAGGTCTGGGGTTTCAGGTCTCAGGTCCAATTTCCAAGGTTTCAGATCCTATGTTTAAGGTCTAAATTATAAGGGTTTCAAAGTAAAAATCTCAGACCTTAGGTCTCAGGTCTCACATGTCAGGTTCAAGCCTCCAGTCCAAAGTTCCAATATCTCAAATCCAAGGTTTCAGGTTTCAAATCAAAGGTCTCAGATTTCAGGTCTCAAAGTTCCAAGGTTTCAGGTTTCAAAATCAAAGGTCCCAGATTTCAGGTTTCAAATCTTAGTTGGCAGGTCTCAGGTAAGAAAAGTTTCAAGGTTTCAGGTCTCAAAACAAAGCGATCTTAGCACTGAGACTATCGTAAACCTATGTTTAAGTATAGGAGTTTTGATCATCTTAGCGCTAAGATCGCTTTGTGCAAGTGGGCCCTGGTCTCAGGTCTCAAATCTCAGGTCCAAGGTTGAACATATGGGCCACTCTTTGAAGGGCAGCGTTTGTTTACGAAAATATCAATGTGTCTTAAGCTGTATGGATCATATATACTACTCAAGACAAGTTGAGGCTCACACAATTCTTTCATATTACTAAAGTTAATCTGTCATAACATGACATATGAACTCATGTTATATGAAATAATCAAGTGATCCTTAACTATTTTATAGTTGTATAGTTTAGTGTTATTGCATCATATTTCAACCACCTTTCAATATCTTAGCATTGTGTTTTATCAAAGTATGACTTTGTTATTAGGTTATGCCACCTGGGATAGTACCCATCAATTGTAAAATCGATCTTTGAGCTAAAGCTAAGATTTGGCCAAATGACCTTTTCTTGTGGCTTACTGATGAACCGCCTGTATTGTGTCATTTTGAGAAATGAATATTTTATGAATCAGCTTTTAAATAAACACACTACACACTAATTGTTGAAAATGCCCTTTCTTGCACAAGCTTTGCTTATCTACCTATACTTTTTGTGTGTCAGGATTATAAATATTAATAGGGCGGTCGGGTAGCCTAGTGGTTAAAGCGTTCGCTCGTCACGCCAAAGACCCGGGTTCGATTCCCGACATGGGTACAATGTGTGAAGCCCATTTCTGGTGTCCCCCGCCGTGACATTGCTGGAATACCATACTCACTCACTCACTATAAATATTAATAGAAATTTAATAATTTAATGTGTATCATAAACAAAATTGATTCCCACAGGAATTAGTTGCACTGATGTGTATCGCTCCAGTCACAGGATCTTGAAGCAATTAAGCATTATTCTCACCACATTCAAGTTGGAATATGTGTGTAAGATCTGGATCATGTTCAGTTTGAATGATGAGATTTGTGTAGGTGCTCGATGGTGAGATAGCTGACTGTCAGTAGCGTTGTTGATAGAATAGACTTGATCAATGGTCAGTGTCTTGTGCTTATGTCGGCATGACCTCCATAGGTCGCTGTGACATGGTCAGACAGGATTCATATAGCTGTGAGTAAGCTGGTGATGGTGGACATAAATCAAGCAATGTTTTATAACTTTGATTTTTTTACAGTTCCAAAAGATATGGACCTGTTTGGTTATGTAAAAGTACATTTTTGTGATCCTTCATTATTAATGGTTTTAAAAAATATATAATAAATTCTTGTTGCTGTTTTATTTTTGATTGATATTTCTTTTGACAACACAGATTGTTCAGGTTATATGAATACATTGTTTTTGGATTGGCAATATTTTATGATTGCGTATTTATAGACTGATGCTTTGGGTATGATTATGGATAACATTTCTACAGGACATGTCTGATTGGACTTTCATGATGGTCTTTTTTCCTATGTTTTACAAGGCATGTATTGATTTATGATCAATGATTTCGCAGTCAAAGGTACCAATTTGGGCCAATTTGAAGTAATTGATCTCTTTTATTTTTAACTATCGTCATAACAGGCTTCAAAGAAGTTTGAAGTCAACATTTGTAGTGATAGAGTGAAGTCTCATAACAATATCATGCTTCTTGTGATTAATGTTTATTTGGCGAATAGAGTCTTTTTAGAACTCCTTTTAAGATATTGAATGTTTTTGTGATTTGCAAATGGCTGAAAGTTGTTCCCAAGATGAGTTTAGTGCAACTTGTTTGTTGAACTTGATTTAGTCTTAGATGTCTGTTGGACTTGGTTTTATGTATTTTGACTGTTGGACTTGGATTTGTGTAGGTTGTTGTTGGACTTGGTTTTGTGTAGGTTGACTGTTGGACTTTGTTTTGTGTAGGTTGTCTATTGGACTTGATTTTGTGTAGGTTGTTGTTGGACTTGGTTTTGTGTAGGTTGTCTATTGGACTTGGTTTTGTGTAGGTTGTTGCTGGACTTGGATTTGTGTAGGTTGTTGTTGGACTTAGATTTGTGTAGGTTGTCTATTGGACTTGGTTTTGTGTAGGTTGTTGTTGGACTTAGATTTGTGTAGTTTGTCTATTGGACTTGGTTTTGTGTAGGTTGTCTATTGGACTTGGTTTTGTGTAGGTTGTCTGTTGGACTTGGTTTTGTGTAGGTTGTATTTTGGACTTGGTTTTGTGGTGTAGGTTGTCTATTGGACTTTGTTTTGTGAAAGTTGTTATTGGACTTGGTCTTCTGTAACTTGACTGTTGCTTGTTGATGGTGCTGTGCCCCATGCAGGTTTGGTTGGTGACAAATGGTAAAGTCCCCCATTTTGACCAGCCAATCCACATTCTAGTCCACACCTACAACAAGAATAGTGTCCATTGACATTGGTAACATTAAGATTATTTTGTTTTGTTTATTATTGCTTTTACCATGACACAAAATGCTTAATATGGTCCAATTCAAGAACTGGGTTCATAGTTCAATTGAAAGACGCAGTGTCTTGCATAATTATTAATCAATCAATCTTTATTACAGAAATACTGAAAGGCCAAAGGCCTATAGTACACATGTTTGTGGATAGTGGGTGGACAGATTGATGTCTGCTTGTTTAAATCACTCATCTCATTATTTCTAAATGATAGAAATGATCAAGAGAAAGAAAGGGTATGGATACAAATTTATATAATTTGCTAAACTCTGTGCTGGGAACTGGCACGGTGTGAGCTACTCTGTGTTTAGTTGCTCTCGGTGGCTGCTGTAACATTTTTGAAAATTTGAATATTATCTAATCCAAATTTGAAAAACGTTTCATTGGATTGAAATCTGAAATTAGCAACGTTACCATGGATCTTAAAGTGCAGGAACAGATAATTATCTAGATTCAAAGGTGATACCATTTGATTTCCCAATTGCTTAAGTGTGGTGGAAACTGACAGGTTTAAGGCAACGAGGAGCCATCATATTGCTGCAGTTGAACCCTTTGAAAAACTTCATCAGCTATTGCAAGACTTTGGGTCAAGGTGACCTTGAAAATAATTGCCTCAAGAACATTCTTCCTACCACTTATTTTGTTCCAAGCAAGTTCATTTGAATCTAATTTACGGTGATGAAAAATGTGATGATTCTCTTCAAACATTTATGGATAAGTGAAATATGTGAAATTTGGAGTGTGATTGAAGTAGGTAAATCTCACACCCCGTGTTGAATTGGACTCCCAGTGCTGAGGAAGATTTTGATGATCAAGTCAATTTTTTTTCAAGAATTATGTCTGGTCATGTAACAATATTATTAATCTGGAATTTATATTTATATTAAATCACATGCAATGGGTTGTTATTTGTGTAAAGTGGAATTTTGACTGATGATATCTGCTCTTAAATCACAAAGTTTGATGAAGATAGATGAAACAGTTTAAGCAGCCATGTGATTACAATTTGCATGGATAATTCTACTGCTGATTGACAAAGTATGTATGTGGTTGTGAGTGAGTGAGTATGGTTTTATGCCACTTTTAGCAATATTCCAGCAATATCACAGCTGGGGACACCAGAAATGCGCTTCACACATTGTACCCATGTCGGGAATCGAACTCGGGTATTCGGCGTGACCAGCCAACACTTTAACCACCAGGCTACCCGACCGCCCCTATGAGTTTATATGATTTTTCACCTTGCAATTAAATGTTTTTGTTTTAAATCACAGTTTCAACATCTCCTTGGTGTATTTTATTCTGAGATTGTTTCTCCTTCTTAATCAAATCTGAGACGTCAATGACAGAATAACCAGTTTCAATTATTAACGAAACAGATTCCATTGTAAAATAAAAGGCAAAATAGCTGTGAAAATATGAATAAATTACAGAAAATCAGTGATGACACCAGGTGTTCGCAGGAAAGGTAAGCATGTCCTGCCCTACAGGTGGCACCCACCGCTCACACAATTGGCATGAGGAAGCATGTGTTTGGTGCCTGACACTTCTTCACAGCAGTACTCCCGCCATGCGACCGCAGACTGTAAACAAACCAGACAATCAAGTGATGGACCAGAAATCCAATCACACGATAGCGCATTTACTGATGTTGTTGAAACTAAAAGCAATTTTAAATTACATCTGTGTACAAGTGCACAGATTCTATGGCTTGTGTAAAGAAAAAACCCTTAAGAAATATGTTCATTTTGCAACACAATGGGTGGCTGTTTAATGGCTCGGTCAAAAGCATTTCTTTTGTAGCTGACTCAGCATAATTGCTTATTATGAAAATCCAAATGAAGTCATTTTGTCTCCAAAAGGAGTGAATGTTGTTTTACGCAGCAGTCAGCAATTGTTTCAGCAAGATCACTGCGGAATGTAAATAAGAAAGTCTGGACCAGGAAAACCAGTGGTTGATAGCATGAACAAGCCTCCACATAGTGAGTCACGACCTTATAGTTTAAGGAATGGTTGAATCCCAAAAACAGCCCTGATGTGTATTCCACGCATCTAAGCGTCTAAGGCACCGTGATTTCACTGTGCAGGGTTGCATTTCTTGGGCATGCAATCTTTGTGGGTTCGAATCCCAGTTCACCCCAATTATGTTTCTAGGTTTGTCAGCACCTAGCACCATTTGGTAAATGTCTAAGACCTGCATCAATTCGGGCTTTCCTCCCACATCAAGCTGACAAGCTGTGATTTTTCTGGACTACGCTTGTCGTAAGAGGCAACTAACGGGATCAGGTGGTCAGGCTCGCTGACTTGGCAGATGCATATCATCGTATCCCAATTTCGTGGATCGATGCCCATGATGTCAATCACTGGATGGTCTGGTCCAGAATCGATTGTTTACAGACCGCCATCATATAGCTGGAATATTGCTGAGTGCGGCGTTAAACAACAAACAAACAATGATATAACTGGAATACTGTTAAAAGCAGTGTTAAACCTCAGCCAGTCAGTTGTCAGCTTTCGAAAAAGAGTTGGTTTCAGTCTGTATCTGCCTCAATTAAAATTTGGATCTAAACTAAAGAAAACACACACAGAACACTAATATTCCTGTTGTGTGTAGATGCCATTCTGAGAGTAGATGCCATTGCATTCAGAAACAACAGTTTGTATAACATGTACACAACACACATAGTACAGCCTTTATTATTTTCATTTGGAACTGCCCATTTACTTTGTGTTCAAGACATAGATATCAGATAAGCTGCTGTGAATGCTTCACTTTATCATACTGATAATTATGAAGCCTCAGTGCCAATTGGCTGATGAGAAACTTCACCTGAAGCAATCACCTAGGTTTTGTTAGAAATTCATACAGAGAGACATTTAATCAGAGTACAAAATCAGATTTCAATGAGATTGCCTTGTCTTCCAACTATTTGAAGCAAATGTCAGCAGGTATTGTGTTCCAGTCTTTAGATGAAGACTTTTGTCATTGTCGATAGATGAGTGGGAGTTGTCTCCACACGGAGAATCTCCAGAAAGGTCATTTATTTGAGCAGGAGAAAATTGCAGTTTCTATTCTGTACCATAGACAGGATTTAAAACAGTGTCCAGTTCTGCCCCCATTGATTTCCTTGGTGAAGTGACAAATTCAGCTGACTGCAGGTGGCATTGCCTGTGTTTGCTACAGGGGCAATGGTGCTCTGTTTTAACTACAGGGCAATGGTGGTCTGTGTTTACTATAGGGGCAATGGTGGTCTGTTTTAACTACAGGGCAATGGTGGCCTGTGTTTGCTGCAGGGGCAATGGTGGTCTGTTTTAACTACAGGGCAATGGTGGCCTGTGTTTACTACAGGGGCAATGGTGGTCTATTTTAACTACAGGGCAATGGTGGCCTGTGTTTGCTGCAGGGGCAATGGTGGCCTGTGTTTACTGCAGGGGCAATGGTGGCCTGTGTTTACTGCAGGGGCAATGGTGACCTGTGTTTACTACAGGGCAATGGTGGTCTGTGTTTACTGCAGGGCCAATGGTGGCCTGTGTTTACTGCAGGGCCAATGGTGGCCTGTGTTTACTGCAGGTGCAGTGGTGGTCTGTTTTAACTACAGGGCAATGGTGGCCTGTGTTTACTGCAGGGGCAATGGTGGTCTGTTTTAACTACAGGGCAATGGTGGCCTGTGTTTACTGCAGGGGCAATGGTGGCCTGTGTTTACTGCAGGGGCAATGGTGGCCTTTGTTTACTACAAGGGCAATGGTGGCCTGTGTTTACTGCAGGGGCAATGGTGGCCTGTGTTTACTGCAGGGGCAATGGTGGCCATGTGTGTACTGCAGGGGCAATGGTGGCCTGTGTTTACTACAGGGGTAGTGGTGGCCTGTGTTTACTGCAGGGGCAATGGTGGCCTGTGTTTACTGCAGGTGCAATGGTGGCCTGTGTTTACTACAGGGGCAATGGTGGCCTGTGTTTACTGCAGGTGCAATGGTGGCCTGTGTTGATAACAGTTTGATGGTGATGATGATGATGATGATGATGATGAGATATTGTATGAATGCCAACATGAGAATGATGATAACAGTTTGATGATGATGATGATGATGATGATGATGATTTACATGGATGATGATTGCTGATGATTACAGAACATTGCAATGCCAGTAAAAATGGCCCAACTCAATAATTAATGCATAAAATCAACTCTGCAGGCATAATTTTGAGAGGCATTCATGATTAAATTTCCAGATAAAGTAAAGAAGTCTCCAATCACATTACACTGCAACAAGACCACTCCACTGCTACTCAACTTGTGACGAAAGCTGTTTCCAAAGTCTCTCAACAAACTTCAAACAAAATGGCAGTCTTGAAATAATTGTCAAAAGTCGAAAAAGCATTTGGTGCTGACGTATTCACATTGAGATTTTGTGCTTGCATGGGAATCATAATTACTTCAAAAGGCATTTTTAACCTATGGTTTCCAAATGAATACTTTTATGAAAAACAACAAAGGAGAATATGGTCTGTGAAAAGAAACAAATTCTTGACACCTTGTCAGGTTAGTTTAAAAGCTTCATAACTTCCCCCGATGCCATCTCACAATACAACATGGTAACCAAGTGTTTCACAATGTTATATGTGTTTTTACAAGGATATTGTTCCAGGAAACTCCATAATCAATTGATTGTCCGGAACATGGCAGTACCATCTTTCATACTCAAGTGTGTGAAAAATAGTTCTGAAAAGAAAAATGTTCTGTGAATCTTCATTTCAATTGTATTGAGTATGGCTGCTTGATAATTGAATAATTCAACATTTTGCATAATTTTTAAGTTCTGTTTGGCGTAATGTTTTCCCCGCAGTTTTGGCAAGCTATAACAGAAGGAATATATATAATATTTACAATTTGTTCGAATTTACAAATTGTCTTTCAAAACCAAAATGTAGTGAAATTAAAATTTAAATTATCATACTTCCTAAAATATATACAATGTTAAATTTTATTAGATCTTTTGATTCCATAAATATAAAGGTTTAAAATATTTTATCATGTGTCATAATAGCCTGGCCTGATAGCTTAACTCTGGCTAAATTACTTTTACATATTATGTGTGAAACACTATTTAAAAACTTACTGCGTAATACTATAAGATGGTTATAGCAACAACCGAGAAATTTACACAATAATGGAGCAAACTGTGTATCACAATGTAGTAAAGTATGGTTTTAACGAACTCAAAGGGACCACTAATTTTAGTTTGTTATGACTGTAGTTTTTTGTAAGTATTTCATCCTATAAACAACATAAAATACAAAACATAAGTAAATACATGTTATAAATATGTTATTGATAGTTTCATTGACATACAGACACAAGAGTCAATTGTTAATTGTGGTTCGAAGTGAGGACAAGGTGTCAGTACTTCATCAAGTTAATCACTTGCCTTTGATTGTTTATTGTTGCTTTGAACAGGTGAAGTGAGGTGAAATGGGGTTTAACGTTGTGTTCAAGATTATTGCACTTATATAGCGATGTGCATGCGATGTGTGGCTGCTTGTACTTGTCCGGACTGATGCTGATTTATAGTGCTAGCTCACTGAGATACCATGCCGCAGTTAAACATGAATACCCCACTCAGACACAGTATACAGCTGACTCCGAGCCGACCAGTCCTTGTTTTAGCCCCTTAATGCCGAGCGCCAGACAGGGTAACACCAAGTACCATCTTTTAACGTCTTTTGGTATGACGCGGTCGAGGATCGAACCCCGGACCTTCTGCTTTCCTGGCGGACGCTCTCTGCTGTTCTGCTCTCACTAGACAACGGAGGCGGTCGCTTTGAACAGCCGTGCATGATGACACGTGAACAGCTCAGAGATTAACAGTTCGTTATGAACAGAAACATTCTCGTTCACAGAGTTCAAAATGAGTTTGTTATAACCATCAATTCTTTATAAGCGTGTTTGTTATAAACATAGTTTACTGCACACATCATATTGTGAGTACAGTGAGGTGATATCCATTGTGTGGTGAAGTATTCACTTTCACTTCACATACGTTCAAATGTTAAGTCTTTACTAATCAGGACTTCAGATAAGCTGCATATTTGCATAAAATACACAATATGTATCACCATAACCCAAGTAATATTGAGTTGTTTGCACACAGTATGCATGAAACATTTTAAAAAGGCAATAGTATAAGAATGATAAGAGAATTTATGGATGACAACTTCTTTATTATGAGGAACACGTTTCGGAGTATATGTTTACTCCTTCATCAGGTGAATGAATGCCATGAGGCAGAGAGCATATATATGTATATGTAAGGACTACAAAATTAAAAAGATAACAAAAGGTGGAAAATAACAAAGGGTAGAAATTAACAAGGGAAGTCAGTGGATGAATGGGGCTGATAGGTGATTAGCAATAGACAATGGAAGCCAACACCTTACAGTAATTAGCGCTGAAGGTATGGAAGCCAGTACTTAAGTTATCATAGGTAAGTTATAGGTAATGGACACTGGGCAAACGGGAGGCCAGGGGTAATTAGCACTGATAGGTGGAAGAATGGACAAATGGGAGGCCGGGGGTAATTAGCACTGATAGGTGGAAGAATGGACAAATGGGAGGCCGGGGGTAATTAGCACTGATAGGTGGAAGAATGGACAAATGGGAGGCCGGGGGTAATTAGCACTGATAGGTGAAAGAATGGACAAACGGGAGGCCGGGGGTAATTAGCACTGATAGGTGGAAGAATGGACAAATGGGAGGCCGGGGGTAATTAGCACTGATAGGTGGAAGAATGGACAAATGGGAGGCCGGGGGTAATTAGCACTGATAGGTGAAAGAATGGACAAACGGGAGGCCGGGGGTAATTAGCACTGATAGGTAAAAGAATGGACAAACGGGAGGCCGGGGGTAATTAGTACTGATAGGTGAAAGAATGGACAAACGGGAGGCCAGGGGTAATTAGCACTGATAGGTAAAAGAATGGACAAACGGGAGGCCAGGGGTAATTAGCACTGATAGGTGAAAGAATGGACAAACGGGAGGCCGGGGGTAATTAGTACTGATAGGTGAAAGAATGGACAAATGGGAGGCCGGGGGTAATTAGCACTGATAGGTGAAAGAATGGACAAACGGGAGGCCGGGGGTAATTAGCACTGATAGGTAAAAGAATGGACAAACGGGAGGCCGGGGGTAATTAGTACTGATAGGTGAAAGAATGGACAAATGGGAGGCCGGGGGTAATTAGCACTGATAGGTGAAAGAATGGACAAATGGGAGGCCGGGGGTAATTAGCACTGATAGGTGAAAGAATGGACAAACGGGAGGCCGGGGGTAATTAGCACTGATAGGTAAAAGAATGGACAAACGGGAGGCCGGGGGTAATTAGCACTGATAGGTGAAAGAATGGACAAACGGGAGGCCGGGGGTAATTAGCACTGATAGGTGAAAGAATGGACAAACGGGAGGCCAGGGGTAATTAGCACTGATAGGTGAAAGAATGGACAAATGGGAGGCCGGGGGTAATTAGCACTGATAGGTGAAAGAATGGACAAACGGGAGGCCAGGGGTAATTAGTACTGATAGGTGAAAGAATGGACAAATGGGAGGCCGGGGGTAATTAGCACTGATAGGTGAAAGAATGGACAAACGGGAGGCCGGGGGTAATTAGTACTGATAGGTGAAAGAATGGACAAATGGGAGGCCGGGGGTAATTAGCACTGATAGGTGAAAGAATGGACAAACGGGAGGCCGGGGGTAATTAGCACTGATAGGTGAAAGAATGGACAAACGGGAGGCCGGGGGTAATTAGTACTGATAGGTGAAAGAATGGACAAACGGGAGGCCGGGGGTAATTAGCACTGATAGGTGAAAGAATGGACAAACGGGAGGCCGGGGGTAATTAGCACTGATAGGTGAAAGAATGGACAAACGGGAGGCCGGGGGTAATTAGCACTGATAGGTGAAAGAATGGACAAACGGGAGGCCGGGGGTAATTAGTACTGATAGGTGAAAGAATGGACAAACGGGAGGCCGGGGGTAATTAGCACTGATAGGTGAAAGAATGGACAAACGGGAGGCCGGGGGTAATTAGTACTTAT
The DNA here is from genome assembly GCF_022045235.1 of Haliotis cracherodii. NCBI lineage: Eukaryota > Metazoa > Mollusca > Gastropoda > Lepetellida > Haliotidae > Haliotis > Haliotis cracherodii. Next base: position 10,309,012 of record NW_027266286.1, read on the forward strand.
AGGTGAAAGAATGGACAAATGGGAGGCCGGGGGTAATTAGCACTGATAGGTGAAAGAATGGACAAACGGGAGGCCGGGGGTAATTAGCACTGATAGGTGAAAGGATGGACAAACGGGAGGCCGGGGGTAAGTAGCACTGATAGGTGAAAAAATGATGTGTAATTCTGCAATGTAGCCTCATCAGCTTTCACACATGAATATCTTTACACGTCTATATTTACTGATCAAATGCCGGCATCAATTTTACATAAACTCGATTGCAGAGAATAATGTCTAATAGTGCTATGTCTCCTTACTGTAAGTGAAACATCGCTGCTGTGAGCTGATGTGACATTTGACAGCACATGAACAGGAGAAAATTGAAGCCAGAGAAATGAGGACGAGATCTTGTTTCCTCTCGCGAAATTACGTTTTCTCTCGCGAGATTACGTTAAAGGGCTTTTCTTCCGGGAGTTAGAGAAACATCGAATTTAAACCTTATTTCAGATTACGAAATAAAATTGGAAGCTACCCAAAACAGCATATAGGCAAGAATATTTTGATAAATGTCTACTCATTGGTTTAAAAATACCAACAGACTGGATCCAGAGAAGTAAGATGTATTGAAGAGCCATGGAAAACGATTCAACCCCGATGTGAATGATCGCATGTGAGTAAATACTCAATGGCTTGGGGAATTCTCTGGAGCCATGTCTTATGCAGAAACTTCAGACTTTTACTGAATGACAGTTTTAAATAAACATTAGGGCTGGGACGGACGACGTGGGTTGTGTGGGTCTTCAGAAGGACCCGGGTACCCACCGGACTACTTGAACCCATGGTTAGTCATGTGATAAACTGTTTAATAACTGAAAAAATAATAAAACTCCATGGTAGCAGAGCGCTAGTATAACCATGGTCACTGGATCAGTTTGCACTCAACAATCATTCTCAGCTCCCTGGGGAGTATACAACCCAAGCTGCCTGCTAGGCACTCTATTGTTAACAACCACATTTCATCCTACCGGTTACCCATTCACTGCTGGGTTAAATAACTAAATAGGCTGCATTAAAACAATTCCCATTCTGACATTTTGTACCCAGCTCTTAATTGAGACCTACACCGGGTACCTGGGTAGGTCCAGGTAATAGGGGGTCTGGCCGAGTAAATTTGGACTCATCCCAGCCCCAGCAAACATGTATATAATTAAGTTTCAGATTTCAATTTAATAAGAAATAAACAGCTCATGGTTGTTTATTCTTAAATGAGATATCAACATTGTGTACAGCATATCTAAGGATGTCAATAAAATTTACTTTAAAACTTTAAAATATTGACCCAAATTTAAAGAATGATGACTCCCAGAATACAATCTGATCTTGGCAACGTTGGACAAGTCCATTTTATGAAAAGGGTATTAAGTTTGGTATTTCCTGGATATTTTCACAATTTCAGGTCATTTATTTGTTCTTTTCTGCCAATAACGTTACCATATTTGGCCCACTTTTGGGTGAGATCGTTCAGTCATTGTGTTTATCTGCATGGCCCAGCTACATCTATGGGGAACAACTCACTAAACATTTCGCTCTAAAAAAATGAGTAATTTTCAACGTCATCAATTTGCAAGCACATGTTTGGATCTCAAGAAATGATATCATGATAGAACAATAGTTTATTGTGAAATAAACCATGCTTTGTTCTTCATGTTTTTTATGCGATTTTTCTTGTAGCTATCTAATATTATAATAATAATAATAAAAATAATAATCACTTTCTCTTTCTTTTTCAGGTAAGTTGATGATTTTATTCCTGTTTCTATAAGAAGATTGTCAGATGCATCAAGAAATATAAAAACTGTTTCGGTGAGTAGAATGGGAAAATATTTGATTGTGTCTGATTTATCAGCAGGTTGGCTGAACATGTTATTTGATCATACCTGTTGACTGAAGACAAGTTGATGGACTGCTCCCTCACGGAGCAGCACAATCAGAATACCAGTTGATCATGAACAGAATACCAGTAGATCATGAACAGAATACCAGTAGAGCATGAACAGAATACCAGCAGATCATGAACAGAATACCAGAAGATCATAAACAGAATACCAGTAGATCATGAACAGAATACCAGTAAATCATAAACAGAATACCAGTAGATCATAAACAGAATACCAGATGATCATAAACAGAATACCAGTAGATCATGAACAGAATACCAGTAGATCATGAACAGAATACCAGTAGATCATGAATAGAATACCAGCAGATCATGAACAGAATACCAGAAGATCATGAACAGAATACAAGAAGATCATAAACGGAATACCAGTAGATCATGAACAGAATACCAGTAGATCTTGAACAGAATATCAGTAGATCATAAACAGAATATCAGTTGATCATAAACAGAATACCAGTAGATCATGAATAGAATACCAGCAGATCATGAACAGAATACCAGAAGATCATTAACAGAATATCAGTTGATTATAAACAGAATATCAGTTGATCATGAACAGAATACCAGTAAATCATGAACAGAATACCAGTAGATCATAAACAGAATACCAGAAGATCATAAACAGAATACCAGTAGATCATTAACAGAATATCAGAAGATCATGAACAGAATACCAGTAGATCATGAATAGAATACCAGCAGAACATGAACAGAATACCAGAAGATCATGAACAGAATACCAGTAGATCATGAATAGAATACCAGTAGATCATGAACAGGATACCAGTAGATCATATACAGCATACAAGTAGATCATAAACAAAATACCAGTAGATCGTAGATCATAAACAGAATACCAGTAGATCATGAACAGAATACCAGTGGATCATAAACAGAATAGCAGTAGATTGTAGATCATAAACAGAATACCAGTAGATCATAACAGAATACCAACAGATCATGAACAAAATATCAGATCATGAACATAATACCAGTAGATCATGAATAGTATACCAGCAGATCATAAATAGAATACCAGCAGATCATAAACAGAATACCAGCATATCATATACAGAATATCAGAAGAGCCTGATCAGAAGCTACACCCCTGATAGTCACCCTGTGATGGTGGAAGAAGCAGTAAATGGTGTGATGGCTGTTGTCACAGGCCTTTGTGTTTTGGCCAGCATTTACTGGAATATTCATGGCTCGTGCGGAAAACTTAATGACCTGTTTCTACCAACACTGATGTCACCCTCTGTGTTTTGTGCTGTTGAAATCAATTTAGATTATATTTCTGAGTGAAAAACACAACCATTTGTAAAGCAATACCTTCAGATTTTGAAAATCTTGACATCAAAATCACTCAGTGGTAGTAAAACTGCAATTTGCTAGAGATTCATGGCGTCCCTTCTATGAACATTGATATTGCATCCTATATAATCCCTGTTCCTATAAAATGCTCAACAAGGCTAAACTAAGACAACGTAAACTCAACTCTGCCTGTCACTGTGTTTTATTTCAGTGTGTCAGTTTCATCTGTCAAGTTCACATCAAAGCGCAATCGACGTTTAAACTCGGAAACACGTCTTTTTCACCATGAGGCTAAAAGGTTGATCACTCAGATCGAAAGGTTGATTACAAAGAGTCAAAGGTTTATTACTTTTTTGGAATATTGTTTGATTTAGGATTCTGGTTATTTGCAAGTGTTCTTTTTATGTCCTTACCACTTGCTAATCGGAGATATTTTCTCAGAGAGAACTGAGTTAAACGTTGATGAGATTGTTCCATGTATTTGACTCTGTCATGAATTGTGTTTCTTGCAAATATCAGATTTTGATTACAATCTGCTCAGGTTTATTCAGAGGCTTGGTACCAGGAAATTAATGTTCAAACTGAAAAAATGAATAATTGTAACATCGAGATAGCCATGGTAGGAATCTGTAGGACTCATCTAGGACTTTATCCGATTTGGTAAAATTTCCTGCAATTTGATTGGCTAAATGAGGAAAGTATCTCAGAACTTTATGAATTGAAACGTTGAAGGCCACAACCAACTGGAAGAAATTTTTGTTGCTGAGCGATATTTTCCATTTTATCTTCTGCTCATGACAATGAATAAAACCTGAAGGATATATAAATGATATACTGTATTTGACGTAATAAGCGCTCAGGGCGCTCTCAAAATTAGAAATAAGGGGCTCTTATTTGAATATAAATTTGGTGAGAAAAGAAAACAGAGTTGAAAGATTGTACATTTCGTAGTTTATGCTGACAGCCTGAAATGATACAAAAGAAAAGTATGTGCGTATCATACACGACAGATATAGTTTCCAGAATTTAATTGCCCATAATTAAGGGTGCATATAACACATGAGTGCATATTATACCACGAATAAATAAGTCTTGTGTACATTGATCAATCAGAAGGGGTGCTAATTGGGATTGTTCACTAGCCAATATATTAATTAGCAAATATCGCCGTGGGCGCTTATTACATCGAATACGGTATGTGAAGATTAAGTTTTTCCCTCACTCACATGTAGCTCAGCTATGCTTGTCTGTTCATGAAACCTGCACTTTCCAGGGCCTGTTCATAGCACGTCTCACAGATTTGTAGTTTGCGAAGTGGTGTCAGTGTTTCTATCTGAATTTAACCATGGCCACCATGGGAGCCATATTTATTCGTCACCACTCCCCCCTTCCCTACAAGAAGACTCCTATCGATGAATGTTATGTGCGTAAATACAACAAACCAATCAGAATGCACGTATGACTTCAATTACTTCGTGATATAACTGGAATAGTGTTAAAAGCGGTGTTAAACCCAACTCACTCACTCACTTAATACTATCAAGTGACCCCACTGTTGAAGGCTTTTTTAAACCACAGTATTGATGATGAAAAATGTTGTGCTGTCCTTGAAATGTACTTACGACTTTCCACAGTTTTTAAACACAGTGTAATGCATTGAAATCATAATGAAAATGTAATTATGACGTAACGATCAAAGACTTGACTGCCCAGAGAGGTATTTTGTAATTTTGTAACATACAGAACTCACATATGTTTTGTGAATACTTATCATTGCTTTTAGAGTATTCATATATGAAGCCTCACATTTCCTTTTTGATTTTGAATCAAAATAAGTCGGTCTGTGATGCTGCAAATATTCAAGAACATTTAGGTGAGCTACAGAGCCATAGTTCCATACTGCAATACCAAACTGTGATTAAAAACCTATAAAAACCTGAAAAAATGAAATCACAAAATATAAGCATCAATGGACAGTTGTCTAGCTTTCCTGTTGCAGAATGAATTCACTGTTGAATATTTCTTCTTGATACTTTGCACATGTCCGCTTTATACTGGAGTAGCGTTTTTTATGATTATTTAAAATTTGAAATTTGGATGTATGACATTTCATGGAAACAACTGGGACTTATATTAAATTGAAGGTTGTATCTGGAACTTCTCTGAAATGTTTCAAAAAAACATTTTGACTGTAAAGTATATCTCTTGGAAGCTTAACACACCCTCATTCCGTGTTGTTTGTCCCCATTCCTGACCTCACAAGTTTGTGTGTCTCCCTACAGCTCCTTACTGCAATATGTTATTCCTTGAGGAGAGCCTAGTGAATGTGTTACTTGCGGAAGTTACTAATGAAGTCTTGTTCTTGTATGTCTTTGTGTTGCGTAATCTTTATGATGTAGTAGTTGCTTATTATGATGTATTGTGGGTAATCTATATTTTTGTGATTCATATTTGGAATTCAGTTATATGTTATCAAGGATATGTTTTGAGTGTAAGAAAAAAATAGATTAAAAACTGAGGAAAATTGATAAAAGTCATTGGCAGGTACTATGCGGTATCATTTTTTATCTTTGGTCCCATTAGATTTTATGTTTTTTTGTTTGTTGATTATTCCAGCTATGTGACGACCGTCTGTATGAGCATTGATCCAGGCAATTGGGATATGATGACATGCATCAACCAAGTCAGCGAGCATGACCACCCAATTTCGTTAGTCGCTTCTTACAGCAAACATAGTCGCCTCTTACGGCAAGCATGGGTTGCTGAAGACTCACTCACTCACTCACTCACTCACTCACTCACTCACTCACTCACTCACTCACTCACATTATTCCTATTTTCCTGAGTCTTGTCACCAGAAGTTTTGAACATTGTAAACTTTTAATGATTTTATAATTGTCAGCATATAAAAATCAAGGAAAAAATATCCCTGACAAACTTTGGATATTATTTACATTTATTTTCTTGAATATGCCTCTTTAAAGTTCCTCACATTGTTCCTAATGTTCAATTGATTATGATATATACTTTCAATTAGTATTATGTCTTACTTTTTTATATTTGCAGCAAAACTCAACAATGCATATTTCCAATGAAATGCAATATTTCATGTTTTACTTATGAATTTAAAATTTTTAACATGGCATAATATTTATTCATTGTAACATTTCACATCAACCTAATTTAGAGCTGGCTTATCAATAAAATATGAAAAGAAATTGCTTTCTTCCATATTGAAAGTAAGAGTAATGTTTTCTGTGATATTTACAGATATTCTTTTCTGACAGACAGTCACGTTCTTCTAGTTCCGCTGGTGTTGTATCAAGTAACCTAGGTAATTGACATACGTTACGTGACAGTGTTTTCTAATCACTGAAACTGTCACACTAGAACCATCCCACGGTGCACGTCAAGAGAAAAGACATGAAATCGAACGTGAGTGACATCACTTGCTATTTCAGTCGTCTTTGAAAATGACATTAATCCTGGTTTTTACATAGCGTTCAGTGGTATAGCCTCATCATGTAGCCTCAATAACAGGACTCTCCTCAGGGAGTTGAGATGCATATTATTACCGTGATGGACTAGAATGAGGAGAAGCTGTGATTAAGGAGCACAATAACCGTGATTAGATGTTAAAAAAGCTAGTAAGGTTTTTTTTAAGAAACGACAGTTATTTCTATATATAACAGTTATTATTCTTGTACGTGTAGATGGTATTTTGTTCCCAATGTGTGCTAACATAATTGTTGTTTTTCATTAGGATCCATGTGTGTGGGATGTTCTCCATTTGTGTGATTTTCTCTCTGTAAGAAATGGTTTGACAGTATAAAAAGCCGGACATTTACAAATAAATTGGTTTGTCGTTTTATAGATCTATGTACAACATATTTCTCATTGATTATCATACATATGTGCTTTGTGAGTTTTGTCTTGGTGTTGATAAGAATCTTGTACATACTTCAGATATGTTCCACTGTGGCCTAGTCTTTGGTGCTATGCAGAGTTATGTCCCTTTGGCATGCCTGGACCCTATGATTGTTGATTTGAATCCCAGATTTGCCCTGATAATGTTTCTAGGTTCGTCAGCACCATACCTGTGCTTATGGGTTTTCGCCAAAGTAGTCTAAGATTCGCTTCACTTCAAATTCATTTTCCTCCCACACAGAGTTAAAAAAAGTGCCTGCCCATAGGCCTGTGGCAGGTAAATATCCTGTTGGACCTGTAGTTTCAAATTTCATTTTTTTGGTCACAATAAGCTGCAAAAATTTAATGAGGACCAGAAGTTTTTTGTCACGGTCTTCTGCTTCTAAAGTTAGTCGGTCCTGATGGCAGCCTGACAATTTATTTTATTTAAAAATAAACTGACACTCAGTGATAACACTGCAATACTGGCATCAAACCAAAATACTCACTACTTCATGGCATTTAAACTAAATGCCAGTGAGTGAGTGAGTGAGTGAGTGAGTGAGTGAGTGAGTGAGTGAGTGAGTGAGTGAGTGAGTGAGTAGATAAATGAGTGAAAGAATGAGCAAATACATGAATGAGTGAGTGAGGGGTGTTTAAATCTGCTTTCAACTGTAGTTCAGTCATGTCCCAGAGTTATATTTTAACATGGGAGGTAATCTGGTTGGGCACATGTGCCTTCGATGAATCTCATAAGCAAGGCATGGTGCTGACAAACCTAGAGACACAATTGGAGCTGATCTGACCCGTAAAGCCATGACACTAGATCCTGGCACAGCTAAGGGAGACAACACTGTACAGCTTGTCCCTTGGATGACTACAATAGCTGATCCCTGTGCTAACATGAGAATACCTTCATGTGACTCTGATGCATCAGCTGAAGTCTACAGCTTTACTCATGTTAGCATGAGCAGAATTACACCTGACGTTTGTGATTTCTGTAGACCAGAGTCATATCTCCAGGGAGAAAAGTGGATGTCTGTCTGGAGATCTACACGAAACGTTGAAATTAGTCAATAAGCAAAGTTAAGCTCATTTTCCTTGTTGCTAAACATGAGAAATTTCAATTAATTGTGACTGATAGTTTGCTTCAAATCCTAATCAGACGCTCAGAGGGGGCACAGGTGGCCCAGTCGTCTAAGGCTCCACGATTGGCTGTGCAGAGTTGCGTCCCTGTGGCATGCCAGAAACCTATGATTGTGGGTTCGAATCCTGGTTCGCCCCGATTATGTTTCTAGGTTTGTCAGCACCATACCTGTGCTCACGGGTTTCACCAAAGTGGTAAATGTCTGAGACCTGCATCACTTCAGGCTTTCCTCCCACATTAAGCTGACACGCCGTGATGTAACTGGAATACTGTTAAAAGCGGCGTTAAACCCAACTCACTCACTCACTCACTCACTCACTCACTCATGCTGAGAATGTCATTGACACATCTCTGTAGACATTAGGTCATTGAATAGAGGTTACAATAGCTCTAATCGAGGTATCGTGTGTCGGATTAGAATTGACAGAGGTATGCAATATGAAATAAAACTCACAGTAAATTATCAAGGTGAGGGGAAAGAGATATTGTTTATTTTGAATGAAAGATAAATAGATCAGAAAATTTCTTTTTTGAGTTTTGAATATAACTGTTAAACATTCTCTGAGATACTGACTGCTATCGTGGTCTAGTGGATAGAGCATGTGCCATTAGAGTGGAAGGTCGGTAGTTCAAACCCGGCTGCGTCATACCAAAAGATGTTAAAGATGGTACTTGTTGTTACCCTGCCTAGCACTCAGCATTAAGGGGCTAAAACAAGGACTGGTCAGCTCGGAGTCAGTATACTGTGTCATTGTGGGGTATTCATGTTAAACTGCGGCATGGTATCTCAGTGAGCTTGCACTATAAAATCGGCATCAGTCCGCTCTGGTACAAGCAGCCACACACACACACGAGCATGCACATCGCTATATAAGTACAATAATCTTTAACGCAACGTTAAACCCAATTTCACCTCATCTCTGTGACTGCAGTGAATATACAAGTTTTTACAAGAACTGACATCGTGGAAATCATGGTACTTGGCACTGCAGCTGACGTCCACAGTCCTGGAAGTGCAGGGTTGTAAGCCACCATGAACAACCAACAGTCTGATTGACAAGGCTGCTCTATGTGTAATGAACCACAAGATTAATTTCATAGTGGGTTCGCTGAGCCCAAAACGAGTGCTATGAAATGTGACATGCTCCGTGTGGTTGTGCATTACTAAGTAAATGGGGAAACGACGTGTGACAAGGTTTGGTCCCAGGGAGATGTGATGCGTTATTAGCTGTGTCTCTGCGCTGATCACAATGCTTGTTCTGGTCTATGTCAGTCGTGTTTGCGGGAGCTAAACGGCTGAATCAAATACCTACACAGTCAGTGTGGGATGAGTATATACGCGATATAGGACACAGGGTTGATGATAACAGAAAGGATTGACGATGATGACGATGATGATGATGATGATGATGGTGATGACAATGGTGTTGTGACAGTGATGACAATGATGATGTGACAGTGATGACAATGATGATGTGACAGTGATGACAATGGTGGTGGTGATGAGACAGTGATGACAATGGTGGTGGTGACAGTGATGACAATGGTGTTGTGACAGTGATGACAATGGTGGTGGTGACAGTGATGAAAATGGTGATGTGACAGTGATGACAATTATGGTGTTGACAGTGATGACAATGGTGGTGGTGACAGTGATGACAATGGTGGTGGTGACAGTGATGAAAATGGTGATGTGACATTGATGACAATTATGTTGGTGACAGTGATGACAATGGCGATGTGACAGTGATGACAATGGTGGTGGTGACAGTGACGACAATGGTTGTGGTGACAGTGATGACAATGGTGGTGGTGACAGTGATGACAATGGTGATGAGACAGTGATGACATTGGTGATGAAACAGTGGTGACATTGGTGATAGTGATGTGACAGAGATGACAATAGTGATGTGACAGAGATGACAATGGTGATGAGACAGTGATGACAATGATGGTGGTGACAGTGATGACAATGGTGATGTGACAGTGATGACATTGGTGATAGTGATGTGACAGAGATGACAATGGTGATGAGACAGTGATGACAATGGTGGTGGTGACAGTGATGACAATGGTGGTGGTGACAGTGATGACAATGGTGGTGGTTACAGTGATGACAATGGTGATGAGACAGTGATGACATTGGTGATGAAACAGTGATGACATTGGTGATAGTGATGTGACAGAGATGACAATAGTGATGTGACAGAGATGACAATGGTGATGAGACAGTGATGACAATGATGGTGGTGACAGTAATGACAATGGTGATGTGACAGTGATGACAATGATGACATCACGTCAAAGACCATGTTTGTTTCCCCACAGGAGTAAATTGTGTGAAGCCAATTTGTTATGTTTCCTGTGATATTGCTGTGAAATATACCTAAAAATGGCATAAAATCATTCTCTCGCCCTTTCCCTCTCTCTCCCTCTCCCTCTCTCTCTCTCTCTCTCTCTCTCTCCCTACCTCTCTCTCCCTCTCTCTCTCTCTTTCTCTCTCTCTCTCCCTCTCTCTCTCTCCCTCACTCACTCTGTCTGTCTCTCTCTCCCTCTCTCTCTCTCTCTCTCCCTCTCTCTCTCTCTCTCTCTCTCTCTCTCTCTCCCTCTCTCTCTCTGTGTGACTAAATAGACAAATCAATGTCAGAAATATATAATATCAAAACAACTTTCTTCACAAAGGATGCATGTTTCTTTAACCATTTCTGCTCAAGCAAATACAGATGGCATCGGTTGAGTGCATAGGTAAGCACCTGTGGAAGAGGCACTTTGCCATGCCATTCAGTCGTTAATTGCAATCAATAGCGATGCGTTGAATGTGTTCTGGTCTCAGCTATCTTGTCAGTAGCACACACATAGCACGCTCACTACTACAGGCCACAAGTAGGTGTCTTTCTAGGGGTCCAATATTGATTGACAAAAACAGTAACCCACTTTGGCGAGGTGTTTGGGAACTAGGTCATGTGGGTGTGGCTCTTTAAAGGCATCATCGATTGTCCTTTTGTTTTTTTCAAGGTGAAATGTTTTGCTCATTGTAGGTGTGTCTCGTGATTGCAGTATGTGAATGAGTATTGTTTTACGCCGCTTTTAGCAATATTCCGGCAATATCACAGCAGTGTATACCAGAAATGGGCTTCACACATTGTACCCATTTGGGAAATCGAACCAGGGCCTTCGACATGACAACAAACACTTCAACCACCAGGCTGACCAATCGCTTCCCACTATGTGTGTCTGTGATAGATTTGACAAAAATCAATTCCAGTTATTGTCATGTAAATTGTGATGCTTATAAATTGTGATTCCTTGTGGTGTTCTGAATTTTGAAATTCAGTATATTTTCCCTTTTTTCTTTCCTCTTCACTTAATCTTGGGAAGTGAGGATATTGATCTGGAAAACATTATATTCAGGATTGAATGGGTGTATTTTAATTAGGTCATCTGGAAGTGTTTCTTTCATAATTACAGTGCTAGTAGTTGGCCTTTTCATTGGAAAAACTCATACAGATCTAACATAAATGTGCATGTGATTCAAAATACAGACCCCACTAACACTGAAGTTAGGTTTGAAACCATTTTGAAAAGGAATTCAGTTATATGGCAGCATGTCAGCTTGATGTGCGAGGAAAGCCCAAAGTGATGTAGGTCTTAGACTTCTTGTGACAAACACAGATATGGTGATTACAAACCAAAGATTGAAGCACGAATATGGGATTCGAACTCAAGATAATAGGATTCTGGGATGGTATAAAATGCAACTTTTTTTGCCTTAGGCCACTGAGCTACTTGTGCCTGGCCTGTTGTTACTCACTCGATCACTCACTTATGAACAAATAAACGAACGAATGAACGATGATGATGGCATCGTCAAAATATAGGTTCAGGGAAATGGACTTTTGGAGGGTCATGAAAATAATTGACTATTATTTTACGGTATTAAGTATTTATTAAATTTGTGTGATTCAATTATAAATACTTTCAAGCCAAGGAGAATATCATAAAAAAATGTTTAAGCATTTGAGAAGAATTCCATAAAAGAATGGGGCACTGGTGGCCCAGTCATCTGAGGCTGTATTTACTGAGCGGAGTTACTTCCCTTAGGCATCTAAGATGAGTGTATGAGAAATTCAGTAGACGAATCTCAGTAACATGTGGACTAGGGCTGGGGCAACTCAAAATTTACTACCCGGGTACCCACCCCACTATTACCCAACCCTACCCGCTGTAGGTCTCATGAGATGTACAAAATGTCCGATTTGGAAATGTTTTCCCTGGCAAAATGTATTTTGATACATGTATAAAACGATCTGGTCATGCAAACACTGAAGTTTACTGCATGAAGTTTTATCTTTATTCAAACCTATAAAAGTCCGAAGAAATGGGTGCATTGTCAGAAAGAAATGGGAACATTAGTGACTTGTCGTGTAACCATAGAGCTTTTAGATAATTTTGTCATTAAACAATATATCATATGACACAGGTCTAGGTAGCCCTGTGGGTACCCGGGTCCTACTCAGTACCCACCCGACCCGATTACCCGAGTACCCGAGTTACTCATCACAGCCCTAATAATGTGAACACTTAGGAAAAAAGGGATGCTGTTATTGGAATGGTATCAGTTCCTTAAGGGGGACGAGGAGGGGCAATTTGTCAGTCCCAGCAAATAATTCAAGTCTTTTGTACCCCGTTTGTTTTCCTGCTAAGTCAAATTTGATACTGTATATAAATCCTGCAGTTAACAATTACCGTAATACGCACAAACAATGTCTCCATTACTCACATGCAAAAGTTACAGCTTCCTGACTTGGACTGTATGTTGGAGTCGGACCAGAGACTGAAGCCCACCTTTAACACTTGACTAGACTCTGTATAGGTCTGCTATTACAACAGCTATATAAGGCAACACATTTTTATTTATTTTTGGTTCAGCCCAAACCACAATCCGAAAATAAATTAAAAATAGTTTGAATACAGCTCAATGTTTGATGAATTTGAAAAAATAAGATACAGCTACAATAATCCAACAGAAGGAATATTGAGTTTTAAATATTCATATTATAACATACATGTATTATGTTTTGTGTATCACACACTTATTAATGACAGAAATCATAAAATGTTCTCGGATCGATGTAATTGCTTCATCTATGTTATTGTACAAATGTATACATCATGCATATTAATACACAAATTATTTTTCACTCTGACTGACCCAGACTAATTGGTAAGCTGATACCCCTGAAATATAAGATTTAAAAAAGTGTAGCCTTGGGGTCGTTGCTGCCAAGCGGTGCCGGAGACTTCCAGCCATGAGGATTGTACTGCCTCTTCTTTCACATGCGCCATGTGGGTCTCCAGGGATCAACATCACTCTGTTGGACGTTTTAAAAACCATCTTGCCTGCCTTGCCTGATGACCTCAGTGTTCACTATGTGTATTGGTGTTTTTTACAAAATTATTTTTATGTTTCTTAGACCAATTATTACCAAGACTTTCAAAAGATCTCTTAGGCCAGATCAATTTACCATATTTGACGTAATAAGCGCCCCGGGCGCTCTCAAAATTAGGAATAGGGGGCTCTTATTAGAATACTATTTGTGTGGAAAAAACAGAGTTGAAGTATAAATTTCGTGGTTTATGATGACGGTGTGAACTGTTTTTATTACGTCTAATACGGTAATTACTTCTTGACTGATCTTTATTCCAAATTACCTAAAAAAATGTAAAAATAAAAATCTCTTTTATTACAAAATGTATAAATGCATTGTACCAATTACTAATTATCTGTTCTACCCAACCTTCCTACCCATCCTTCCACTTCTTGTAAAATCTTGGCCATGATGAGGGAGAAAAAAATGTCAAAATGTCAATGTTACTTTACATTTTGAGGTTACTAAAAAGGTTATTAACAGGTTACTAGACATGTTTACATTTTCTTTTAGGTGATTCAGTTTAATTGGGGCTGTGCAGATCCACCTACATAAAAAATAGCAAATTGAAAATATTTTTTGAGGACTTCTCTGATATGTTATTAAATACTGCCAACGCTTATGATATGAACAAAAGGAAAAGGAACAAATAAGTTGACATGAAATATCACTCAAATTAGTTTGTGTTGAAAAGAGAATTTATTATAAAAAACAAAATATATACCATAGTATTTTGTGCAAGGTTTGAAGCTATGTAAACTGATAGGAGTTACGGCCCTTCAATATGGCATATGTGATTGGGCTTGGTTTGGTTGGTTTGTTGTTTAACACCGCAGTCAGCAATATTCCAGTTATATGACAGCGGTCTGTAAATAATCAAATCTGCACCAGACAATCCAGTGATTGATATCATGAGCATCGATCCACGCAATTGAGATTGATGACATGCATCAACCAAGTCAGCCAGCGCGACCACCCGATCCCGTTAGTCGCCTCTTACGACAAGCATGTGATTAGGCAGTCATTTATCCTGGGAAATGGTGACATCCATATGCCTCCTGAGTGAAATCAAGATTTTTTTTCATCATATCTCACATTATAAAAACAAGACAAAATTCCATAAACCAACTAAAAAAAATAATCACCTTACAGGTTGTTTTTTTAATGGTTAAAAAGGTGACAGGCGAACCTATGAAAAAAGTGAGATTGATCTGGCCTTATTGTAATAATTACATCGAGAGTGAGTGAGTGAGTTAAAATATAGCATCACATCAGCAATGTCTCATCCCTAGAGTGATGAGATTCAAAAGAGATTTAAAAAATTAACATGAAAAACTGATATGCACTTAGGGACTCTGTTTATGTAAATTTTGCCATTGTCTTCATCCAAGTCATTGCAAATTTGTATAAAAAATTTGAATGTCATATTTGCCAACATGTGAATGCTAAAACACGATTAAATATCACAATTACATAATAATAAAACAGCATCCAAAAACTAAATTTAGGTTTTCTGAATCTTTCATCTGTTTTGTACAAATTTTGTGCCACGACGATCACTGATAATGTTATGACTTTTTATTAAAACTGTGCAATACATGTTTTCATGTTATTATGCTTGAGTACAAGTTAATTTCTACGTTCATGCATCGTTACTCCATGTTGTGATACCAATTATACAAAAAACATGTAGCAATTTGTAGCAATTTTGGGATTTCGATAAACACACATGTAGCCAAAATAGGGATTTCATGACATTTTGAAATCCTTTAATTTGACATAGTCGCGTGAGAGAAAGTTTCACCATGTACAAATTGATTTTGTAATTGGCAAAATATTACCATGTGGTGAGTAAGTGTTGCCAAATCATTCACCATCAAACCCACGTCAATTGCAGAAATTAACAACTGGGCTATTGACAAAATTTATGCTGTCTTGACATTTGCTGCTTGTTACTGGGTATAAACATATTTCAGACTACTCCATGGTATTTGTCCTCTGATAAATCAGTTCGTAGACAGCATGAGTCAGTGTTTATTTAGTGATTTCCGATTAATCATTTTCTCCCAAGTTGTCAGTTTTCATTTTGCAAATTCGTTTTCATTGCTACGTTATAGGCACATGGTATGCTTTATGCAATTTATCAATATGTGTTCATAATACCTTAAAGAGAAGTATTTGTTGAGTTCATCCCCCCCCCAATTTTTTTTTAAATTAATGTGTTTTAATAATTCAAATCAACACATTACACCTAAACACACAGAGACCATTTTTATGTTCAACAAGGAAGGAAAGAAAAATACCCCTTTAAATAAAACTTAGATACAGACATAGTCAAGAAATGATGAAAATAGTGGTCATGTATAATAATGACTTTAACAATAATTATGATATTAATAATTACCTAAAGGATATACTATAAAAAGCAAATATAAATATTAAAACTCTTTTTCACTTTTAAAAAAGAAATGGTTATTTTTATTCCAACAAGTAAATGGTTAAATAATTATGACCTTATGACACAATTT
This sequence comes from Haliotis cracherodii, assembly GCF_022045235.1. Lineage (NCBI taxonomy): Eukaryota > Metazoa > Mollusca > Gastropoda > Lepetellida > Haliotidae > Haliotis > Haliotis cracherodii. The sequence goes on from NW_027266286.1 coordinate 10,325,275, forward strand.
ATTTTCGAAATGCTAGAAAGAAGTTCTGAGTCATGCCCTGTATTCCTTTTTGAAACCAATAGCCATATGGCTTGAATATGGCCAACGTATAAAAAATCACACTTTCATTATTCTGAAATGTACATATAATTAAATTTCACCCCTGCTGTTTTGACATTGCGCATTCATTGGCTGAAATTACACGTAAAAAGGTGTCATTTTTATTGTGTAATAATTTCACAGATTTCGCTCAATCTGTTCTCGACATATCACCATGCGTCTGAAATTGACATTCTCCGAACTGATTATAAATGACAGGTTTTGTTAGCTCATTTTTTTTAGCATGCTCCTTCATTGATGTGAGAAGAGTTTTAAGGACTCTTTCTGTTCATAGCCTTTTTGGGGTGAAAAACTATAAGATGGATTTTCAACAATACTCTTGTTGACTTTTTAAATACTTTAAGATTAAAACCCTCCATTTAGATATGAGACAAATAAACCAACTTTTTAATTTATTTACTTTTAATTTGTTGTGAAAAGATTTGTAGCATGAATGTCTTTTAATGCATGGTTTTATTGCTTCATCCCATTTCATTCTTGAAGTCGTTAATCAAAGTACATGGCACCATTAGTGTAACATTTTGTTTGATGTTTTGTCGTTTAAGGATCTTGTTTCTAAGGGTGTCAATTTTAATCCTTTTTGTTCTGTCTTCAACTTAATGTCTTTTTTAAAAAGTCTTTTTTACAGGATTGTCAAATAATTTAAAGACTATTTTTTCATTTGAATAAATAATTTTGTCATGCTGAATATCATTTTGTCTTTGTGTAATCGGACCTGCTTTTAATGATTAATTTCTTTTTTGATTTGTAAGAATATTTGTGTAGCGACACCTACATTCAATAGTATCACATTTAAAAGAATAAAATAATTTAAAAAAAGCATTAAAAAAAAAGAAGAATCTGATTTATGATTAAAAATCTCTAATTAAATTATATTCATCATGAAATTATTTTGAGAAATTGCAATATGTATATGTCACACATTGTAAGAAATTCACATTTAAGAATCTAACTGAAATATACATGAAAACCTCCTGACTTGTTGATGGCGTATGATATTACTGGCGTGTGTCATGAGCCCTGAGTCTATGAATAAATGATTTATATGCTTGAGAGCATATTAGGAACTGCATATTTAATACACAAGACTGCAGCCATCTCAAAGAGAATTTACAAGGATAGTCGTCAGTTGATTTTATTATAATAGGTGATTGGTTGATGATGATTTCATGAGTGAGCAAGCTCGTAAGGGTCTGACTCATATCCAATTTCTTCCTTCATGGGCTTGAGACAAGAACATGTCCATCAGGGTCAGATAGCCTGTGGTCAAGAGAGCGGTTGACCTTGGGCAAGGCCTGATGGGATTGGGATGGGGCTGGTTGGATGAGTCAATTGTTTTGGTTGGAAATAATTAGACTTGCTGCCTGGTTGTTTAGATTTGACGCAAAACTGAGATTATATAAACTCAGAAAGTTATGACTTCTGATCGAGCGGTAATTTGTCAGGGATGTGGTCAGTTGGGATGGGGTTTTTTTGGATAAGGGACGGACCAGTTGATATTCTGGATCCTGTTGTGTTTTTTTTAAAATATTTTGTTCCAGAAAGTACTGGAAAACAATAAACTGGCCCATTTTTATAAAAACACAAAATACATTTGCTGGCCATGCTGGATGACCTGAACAAATGTGGCATCTCCTCCTTTCAGAGGCATAGATTGTACCTATGTTCTGGGAGCAGTGACCAAAAAAATAAAGAAAAAAATGAAATGGTCGTTAATTAAAAATAAAAACTGATGAATGGTGACATGGTTGTACATTATGATACTGTGTAGTATGATGTCCCGTCTCTTACAGACCCTGTATTTCAAAGAACGATCACCTCAATTTCATTCTCATCCCCTTCTTAATCCTTTCATCCAATTCTCATCCCCTTTTCAGCTTCTAGAATAAAAGAACTTAAGGGTCCCTTTCCCTCTACAGTTCTTTTAAGGGGTCAGCATGGTATTGGTGTGAGGTCAGGATAGTGTGGGTGTGAGGTCAGGATAGTGTGGGGTGAGGTCAGGATAGTGTGGGGTGAGGTCAGGGTGTTCTCAGTGAGGTCAGGATAGTGTGTGGTGAGGTCAGGGTGTTCTCTGTGAGGTCAGGATAGTGTGTGGTGAGTACAGGGTGTTCTCTGTGAGGTCAGGATAGTGTGTGGTGAGGTCAGGGTGTTTTCTGTGAGGTCAGGATAGTGTGTGGTGAGGTCAGGGTGTTCTCTGTGAGGTCAGGGTGTTCTCTGTGTGAGGTCAGGATAGTGTGTGGTGAGTTCAGGGTATTCTCTGTGAGGTCAGGATAGTGTGTGGTGAGGTCAGGGTGTTCTCTGTGAGGTCAGGATAGTGTGTGGTGAGGTCAGGGTGTTCTCTGTGAGGTCAGTGTGTTCTCTGTATGAGGTCAGGATAGTGTGTGGTGAGGTCAGGGTGTCCTCTGTGAGGTCAGGGTGTTCTCAGTGAGGTCAGGATAGTGTGTGGTGAGGTCAGGGTGTTCTCTGTGAGGTCAGGGTATTCTCATTATGAGGTCACGGTGTTCTTAGTGCAAGGTCAGGGTGTTCTTAGTGAGGTCATGGTGTTCTTAGTGCAAGGTCAGGGTGTTCTCAGTGTGAGGGCTTCAGTTGCTGGGTGTAGCATGTGTATAGTCCAGACATTGGTCTCTCTCACTCGCTCTGGTTAGGATTTTTAAGATTATTATTAGTGTTGATTACCCAACACAATAATGTCACATAATCTGGTCAGACACATAGTCTGGATTTATAATCATTAATCACCAAGTAAAAATTTCTTTCATCTCAACTTTACGAAAATGTCAATTGTATTAAGTAAAGGTGGCGGATGGGGAATTATTTCAACATGGACCCTTTTGATGAACTTTTATTGAAATTCATCACAGCTTAAAAGGAAACTGGTGGTAATTGTTTTCACTTTGCCCCAAATCTGCCTGTATGGTCTCTGCAGCCCATGGATATTGATACCACTTTGTGGAAATAAGTATTGTTTCTTTGATGATGGTGCACCTACTGCCTCAGAATGTTGTCAGTAATGAAAAGTAAATGATAAAAGTATGCCTTTGAAATGTTATATACCCTTATTTATCTTTCAATGGAAATAAAATCTAAACCAATTTTTTTTTATGATAAATGTAAAATCAGATTAATAGACAGATTATTATGCACACCCTTAGTCTGTCTTGCAGACCCTGATACAAATATATATCAAATACAGCCCATGCAAGTCTATTGGTTTGGCAAGTCTAGATTACTGCAGTATCTGAAAATGAAGAAAGTCTCTGGGCTCCCTTTTATCATATTTTTATTAAGATAATTGAATAACTGTTTTTTTTCTGTACGATATGTTCATTTCAGAGACTAGATTTTAGTCTAGCACACCCTCTTCACAGCTGTATTTGTTTTTTAAAGTACACATTATACACAATGAAATATGGTACTGCCTTTTGGTAAAAAATAATAGGAATGCTTTTCAGGGTGAAACAATAAATGTTTTAGAGGAAGCTTATGCTTTGAATGTTCTTTATATTCCATGGGAGTTACCTCCCTTATGGTACTGATTCACTGTTATATTCATCTACACTGTAGAGTTTTCTATTACTGAATTTATTAAGATTCACTGAAACACAAAAGTTCTTCTTCATTTTAACTTATTCCACATTTGGGAAATTTGGTGTCGATGTAATCCAAGTGAAGACAAATACAAAGGTCACAGTACATTAATAATTACACTTTCAGGCAAATTGAAATAAAATTCAGAAAATGTGAGGCAGGTTTTTATGTTTTTTTGCGATTTTTGTTTTTAATGAACTTTTGAAGGTATTTATGGATATTATTTGTTGCCAGTTTGACTCACAGACATGTTTGGTAGCATGAAATATCTTATGGTACAGTTCTTCAAGAAAAGATGGATGTCAACACACACAGTGAATAGCTTCATCTGTAGATGCTTGTGGTGACATAGTGATGTAAAGTGGCAGTTAGGTTGGGGGGTAATAATCTAATAATCTAATAATCAATTTATTATGGCCTCACATGTGTTTCTTGTCTGTGAAAGGAAAATTCAAACAATATCATTTAAGGGACCTTATGGGTGAAAAATCACATTTTGACTTTTCATTATATTTTAAAACTACAGTATCTTCGGAACACAAAAATACAATTCACAAGCTCCAATTCATATTAATCACACAGATGCATGGTGTCAAACATTTAGACACATTTTCCGACTTATGACTGTTTCAGTAATAATATGCAGCTTTTAGACATAATGTCTGATGAATTGAAAGTAGACATGTATGCTGAAAGGTTTTGAAATAATGTTTTTATAACATCATGAACTAACGAGAGAGAAATTTGATATGTTTTTACAGGCCGCACACATGTCGGCGATCTTCATTGAAATCGTCTTTATGATGTCACAGCACAATTGTATTCTAGCACCCATAAGGTCCCTTTCCTCCCGGTGGGTCACATATTCTGATGGAAAACAGGTAAAATCTGAACACATACAACATGAGGATGAAATTTTTATCAAGACACAGGGAAACGTGAATCACTGGTGGTGGCTATACACTGCCTAATAATGTTCCGTCAAAGTTGCAGTACATCCTTGATGTGAAAACCAGACTCCATTGGTATCTGTTCCCCTTATTTCTTGCCATGAGTATATTACTCTCGGTTATGTACATCCTTGATGTGAAAACCAGACTCCCTTGATATCTGTTCCCTTATTTCTTGCTATGAGTATATTAGTCTCGGATATTTACATCCTTGATGTGAAAACCTGACTCTCTTGGTATCTGTTCCCTTTTTTCTTGCCCATGAGTATATAAATCTTGATAGGCACATCCTTGACATGAAAACCTGACACTCTTGGTATCTGTTCCCTTATTTCTTGCCCATGAGTATATTAGTCTTGGATATGTACATCCTTGATGTGAAAACCTGACTCTCTTGGTATCTGTTCCCTTATTTCTTGCCCATGAGTATATTAGTCTGGGATATTGATCCAGGGGACGTCCTTCAGGCATTTCCAGCATCCTAACCAAAATAGAAGAAACATGCACAAAAATGCACATCACAATGTTGGAAATGAGTTTATCAGTGTGCGGAAATGAGTACGCACCAACATGGATTCTCAACATGGCTCCAAGTGGTGTGTCACCCCTTGCCTTTAATATAATTTTCACATTCTATTCACAAGAATAGTGTGGTTTTGTCTCTGTCCAAGGCGGATTGGAGGGAAATCAATGCCGATTACATGGAAGCCAGTGGTCATTGTGCAGGTGGACGACAGTGGACAATGAGATGTGCTGGGATGTAATAGATGAGTTGAGGTCATTGGCCTGTGTTTGACAGTTGGTAATGAAACTGGAAACCTTTGTTTGAACTTGACTCGAATGTTGACTTTTTCAACATATGTTAGGTACAAACATGGAATGTTAATTCTGATTAATTTTTTTTTAATATATGTCCTTTCAAAATGGATTGGTGATCAAATTCTCTATTTTGACTTGTGTCATATGTTCTTGGTTTTTTTTCAGTGAACAGTTGACTTGCCTTTGCATGTATTTGTGATGGTTGATGCTGGTGGGGCAGGGTACACAAAAGTTTTTGCAATCACCTGGGCCCACTTGCACAAATGGATCTTAGCGCTAAGATGATCACAACTCCCATACTTTAACATAGGCTTATGATAGTCTTAGAACTAAGATTGCTTTGTGCAAGTGGGCCAAGTTTTGTTGATTTTATTTGAAGTGTTAGAATTTTTTATGATTGATTCTGATATTGATTCTGATATTTATTCTGATATTTATTCTTATCATAGAGAATAAGAACAACATACAGACTAAATCATGGATGATGATGTGGATATGGAAACAATATTGATGATTATTATTATAAGGAGTCTGATTCCGTGAGGAATGGTGATTATCTTGAGATAATGTTGGCATGGAAACAGAGAAGCTGCAACAGGCGCTTTCAAAATAATCTTGATTCTGAAATATATTTTTTTGTTACTTCCTTTTTCTTTATGACTGACTTCTAATCGACCTTGATCACATCATGTTTTCTTCCTCCTGTATGATATATATGTTTTTCCCTTTATTAGTGACTTCGAACTGTCCCCGATCGTATTATATTAATTTCTTCCTTCTGTGTTTTCGCCTATTAAATCTTTATTAAAAACAAAGAAAATAAATCATCTGGCATTTAGCTGTAATAAGTTTTTTGTGTGTGTTTAGTGATGTACATGTATTGTCTGAAAAGATGAAAATATATTCAACTTAACTGATAATTTTACAAATAAAGCAATATAGCCATGTGGAGATAGGTTTAATGAGAAATATATGCAAATTAGAAATTGTGTCATTAATCCTAGATTGCCAATTCTGTAAAGTATAATTATTTCAAGTGTTTCCACACGTACGTTACCCTATACAAGGCATAATATGAATGCAGTTCATTAATTAATACATACCCTTGAATTGTGTCCCTCTACAGTGCATGTCAATCAATGTTAATTTCACATCGGGTATGCTAATACATATCACTAAATACTGTCATCTAATGTTCTGTATAATCACTAACGTTGTGCCCTCAAATCTAAATCTCTGGTCTTTGTCCCTCGGAGGTGGCCATCTGTCGTATAATGATACCTTGTGTTGCGACACTTGCTATTGTTCCCTGTCTCCCCTTGGAAGTACATCCCTTGCCCTTTTCTTTGAAGCAATTTTGTGATCCCCTATTATCCAACACCATAAGGTGTTCACGGGGTGGGAGCGGGGGTGGGGCAAGGCTTGCACCCTCAGGGGCTCCGATAATCTTTTAATGATGTTTTGGTGCAGATGAACAGCGCTGTGTTGAAACTGACATCTCTGTTTGAGAAAACAAAGAGCTTTTTTCAAATGTAAATTTAAATTACAAGTATCAAATAAAATTGCTGGTTTGACATGAAGTTCAAAAGCGATTCTGAGAGTAAAATGTGATTTAAGAAAACAAAACATTTGATTTTTTTTCAGAATATGGCAATGTTTTTCTTTACAGCTGTGGGAATCAAGTGAAATATTTTATCACCTAATATAAACTTTAACATTAAAGTGATTATTGTTTTAACATGTATTTTTATTTCAGATTTATTTGTATGAGAGTTTTTAAGTTACCCAATGCAGTATTTTATTCAAAGGACAAAGTGACATATCCTTTCTTAGCTGCTACGACACAATGCTTGTAACCTGATCCAAACATTGTTTACCTGTGACAAATATCTAATAACAGCTAGTCCTCAATAAGGCCCACCCAGTAACTGATCCCTCCGACACTATGAAATATTACTGTATGTATCGCAGAGTGTAACACCAGAATCGAGGGCCAAGGTGACAAACTGTTTGTACAACATTTTGTCTTAGTGGTCAAGTATGGTCAAAATCAATGTTTCAGACAATGCAACCGTTGGTCAAACATCGTGATGACCCTTCAGTGATTTCAGAACAGTCTTGCTCCAGATGTGATGTGTGTACCCATATGACTTGATCCAGCATCGGCACAGTTGTAGGCCGTCTCAAGCTAGTGTGGTGAAGGCACATCTTGTGGGATTTTGTTCTCTCAAGCTCAGTAACTTTGTATTAAATGAGATCTAATATATGTACTACTCAAGTTTTGATAAGGATATGCTGAGTGTCCAGTTTGGGCTGAACGAGACCAGTTGTTTGGAAGTGTTGTCATACAAATAGTATCTGATACTACAGTGGAGCTGAATCATGTTCGACTTCATTTCAAGTTAATTCAACATTAGTACATGATTCAATAATATTTTTTCCTACAAGTTTTGTAATGGGATAAAACATGCCTTTACCCTTATCAATTGTTGAGTGGTATAGCTCTTGGTCCTGACTTCACTACTATTTTAATTTATGATATGCAGCTTGAAGTTAGCTTGAGATGATATCTTTATCTCAAAACATATGAGGTTATTTTTGAATATTGTCTGTAAATTTGTTAATTTATATCAAATTGGAGACCCTTATGAATTTGGGCCAGATACGTTTCCAATGACACGATGCTACTTGCAAGAGCAGGCTGATGAGTTTTAGGTGGTTACAATGACAGATCTGGCTGACCTGGTGTGTGATCATACCCTGATTAAAATTGGCAAATGGTAACACTATCAACTTAAGACTAGCTGTTTCCCATTCATTGTCTTAGCAGCCCTGGGGCGGTTGGGTAGCCTAGTGGTTAAAGCTTTTGCTGATCACGTCGCAGACCCGGGTTCTATTCCTGACATGGGTACAAAGTGTGAAGCCCATTTCTGGTGTCCCCCGCCTTGATATTGCTGGAATATCAGCGTAAAACCATACTCACTCACTCACTCACTCACTCACTCACTCACTCACTCACTCAGTAGGCCTATGTGATGCTATAGTATTATCATAACCTGGTTCACTCACTCACTCACTCACTCACTCACTCACTCACTCAGTAGGCCTATGTGATGCTATAGTATTATCATAACCCGGTTCACTCACTCACTTTACAATCACCCATATCATATTAATCTCTCAGCATGGTATGGTGGCCAAGTGGTATGAGTGTTTGCTTGTCATGTTGAAGGTTGTGGCCCATAGTCCCATGCACACCGCACAGGTCACAAATCGGGCGAAGTTAAAAGTTACGTTGGTCCCATAGAGTCCTTGGATTGGTGATCACGTTTTGGGTAACTTGGCTCCTGAGAGTTTCCAGGGCTTCAGTCCACACACTGAAGCACATGTACCACATGTGGTGTCTCCTTAGGCAAGTGACTTTGTTCAAAATGTGCCTCTGTTCACACAGCAGTGAATGGGTACCCCCTACCATGAGATGGCAATGTGGTTGTTACCTTCTAGTCCCTAACAAGCAGCTTGGGTTGTAGACTCCCCAAGGAGCTGAGAATGATTGTTGAGTGCACACTGATCCAGTGACTGGGGTAATAATAGCTCTTTGAGCATGCCCCTGTGTGGTGTGAAAATTTGCAAAATAAATGGCTTATTACAAGTCCTGGGTTTGCTTCATAAGATTCCATTTCTTGTGTCCAACTCTCTTGCCATAATATGGCTAGAGAGGACTAAAATGCCGAGAGAGACATAAAACCCACTCGCTCACTTCTTATCTTAGGAAGCATGGGTTGCCTCCCTTAGTTGTGCCAGGATCCATACACTAACATTTAGTTTCTGAAATTAAAATATTTTAGGATTTGTTCCCATCACTTCTCTTTCAATGTAGATAAGAGATTCTGTTCATTTTCCGTAACTGAATAAATCTAGACAAGAAATTTTATGTTTCAAGGTCTGTAAGAAATCATGGGTTTGAATTCCAGATTTGATCTGACTAAGATCCTTGGCTTGTCAGCACCGTGGTAAGTGTCCATGACCTGAGTCACTTCAGACTGTTCCCCTCCCCCCACCCCCACCCCAAAGGACTCACCTGTGCCCCTTGCTGAGGACCATCTTCTTCTTTCAGTGTCAAGCACACCATCCGGTATTGCCAGGGGTCAAATAGTGTCATTCATTGCAGTTTTGACTAAAGGTCCATTAATTCCCAATTATGATAATCCTAAAGATAGCTCCCCTGATAATGACCTCTGCTAGGACAGAGCCAGCGGAAGCGCTTCTCAGGAAGGACAGTGGTCATTTGGTGCCAGGTCAAATTGATGTCTGCAATGTAACTATTGATCAGTTTTAGCGTCTCTCATTAAGGGTTCCTTTAGATTTAAGATGGTGCCATGAATATACCCCCATGTCCCTCATTGTGGTGGCAGACATGAACAAAGGTCAGACATCTTGGACAATGGTCAGATGTTACCTGCAGTATTCTCCTGCCATTTAAACCAGTTGACCATCATGTTCCATCGTTTCGTTAGATTCCTGTAGGTTTCTACAGATTTCTTTAGTTATCTTTGCTATGAATATTGCCTATTAACCTTACCAAACAACTGTCTGTGGTCTGGGCATCTTGGATGTTTGTGAAGTAGTGCCAAGATCAATCATCAGGACACCTTGACCATTGGTCAAGCAGGCCGGCCAGTGGTCAGTGGGTCTCTAGACACTTGCTTAATTGCTTAAGTAGATCCAACATGTCTGGTAATTTCAAAACTTGGCACTTGTATGTGTTGACTTGGGTTGAACCACTGAGTGGGTGTCCTTTGGGAAGTGGTCAGTATTGGATGAGGTGGACACTGTCTGAGATATTACAGATTAATTTCTGACCATCTGTTGAGATTATTTTGTGTGCTTCAGGCTTATATGGAGTATCTATATACAGATATGTGTTGGAAACTGGGACGAGGGGTGGCCCTGTTAGCTGAGGTGCCATAAGTTGCCTTGCAGAGTTGCATCCCTTTGGCATGCCAGAATCCTGTGATGTTGGGTTTGAATCCCAGATTTGCCTTGTTTGTATGAGTCTACGTAGTTTGTCAGTGTCATTACTGTACAAAGTGGTAAATATCCCAGACCTGCATCTCTTCAGACCTTCCTCCACTCCAAGCTAAAGTGCCTTGATTTAACGGAACTACTGTTTAAAGTCAAGAGTTGAGTCAAGCTCTGATGTGGGTTAGAATTGGTCTTCAGCAACCCATGCCTGTCGTAGGCAACAAGTAACAGGATTGTGTGGTCAGGCTGGCTGTCATCATATCTCAATTGCGTAGATTGATGCCCATGGTGTCAATCACTGGATTGGCTGGTCCAGACTTGATTGATTACTGACTGCAGTCATATGGCTGAAATGTTGCTGAGTGGGGCGTTAAACAACAAACTGGTTGTAAACTTGTTTTTAGCAAGACTGAGAGGACTGAAGTTTTGACTTTTGTCGTATGTGATTAAGTCAAGATGAATAAACATTTCTTCTGAGGCAGAGACAGACACAGACACAACACATACAACACTCACACACAGACACTCAGAACACACACAGACACTCAGAACACACACAGACACTCAGAACACACACAGACACTCAGAACACACACAGACACTCAGAACACACACAGACACTCAGAACACACACAGACACTCAGAACACACACAGACACTCAGAACACACACAGACACTCAGAACACACACAGACACACACAGCACACACACATAGACATACACAACACACAGACAAGCACAGCACACACACATAGACATATACACAACACACAGACAGACACACAAAACATGCAGACACACAACACACACGATACACACATCTCACAGACACAGGCACGGACACTCACAACACACACACACATACATGACACAAATACACACACACAGACACACATACAGTCAAACACACACACATAGACACACACAGACAGATACACGCACAACACGCACAGACACACAACATGCAGAACACAACAGACACACAACACACGTACAGGTGCACACAGACACACAATACACACAGACACACACAAAACATGCAGACACACAACACACATAGAGGGACACACAGACATATACAACACACAGAGACACACACAACACACACACACACACACACACATGAGTAAATTGATGATGTAGATGAATGTTTATATTTTGCATATTGTGTCACATATTTTTAGATTTATGTCAACAGGGTGGTTTGTTTGATCTCAAATCAACCACGACACATTTTACAATTATCTACTTTGCCTTTCCTTCAGTTTAACCCCAAAATTATAAAACAAGATAAAAACGGTCTGTCAAGACTCACAAATACTACACTGTGATGCAGGGTGGCGTGTGTTTGGGGGCTGTTATAAGAATCAAGAAATACATTTCAACTGTATCAATATAATCAAAAGATTCAAAAGAACAGCTTTGCCTGTAAAATCATTTAAGTGAAGGATCTACTACAGTTCTTGGGGATTAGAAAACTATAGTTTTGACACTAAAACCTTACATAATCCGATTTCTTTTTGAAAACATCTTCCCGACATCTTGGAGCTATCAATTTTCATCATTTACTGTTTAGAATCAGAATCTAAGCCTGGATTTCTGATGACCAGATTTGCATTTCATTAACATATGATTCACTCTACGGCTCCAGGGTCTCTGCAGGAAACAGTTTCCTGAACATAATTAAGTTTGATATTTTAGAAACTTAAAGTTTTAATCAAGTTATGGCCTTTTTAGCCCTAGGATCCTGTTTTGATGTGGTCGGCTGTATTGTGTGGTAGCTATAGTAGGATAAACACATTGTCAATTCCCTATTCTGCGTGTGCCCAAAGTTGGTTTGACAAATTGGGCATGAACTTGTGGTGTAAATGTCAGAAGATGTTTTGCAACTAAATAGTCAAACTCTAAACCACAGCAGGTTTCTGTGACAGAGTCAGTCACGGATGAAGTTCGATGATGCGTTATGTATGTGTGACTCAGATAGTCACATCGCTGACAGGGAAATAATAAGCAATCATTAGTATCAGGTAATTTGCTTTTGTGATCCTGACACCATGTAATAGGGCTCTTTTTTGTGGCTGCATTGAGAGGGCTTTTCAAAGAGATATTTACTCTTTTTATGGCGAAATTGACATGAAATCGACAGTCGTTTGTTTCGCCAATCAATTATTCAGGCTCACTTAAAGGGGGAGGAGTTTCTTAGACCCGGCAGCTGGGCTCTTGACAAATACTGAGACCTTAATTGACAAACGAAATTAGGGAAATTGACGTTGGCTGGCCGAAATGCATTCCGGTGTAGTCAGTGTCCACTGAGGGATCAGGAGGAGAGGCAAGTCATCTGTTGGCGTAATGACTGACAGGTCACCAGCGCGACTGTTGCTTCGAGAATATCTCATAATGTGATTGTCCCCTGAAACGTAAAAATTGAAATGGACAAGGGATTACATGAAATGGATTGTTGTTGGTGAAGGATTACTGTCATATTTGGTCATCACTACAAGACATGACATCCATCTTCAGGTGCTATGACAAGGAATAATTAGCAGAGAAAAGATTATATCCAGATTTCACGTCAATATCATCGTCAATTTCATCACGGTATGAAATTGACGTCTCTCATCAGGATCATATGAAGGATAAGGTGTCTGTTTCTTTCACTTGGAACCTGAACAGACCATAGGTTTGGGTGTTCATTTTATAGTTCAGGCCTAATGGCACCTGGACGTGAAATTGACGACCGGAATATCTGCCTGGTGAGTTGTTGATTGCTGTCATGGAGTATGAACATGTTCCTGTTATTCTTGAAGGATATGGAGTTGATACAGTGTTCAATAACACCTGATCAACAAACCTTCATTACTGTTACCTGCTGTAGAGATTCTTGAAGGATATATTATTTATACAGCATTCAATAACACCTGACCAACATGCTGTCATCAATTTCACCTGATGTGGATATCATGTGTCAATAGTCAATAGATGAAGTTTTGTGGACATGTCGTTACCATGTTAATTTCATTTGAAGAGAATGGACAGAATTTCAGAGGATATTCTTGCTCCTTATTCTAAAGGAGGTAGATATGCAGTTTATAATTTGTAATTCTTCCTCTGTACATTTAATTTGTATTGACATTATCTTCCATTGCCCATGAATTTTCTGTAATTATGAAATTTGAATTCCATAGCCTTGGAATCTAATATTCAAAACATGAATTTATATTTGAACACTACACTGTTTCTATCAATCTTTAATACATGACATGAAATTTTAAAACAGAGACTGCTAAATCTTTTATATCACCATTGTGAAAATTTAAATTGACAATTATCTTCTTCAAATAACAGACTTCCAGTCTGTCAATAATTCCATCTTAAAGTAGTGCCAACAAAAGCCGTGCTTTACTTTCTTTTCTGTTGTTGGAGCTTGAACACAATTTTATATTTCATTTTTAAAAAGCGTCTCAAGTATTCAAATTGTGTAAATATCAATAAAAAAGAACTGTTTCCTCTCAAGTTCATCAGGATGAAAATACATAAAAGATTTCAGTGTTTTTTAAAAGTAACAGTACACAAGTGTGGTGTAAGATTGTCAATATAACTCCGGTAACAGTTACGATGCAAGATCGTTAATGGGGACGAGATGTGTTCAGAAATGAAACTTGAGTGGCATTTTAGAAATAAACATTAATTTCCCCTGAAAGGTATTCAGGGGGCAAAAGACTGTTATTAGACACATAAAGAAATGAGATACAGAGGTATTGCTCTCTGAAGGACAGTGTGACACAAATCAGTGAAATATATCGTCTGTGGTCATTGACAGACAGGAAAGCAGATCCATACTGGCGGTGTAATGTACGCATGACTGCCAGGCTCTTTATAACATTCACAAAACATTTGTTAGAGGTTCCTATGTGGGATATAAAACTGCTGATTCAAAATGCATTTAAAAGATTTTCTGCCCAGAGCTTTGTATAGGCTTCCTGGTGTTGATTTCAAGTGTTGAAATGTACGAGTCCATGACAAGTTTTACTGTTAATGTGATCCAGTCGGTGAATAGCAATATGGTTAGTCACAGTGGGTTTTTTGCAGTTTGTTTTGTTGAAAATGTGAATTCGGACCAAGGATTGTTTCTGACCCACAAGGTGACCATTTGGGACTGATACTTCTCTGTCAATCAAACTGTGATTGATTGGTGCTCCATTGTTCTTTGACCAGGATTCATGTGGATCAGCAATTTACAAGCGACTGAATCTGCAATTGACCAATGAGAGGTGGCAATTGCTGTCAATCAACATTTAAAACTGGTGCACACATGTGCTTAGATATTTGACAGATGTTATAATTACAGTTATACTGTGATTGAACTGAGGACCTGTATCTCATTCAAGATTTGTTAAGCAATTTTTTTTGGGGTGTAAAATCTCATTGTTGGAAGATTTTAATATTGAAAGAAATCAAAATAAAAAGGTGCTTCAAAGAAGGGTGAAATTGATGACTCAGTGAGACTTAATGCACTTCGGATTGAAAAGGTAATGTGAACAGTTAAAAACGACTTTTTCAAAGACATGAAGGTGTGAGACAACATTGGGTTTGCAAGTCGCTGGAGCAATTACTAAAGCATTATGGAGTCAAGATTGTTTTAGTCCGTGGAAGAGATTTTTAAATCCTGGACCTGTTACAGAATTTCGAAGGATTAAAAACTGTTGATCATAGTATGATTGAGATCGGGGTCTAAATTAGAACATTGAGAACCATGGACAGTTCATTTTCCCTGGCTGACTCATAGCCGGGCTGTGAAAAGGACAACTTTGTCGAGGGTCTTTGCTGTACTCATGAAGAAAATTAAATTACGTGATGATCAAAATGTGGATTATATTATCAAGAGAAAAAGGAGTGTGATGTCCGAATGTTATGTGGAATGTGCTTTTCGTTGACAGCGGATGAAGTTTCCAATCTCGGATTTAATGTTTTTATTTTTTTATAGAAAATATAGCGATAAAAATGCTGAAATACAATTAAATATTTTTTTAAAATCTCAAGCATTGTTGATTAAAAAAACAAAATACAAGGTTAAATATGAATTATTAAGGGATTGAAAAATATATTTTTCAGCAATATTCATAAAGATATCAGTGTGCAACAGTGTTCAAGGGAGGCAACTCATGTTGACCCTTTCCATGTAGTTTGTGTATATTGAGTGCTCTCTCCTTTCCTATCATATTGAACACAGTGTGTGGTCTGCATAGGAAAACTAATATATGACAAAACATGAAGTGTAAAAAAGCTACTTCAGGATCTATAATTTCTCAAAAGTGGATTATTTGAAAGTATTTCATGAAGGACAAGTTTCATTGTAAGGAAAGAAGAACTTGGATCTATACCACCTCAGTTTAACTGTGACACAGAAAACTTCAAAATGCATAAGTCCTTTGGATACAATGCCCATGCATCAGATCGAAGGCCAGTTCTGTCAAAAAAGGTGAGTGTTGAGTTATGTTTGAATTTTCATTTTGGTGGTTTGAATTAATGACGGATTGTGTCGCCTAGGTGGATTTTGTCACTAAATGACACAACGTCATACAACGTACTGGCAGTTACCGCTTTTGTCAATTCATAGTTATTACCGCCATTTGAAGAGAGTCCTGGGGTTTATGTCCCCAGCTAGGATTCAAATGTAAGAATAATATTATCATTTGAACAGAAGCAGAGACTTCGGTTAAATTATGGCTTTCAAATTCAAATAGTTAGGAATAATAGTATAGCTTTGAAAAGACATTTGCACATGACAAATGAATAGAAGGATATATATCACTGCACAGGATATGAATTTGAATCATGTTGTTATGAATGCATGTCATACACACGCAGTGTAAGGGCTGTAAATAAGAACACTTCAGGCCTAACCCCATACAGATACTAAAAGTGCCTACATGTATACCATCGTGTACAGAGTAGTCAGAGCAGAGGCTATGTATAGCTTGGTGGTATTACAATGTGTAATGCCTGTTAAAGATTAAAGAGACTAATTCTGAAAATGATATAGGAATACTGGAAATATAGTATTGTGTCAGTACTGGAGATATAGTATTGCATCAGTACTGGAGATATGATATAGTGTCAGTACTAGAGATCTAGTATTATATCAGTACTGGAGATATAGTATTGTGTTAGTACTTGTGATATAGTATTGCATCAGTACTGGAGATATAGTATTGTGTTAGTACTGGTGATATAGTATTGTGTTAGTACTGGTGATATAGTATTATATCAGTATTGGAGTATAGGATTGTGTCGGAACTGCAGATATAGTATTGTGTCAGTATTGGTGATATGTAGTTGTGTCAGTACTGGAGATAGAGTATTGAGTCAGTACTGGAGATATATAGTATTGTGTCAGTACTGGAGATATAGTATTACATCAATACTGGAGATACAGCTTTGTGTCACTACTGGAGATATAGTACTGTGTCAGTACTGGAGATATGATATGTCAGTACTGAAGAGTCAATACTGGTCTTGGAGAATCAATACTGGTCTTGGAGAGTCAATACTGGTCTTGGAGAATAAGTACTGATGTAGGAGAAACAGTACTGGTCTGAGGGAATCATTGCATGCTTGACTCATAAACAAAAGGCGTTATAAGACAAACACAGCAAACTAAGATCTTGGAAGCCTCCTGACTCTCCTGGCAGTAATGGCAATGCAGCTTAGCATCTGAGTTTCTTGTCTCTGGAGCAATCAATTATAATTATAATTTTTAAGTGCCAAATGCTTTTAGTTGCTTGCAATGAGAAATAATTCACAGAAAATAAATTTGACATCTAAAGCCACAAGTATTAATTTGGAAAAAGAGGATTCAATGATTGATGTGTTGATAAAAAAAAGAAGCTAGACCAGTAAATAAATGCATTGCAGTTTCTTTTAATTGGGAAAAATGCTCATCAGTAATCGCTGATTTCAAATATGGAGTGATTCATGGGGAATGGATTGCAATCAAACACACAGAAATGATGTGCATCAGATATGCAATAGACAAGCTAATTGACAGCAGGAATCAATGGCCGTGTCAAATTTAGTACCCTGGAAGGGACTTAAAAAAGGAAGTTGTTCTTTTGGGCAAAACCTACAGGGAAATGATGGCAACCGACTTGTATTTTACTGTGTAAATGAAATTAAATCAGGGATGAATTTCCCCACTGGAGAAATTCCGGGATTTACCAAATTTGCAACATTTTCTGGTGGATTTCATGTCTGCAATTTTCCAAGTGATACAAGCCGTGTTGAGTGTCCCCAGTGATGGAAGCCTACACTTGTCTTGCATAATGAACAGTGTGCTGCTATGGAATTGAAATAAATCACTTTGATTTTGAACCAAGAAATTGTAATTTGGACTGTGTAACCTAATCTTTTTTATGAACAAAAACGAACAATTATTTTGTTCCATATCTCTGATTTTCATGAAATAATTGATGGCATTTCTTCATAATACACATGAGACAAAAGGCTAAAAGATGGTTGATTAATTCTGGTATGATCAATAAAATTCATGTTTCCATGACGTTCAATATGTTGTGGTCTGAGGGTATACATGTAATCTTTATAAAATATCAGGAAAATATGTTCATGTTATTTTTTGGAAGTGACAATTCCTAAAAAACATCCCTCCTTGTTTTGTTAATCTCAAAACTGAATTTAATTACATATCAAATTTCAAACTTTATTATGATGTTAATAAGTGATTATGTCATACCCATCAAGATTGTTAATTACATTTCGAAACATAATTGTTATTATTAGATTTGGAAGAGCATGTTCCTCTTAACATTGTTACCAGTGAAGATTTTCCTGTTTTTGAATCAGCCAGGTTCT
This sequence comes from Haliotis cracherodii, assembly GCF_022045235.1. Taxonomy (NCBI): domain Eukaryota; kingdom Metazoa; phylum Mollusca; class Gastropoda; order Lepetellida; family Haliotidae; genus Haliotis; species Haliotis cracherodii. Next base: position 10,343,626 of record NW_027266286.1, read on the forward strand.
GAAGCAACCCAATGACAGCATGACTAAAAACTAATATAAACATTAGTTCTCAAGTTAATAGCTTTACTTAATTTCATCTCGGGATTCAGCCACAGAGATGATATTAATACCCAGAGCTGCATGGACAGGTGTCGTGGACATGGAGAATCAGGACGTCTACCAATTCACACCATGTTTTCGCTGTTTACGTATTGAATAATTCACGGAGATTCAGTTAGATGGAAATTGGAGCTATTTGCTCGCAGGCGTCATATTTCTCGCTGGAGTTTGTATGTGATGAGCTGAGGTGATGACTCGATCCTTGGGATCTTTGTTTCGGTCCAGTTGTCTCCTCTTGAGAGTATGGTCGACTGCCCTGACTGATGAGAGGGATGGGACCACCTGTCAGTGGAGGCTGGTTGTGTAAGAGCTAATGAGTTCCCTCTGGACATTATTATAGTGATGATAGTTTTCACAGGTAGATTTGGGGGACAGATGAAGATGACATATTTTGATTTTTGCGTTCTTTTGAATATTTCTTTAAGGCCAGACCCCCAATAATATTGTTTATACAGATGATGATAAGTTTTTATGAATACACTATGCCATTTGGAAATTGGTTAAATTTAAGAAGTGTTATATTTGGGATAACACTTTTTTTAGTAATGTACAGATTCTCGTACTTTTTGGAGTTGAATGCCAGAGTGAGGCAGCTAATCACACAAAGTTAGCGATCTAACCCACTCAGTCACCGAGGCTTCCACATTCATTTGCATTTGTTGAGATATGTTTTTAGTTATTTCCTGTATCATGGCATGGTTGATGAGAAAATCTGTGATTCACATTGAAAAGGATAGTATGGCTTAATAATGATTTGACTTTAACTGTGTGAATTCATTGGAGTAGGAATTTTCATAGAGCGAGGACCAAACTGTCCAGTTTGGGCCCTCACTCGATGAAGAGGATGAAAACATGGAGCTGAAGAATCAAGTGTCTAAATCATCAGCAGCAATGTTCCTGTATTTATCCATGCTGAGGAATTCCAAGGAGTTTCCCAGAAATGTGGAACTAGTCCATCAGTGTGTACGTCATTTCAAGAATACTGTCTCGTGAAAAATGTTTCATAAACAATCACTTTCACATTGATGTTGACTGGTACAAGCAGACACACACACATACGTGCATGCATGTTGCTATATAACTGTAATAATCTTGAACAGTCATTCTACCCCATTTTACCTCACCCCAAGGTGAACTATAGGCAGTGTCACTAAGGACAGAAAGAGACCGCCTCCGTGGTCTAGTGGTAGTGTGTCCGCCGGCAGAGCGGAAGGTCCAGGGTTTGATCCCCAGCCACGTCATACCAAAAGATGTTAAAAGATGGTACTTGTTGTTATCCTGTCTGGCGCTCGGTATTAAGGGGCTAAAACAAGGACTGGTCGGCTCGGAGTCAGTATACTGTGTCTGAGTAGGGTATTCATGTTAAACTGCGGCATGGTATCTCAGTGAGCTAGTACTATAAATCGGCCTCAGTCTGGACTAGTACAAACAGCCACACACACACACACGTGCATGCACATCGCTATATAAGTGCAATAATCTTGGACGTGACGTTAAACCCAATTTCTAATCACCTCACTAAGGATAGAAATCAACAAGGATGTTTTTTCACATTTTCATATTCAGTCTGGCAAAAGAATGAGTGGATATACAATATTAAATAGTGTTTTAGTGTCATGGTAATTTAGTATTTGTATAAGATGAGACACAACCAAAAATAGAGATTGCCTTGATGACCCTAGGTGTCTCAGGATCCTACCCATATGCCACACAGTGTCACAACATCAATGGAAGACGCTGGAGAATAAAGGGGCATAACTCCTCCAGTACTAGACACTGATCAATGTGCATCCTCGGATTAGGAATACCCACAAGCCATTTGGCTTAGATAATGCACCAACATGAATTCTAAAAGTATGTTTTGTGACCTAGATAAAGTCATAATTAGGTGATGGAACCAACTTGATATTATGTTCAGTGTACTGAATGGAACAGTAACTTATAAATTGTTGCTTGTGTGCAACATAATACCCATATTGGTGTTTTATAATTGATAGCTCAAGGGATTGATTTCATCTGAATCTAATGAATGTCCTGAATCGAAGTTGAAGTGTCATGATTCAATGAGATATATTGTTATATATGTTTACGTATACATGCAACTTTGTTGTGAAATGTTTTTGTCACTTTATGTAAACTTGAGACCATCTCTGTGGTCTAGTGGATAGAGCGTCTGCCCGGATAGAGGGAAGGTGGTTTGATACTTTGGCCACGTCATACCAACAGATGTTAAAAGATGGTACTTGTTGTTACCCTGCCTGGCGCTCGGCTTTAAGGGGCCAAAACAAGGACTGTCGGCCCGGAGTCTGTATTCTGCGTCTGATTGGGGTATTCATGTTAAACTGTGGCATGGTTGGTTGGTTTGTTGTTTAACGCCGCACTCAGCAATATTCCAGCTATATGACGGCGGTCTGTAAATAATCGAGTCTGAACCAGACATTCCAGTGATTGATATCATGAGCATCGATCCACACAATTGGGATCAATGACATGCATCAACAAAGTCAGCAAGCCTGACCAACTGATCCCGTTAGTCGCCTTTTCCTTTTACGGCAAGCATGGGTTGCTGAAGACCTATTCTACCCCGGATCTTCACGAGTACGGCATGGTATCTCAGTGGGATTGCACTATAAAACTGGCATTAGTTCAGACTAGTACAAGCAGCTACACACCACTGACCATTAGGTAACCAGTATATAGGACTTTCAGGGATTCAACCAAGGTTTAACTGCAAGTTTTCCTGTCCTCCATTTGGCAGGATGGGGGAATATACAGGCTAATTATGTTTAAAGTGAATTTTCATGAACACCAGGTATCATTAGTAATTAATAGTGATTCATAAACACATGCTCATGATATTGTTGGAATTGTACAGTCGTACATCTATCGACAGTTAGATTTCTTGTGGAAATGGAAAGGGTTTTGTTGTTTTTATTTATAATAATGATATATTAAAACTACTTTTATTTAATTTTCTTGATTGCACTCGAACTGTAAATATGTAGTTGAAGACCTCATGTCCAGATTCCAAGTACAATTTGGACAGGGGACAAGTTGTAGTTCATGTGGAGACATGTATGCCAGGATGCCATTTATTCCTTCATTTTACACAATATGTTTATGAATGTGGTAAAAACATAAATAAAAATTATTCAGTGATGATAAGGTACATAGCTTTTATGAATCATATTTCATAACATATTTTCAGTTAGATTTTCAGCTGATTGCACACATGTCAAGCAGGTATATAAATATTTTGAAACTCAAACCTTTAACATAATACACATCTATAAATACATGTAGATGTAGGGTGTGAATTAATAACATGGCTGTGCTCCGATACCAAGCTCCTGGTGGCTGCATGGATGGAATGAACTCTGCTACGGCTTCGCTTGGAATTGGTATGGGATTAAACATGGCAGGGTTTAATGTTTGACTTGTTTCAAGTTACTGTTTGATAAAGCCTACACATAGTGCAGAGACTTTTCTGATGGAGTTAAATGGTTGATAGCGAGAAGCCAGTTTTGAAGCAGTTTTGGGATGCCTGTGAAGAGAAGGTCTGGAAACTGTTTGATGGGACTGGTGACCAGTTAGAGAAGTGTTCAGTGTTCTGACACATCAGCACAGGATTCAATGTTAATGTTTGGTTCAGTTCGGTCTAAGAGTCAGTCAAGGGATTAGTCCAAGCTTCAGATTAAGTATAAGTCAAATGTCCAATGTTTTAGTCTTTGGTTCAGTTCAGTCCAAGGTTCAGTCAAAGTTCAGTCCATGATTCAGTCCAAGCTTCAGTGAAGGTTCAGTCCATGATTCAGTCCAAGGTTCAGTGAAGGTTCAGTCGATCATTCAGTCCAAGTTTCAGTGAAGGTTCAGTCCAAGGTTCAGTCCATGATTCAGTCCAAGGTTCAGTCCATGATTCAGTCCAAGGTTCAGTCCATGATTCAGTGAAGGTTCAGTCCAAGGTTCAGTCCATGATTCAGTCCTAGAATCAGTGAAGGTTCAGTCCATGATTCAGTCCATGATTCAGTCCAAGGTTCAGTGAAGGTTCAGTCCATGATTCAGTCCAAGGTTCAGTCCATGATTCAGTCCAAGGTTCAGTCCATGATTCAGTCCAAGGTTCAGCCCAGTACAAGGTTCAGTCCAAGTTTCAGACATTGTTTAAGTAGTCAAGAAAGTGATTGACAGTGTATATTGCACTTCCTCTGACATTGCACTGTCACCAAATGTCTGTTGTAATTGAAACTTTGCTTCTTCAGTCACTGGGTGCTGTCCATCCATCCTTGCATCCATCATGCTTTTGCTATTTAGGATATCTTTTTCATGTTTATGTATTCCCTGACATTATTTTAGACGAGTTGAAAATTTAAAAGGGTATTTAAGAAGGTATTATGTGATGAAAGAATCAGTCCTTATTTTGAGTACTGGCCATTTTTATTTCAAATATAATAGAATCCTGTGATTCCCATTATATGAGATCTCCTGTACATGTGGTTCCCTGTATATAGCGACCGCCTCTGTGGTCTAGTGGTAGAGTGTCCGCCCGGAGAGCGGAAGGTCCGGGGTTCGATCCCAGGCCGCGTCATACCAAAAGACGTTACAAGATAATACTCGTTACCCTGTCTGGCGCTTGGCATTAAGGGGCTAAATCAAGGACTGGTCGGTTCGGTGTCAGTATACTGTGTCCGAGTGGGGTATTCATATTCTCAGTGGGCTAGCACTATAAATCGGCATCAGTCCGGACTAGTTCAAGCAGCCACACACACACACACACACACACACACACACACACACACACACACATGCACGTTATATAAGTGCAATAATCTTGGACGCAACGTTAAACCCAATTTCACCTCACCTCACCTCACCCTGTATATAGCACTTGCATAGTCCTGGAAAGTTTCTGAAACCTTGGAAATTGTCAGAAACATTGAGTTACTGATAGTTTCAAGTACATCAATACTGACCCCACAGATCCTGCAGTAGCCCAGACACAGTGACTTGTCTGCCGTTGAGATAACTCGGCCACTATATGCACTCCTACCAAAGATGGGGGGTGGGGATTTGTTGTGAGGGGGTACACACCTCAACATATGTACAGCACTATTTGTGTCTACAAGATAATTGGCGGTGCCTTTGATTTCACCTCCAACCATAATAGAATTCCCTGTTTGTGTAATATCCTTATGTAATGTCTAAAGTAGTGCAAATACAAGACTTTTCCTTACATTCATGTAAACATTCTTACAAAATACCAATCCTTTTGGTCCATAACTTAAATGAGACAAGTTCGCATCACTACACCCATATTAACCTCCACTATAAGACTCACTGATATATTATACAATTCCAACCAGTAGTCATAAACATCTCAAGAATACAATGGTTATTTTACCATTATCTTGTTTCTTAAAGGGGGACCTAGAGAGTAAAAACGTGTGCTGAAATCACACTGTCTCTTCCTTTAAGATAGCACTTCCTCTGTTAAATTGGAGGTGGAGTCGGTCCATGTTTGCCTTGATAATATGTTGACAGGTGGGGTGGAAATGAATAGTATTTCATCAAGATTTTTTCTTTATTCTTGTCTTTTGGAGTAAGGGGATTAGAAAAGGAAATCTGTTCCATCGGTCTGTATGTTGAAGACTGTAATGCTATTTGCTCAAGATGATAAGTTGCCTGTGGACAAACACATGTATGATAGCAGCAACGCTTATTAGATTTGCCATGTGCTTATGACTAAAGAAGCCATATGGATTTCAGGGTCAAAGTTGATGCCCCTCAGACTCTCCTGGCAATTATTAATAACGTTTTAAACATGGAGGGATGGTTTTAATTCTGCACTATTCTCTTTAATAACCTTGTAGGTGGTCTGCATACATTAGATAATTGTTCCTAAATGACTTTCGCTGACAGCCGTATCTCATCACATGATAATGACAGTGTGAGAGAAGAGACGTAATCGTTCTCTTGGTAATTTATGATGAATGTACCTGTCTGGTCTGCACATGACAGAATCATATAGATTGTATTATGGTCTGAATCCTGATTTTGTTGTGAAGAAATGTAGAGATGGTCAGAGTTCAGGTTTGAAGTCTTCATAAGTTTGATGTGATGACAATTATGATGATAATGTGATGATTATGACAACAATGATGATGATGATGATGATGATGACAATGTTGATGTGATGATGATGATGATGATGATGATGATGACAATGTTGATGTGATGATGATGATGATGATGACAATGTTGATGTGATGATGATGATGATGATGATGATGTTATGATGACAATGATGATGTTGTTGTTGATGATGATGATGACAAAAATGATGATGTGATGACAATGTTGATCTTTTGATGATGATGACAATGATCATGTAATAACGATACTGATGTGATGATAATGATGATGATGATGACAATGACGATGATGTGATAATAATCATGTGATGACGACAACGACGATGATGGCGATGACGTTGATGATGATTATATTAGTTTAATTAATGTAAATAAGGGTTGGCTACTTTTATTATGATCATCACATAGATGAATGGTGGTGGTGGGGATTGCGATGATGATGATAATTGTTTGTTTTAAGATTAAATATATTGATTAAAATGGTAATGGTGCTGATGATTATATGTGAAGGTAGCAGTGAGGATACAACTGAGACATGACAACATGACAACATGAGAAAATAATGTCGTGATGATTACGATGAAGTGTTCGTCATCATCATGATCACATGTACATACTTCAAAAGCAAAGTGTGCGAATAGAAGCAGAAAGGCAAGAGAACAGTCGTTTTGTCTGAGATCATTAACATGTTGCATCCGTGTTTCTAATACTTGGATATTGTGATTCATGGCTGAATCATGAATTCTGCAAATTACATTATTGTCTAATGGTTGGCCCCAGTCGCTCCTGTTTTGTGTCACAATAATTTCCCAGGCTCCAATATTATCTGAGCATTTAAGTCAGAACTGCAAACTATAAAAGCCACTTTCCCTGATCTGTCTCCCCTCCCAGACTCTCCTGTCTCAGGGGATATTGTGGAGACTGTTATTTCACAGCGTTTCATACTAGCTCATAATTGTTTTGAATTCATTCTTTTTTCGATAATGTCATTACCATCAGTTTATTCCTTTTCGCTTCATTCCATTTATGATCATATCTGCCCGTGAATTCAATATTCCGTAAATATATGCAAGGATCTCCCCATCCATCTGTGTCTGATCCAATATATCAATTTACTCATTCTGCCTTCCATCAGGTTTAAGTCCTGTCCATCCTTCCATCTACTTTTTGCCTAATCTCTCTGTTTATTTGTGAATCTGTCTATCCATCCATCAATCCATTTATTCCTTAGTCCATCCATCTATTCCTTGTCACATCCACCCATCTATTCCTTGTCACATCCATCTATTCCTTGTCACATCCATCTATTCCTTGTCACATCCACCCATCTATTCCTTGTCACATCCATCTATCTATTCCTTGTCACATCCATCCATCTATTCCTTGTCACATCCATCCATTCATCACATCACCTGTTCCTTGTCACTTCCATCTATTCCTTGTCACATCCATCTATTCCTTGTCACATCCATCTATTCCTTGTCATATCATCTATTCCTTGTCACATCCACCCATCTATTCCTTGTCACATCCATCTATTCCTTCCTACATCCATCCATTCATCACATCACCTGTTCCTTGTCACATCCATCTATTCCTTGTCACATCCACCCATCTATTCCTTGTCACATTCATCTATCTATTCCTTCCTACATCCATCCATTCATCACATCACCTGTTCCTTGTCACATCCATCTATTCCTTGTCACATCCATCTATTCCTTGTCACATCCACCCATCTATTCCTTGTCACATCATCTATTCCTTGTCACATCATCTATTCCTTGTCACATCCATCTATTCCTTGTCACATCCATCTATTCCTTGTCACATCCATCTATTCCTTGTCATATCCATCTATTCCTTGTCACATCCACCCATCTATTCCTTGTCACATCCATCCATCTATTCCTTGTCACATCCATCTATTCCTTCCTACATCCATCCATTCATCACATCACCTGTTCCTTGTCACATTCACCCATCTATTCCTTGTCACATCCATCTATTCCTTGTCACATCCACCCATCTGTTCCTTGTCACATCCACCCATCTATTCCTTGTCACATCCATCTATTCCTTCCTACATCCATCCATTCATCACATCACCTGTTCCTTGTCACATCCACCCATCTATTCCTTGTCACATCCATCTATTCCTTGTCACATCCACCCATCTGTTCCTTGTCACATCCACCCATCTATTCCTTGTCACATCCATCTATTCCTTGTCACATCCATCTATTCCTTGTCACATCCATCTATTCCTTGTCACATCCATCTATTCCTTGTCACATCCACCCATCTATTCCTTGTCACATCCATCCATCTATTCCTTGTCACATCCACCCATCTATTCCTTGTCACATCCACCCATCTATTCCTTGTCACATCCATCTATCTATTCCTTCCTATATCCATCCATTCATCACATCACCTGTTCCTTGTCACACCCATCTATTCCTTGTCACATCCACCTATCTATTCCTTGTCACATCCATCTATTCCTTGTCACATCCATCTATCCCTTGTCACATCCATCTATTCCTTGTCACATCCATATGTTTATTCGTCAGTCCATCTCTCCCTCCATTTATTGGTTGATCCATCCCACTTTGGCATATCCATCACTTTGTGCTGAATAGTGTACACAAGGATATTCTATTACAAAAGACTTTTATATATGATCAAGAGAAAACATATGCCTTATTGAAAATAATACCATAAAGTCAGGGTGATTATTTGGGGACTGACATGTTTTTTCAAGCATGTGTATGTATTTATTTATCTATTAAGATAGCCTTTACTTCAATATTAGCAGGCCCTGTTATCAGTGGAGCAATTATTATGATCAATTCTTAACGTGAGAAATGAATATTTTGTAAATTTGTCTTAAGAAGCTCTAATGAAGGGGTGTTTGTCATACTTAAATAGATAGCACCCATACCTTGTTCAGATCAGTGGCATGTGAGGGATGTATTTCCTATGATATACCATATGTCTTGACAGATCATTTCAAGGTGTTATCTCACAATTGGCATCAGTTTCCAGAAATATATCTGAAGACAGGTAATTTCTGTCACTGATTTCATCACTGAAATCTACACCAAACTTTGACCTTTGACCTTGTTTCTATTTCATGTGCCTTTAAAAAAGTCAAATTGAAGGAAGCATGAATCATTGAATATATTTGGCGAACAAAATGCAGAATATGCTGAGATGTGTTTTGGGGGGATTTGAAAAACGTATTGACTGACGTTCCATGTTTTGAATATATGAATATATTACATCAACGCCAGGGAATAACCAGTCTCAATTATCCACCCAAACAGCTTTCATTGGACACAAAAGGCAAATAAGCTGTGATTATGATATGAATGGATCCCTGAAAAATCACTGATGACACAATTTGTTCACGAAAAAACAAATTCAATTATTTGCATATACAAAGTACTACGGCCCAGGTGGCCCAGTCCAAGAGATCATGACTCACTGTGCAGAGTTGCCTCCCTTAAGCATGCCAGAATCCTGTGATCATGGGTTTAAACCAAGATGTACCCGGATTATGATGCTTGGTTTGTCAGCTCCATACATATGGTATTTACCAAAGAGGTGGGGCTTGCATCACCTCTGGCTTCTGGCTTTCCTTCCTCATCAAGCTGACATGCCGTGATGTAACTGAAAACTGTGGAGGGTATCATAGTCACTCACAAAAACTTCAAAATCAATTTGAATCTGATACATGTACTTGTCATTGATGTATAGGAAGTAACATGCACAGAAAAGTGGCACATTTTCATTTAATTTACTTGAACTAATGATGCCACAAAAATCAATAGTCAAATAATAGTTACAAAATATTTCCATAATGGTAAGAAATCTCTGAGTCCATTGTCTGATGCCAGGTGTTTCCGAAAGGTGAGCGTATCCTTACCCACCAGTGGCACCCATCACAAACACATGCAAAGGAAAGTCAAGTGTTCACCTGACCCAACACAGGAACAGATGGAACAAGTCAAACTAGGGAATTGAATTGGACATAATATTGGTCCCCACATAGGTGTCCCAGGCACAATAGGGCTACAATGCTCCAAATGACCTGTTAGCATGGATTGCTGCTCATGATGTCAACCACTGATTTGCCTGGCCTTGACTTATCTACAGGATGAAATAAAGTTGGAATATTGCTGACTGCAATGTAAAACAACATTCACTCACCCTTAATGAATAGGAGTGTAACATAGACAAGGTGCCTAATTATTATCAACCACCACAATGTTGAAAGGGGATATGGGAATGGGTACTGTCTATCCGTCCGTCTGTCCATCACGTTTTGTTTCTAATGCAGAACTCAAAAACCATAAGAGATACCTTAGCCAAATTTGGCACAAACTTGGCACCACTTGGTCTGGTGGTAGACTGGTGCCTTTTGATAGTTTGGAATTTTTCAAAAATATTTTTTTAGTTTCCATGGCAACAACTTTGACTTTGAAAATGGCGGTAGTGCTCCTTCCCGAAGCAGATCTTAAAAAACATACAATATTTCTTCACCAAACTTGGCACATGGATAGGTCTAGTTGTAAACTGGTGCCTTTTGATTGTTTGGGATTTACAAAAATAATTTTTCAGGTTTCCATAGCAACCAGACATATCATTTTGGTGGGAGATATAAGTATTTCATGCTTGTTTACTTTTGAACTGTATGGCATCACAATCAGTGTTCCACGTCCAGGTTGTTTTAATGTAAGTAAAAACCTAAACATAAAAATTAAACATAGATTCACTCAAAATATACTTGAAATTTGCTTACACATTTAAGCCCACTTCCACAGATGCAACCATTTACTGTAATTATATCAGGCCTTGAAATATTTCCATGTCTGACAGGTCAATGTGACATCGCAAGAAAATTGTTCAAGACAGTGGAAAGTCTCACTTCCTCATTTGTGCAAAACATGGCACTGTTTCCGTAGCAACTTGAAATGCTGATGTTATCGTTCTAATGTAAGCGCAGTGTGCATGTTTTTAGTTCTAAAATGGAAGGTTATTGTCCTCACACTTAAAAAGAAAATGTTTTCTTCCAAAAGTAAACATAAAGCATACAGTATTTCATCGAGGAAAAATAGCTTTCACTGTGAAAATATTTATTTCTCATCAGCAACTCCATCAGCTAAGAATCTGTTATTGAAGAAAGAGACAACTATTTATTTTTGTTTACTGACGAGAATACCAGAATATTATCTCAAATTAGTTCTCTGCATGAATCTGAATTGAAAAACGTACTTAATGAAAAGGATTCTGTGTGTTATGAAAAATATCCAGCAGCTTGAATAAATTTGATAAATGTTTCTTGAGTGCAGGTTTTTATGTCGCCTCTCATGGCAAATGATGAAGTTTCAGTTTCATGTGGAACCACTCATGAAAACTTGCAGTGAACGGTCTTTGTATGATAGACCATAAATCTATAACAGACTCTTAGGGGATACCCATGCTTGTCAGAAGAACTGATAAAGAGGATTGGATGGTTCCAGGCATTGATCTGGCTGGTTTTGAGTCAGCATGCCTCAACATGGGATTGTTGCTCATGCTGTCAACCACTCATTTGCCTGATCCAGACTCAACTATTTCATAATTTATATAGTGCCTAGCTCCAGCTAGCCTGATTACAGCATGGACTTGTTTTTATTCTCAGCCTCCTCAGGAGTAACAACCTAAGCTGCCTAGAAGGTTAACAGTCACATTACCATCTGATCCTACCGGGTACCCATTCACTGCTGGGTGACTGGGCATGTTTAAAAAAAGTCACTTGCCTTAGCAGACATCACATATGCTTCAGTGTGGGGCAGGACTGACTCCCTTGGAACAAGTCATCTACTCTCTCCAACCAGGGGCGGTCGGGTAGCCTAGTGGTTAAAGCGTTGGCTCGTCACGCCGTAGACCCGGGTTCGATTCCCGACATGGGTACAATGTGTGAAGCCCATTCCTGGTGTCCCCCACCGTGATATTGCTGAAATATTGCTAAAAGCGGCGTAAAACCATACTCACTCACTCACTCTCCAACCAATGTTATTTAACGTCATTTGATTTGTTTGTTTTTCTGTTTGTTGTTTAACACCGCACTCAACAATATTCCAGCTTTATGATGGCTGTCTGTAATCAGATCTGGACCAGACAATCCAGTGATTGACATCATGTGCATTGATCTACACTATTGAGATACGATGACATGCATCAACCAAGTCATTGATCCTGACCACCCGATCCCGTTAGACACCTCTTATAAGCATAGTCTCCTTTTACAGCAAGCATGGGCTGCGATAGCAAGAGCTTTTGATATGTGACCTGTGCACAGCTAGCAAACAGGACCACAATCCAGCAAGACACGGCTGTAATATTACTGATGCCAGTGTATATCATCATTTAATGATAATGATTTATGGACTTTGAATATGGAAATTGTTTTGTCGCTTTTATTTTCTAACTTACTTTTTTTTTTAAACGGTATATATTTCTGGGCATAGCCCTCAGCTATTTATAGAAGTTTTTTGTTTCATAGTTTGTAGCTCTAATGGATCAGGGTCACAAAAAATGTCTTAATGAATTCTGATTTTAAACATGGCCGCCATGGCAGACATATTGAATTTATTATATCTTATGACAGAGCAATACAAGCCTCAATCTAAGTTACTGGGCACACGTCTTTTTCTGATGGTATGCATTGATTTAGTCCAATCATAACTGATGTAGCTGCTGACAGCACCAATCAAAAAGCTTGTAATATATGGCAATTGGAATACAGTGAGAAGAACAGTTACACATAACTTAGAAGCTTTGTGGCAATCAAGGAATGATGTATGGCAAAAGGAGTTTGCATATTGCTCACTTAAAGTGTTAACAATATGGCCAGTGAAGAGTGGTGATGGAAATATGCCTGTGTATGTTTTTGATGTGCATATTTTCAAACCCGAAAACAATATGTCAACTGCAACATGTCTTTTTTCATCATTATGAAAAAAACCAAGACAACGCTCTGCTCTAGCTGGAATGAACATTGAACATATGGTTCCTTTTTTTAACATATTTTGGGTTTTAGACTTGTAACTACCTCTGACTTTCACATACCCATGACTGTCTTGAAACTGCCATTTCAACCTTCTCTGGAACCACTGCGGTTTGGGAAGCTGAAACTGATCCAAGGAATGGTGCCATTAAAAACCTAACCATGGCCACCATGTTAGCTATGCTTGAAATACCATGTTGCCAATTTCTTGTCCAATTTTGAGTTATTTCGAAATTTGGAACAATAAATTTGTTTATTTTGTGATATTATCAAACCTTTCCGAAATATTGATGTCATGTGAGTGAAATGGCTTCCATGATCTTTGCCCTTGTTTCAAAGATTGCCTTGATGTGTTCTTCATGTTGATATGATGCAGTTCTGTAATGGCAGATATTTGCTTAACTTTGATCTGGAATAGTTTTAGATAAAGCCTCCAAAGTTCATGGTTGTCCACTGGCCCGAGACAACTAAATTGTGCTGAGGACAAGAAAAATCCAATGACAAGGATATATCGAGCATTGGAGTGTTTTAAATCTGAACCAGTTCTCAATGCTTTAATTGTGCTGCAAATGGGAACTGAATAAAACTTGCTGAAACTAGTTTACAAAACAACAAATTTCTAATGCTGTAGATTTGTCTAATTATAACCAATCTCATTAAAATCAGATCATAGTTCTCGCTACCACTAAACAAAGATCTGAGGACATAACATTAGGGGTTACATCAGAACGACCTTTCATCCGACCAATCAGAGCGTCGCTTACCAGATCATGAAAGTGACAATCGGAATGTGATTTCTAATCATGCAACCTCGAAAACTTTAACATGGGGTATTCCAAACGATAGTTACGGGCTTAAAGACTGATTCTATACAATCTAGACCATCTATTGGCCATTCCAGAATGTTCTTTTGTGCAGGTTTCATATTTTTAACCAAGAATTTGTCAAAATATGTTTCGAAGGTTGCCAATTTGAAATTAGTGCCATAAAGCATGAGAAAGCTGCCTTTTGATTGGCTAATGGCGACTTCTTGTCAGTCATTCCATTTGGCGGTTAAAGTTCAAGGTCGGTCTGACGTGACCCATAATGGGGTGTTCTCAGATCTTTGTTTAGCAGTAGCGAGAACTAAGATCTGATTTTAATAAGACAAGTGTTATGGTGCAGAATTTAGTGCTTAAAGCTTGTTTCTTCACAACAGGGACCTAGGTTCAAATCCCCACATGGGTCAAATATATGAAGCTCATTCCTGGTTCCACTGCCGTGATATGGCTCTGGTATTGGTGGAATTGGTGTCAAACTTCTTCCACTCACTCATTCACTGAAGATTACGTTACATGACGTATTGTCTCCCATGGTTGGTCTCTCGTCCTTCATTGCTGTGGAACTGGACCACTCTGTTGCACCGTGGAACCTGGAGCGTTCTTGTACATTATATTCAATGAATCACTTCAAGTATTTCCCATTCCACTTTGTAATGAGCCAAATTTAGTTCATAACCCAATAACACTCAATTCCTGTAATGAAATTAGAGAAAAACATTTTAAGCTTTGCCCAGCAGCAAGTTTTGATTAAGTCAAAGAAGATATTTCTGTGGTGTCGCTTAGCTACCTCCCCTTTTAGAAATTTCTTATATTCATTAATAAAATGGATTTCTTTTACAAAAGCTATTCTAATAAAAACTCTATTGTGTGCAGTTGCAAAACCAACTGTGGTTTCAAATGTTGCATAGCTGCTGTTGAATATGTATTTTTATTGACTATGATGTAAAATATCTCCAAATATGTAATATGTCTCCAAGCTCAGAAATACTTCAGCTATATGATGGCCTATAAATTATTGAGTTTGGACCAGAGAAACCAGTAATTGATATAATGAACAATGTCTATGCTATCATCAACCAAAACAACCACACAGATCATCTGATCCATTTAGTCACATGTTTGAGCATAGGTTGCCAGGGTAGTGGTGGTGGTGGGTGGATGGGGGATGGGAGATGGTGGGGTGTGGGGGTGGGGTGGGGTGTGTGGGGGCTGGGACGGGTAACTCGGGTACTCGGGTACTCGGGTCGGGTGGGTACTGAGGAGGACCCGGGTACCCATGGGACTACCCGGACACGTGGTTAGTCACATGATATATTGTTTAATGACAAAAAACATCTAAAGCTCTATGGTTACACTTCAAGTCACTGATGTTCCCATTTCGTTCTGACAATGCACCCATTCCTTCTGACTTTTATATGTTTGAATAAAGATAAAACTTCATGCAGTAAACTTTTACACGTGTATCTAAATACATTTTGCAGGGCTATGGTTAAACTTGTCCAAATCGGACAGTTTGTACCTATCTCTAAATATCTACAGCGGGTACCCAGGTAGGGTCGGGTAATAGGGTGGTGGGTACCCGGGTAGTAAATTTGGACTCGTCCCAGCCCTAGACCCTATGCTAACCTGAAATCCCATGGGGCCTTTCCCTCACCTCTACACCAACAATATTCCCCATCTGTTTTCCTAGTCAAGCATCACAGTTCAGCCTAAATCAACTACCACGGTACACTTTGCTGCATAGGATCATAAATATATTCAGGGAAGGTTTCAGTGCAGTTTATTGGTTTAGGCATTCCTTCATATTGTTTGCCAAGTCCTGAAAATATGATTTCAGTTTATCCGACAGGAGACAGCTGTGTCACTATCACCTGCATCTCTGTAGCTCTGGATGCAGCCGAAATGTTAGGGAACCAAACTAAACATTTTGCAGTGCATGTGTTGTGTTTACTCTAAAGATCATGGAGTGTGTATACATTGCAGAATAAGTGCATCTACCCAACACAAAGTGCATATGCAAGGAGTGCAAGTGCAATCGAACAGATATCTTCAATATTAAATCGTACTGTGACATATTAAGGTGTTTATTTCAATTATATTTGACAGATATCAGTTATTATGGCATTTTGGAAGGTGTCTATAGAATAATCAATGTCATTGTGGGTTGAACTAGGTGCAGTTGTCATTCAAACCCGTGTTTATGTTTGAAATCTGTAATAAATGTCATTTATTTATGACAGCCTAATGAAATAAAAATGGGGAAAAAATAACTTTTTTTCAAATGTTCACATGGTGTATTTTATTTCAACATGACGAATCCATAAAACAAAGAAACAGAGAGTATCATGTCAGTTCAGGGTTATTAACTTGTTTCATAATTCAATAAATATACAGAAAACTATAGAAATTAAGGAAATTCAATTTTAGTGTTTCATATATAACATTATTTGCAAAATAACATGAATTGATCTTGTTTTATAACAAAAAAATGTACATTTTTCAGAAAAATGTGATTATGTGAAATAAAAATTAATTCAGATTTTAAAATAAACACAACATATGGGTATTCCTTTCAAAGAGAAAAACACAAGCTTCAAAACGAGTTGCCATCTTGTGTAATTTCTCTTCAAAACAAGTTGCCATCTTGTGTAATTTCTCTTCAACATGTAATATGTAATATTTTCAAAGAAGCTTGTCGAGTATTCTCAAGAGACTTTGAGACATATGTATTACATCTCTACCCCACAAGATGCAACTGATGTGCAACTGCACACTGCTTCAGAGATAGGATGCATATGCACGTCATCTCAGTTTCAAAGGAAGACAGGTGATACAAGAGCGAAAGTGTTAAGTTTGGGTTTTATCTTCTCTTGTTCAGCTTTACCCCATATTCAGAGGTAGTTGTGTGGCATATGGCATCTCAATATTGTAACAAACCTCGTGGCATGATAACATAGCTGGGGATTTAAAAGATATTTAAGTTTTTCATAATGCCAGTAAATCCTATCTTATGGGACCGAAGATCAACTTGCAGTGTTTGGATGTGAAATCAGTACATCAGACATATAAAAACTACTCACAAGAAGTTAAGAAACATGGCATGGTAGATTAACTATAGTAATATGAAGAATTGTGTGGTCCTTAACTTCTTTTGAGTTGTATATATACTCAATGGCAAAAGTAACTGATCATGTACTAATTTATCATATTGTGATTTTGTTTTAAATTTTAACTCCTTACTTTTTCATTTTCATTTTAAGTAACTTTGTTTAACAAATGTTACATTAACATTACTTACATTTTGTAGGGCATTGTGCCTAGTGGTATGAAGTATCACAATCTGCCGTGCAGAGTTGCACCCCTTAGGTGCCAGGATCTGCTTGTGCATCTCACATCCTCGATGTGTGCATTTGAGATTCAAACCCAGATTGGGCAGATCCTAGCACAACTGTGTCTGCACAGCTACTTGTGGTGACTTAAGCCATAGTGCCCCAGTGTGTCTGACAGCACCAAGACAAAAAATATTTCGAGCGTGTTGCCTTCTTTCTTTTCTTGATAAAATACACCATATATGTAGTCCCATGAAACATTAATGTGAACTGTAAATCTCACATCATGTGCACAGATGCCTTGAAAAGACTGTTTATGTTGTGATATATATTTAAATGCCTCAGAGTTTTGAAAAATTTGATGAAAATCTAGAAATTTGTTTGTCTTACTCATGTTACTTAGTTTTGATTTGCAAATTCAATTTATATCTACATGTTTCTTTCCTATTTGTTTCAGGTAAGTGCATCTATAATGATAATCTGAACAGAATGAGACATGCTGATACGAAAGTATGTACCAACACAAGGTAAGGCCGTACATTTTTTTGTTTTGTTTACAGAACGAAAATTAAAAATTAAATCAGAATGGCAAAGATTTTTTTCTACCGTCAACAGTAATTACTGCTTTGACAATAAAAATAATCCAAGGGACTTTACATGACAAAAACAGAACACCTCATTTAATTTTTGTTATAACCTTACCAATCCAAATGAAACTTTCAAGTCATTGATAAAGTCCTGTACAATGCATTATATTTTGTTTATATTTTCGACCTATCGACAAAGAAATTTCAGTATTCGTAAATAAAACAAAAAAATTGTATGGCCTAAAGTCTGTCGGTTGCCTGCTATAGTATTTTACCATCTTCATCAGACAGAGGCAGCAGAGTTGGAACATGTTTCCTCTTCCTGACTAAGGTGCCATTCCATCGTGTCATGCTGACCATTCTGGGCATTATGATAGCGATACACTTGTGAAATATACCTCACTGAGTCTCCAGGCAAAACAATGAAAATGACAATACAATGTGAGATAGACATCAGTGATGCTGTTCTTTGTGTGCTGAGTACCTTAAAAAGAGATTATGTATCACACAGGTATTAAAGAACTGAAGCTACAACAGGATGTAAAGATACACAGTGTGAAATAGACAACACAAGTGGTATAGCTGATCAGAGTTTATTTAAGAATATAATTACCTCATCCTGGTGAAAGATAGAAAATTTAATCTATGTATCACCTAAACATGCATCTACAAAACAGCATGTGGAACTCTAGGTGAAATAGACGACACAAATATGCAGCTCAGCTTGCTGAAATGTTAGTGTTGACATGACATATGTGAAATATACAACACCATAAATGTAGATTGCTTGAAGAATTGATGAAACGTCACCTCAAACGAAAAAGAAAATACAAAAACATGGGATGCCTTACTGAAATATACATGTTGACATGACATATGTGAAATATACAACACCATGGATGTAGATAGCATGAAGAATAGAAGAAAATGCATCTCACACTGAAAAAGACAACAAAAATGCATGGGTCACCTGACTGAAATATATACGTGTCGACAAGACATGTGTGAAATATACAACAGCAGATAACATGAAGAAAATATGGAAATCACATTCCAAACTGAAAAAGACAACAAAAACACTGGTTCTCTACGTGTCTACTGAAATAAATCAGTGACAAGCGAAAGTGACGACCATATACATCACACAAGAGGACCCCCCATAGTGATATGAACATCATACATCTCAATCTGACCTTCAGAACAAGCAGCTTGTCTTTCACATGTCCACTGTTTTGCCCCTTGAGATAAGTGGCCATTGCTGGATGTTTATGCAAAAGATGGGGATGGAGTAAGGGCCGTACAGGAACGCAGAATCCTGTTTATTTTGATGTTCCAAATACTATCCTCAGCCATTGATAATTGCCACCTGATGGGCAGTGGTATTTGCACTATATGTCAGGCTGATGAGCAATGGACATGCAATGTACGCCTAAGCATCCTTGTCTATTTCATGTTACACAACATCGGTATGAACTGACAGAATAAAGCAGCAATCTGTTGTGGATAATGATTCATGAATCTTTAACCCAAATCTAAATCAGTAGAACACGGATAAGATGAACACGAATATAGCGAATAAACGGATACAACGAACTGTTACAAAATCCCCAATTTATCTCCTATATATTATCATGTAAAATTTACATATATAACAAACTCTCTACAGCGAACGAACGTATATAGCGAACTGATATCTGTTCACTAACAAGCCCATCTACCACTAATTAGTGACATGTATAGCGAACTAAGAAATCTCACTCAGTGTCAAGTGTCACTGACAATTGGCTGTATGCAATCAGCGGCGAATCAACACAATCGTGTCGAATCAATTAACACAATCAGCGGTAACAGATCAACCTTGTTTAACTTAAATGAATGTTATGAAATGTTATCAATTGAATGCTATTAAGTGATAACTGCCTAATACAAGTCAATGCTGCAGTTACGTGTATTGTGTCTAGTTTTATCCAAGATGGCGGATGTTTCTGAGCGAAAACGTACGAGGGGCGTTCAATAAGTTTTGCAACTTCAATATAAGATCAAGTCGCAGAATATCTTTTGCACTTTTATTTTTAATATAATCTTCATTCACCTCAGTACACTTATTCCATTTGACCTTCAAGCTTTTAATGACACTTTTATAGAAATCCGCAGATTGGCCCTCAAACCACGCCTCTGTGGCAGCCTTTATGTCTTCGTCATCCTGGAAGCGTCTTCCACGTAGGGCAGATTTCATTCGCCGGAACAGTAAATAGTCATTGGGGGCTAAGTCTGGGCTGTAGGTTGGTGATTTAACTGTACAGCCCAGACTTAGCCCCTAGTGACTATACTCCACTCACTCACTCACTCACTCACTCACTCACTCACTCACTCACTCACTCACTCACTCACTCACTCACTCACAGAATGATCCCAGACCAGCATCCGCTGCTCCCACAAATTACCCATCCCCTACACATGGACACACACACGTCCACAAACAATTACCTGTATCCCTGCCCCCCAAGGTAGAAATCAGGTAGACATCAACCTGTGGGTTAGACCTGGTGTTGTTATAGTGTGAGGGCTGTGACATTTGATGAGGGTCCCTTGTCAGTTTCCACATGGTCTGATGCCTACCAGTAGCATCCCCCATCTCATCATCAGCAGCACTCTACTGACTGGACCAGGGTGCGGCATGTGGTATGCATGGCTACATTCTTGGTAATTACATCGGTGTTTCTCAATTACGACCATTACAGAATATGTCGGTATATATCAGCTGACTTAAATTTATGGCGAGGGCATTGTAGAGGGTTTAGTAGTTTAAAATCATTTTTTCTCAAATTTAAATGTTAATTCTCTTTTCAGAGATATAGATTTGTACAATGGAATACTAATGGTTCCAAACGTGATCTTTTGTATGTGTAAAGTCACCCTTTGCTACAACACACTGGGAAATCATTCCACAAGTCAACCATTTTTGCATAAACGTATCATTTTTAATATTTGTCTCTTTGAAATATGATGGTCATGGTAAAAAAACTTTTAAAGAAAACATTATTTCAACACATGTATATTCAGTGGCTATACTTTGAGCAGCTGTATGTATATTCAGTGGCTATACTTTGAGCAACTGTATGTATATTCAGTGGCTATACTTTGAGCAACTGTATGTATATTCAGTGGCTATACTTTGAGCAACTGTATGAATATTCATTGGCTATACTTTGAGCAGCTGTATGTATATTCAGTGGCTATACTGTGAGCAGCTGTATGTATATTCAGTGGCTATACTTTGAGCAACTGTATGTATATTCAGTGGCTATACTTTGAGCAACTGTATGTATATTCAGTGGCTATACTTTGAGCAGCTGTATGTATATTCAGTGGCTATACTTTGAGCAGCTGTATGTATATTCAATAGCTATACTTTGAGCAACTGTATGTATATTCAGTGGCTATACTTTGAGCAACTGTATGTATATTCAGTGGCTATACTTTGAGCAACTGTATGTATATTCAGTGGCTATACTTTGAGCAACTGTATGTATATTCAGTGGCTATACTTTGAGCAACTGTATGTATATTCAGTGGCTATACTTTGAGCAACTGTATGTATATTCAGTGGCTATACTTTGAGCAACTGTATGTATATTCGGTGGCTATACTTTGAGCAACTGTATGAAAAAGGGACCCCATATGTTTTCATGCCCTGACAGATTAACTTATGAAAAAATCAGGTATTCCTTAACTTCTTTTGACTAGTATATGTTGTAAAAACATGAAGATACAAGAGCTGGGCAGTAAACAAAGATCATGTCTTAACCCCAATTTCGCAAATTTCCCACAAAGCTCTCTTTGTAATCTTCATCACTGATAGCCATAACAAGCAATCACATCAACCAGAGACTATCAAATTCAAAATGAAATTTACACTCAAAGTGTCAAAATTCAAACTCTCAAAAACACCAGCAAGATATACACTCTTTGTTAGATCGAGTCCCGATTACAACAAAACTCATAAATATTTGTCAAAATGTACCATATTTCCATCCATCATGAATAACCATGTTGGGAGTTTCACACAGCGATATCAACTCTTGAACCCAACTCTTGGATCAGTGAAACCACAGGATAAAGATGAAGAGACTGCCCGCCTTTATCATTTATCATTATGATCTAGGCTACATACACACCTGTGTGTCGCCAATGTAAAGATGAGATCCCGACAAGTCAGATTTATCGTTTTTTGTATGATGATAATCAACGTGCATGTAATGTGTTGCCGATGTTGATTTCAGTTTTGTAATAAACATCTTCAGCTCCTGATAGTGAGGTCTTTTATTTCTCTTCTGCGGTCGCTTGTATCCGACAAAGATTAAAGCCAGTTTCTTAGCTGGTGGGCCCTTATCTCAGTAAAAAAAATATTTTGAAAAATAACAGGTATGTTTCCTTTCTGAGACGTTTTTATATACATTGGTGTCATGTTTCAAAGACATTTTATAGGTTGATGTAGGATTATTTTTGTCTTGTCTTTTTTTAAAAATACAAATCTAAGGATGATTAAATTTGTACATTTGGAATGATTGTTATCTGCCTACATTTTTCACTTGAAGACTTTTTGTGTGACTCTTTAAATGTTTGAGAAACAAAATATCAACTATTAAACAATAATAAAGTATTGATACTCAACGTCAAATTAATTGTTGTGATGATGATGATGATGATGATGACAACGACGAAGACAATAATTGATGATGATGGTGATTATGATGATGACAATAATGCTTGATGATGATGATGATGATGATGATGATGATGATGACGATAACGACAGTCATTGATGTTGATGATGATGATGATGATGATGATGATGACGACGACAATGATTGATAACAATGATGATGATGATGATGATGATGGTGGTGATTATGATGATGACGACAATGCTTGATGATGATGCCTTCTGGTTAAAGTATTCGCTCATCTGGCCAAGACCTGGGTTTTATTCCAAAAGTGGATGGAATATTGTTACACCCAAACTCCTTCAATCAATCACTTTATACTACATCTGTATCTAGAGTTATTTTGAAAGGATTAAGAATTGTTGTGCCTTATCAAATGATATCATTGGTAAATTTATATATAGTTGCAAATATTTGTTCATTTAAGATAAGCATAACATCTGTTATCTCAATAAGCATATCTTGATCTCAATCCATGCTATTTCCAACTATCATTTATCTCAAAATGTTTATTTTGAATTATCATTTACTTCTACAACTGTATGTATTTCAAAGTATTATTAGGTTAACAGTTAACCCTTTCCATCCTAATTATATTTTTCAGATTAACTCTTCATCTGTGTATCTCTTATTACTTTGACTTAGATCACAAGATAGCACAGGACCTGAACATAAATACAAGCAGAGTTATTGTTTATGTAAAGTTTGGAATGAGATAACAAATGAATTTTTATGTACAACAATATTAATTTCAACATGAAGCTGCAAAACTTAAATTTAAATGTTTGAATATTTGAATGATTAATCAGATCCTGGAATATTAATATCATCTTCAACTGAATGAAAAACCCATGATATCTATCAATCTCAAATCTGGCATATTATTTCAAGATTTGCTTAATATATTTGACTTAGAAACTGAATTAAATTTCAATCTCCCTCCTTTGGGGGTTTCATTTGTGTTTTTTCATTTATTTCAAGATCGTTTGATTGATTGGATAACACTCTTTTGGCTTGAATTTGACATTTTAGACACCCTTTAACCTTGGAGAAATATTCTAAGGTTTATTTCATGTATGGCCGGTCAGAACCAATTTCCCCTTGGGTTCTGACTGAAGGCTGCTGTGTTCTGACAATCATTGCAAGTAGGTTTTGAATGATATGAGGACAATGAAAAGGAACTTGACAAATCTCTTCGAATAGGGTCAAGACATTTCATTTTCCTTGACAAACAATTAATATAATGTTGAGAGGATTTTAATTGAGCTTGCTTTGTGGGGTTGATTTCAACTTGGGTATTTCGTCATTGCTGTTAAGTCTGTTCTGCCATTTACATGTAGTGTGGGTTGAAGTTGGTGATTGGAAAGCTGTGATTTTCGTTTCAATATTATTTGATATTTATATTTTTTAAGGGTATATTAGGGAATGTTTTATTGTTTGATTATTGTTTTCAAAACATTTTCCACCAAAACAGATTTCATTGGGTTCAAAAGGTAAAATAGTGGTGAAAATTATATAAATGGATCACTGTGAATTACTGTAAACAGGGAATTTTTTGCGACCGTTTTATTATTGCGAGTTTTGCGAACGAGACTCAATCGCAAAAATTAAAAACGCAAAAATAAGTATAAATAATACATACATACTTTATTCATTGCAACACGTCATCAAATGTTGAAATCATCAACCAGAACTACAAGTTACTCAATAAGTTAAAAACACAAATGAATGCAGAATGGTCACACAATACATCACAAATGACAGTGTAAACAGACCAGTTAGTGTCACTGTTACCTCACAGTAATCCTGCCTTCTTCCAACCTCGCTTGATTGCGTCAGTGTCCTTTGCAATTTTGTCCACTCATGACATGACACTGAGTTGAGTCAATTATCGTATTTGATAATTGGTCGCAATCTCTTCCAGTCAACTTTCCGGCCAACTCAGAAAAACTAGCTTCGGAGAGAAGCTATCTATTGTTTGGTACGCGAGGGGTCATCTCAACACGACAACTCGCAAAAATATCTCGTCGCAGTATTGTCTTTGGCGTGGTATTCGCAATATTTTAACGGCGCAGAAATAAAGCTGTTTACAGTAGTAATGACACCAGTTGTTCATGAACAGGATAAGCATGTCCTTGTCCTTCAGTGGGTAAAGGGGTGGTGGGGTAACCTAGTGGTTAAAGTGTTCGCTTGTCACGCCAAAGACCTGGGTTTGATTCCCAAGATGGGTACAATGTGTGAAGCCCATTTCTGGTGTCCCTGTCGTGATAATGCCGGAATATTGATAAAAGCGTGTGGGACAGGAAATAGTCACTGGGGGCCAAGTCTGGGCTGTAGGGTGGGTGATTTAACTGTACAGCCCAGACTTAGCCCCCAGTGACTATACTCACTCACTCACTCACTCACTCACTCACTCACTCACTCACTCACTCAGGTAGTAAAAGTCATACTTGGATAGTTTTGAATATTATTTACAATATTTGTTCACCATACCGGTTCGAGTGTTTATTTTTTCAGGTTGAAGTGTCTAATTTTTCAACCAATGTAGAAGTCTTTTAGTAAATATGTGCTTAATAATTTCCATTTCCTGTGCAAAAGTAGTAACAACATACACATATGAGAATTAATGGTTTCACAATCTTTGAGGCTAAGTGTACAGGAAAGTGATCACACAGGGATGTGATGGGAATAAATCACAGATGCTACCCATGCTGGACTATGAGACTTTTATATGAAAGGTAATGACGATGTGATCTTTGAAGATGTGTTTTCAGGGCCATTGAGTATTGGAATGATTAATTCAGGGCACACTTCAAACAAACATTATCCAACAAACGCTACAGATTTCCCCTCAAGTGAGTGACATTTGGGAAGATATGACCGACAGATCTTGAGATCATTGATGGGCTGAGACGCTGTTCTCTCTTCTCGCACAAGATGTTCTCGGAACACCTTTCATGTGTTTCAAGCTTGAACAACAAGTTAAAGGTCATAGGTCGTTGACATGTTCGCTAAAGACAAAAGAATCGAAAAGAGTGAAGATTTAGTTGTACATTTCACACATGTGGGCAGACAGATAGTTGGCGTCAATGGTAAACTTACCTTGACTTGGAGGGGCTGTCTCAAAAATATTTTTTGAATTTTTTTTCTGTATTATACTGATCAGAAAAAATAAAGGAACACATAGGAGTATTTCAGATGAGTGTTGATACTGGTGTGTTCTGTATGAATACTTTATGTCGGCAAGTGTTACAGTCTGAATGTCCTGTTGATTATTGTTAATGATGTCCAAGATGTTTGTGTGTCCCTTCAAGTCATGATTTCGCTGTGCTGTTGGGCAAACCTGACCTTGACCTGTGATCAGTGACCTTGAACTTTGACCTGTGAAAAATTATGACATCAACTTTCGACTGACAATAAACTGATTGTTACTCTGTAGAGATAGGGTAGTTATCTCACAACAGATTTGGCAATTTCTCTGCCAAACATTTAATAAATTTATAATTTAACTCCAAGTTAATGGAATTATAGTTAATATAATTTCACTCTTTATGATCACATTTGTATCAAAATGTTACAAAAATTCTGTTTTATTACACAGATTTAAATCCATGTAATCCACATATGTATAATAAGAATAAGGTATTTTGTCTTTTTCTTTTTTTATTTGACTCGAAATGTCAACTAATGACAAATCTGACGTGACAGACAGCCCTTCCATAGCTGACCATTCTCCCCCATCGACCAGGCTGCTTGTTGCAGTACCGGTTTGAATAGCGATTGATTTGTAGAATGTATTCCATGCTAAACACATCTTAATAACCCATCTCCGTCAAGTCTTCTTTTGGATGTTATATTTTAGTATCTAACCATCACAGGAGCTGAGGTCATGTATTTGGATATTTAGCAGAAAAGATCAAATATTCTTGTGATGGTATCTCGATGTTTGCCCAGTATGCATTGACTGCTACAAAATTATGAATATGGCTTCGGTATAACCAGACAGTGTAATATGTTTTATTACGTTGTGATGCCTTTTACTACATTGGGATGTGTTTTATTACATTGATGTTGGGCTGAATGTTGTTGACTGCTTTGTTGTCATGGTGATTCTGCATATAAATGATGGTTGCTAGGGAAACAAAGAAAAAATATAAAAATTATTCAAGACATGAGTTGATTTTCTGTCAAAACGGACTTTTTCGTGTGAATTTAACTCAAGAATTCATGTTTGCGATGATAATAAAATCTGTGCCTTACTTTTCCCAGAATTTAGTAAGTTATGTTTTATTTCCTGTGAAATATTTGTAACTTTCAAAAAAAAGAATGATACAGTTTATTAATGTCCATTATTTTAAGATTTGCATACATGGACTCTCTTCAATCGTTCAGATTGATTAAAATTTGAAATAAGCTGATAAGCTCAATATCAGAAATAGGCGATCCTGTTCTTTTTTGAAAGCATTATGGAAATAAAATCAATATTTGTACTGAAATACTGTGATAAACTCAATTTTGTTATTGAGAATTTGCATAAACTTAATCTAAATCAGCATAGAAATTGGCTCGTTAAAGAAAAAGTGAAGTATTCAGATAAAGAAACACAATACCCCCACTTGGAAATGAAACGAAGTGAAGCGCGATTAAAGCTTGATGGAAGGCTGGAGATCGCAGAGAAGTTGGAGTTTGCTTAAATGTACATAAAAGTGTATTATGCTTTCAGTTTTATTAAATTTGAAGTTTATTTATGAACTTTAGGCTTGAACTGCATCTTCCAACCAAATAAAGTGGAGGATTAAAAAATATTTTCTGCGTGCCATTTTCATCTGATTTGTGTGGGGTTTATTTGCTGAAAGAAAGGATATTTTCATGACACACAACCTTGCGACATAGCTGTGAATTTTAATGGGAAATTATGTATGCTTTCATTGTTAACATCCTTTGTATAATTTATAATAACAGTGTATATAGAATAAGGCCATGCTATTTTCCAGCCAGTTATACTTATTTGTTCGTAACTGTTGTTATGGGTGTAATCAACTGACCTGAAATAAAACAGTTAAAAGAAAAGAAAAAGAAAGGTCTGCTGAAAGGAAATTTAATAAAATATAACCTGTACATAAATCTTATGCTTGCATTCTAAGCTGCTGTAACTTCTTGTGCAGGACCCGTGAGGATCCAGGTTAGAATAAGTCTTCAGCAACCCATGCTTGCCATAACAGGCAACTATGCTTGTCGTAAGAGGTGACTATGCTTGTCGTAAGAGGTGACTATGTTTGTCTTAAGAGGTGACTATATGCTTGTCATAAGAGGTGACTAACGGGATCAGGTGGTCAGGCTCGCTGGCTTGGTTTATGCATATCATCGATCCCTACTGCGTAGATTGATGCTCATGATATCAATCACTGGATTGTCTGGTCCAGCCTCAATTACAAACCACCATCATATATCTGGAATATTGCTGTGTGCGGCGTTAAACAACAAAACAAACAAATCTTGTGCAGAGTTGCCTCCCTTAGCTGCCAGAATCACTTTTGTTCACAGGTTTAGATCCAATATTTACCCAACAATGATTTGGTTTAACAGTACCCTGGCATTGTTAAGCAATGTATTAACATCTATGATATACTCACTCACTCACTCACTCAGATAAAAAAAATTGAAATTGGTGTGCCTTTCATTTTATCAAACTTTTACACTGCTTAAAGGTTAATAAGCTTTCAGAAGAATAGCTGGTCTTTAAGTTAAAACAGAACTGTTATAGAAAATTAAAAAAACAAAACAATTTAAAATATTTTCTGTCATATTAACTGGCCCATTTGGGGGTGGAGTGGGGTGAGGTGGGGATTCTACGGAGGTAGAAAAAAAAAGTTCGAAAGTTTTGACGAAGATGGTGTAGCATGAGATTGATAAGGAGAAGATGTCGGCTCTGTAGAAATAATATCAAAATCAGCACCTGCATTATAAAATTACGTAAAGCTGTCTACATTTTCCATGTTTAGTTGCTCAAACCATAAAGAGGAATTTGAGAAATCTTATCATGTTTAGACTCGGCAATGAAAATTCCAGACCAAAATGTAGACTGTTGCAAAGAGCAGGCCATGTTTAGATGCTAACTTAAAGAAATACAAGGTAACTTGTATTCTTGGAAAATTTCATCAAATTTAAAAATATTAAACAAATAAACAGGTTCTAAAATTAGGCTAGCATAAACAGTTGTGTGTAGACCTAGCTCTCCCGCTGATACTGTGTGGATGGTGATCTGTGATAAAAGGTTCTTCCTATTGACATCCAGTGTAAAAAAGATCTCGTAAAACATCACTCTTATGTTGATGTAAATTTGAATTTATGATTGATCTTAAGAGCACAAATAAAGTTAACACTTTTAATTGTTCTAAAGCAATGGACAGATACTTCTTTTTTAGTAATTGCCATCACTTGCAGTGGAAATGATTTTACTTTTGTAATCTGTTATTTCTATAAGTGGATATGATTATTATTATGATTATTTAGATTATGATAATGAACATAATTAAATTCAAGCTAGGAAACTATCTTTTAAACAATGTGTCAGTCAATATGTATGTTTCTAATTTATATAAACTTTTCTTGAGTATAAAGATCTGATTTATTTCATAAATGCATTTAAAATCCAATAAAAACTTTATGATAATGAAAAAATTCCATTTATTTTGACAAACATAAGGAAACAATATTTCAATAACGCATGTTCCAACTAACATGCTCATGAATATGTTTCTAATTTATTTAAACTTTTCTTATCCTTAAATGTCTGTTTAATTTCTTAAATGCACTTAAAATCCAATGAAAATCTTATCCTTTAAATGATCTAAACACACTTCTAAAACAGTAAACCGCTTGTTAAAATTTGAAAAACTGCCTCTCTCTACCCCCTCGAAGGAAACACAAATAGCATACTGTCCGACAATAGCTGTATCCATGATATTCCCCAGACAACTTTCTTTATTCATCAGTGAACTAAGGAAACACTGACCAGCATATTCTTTAGATCATCAGAACATTGTAGCTTCAAGTTTTACATATTCCAGATTCGGACAGGCTGCATGGTCTCGGAGGGCTCGGAACAATATGGTACGAGCGATCCAATTAATTAACCCCTTGCTGGCTGAAGCCTCTTTCTGGCTGGAGGCCAATCCTGGCTTGATGCCAGTCGGTACAGCTGTGTTTTGGCTCTATTTCTTCTCCGTCTGAATCGGCTAGAAGCCATGTGTGTAGGGGGACTCGTGCTAAGAGTTCCGAAGACTCAATTACTCAGAGATCGGTGAATCACGCTGTTTCACAATATAGTTCGTCTTCAACAGTTGTCAGTCAAACTTTCTGATCTACACACAAACTTTGTACACATAGAGTGTGTAATTGATGACTTTCTCTTGTGAAATTGACTTGTTGTCAATTTCAGGATTTTGTGGAATTTACAAGTTTTCAAGATTGTGGATTTACCATGGATGTATATATTTATCATGTGGTTTGGGATGAGACTGTTTGAGATTCGACTTTAGAGTTTGAATTCAACTTTGGCACATTAACTGTAACAGTTAATGGATTCAGTGATCTCTTGGTCGGAGAATGTTACACTTGTAGGTTTCATGTGTATATTTTGATGTTGTGAAACAACAGTGATTGCTGTGAATATTTGTAAATTTAAATTATTTAACTTATTATATCGTCACCATGGTCTTGGAATACATTGTCACAGTCTGGGATAGCGAGGAGCCCAAAACGTATACATCTGAGGTAGGTACATTATATTTTTTAATTGAAAAAAATTAAAATTGATATTTTAAAATCAAAATCCCAAATTTGTTGAAAATTATGTCATGGGATGTTATTTGTGAAGATATTTATTGAAAAAAGTACAGTTCATAGTGTAACTCAACAAAAAAAATGTATGTAGTTTAAAAAACCTCATTTTAGAATAATGATGAGTCAGCTGACCTTTGAAGATTCCATATTAGAATCCATTCACAGTCAAAGATTATCAGGTTACTGTCAGCGAAATGTAGTGATAGTGGTATCGTAAAATGTACATGTTTATCAAAACAAGGCTCAAATTCCACTTAAAAAACTACCAGTAGCTCAATCCAGAGAAAATGCAAGGCTGTTCTGCTGAAACAGATAAAACTGTATTGATTACAACAGTTGTCAAGACAATAGTACCACTGAGTGTTAGAACTGAGTTCGACATTGTGTATATTTCCATATAAATAGGATGGAGCATGGGTGATATTGAATGACCCAACAGCTCGTCTATAACAAGGCACACCTTGTTTGGGTGCCTATCAGTAACAACGGAGGGTCGTCTATAGCATGTACATTTCCTAATGTCAATTACATTGTGAAATCAATGACTAAATGGTTGATGGACTTCAAAGGCTTGGATAATGAAGCAATGAATGGTGATGATGCTGTTTGCCAGAGTATCAGCTGTGTCATTGAGGCCTGTTTTGTATTGAATAACAATGTGCTACTACTCCCAAAGCTCCTTTTTTAATTGAAATGTTTTTTCAAGACATAAGAGGTGATGAATTTCAAGAATTTATTGATAAAAGTGCTATAAATAAAGTTATACCACTTTTATGTACTACCTCGAAAGCTATTTTGTAAAACTGAAAGTTACGTGAGATATCTTTTTAATTAAAATGTTTTTTTCTCAAGCTATAACAGATGAAATGTTTTTAAGAATTGAAAATGAAGTTATGCACCTTAGGACAATAACTTAAACTATTTTATGTCTTTGGGTTTGAATATTGATTGTATGATTTTGATACCTGTGGGTGAGAAATGTTGAATGTATTCTTTTAGTATCAGGGGTAGTGTAGGTACCAAGTTCCCAACGATAAAGTCACAATCTGATTGTTGCTCATGCTATCAACCACATGTTTTGCTTGTCAAGATCACTCACAATCTGCTGTAGTGTAGTTGCGGTGTTATTGATTGTATCCTACATGATTAACATAGCTACATAATTTTAGATATTTATTCAGGCAACAGATACTGGATTAACTTTGGTACAACAACTCCTATAGCAGAGGATATTAGTGGGAATAATCATAAAAATTGCCTCCATTTTTATGTTAAAAATAAAAGTGGATTCAATTATACTGTTTGTCCACCATTACTAATATTTCATTTTGAAATGTCAATGACTTATCCGCTGGTCAGGTGGTGTGTTAATTGTGACATAGATCCTGACAGGATATGATGAAGTGTGGATAATGACATTAACACCATCGTGACTTGAATCTCAAATAGATGCTTATCATGTGCTAAAAGCTTAAGCATGTCAGTGATATGTACGACTTAAAGTCAGTGATAAGTATGACTTTATTTTTCAGTGACAAGTACCACTTTTTATTTCAGTGACATGTACGACTTTATATTTCAGTGACATGTACGACTTTATATTTCTGTGACATGTACGACTTTACGTCAGTGACATGTACGACTTTACATCAGTGACATGTACGACTTTACGTCAGTTACATGTACGGCTTTACGTCAGTGACATGAACACTTTATATTTCTGTGACATGTACGACTTTACGTCAGTGACATGTACAACTTTACGTCAGTGACATGTACGACTTTACGTCAGTGACATGTACGACTTTACGTCAGTGACATGTACGACTTTACGTCAGTGACTTGTACGACTTTACATCAGTGACATGTACGACTTTACATCAGTGACATGTACAACTTTACATCAGTGACATGTACAACTTTACGTCAGTGACATGTACGACTTTACGTCAGTGACATGTGCAACTTTACGTCAGTGACATGTACGACTTTACGTCAGTGACATGTACGACTTTACATCAGTGACTTGTACGACTATTAGTCAGCAGTTAAATGACTAATAGCTTAGATTCCTCATCTTATAATATGGAAGCTGTTTTACTTCAAATGTTGGATGTATCAAGCTATTTTTGTCATGTAATATTAACAAAATTTAAACTTACAATTTTTTAGCATTTACAAATGTAGGTTTTTAGAGTTTCTTCAATTTCTGATTGTAAATATTCCATAAAGAAGCCCCATATCATGACCCTCCCCAAACACCAGACAACTGTATCTGCACGTTCACAGATCTGTGATCTTTGAAAGACAAGCCAGATTGACATGGGAGTGCATTACCAAGACCCTACCCCAACACATGTGGTGCATACCCTTCAGCAGACATTTCCGACTATCAGAACAGCCTGACACAGTTGACATTACAAAACACTAGCCTCGTAAAAAGACGCCATTGTTTTGTGTGATTACACCTGTTTGTACAGATGGCCATTAATGTGTCGATCAGGGCCAGAAATATCAAGGTACCACCCTATCTCCCACACCTGGCAATAAAAGGGGATATTGACATCACCCCTTGTCCATTTCAATCAATCAACACTCACCTTGACATTTATTTCACAGTCAGAGAATAAAACAACAGCTTGCATCCTTACCAATATGGACCTGACATGCTTTTAACACCGAACATCAGGATACTTCTGATGATGCATTTCACAACATGTTTCACCGGACCCAAACTTGATTGGGAATTTCAGGCAGCCATGAAGTATTTAAAAATTATGTCAATGACAGCATATGATTTTTTTGGTCATTGATATCAACATATGGATGCATGTTCTGCAGCACATTGGCCCTTGCCATTTGCTTTCCCTCTAAGCTTGTTCCAGGAACTGGGTACATGTGTTGACTACCAAAGTGTATGTCAGTGTGACTGAGCAGATCCCATGTCTCTCGCAGGCACCTCCAAGTTCTGGGGGCATAAAACTTCTGTAAATGTAAATTTTTGAAGATGTGCACAGCAGATACCCACCACTATCAGGACTTTTGATCAATTGTTGTTTGATCTGAATTTCGTTTGTTTGTTTGTTTGTTTTATTTAGTAAAGCTTTGAAATTATTTATGGTGGACAGAATAGAAAATAATTCATTGTAGAAGACTAACATTTAGTCTCTGAAATCTTATATTACACAATATCCTTCTTGACTCTAAAAATAATAAAAAATTCCCAATGCTAATTTGTGGAATAGAGCTAGCTTGAGCTGGCTAGACTTGCTTTTGTATGCATTTCTAGATTATGTTTTTTCATAAAATAAATATATTCCATGGTCATGGTGTAGGACTAACACAGCAGTATCGTTATACAGTGTTATATACAGCCCATGCTGGTTTTGGTTCTGTATCTCATGTTGGTGCTGGTTCTGGATCTCATGTTGGTGCTGGTTCTGACACTGGTGCTGGTTCTGACACTGGTGCTGGTTCTGACACTGGGCTGGTGCTGGTACTGGTGCTAATGCTGTTTCTGGTTTTGGTTTTGGTTCTCATGTACTGG
This sequence comes from Haliotis cracherodii, assembly GCF_022045235.1. NCBI lineage: Eukaryota > Metazoa > Mollusca > Gastropoda > Lepetellida > Haliotidae > Haliotis > Haliotis cracherodii. Next base: position 10,377,784 of record NW_027266286.1, read on the forward strand.
TGTGTCTGATGTAAGAATTAGGAAGGAGGTATGACACCTAGTCTGTCATACAACCCTGAAACAAATATATCCATGCAAGTCTATAATATTTGGCAAGTCTAGATTACTGCAGTATCTGAAAATGTAGAAAGTCTCTTGACTCTTTTTTATTATGTTTTATAAATATAATGTAACAACTGTTATTTTCTGTGATATATGTTCATTTCAGAGACTAGATGTTAGTCTAGTTGACAGCATAATGGACATGATGATCATGTCATGATGATGATGATGATGTTGATGATGAAAAAGAAGGATATAGGGATGCTCAGGCTCATGATGGTGATAATAATAATGATAATGATGATAAGAACAATTATACTGATGATAATATTCATTATGTTGTTGTTTAAAGTAAGAGTTCTATGGATGAACAACTTCTTTATTACAATTAGTGCTTAGAAGTTGGAGTGATGAAGTAAGACGAGTTCTATGGATGAACAACTTCTTTATTACATTTATTATTGTTCATCCATAGAACTCGTCTTACTTCATCACTCCAACTTCTAAATGCCACTGAAAGAAGTTATGTTGTTGTTTGCTTTCAAAGATTATGATTTGGTCATCATACCTCAGTATTTTCTTACATTTATGTTTTGTCTAAGGTATTTTCACTGGAGATCAGTTTTGGGCATTCATGGCTATCCATGTGTCTGAATGCCACAATGCAGTGCTGTGACCATTATTGTGTCAAACTCTGCTAGACATTTGTTCTATTCTCAGACTAGTTCCTGTTATGATCCTTGGTTTTTCTGCACCAAACTTGTCCTGTGAGTTTCATGGTGAATGTCTGAGATAAGCGTGACAGGTCCTCCCACACTGAGCTGGTTCACAATATTACATTATGGCTGAAATTTTATATTAAAGCCCTTTTACATCTCACACACCGTAAAGACCGCTATAGTTACCCTTGCATGACTGCCATCTCCTTAGTGCTGTGTTTCAGGTTGTATATACCAAAAAGTGAAAAAGTGACAAGACCGTTTCCATAATCATAACAAATGTCTTGTAGAATTATATAATTCTGACCATATCATAAGCACCATCTAATCACAGCAAACCTGAAATACATACCAGTGTCAATTTCACCTGGTCTCAGATATCATTCCCTGGTTTGCATATTGCATGTTGTTTATTGCACAGGGGAAATGTATTTCGGTGTATATTTCACTGTATCAGCTGGCTGCCCTGGGATATTTCACTCTCTACCAGCAGGACCCAAATGGTAACCAAAGATTAGCACCATAATTGATGTCAGGACTTTTTAAACAGTTAGCTCTATATCTGTCATTGCATGAACTAACTTAACAACAGGTGGAGCTGAAAACATGCTAAAATGTCAAATTGTGCCCTGTATCTTGAAGATATTGATAACTCTGCATCTTACAGCTGACCATGTTAATTTCACTACCATACCCCACATTGCCATGTTTATTGCACAGAGTGAAATATATTCCCATGTACATTTCACTTCTTATTCTTCCACCACTTTATACTTGATGCTGGCTCCATCTGTAACTGCAGCTTGTTCCTAGCCTTGCTCCAAAGCTGGACTGAAAGATAAGTCCATGGAAGCTAGTAATTCTATCCTCCTAATTGACAAGTCTAGATATGAGACAGTCTAAGGACTCTAGTCTCTTTTAGGGACAACTTGTTCTTATTATTTACATAATCTATTACTTATGATTTAAATGAATAATTATTGCCTTAGAGACTTGTGCAAGTCTACTTGTTGCCCACCATGTATATTGCAATAGTGCAATACCTTCCTGTCGTTGATAGCTTGTTGATATCAGTGTTACAGCCTGGGAGTGTCTCTTATCAGTGCCATGCTGCTCGTCTATTATCCCATGCCTGGTGTATATGAACATGTGATATTGTGATGTATTTCAGAGATAGGCTGGTGTTTTTCATCACATCAGGTGTTATCTCTGACATGGTGTATATACCTGCCTCTATATTTCACCTAGTCAATTTCATTTTGAAAAAAATCAGAGTTAAAATAACTACATTTTGTAATGGCTTTTGAACACTATGAATATACCCAGTGTGCCAAGGTATTGTTTTTTGTGTTTTATAATTGGTGCGTTTATTTCGGTTTAATAACTTAAACAGTGTTTTATGACAGTATGGCTGTTCAGTTGGTCCAGAATAAAAAGACTGCCTACATGGTCCAGTGGATAGAGTGTCTACTTGGAGAGGGGAATGTTGGTGGTTTGATCCCCCTGCCGTGTCATACCAAAAAACTGTTAAAAAATGGTACCCAAGGACTGACTTACATGGAGTGCGTATACTGTGTCTGAGTGGGGTATCCATGTTAAAACCATGGCATTGTGTCTCCTGGGCTTGTACTATAAGATTGACTGTTGCATAAGTCCAGACTTCAACAAACAGCTTGTTGCTGAATAAGTGCAATGATGTGGACCACATCATCAAACCTCATTTTCTCTCAGGAGTGATCGGGTAGCCTAGTGGTTAAAGTGTTCGCTTGTCACGCCGAAGACCCAGGTTCATTTCCTGACATGGGTACAATGTGTGAAGCCCATTTCTGGTGTCCCCCTAGTCTGTCTTACAGACCCTGATACAAATATATTTTCAAAAACAGCCCATGCAAGTCTATAATGTTTGGCAAGTCTGAAGAGAGTCACTGGGCTCCTTTTTATTATATTTTTATTAAGAAAACTGAACAACTGTTTTTTTATGTACTATATGTTCATTTCAGAGACTAGATGTTAGTCTAGTGTCCCCCAGACTAGACTAACCTAGATTCCCAGACTCTTGCAAGATTTACCAAGGAAAACATCTATCAAAGGGACATTACAACATGTTTATTGTCAGAAAAGTTGCTAATCTGGACAATTTCTCCAAGATTGTCAATGTCCCGATTAACTTGATTTTACTCAAAATGTCCAAAGAGCCATTTACGAATGATAGCAGATTGATGGGTAGAAACTGTTACATATATGTTAGCATGCTCCTTAAAGGCAATATGGACTTTCAACTCTTGAAGCGTCAGCCGAGAGCATTGAAGTCAACATCGCAGGAAAAGGAGACACTAATATGGACTCTCAACTCTTGAAGCGTCAGCCGAGAGCATTGAAGTCAATATCGCAGAAAAAGGAGATGCTAATATGGACTTTCAACTCTTGAAGCGTCAGCCAAGAACATTGAAGTCAATATCGCAGGAAAAGGAGATGCTAATATGGACTTTCAACTCTTGAAGCGTCAGCCGAGAGCATTGAAGTCAAAATCGCAGGAAAAGGGGGTGCTAACTGACCTACCCAATGTGGCAACGAACGCACTGCGCTTTACGTGATGATGCAAAATCATGCCTCTCCCCTTTCGTACGAATTGAATCGTTGCACGTGCTCGGTTTATTACAAATAAATGAAGCGACAACAGAATGGAAAAGAAATCCAATAGAAATCTCTGCATAAAGCAGAGTTGAGTGGACAATTCCGACTATATCATGAGGTTGTGTTTGTGAATCACTATCAAATAGTGATGTTACCAGGTGTTCGTGAAAAGATGAGAATATCCTGCCTCACCGGTGGCATCCATCACAAACACATGCAAAGGCAAGTCAATTGATGAAATGTCAAATAATGGACATAATGCACCTTAGTGAAGTAAATATCATAAAACCCCTAAAGACAGTATAGTATTCATCTCTTCTAATTTATATGTGTTACTCATTTTTATAATAAAGAAATGCACTTGATATTATAAATCCCTTAGCTAGATATCTGTTTTTATCATACATATTCTCTAATACTCTCTACACTCGACACTCCCAAACAGCTGCCTCAGAAAGAGCCTGAAAGTTAAGATCAACCAGCTGCTGACAATCAAACCTCAAGATGTTTTATTTGGTTTTTTAAATTTTGGCTAAGGTGTGTATAATCTTTCATGATGGCCAACTTGCACTTAGAGGTAGATCGGTCTTACTAAAGGAACTCTGATTGTTCCACTGTGAAACTAATGTAAGGAGATCTCCCTCTTGATATCATAATCAATTTCCTTTTCAGTCTAGACTGCAATGATTGCTCACATTTATCTTTGATTGGCAGGTTTAGGTCGTCTTTGATTAACAAGCTATTGACGAGAGATGGAATGAAATGTGTGTCAGTGATGCCGACCATTTGTGCAGAAAGTGACTGATTACCAATATCATACATGAAGAGCCCTTTTGGCTCAGACAGACATTAAGAGGGGGGCAACTTAGGGCTATAATGCCATGATTTATCAAATTTAGCTTCTGTGAGATATATAGAGGGTCGCTGGGGTAGCATGGTGGTAGTATTGGCTCTTCATGCTCAAGTTCCTGGATTTGATTTACCAAATTCGTACAATGTGTGAATAAAAAGCAACAAAACCCTTCTATATTCATATGAAATCTCTGCTAAAAGCCGAGTTAAATTTATTATTCAATATTTAACTGTATTTATCAAATAGTGATGATGCCTGGTGTTTTCGAAAAGGTGAGTTTATCATATTCATCGTTGGCACTCATCACAAACACATGCAAAGGCAAGTCAATTCTTTATCTGAAAAACACAGGAACATAAGGTACAAAATGGGGAATTTGATCAGGCATAATTTTTGTCACTAATTTATTTAATTTGGAAATATAGCTAGATAGATTTGCCTATTTTGTTATCTTGACATATTTTCATGGTTGATGTCTACGTTGTATTGGTAAAACTTGATGATATTTTGGTGATAGCATAATTTATGTTCATGTAATAGTTATCAGTAGTTGAGTAATCAGGACAAATTTCTTCATGTTTCTTGGTTGCAAGGATTGATTTTTTATGCTAGGATACACATCAAATAAATTAATAACAATCAACCAGGGTCCATATTTTTATCAGATGGTATTTGCATTACCCTGTGAAGTGCTGCAGCTGTTTCACACTGATCCGATAAACTAGGTCCAGTCTCAGGACCTTTTAGCGAAATTCATGCATATTCATGGACCAAACCACCCTTCAAAGTCTCAGAGGGTGGTTTGATCCTTGAATATGTATGAAGTTTGCTTAAATGTCCCGTGGTCCAGAAGACATTTTGAAAGAAATTTCAGACATCATACAAATAATTACTCTTGCAAAGTCTTTATGTATAAACAAGCACCCGAGAACCTGCCCTATGAGGTGGTCTGACCAAACAGAGGCTGGAGGCTGAGGTCCCGCCCTTTGAGGTGGTCTGACCAGACAAGCTGGAGGCCGAGGTCCCGCCCCTTGGGGTGGTCTGACCAGACAGAGGCTGGAGGCCGAGGTCCCGCCCCTTGAGGTGGTCTGACCATACAGAGGCTGGAGGCCGAGGTCCCGCCCCTTGAGATGGTCTGACCAGACAGAGGCTGCAGACAGAGGTCCAATACACGAAGGGGTCAGGTCTGAGGGTCCAACTGTTGGTTAAAATTACTCAAGTTTACTCATAATGTTTCAGTCCATACATCAGAATGATTGGTTGATATTTATGCATTATCCATGTTGCGACCATAAGATTGACGTCTCCAGGGGTGGGATTCGAACCACAGACCTTCTAATCCGGGATTGGACTTGCCTTGTCCATATACCCAAAGTAGTTAACCCGTAGCAAACTGACCGGGTAAGGATGTCACCTGTGGGATGACTCGACACCCTGCTTAGTAACAAATACATAGAAGCTTTAGGGAAATATCTTAACAACAATACTTGGTAATTTTGATTTATAAATAGCTAAAGAATGCAAATGCAGTTTTCTGGAATTTTCTCTTACATTCCTGGAATATTTGCAAGTATGATGGTAGCCTAGAGGTTTAAGTGTTCACTTGTCATGCTGTAAGACAGAGTTTGAATCCCACATGGGTATGCAGTAAGAAGCCCAATATTGGTTTCCCTTGTCCAGAATCAGTAGAGCAGTATTGACAAACTAAACAGTTTAATAACATCACTTCCTCCTTACGTTTTTTTAACATGTTCAGAGTCCGCCTCCGTGGTCTAGTGGTAGAGCGGAAAGTCGGGGTTTGATCCCCGGCCGCGTCATACCAAAAGACATGGTACTTGTAGTTACCCTCCAGGGCGCTCGACATTAATGGGCTAAAAAAAGGATTGGTTGGACCAGAGTCAGTCTACTGTGTCTGAGTGGGGTATTCATGTTAAACTGCGGCATGGTATCTCAGTGGGCTAGCACTATGAAATTGGCATCAGTCTGGACTAGCACAAGCAGCCACGCACTCACATGCACATGTGCATGCACATTGCTAAATCAGTGTAACAGTTTTGAACAAGACATTAAACCCAAGTTCACCTCCCTTCAGCTTGAAATGTTGTATACTGGTGTCATCACTATTTGATAATGAATCCTAAACACATGCTTCCGTCAGAATTGAGGAATGGACTCTGTTGCCCACAGACATTTCTTACGATTATGGAAAGGGTTTAATCACTTTCATTTATTTGACAACATTCTATCAAGACAAAGCATAGCTACATGAAGTTTGTTACGGCCTTGTTTTACCATAATGTCTCAATCATTCAGCTGTTATACTCAAATAATATGGTGTGAAAATATAAGTGAATTTGGAGTGGAATCCAATCCGCTTTCAAAAGTCTTTATTTTCTTTCTACTTTCATTCCAAGTGTTTCAACACTCCAAACTGTCTTTGTTTTGTAACACTCTATTGTAGCCTTAACTTTACACTCTTTTTAACAAATGTTGTCAATGTTCTTACCATAATACACTGGATGTCATCTGTGTTAAAGTGATCGGAAACAGCTGTTTTTCAGAACATTTCAAACTTTGACAGGCGCGAGGCTGAATTGGGAGAGCCTTTAATGCAAACTCCTGTTTCAAAAACATCATGGCTGACTTGGCTCATAACTCTCTCATCACAGTGTCCAAACATTGTTGTAACAGGTATGGTTGTCATTAAACTGAGCTGAAGAACTACTTGTCGGTTGCAGGGAGGGGATTGATTTCTTGTGTTAATTTCACGTTAATTACAATCTTGTGGTTGTCAATGACATGTAGGTTTAGGTGACTGCCTTGTAAATAGCAGTGTTGAACAATTTAAGTTCGAATTTCATGTCATAATGAAATTAATCATTTTTAGTGTTTTTTGTAATATTCCGGAAATTGACATGTTTTGATAAGAGATGAAATTGATGGATTATCGAAATATCGTATTTCGGATTCTTGCAGCTTAATTCATGAAATTCATGAGTCAGCAGCTTGTAATTGAAATCAAGGTTTCACTTTCTGCAGTTTTAAATTCACATGCATTGATTTTGGAATGTGTAAATATTGAAGCATCAATTAAAAATACAATCTTGATAATACATTTTCCTAACAGTTATCAATGTTGATATGACTGATAGAATTATATTCCTCACCTGTGAAATTAAGCCTTATTTTATCCAACAAGATTAGACATAATTATTTTTATCAGTTTTATCACAGCCATAAAATTCTTCACCAGATGTATCCCTTTTTTAAAGTACAAAATGACAAAAAATCAAGTTCTAATCAATAAAATGTGTGTCAAATGTGCAAAAACATGCACAAACATGTTTTTTGAAGATACTGCAGGAATGGCTGACATCTGTTGGTGGACGCCAGGATGGTCTTGGTGCAGATGATACAGTCGAGTATCGGGTTGGGTAATTACAAAGATTCCTGTTCATCAAGATCACTTTTACTCAACTTCAAGTAAGGTACTGACTATTTAATGTTTTTTTTGAAAGGGGAGAAATCATTTATTCAAAACTGCTGGAACTAATTACTTTGCCTCAGGTATCGTACACCCCAAATACTTTTCACAGGATGTAAAAAATAATGTCTTGTGGGTTCAAACAAAAAACCGTTTGAGAGAAAAAATGTACTGAGGCATGTCTTGAAGCAGTCAGAAAAACTATTCTGCCTCAAACAAAAATACCCCCACCCCCTCCAGGATTATTAATATTTATATTTTCTACCTTAAAGCCGTTGGAGTAAATATGGCTCCCTGTATGACTCCTGTTCTTTGATATCGCTGAACCTTTTCATATGATTCTCACTTGATGTACCAGTTGTTCATGTTTCAAAAGACGACTCCTTTGCCAAAAAACAAGGATGAGACATGAAAATTACATAACCCTGAAACACGACCTCCAAATTAATGTAGAAGAGGCCTTGTACATTGTTAAAGTTAGACTGTGTACCAGTCAGTCAAGGAAAGTAACTTTGAAGACATCCAGAAATAACTCCTCTAATGTCATAACCCAAGCGGAACACGTTACTTGTTATGTCTTTAACCTACATTCAACCTTGTAATTACAGTGCTATAAAGTTCTGTCTAAATCACTCATAACTGTCAGTCAATGCTTACTTAACATCTATAATGACAGGAAAGTAGTATATTTTGCAAATTTTCATGACTCTGGGTCTTTCTAGTTTCTTGCTCTCTCCCCATACCTGGAATAGCTTCAAGATAATTAACAAGAAATAACCACTTGTTTTTTCCCAGAATTCCACAATCCTATTCCCCTAACAGCATTCTCTGACTCCTATCAGTCATAGATTATATACACAATAGAGTGACTCCCTTTACCATTCTTTGATGCCTATGTTTACAGAGAGGTTGTAAAGAACGTCTTTGATTCCATGCCAAAATGTCTCTTTCATGGCTTGTACCTATTTCCAGCACTTGTAAGTGAGGAGAAGGTCTCTGTTTTTAGATGGCCAAAGAAAACAGACTAGATAGGATAATTTGTGGATTTTCCATTAGGCTTGTGAGAAGAAGCCAGTATGATAACTTGGATGTCATTCTTGAAATTTCCTTGTTTTTCAGTTGGTGAATAGATATTGATGCCATTGTGTGGATGGGTTAATGGTAAATTGTTGATGAATCTGAGGGGTTTTGCTGCAGGACATACAAGATTGATGTTCCAAGAATGAAAGGGAATGATTACGGTTGATTGGATATTTACACCTGTCAATCATCTGTGCTGGATTAGATGAAACTTGTGTCTACAATGCTGGCCTGATTTAGAAGTATTAACAAGGATTCTAGGTGGAGATTTCATCTGTCCAAACTGATGACAGATTTTATCATTTTGATCACTTTATCCTTTGTTTTTCTTCACAGCAATGTTCTCACGTCTTCTCTTCATGAAATGGTTATTAAAAGGCTACACTAGTCTGTGTGGATTGAGTTATATGTTATGGTCTCAGGGTAGAATTAATAATATAAGTAAATGATTTTCATAGGGTTTGTATGAAAGATATAAAGCGAGTCTACCAGATGGCTATATAGACTATTACAGGAGTGGCTGTCTGATACTATTTATCTTACATATTGTAAGATAAATGGTATATGTGTATGCACGCAGCCATGCAGGCATGTATGCATGCATCTACATCGCTATGTAACTGCAATAATCTTGATGAATCAAGAATCAAGAATCAAGAATCGAGAATTTTTGTTCATAGAGCAGGGTACAAACTATCTAGAAATGGGAGTAAATATAATTGCAAACATGAATTTGTAAATAAACATATAAACATGATATCAATATATAAAAATATCCTGAAGAACATTAAATTCAATTTCACCTCACCTCATCTCATCTAGCCTTGCTCCAAGGCTCTTCTGCAAAAAAAGTGCAAGGATGTGTTGTACTTCTATCCTAATAATAGGCAAGTCTAGATATGTGGACAGTACTGGTGAGAAGACCCTTATAGGGACAATTCGTTCTTATTATTTACGTAATCTAGAACTTATGATTTAGACTAATAATTATTGCCTTAGAGACATGTGCAAGGCTACATCGCACCCTGCCCTAAGCTGCCGACCCCCACATTGAAGGTACTACCCTATCCCCAATGTCCAGCAGATGTCTAGACCAACATCTAGTCTCTGAAATGAACATATTGTACAGAAAACACCAGTTGTTCCGTTATCTTAATAAAAATATAATAAAAGGGAGCCCAGTGACTCTCTTCATTCCTGATACTGCAGTAATCTAGACTTGCCAAACATTATAGACTTGCATGGGCTGTATTTGATATATATTTGTATCAGGGTCTGTAAGATAGACTAGCAGATGTCCTACGCCATGTTTACGGAAGCACCCATCACCCAGCCCCTCAAATACCACCCACCATCTCCACAGACCCAAACCATCACACTGCCCCAAGGTAGACTCCATCATGGCCATGAGACACCCCACTGCCTTGCCCAAGAACTGCCAGAGTCCAGGTCATATCACAGAAGGCGTTCCCCTCTGTCTTGAACACCTGGTGTCTGATTGTTCCACCAGTGATTGCTGTTTCTGTTGCTCATGCATATGTTTAGCCTTGCTCCAAGGCTGTACTGAAAGAAAAGTCCATGGAGGTGTAGTAATTCTATCCACCTAATAGGCAAGTCTAGATATGTGGACAGTCCAGTCTCTTATAGGGGCAACTTGTTCTTATTATTTAAATAATGTAGAAGTTATGATTTTAACTAATAATTATTGCCTTGGAGACTTGTGCAAGTCTAGCATATGTTCATTCCTGATAGTTAGGATTTCATCACTCTTGCAGTGTTGACACATAGACTGGCTTCTGATGGAGTGTCACCACCCAGTTGATAGACTGGAGACATTTAGTTCAAGGGTTTGGTCGGATTCTGTAGATATTAACAAGCCACTGAAAGAATTTATGTGAGCTTAATTCTTATCAGGCTGTTTTCCCTCACCGATATCAGTTGTTGTGCAGGATGCTGACTGATTGGCTCCCTGGTGTGATATTATTGTTATTACATCCTTTCCTCCAGGATACAGGATTATTATTGTCCGTCATCTTCTTACAATGGTATCCTATTCAAGACATATTATAGTTTTTATTCATAATAGTCTCCTATTACAGAAATTTTGTATTTTTAGATTTTGCAAAAGAACTTTTTGACAGGAACGTTTGGCTTTTGGCTAAGCTGACTCATTGCTCTAGCATTAGATCGATATACTATTTGTGTTATTATTGATGGTCATCATGTTCATAATCATAACCGTGAGGACCCGGGGTAGAATATGTCTTCAGCAACCCATGCTTACCGTAAAGGCGACTATGCATGTCGTAAGAGGCGACTCACGGGATCGGGTGGTCAGACTCGCTGACTTGGTTGATGCCTGTCGTCGATTGCAATTGTGTGGATCGATGCTCATAGTATCAATCACTGGATTGTCTGGTCCAGACACGATTATTTAGAGACCGCTGTCATATAGCTGGAATATTGCATAGTGCCACGTAAAACAACAAACCAAATCATAATCATAACAATCTTTACATTTATTAAAAACAAATCTCAATATGCTCAAATAAACTCAAAGACAAAAGTAATCGTGATCCTACAAAAATAATGATAAATGACAATTTATGATGATTATTATTGTTGATTGTAATGTTACACCTGACCATATTTTAATAATTTCATGAAGAAATGAAAGAAGGCAACACACAAGTATAGGAACTTGGGGATGATAAGATGATGAGAAGTGGGATGTTTTTGTGAGGTAGCGGAGGATGAACATCTAAATATGATGTGTTTAATTATGTAAGAAAAAAAGAAAAAGCTATGTCAAATGTTTGCAATGATCTCAATGTTCTGCCCCACCGGTGGCATCATCACAAACACATGCAAAGGCAAGTCAATTGTAACCCGAAAAAAACACAGGAATATAGTCAAAATAGGGAATAAAATCAGTACATTTTTGTCACTGATGCGTCAAATTTCGAAATGTCCTCCACATGTCTACCATAAAATGTTTTGAAAACTTTTCTGAGGCTTGGGGTTTAGTTATCTCCCTTTGACATGATGTACTGACTGACATGACCATAATTGCAGTACTTGATACAAGATTTTTGCAATTCCTTCACATGCCAGTCCCCGTACCCACAACCCTAGGGGGGATGGGGGGTGGGGGGTGGGGGGTGGGGGTGGGTGGGCTGTATCCAGTGATAAGGAAGTGAGGCATATCATGTGAGCAATGCCTGTGATTGACATGCAATGTACGATGTTAATTAACGAGTCAATACTTAGGCAACAACATTACAGAGAGCAGAGGTCAGAGTCAAAGACGAACCTGTCCCTGGCTGTCAATAATTATTTTGGGCTTTTAAGTGCTTTACAGGCAAATATTTAATAACATCATTAGAACTGAAATTGTTCTCTGACTAAAATTGACGTGATTTGGAAACTTGATAAAATCCCATTATCAATAGGTCAGAAGTTAAAATTATTATTTCTTTCATGTCAATTAGAATGCCACGAACATTAAATAATTAGGCAGCTGTCCTTCATGATACATTTATTGTTATGAAATTTCAGAATATTTATTGAATAATGAAATATGCACAATTGTAAATGGCGTGGCATTGATACCACTGTTTTCAGTCATACTGACATTCATATCAAACCCTGGTTCAGATGGTAACAAGACAAGCCTTCTTTGATGCGTGGTGTTGTCGTTATATGAAATAAACGTGCTGATGATCCATCAGCTGTATTTTGTCTCTGTGGACATTGAGTGATATCAACATGCATTGCATGAGGAAATGAACGTGACATAGGTTGCATGTGTTGATTGGCTGTGAAGGGAAGAGATGGATATATGTTACATGTCCTGTCACCATCATGGACGATGCATGTCAAGCGATATGTGTAAAGGGCGTCATTGACATGGAGGTCTGTTTCTTGTGGTGCAGTGATATAAGATGACACAGGACACTTTATCATTCAAATGAATGTGCAGGTGGTGAGGTGAGGTGAAATAGGGTTTAACATCGCGTCCAAGATTATTACTCTTATATAGCGACGTGTATGTACGTGTGTGTGTGTGGCTGCTTGTACTTGTCCGGACTGATGCCGATTTATAGTTCTAGCCCACTGAGATACCATGCCGCAGTTTAACATGAATACCCCACTCAGACACAGTATACTGACTCCGAGCCGACCATTCCTTGTTTTAGCCCCTTAATGCCGAGACAGGGTAACAACAAGTACCATCTTTTAAAGTCTTTTGGTATGACACGGCCGGGGATCAAACCCCAAACATTCCGCTCTCTGGGCAGACGCTCTACCACTAGACCACGGAGGCGGTCAATGTGCACATGCATTATAGTGCAACATTTTTATCCTCTAGAATCTGATGGATAATTGCTTGAGTGGTGTTTATCTGAGTGGAGTTACAGCCCTTAGCCATGCCAGGATTTGCTGGTTGGAGGTTTTCAGTACGAAATTCACCCAAATTTTATTCGTTTGTCTATCAGTACCATACCCTAGCCTTGCTCCAAGACCCCCAAAACACGAGAACACGTATAAATCAAAATAGACAATGCTGAATACTTTTTATGTCTATAAACATCAATGTAGATGAGATACTTCTCTGGACTAAGGTAGCCTTGCTCCAGGGCTGTACTGAAAGAAAAGTCCATGGATGTGTTGTAATTTTATCCTCCTAATCGGCAAGTCTACACATATGGACAGTACAAAGGACTCCAGTCTCTTATGGGGACTTATCATTTACATAATCTAAAACTTAGGATTTAAACTAATAATTATTGCCTTAGAGACTTGTGCAAGTGTAACCATACCCGTGTGGATTTATCTGAGAAAGTCTATAGCCACTATTACTTCAGGCGACAACCCAAATTAAGCTGAATGCTGTGGTATGGCCAAAAATACTGTTCAACATGTCAAATCTCTTTCATAAAGAACAAAGGGAATGTGACAGATTGGTCAAGATGTCACAGGGTCTGTATTGGCATGGAAACAAGAATACCACAATACAAGAAAATGAGATTTTTCTTCCATGAATTCTTCCCAAATGTTCACTGATGGTTCTTTGCCCACGTTGTGGAAGATCCTGAGCAACAGGTCTAAAGCTCTGATCCTCATCTATAGATGCAGTAGGTTTTCTAGTGCAACAAGGCCTTGGCATCTTTTTTAAACTTAAAATGAAACACAGCTTTCTGAAGTATCGGGTTTAGGACTGAAAAAGGGGACTTGTTGAACCATTTCATCATGATTTAAAAAAGTGGGTAACTTATGTGTTGAATGCACGGTTTGAATAACAGGTTTTAAGCTATTTATCTCTGGCACAAGAGATATAATCTCCCGAGCTGCCATGACTTTCCTGTGTTTCCATTAAAATAGCAGATAAGGGAAGAGGATTTTTTTATTTTAGAGGAAGTCGTGGAGGACCCAAGTGTTCTACTCTTCATTAGAACGCCATTTCTTATGAGTTGTCACAACTTTTATTCATCGGGGAATTAAAATGGACTCAGCATGTGTTATTGAAATGATTAGTCCAAGATTTTTAAGAGTTTGACTTTTATGTTGGCATTGGAGTGTTTTCATTTGCTTATTAAAATAGCTGGGTTCATTGTTGACATTTATTGTTATGTTGGATGAAGGTAGGCATTTTAAACCCAACTATATCGCCTTGTACTCTTGTTATGTCTGTCATCAAATCTCATTTAAACTCAGAGGTGCTCATTATTTTTAAGGGACAATGTTCTTTAAGCACTATCTCAGTCTGTACCTCATATATTCTGCTTATGATGCTGGCCCAACCCTTTGTTTCATCATTAACCCGGCAGTAAAGGTGTGTTCTGCAACTTGAAATATGAGGCTACAAACTTGATAATATCTGAAGGGAATCTATACACATGTGCTATGTGCTATGTGCTTTGAGCTGTTCTGTGTACTTTGAGTGTGAGTTGTGGGCTATGTACTATGAGCTGTGAGCTGTGAGCTGTGTTGTATACTGTAAGTTGTGTACTGTGAGCTGTGTTCTGAGTTTTGTTCTATGAGCAGTGTACTATGAGCTGCAAGCTGTGTACTATGAGCTGTGAGCTGTGTACTATGAGCTATGAGCTGTGTACTATGAGCTGTGAGCTATGAGCTGTGTACTATGAGCTGTGTTCTGTGAGCTGTGAACTGAAAACTGTAAGTTGTGAGCTGAGAGCTGTGCAGTATGAGCTGTGAAATATGTACTATGAGCTGTGAAATATGTACTATCAGCTGTGAAATATGTACTATGAGCTGTGATGTATGTACAATGAGCTGTGATAAATGTACTATGAGCTGTGAAATATGTACAATGAACTGTGAAATATGTACTATGAGCTGTGAAATATGTACTATGAGCTGTGAAATATGTACTATGAGCTGTGTGCTGTGTACTGTGTGCTATAAGTTGTGAGCTGTGTGGTGTGGGGTCCGACTGAGATAGACAGACCAAGATATATTGAAACCCTGCAGATTGATTGCTCCAGGGGGACAGTTCCTCATGGGCACATAGTGTGAATGAAGTCCTTCTGTTTAGTAGACTAATCATTCATGGTCGGCTATCCCAGCTAGTGGTCAGACCAACGGTCCCTCCATTGGCTTCCCTTCCTGATGCTCTGCTGTGATGACCCACAAGGGCATATCATAGCATCATTATTGTGGCACCTCTTAAGATTTTATGGATTAGCACAGACATAAAATTAATCACAATCAACCAAGTGATCCCGGTTACTAATCAGCACAATTTGTCTGCATTATACAGAAGTCATCTTCTGGAAGCAGAAAGCCTCTCTCATCTTTAAATTGCTTCAAAAATAATTTCAATGGAATGTGTTTTTCTGTGGAATGAAGTGATTTGCAAACACAGGCTTATCATGTGGTCAGAACATACAAGTGAGCGAGTGAAGTTTTATGCCGCTTTTAGCAATATTCCAGCAATATCATGGCCGGGGACACCAAAAATGGGCTTCATACATTGTACCCATGTCGGGAATTGAACCCGGGTCTTTGGCATGACGAGCGGACGCTTTAACCACTAGGCTACCCGACAAGATTTCTTATGATTATGGAAAGGGTTTTGTCCCCTTGTTTGATCCATAAATTCAAACTTGTTCTATTTTGTGTTCTGTTATTATGGATTGTGTTTTGTTTTTGTTTGTTGTTTAACACTGTACTCAGAAATATTCCAGATATATGACGGCTTCCTGAAAATAATTGATTCTGAACCAGACAATCACAGTGATTGACATCATGAACATCAATCATGCAAATGGGATACAATGACATGGAATCAACCCAGTCACCGAGCCTGACCACCCGCTCCATTTAGTCAACTGACCAGTGAAGATTCCGGGGTAGAATAGGTCTTCAGCATGCTTGCCATAAAAGGCGACTATGCTTGTCGTAAGAGGTGACTAACAGGATCGGGTGGTCAGGCTTGCTGACTTGGTTGATGCATGTCATCGATCCCAATCATGTGGATTGATGCTCATGATGTCTATCACTGGATTGTCTGGTCCAGACTCGATTATTTACAGAACGCTGATTGCGGCGTTAAACAACAAACAAACAAAACAAACAAACATTTTATCACCTCTTACAACCAACATAGGTACATGGGACTTATATTCTTGCCCAGAATCCTCACGAGTCCAGTTTTCAGTAAAACCACAAACAATGGGAATTAAGATATATAGATTCATGACCTAATTAGTGCCAATCCACAGCCCGACGCCAAACCTATTGCAAGAAATTCATATATTTGCATGACACAAGTAGCAGCTTCAGAACAACAACCATCCTCATGAGAAGCAATTTTTCTGTTTTTCGGACTGTGTAGATAAACAGTTTTCTCGAAATGTACAAGCAACGTTAATGAGCTTGGCATTGGATGCAGGCTATTTGGAGCACAGCCAGCGATATCCAGATCTCTTAATAATGGACATGCATGCCTTAATGAAGAGGTTGTACATTTCATAAAGACAGATTTCCAACTCGGCAGTTTTCGTTTAAACTGTGTTAAGAGGACATGGCAAAATAATTATCTCAGTCCCAATATCTGCCACCCCTAGATAGGCGTGTATTTCACTCTCCGTCTGTCAACACATGGTGAAATTGAGCGCTGTGAAATAACAACATGGAGAGAATCCCTCATCTGATAATCATGTCGATTGCAACTTCAGACCAGACGTTGATTTCTCACTCATTTAAAACAGTTTTAATTTTTTTTTTAACTTTTAAAGGATGGGTGTTCTGACTTAAAATTAGCATGTTGCATGTGATATAATAGTTGATGCTTTTTGTAGATAATTTAGGGTTTTCATTATGAATCCAAAATGAGAAAGGCAAATGTTAGGAATTATTAAACACATATGTCATTGTGAAAACAATTTTTATTTCATTTGCAATTCTTTTAACAAAAAGTATGAATAAAAAAGCTGTATGTAAATAATCTTTCAAATATTTGGTGAGAAATGAAAGTATTTTGATAAAAGATGTTAAAAACACTTGATAACCAAAATAAAGAACAACATTTAACAAAATTTTATTGAGAAAAATATGGAAAGGGACACAAAAAAATGAATTTACATGCCTGGCAATAAGTTTAATCAGCAGATTTACAAAGTATGTGATCTAGTTGTCGGACTTTCATTTTTGTGGAAGCCTCGGTGGCTGAGTGGGTGAGTTCGATGACTTTTTGTGCTGGCGATTAGATGCCTCACTCTGTCTGGTTTTCTTTCCCTTTCAAAATGTTGTACATCTTTAATGGGGAATAACCAGACATTTCCTCACAAGTTTGTGTAAACAACACAAAAATTGCAAAATGGAATATAATTACATTTAGTACTAGCGACTAAATGTTTTTATTGCAGGTATATCATCTTATGTTTACAATTTTACTTACTTCCTGCTACGTCATAGCACGCGCGTGTCTTCGGAAGTTACGTAACCATCTCGTGGTGACGTAATCACTGTTTTTTTTCATTACGTAACCGTCTCTACTCTTCACTTTCGCACAGCTGTCAATCCGTGGAACATCGCATTGTCGCTCTCCGCTTTCCCACCCGCCCGCCCTGTTTGCCTCCATCTATCTCATTTCCATTGTACATCAATTTTATTGTCTATGACAGGTACCAGGCACAACAAATTGTACATATCTAATTATATATCTCTCTAATATTGTACATATCTTGACAATGTGAATAAAACAAGTCGTGGAGTGGCGTGGTTCTTCTGGGCTACCTCCTATATCATCATAATTTATATTGATATATATACTAATTAGGGTTTCCGGTTACCTGCTTTCCAGCGGGAACCCAGACTGGGTTACCTTCTTACCAGTTGGAACCCAGTCTTTCCCGGGTTTTCACTCGGGAATCTAGTAACAATTATATTTGGCAACGCAAGTTGCCACATAGCTGGGCCTGGCGGCGTTCGCTCCCATTTAGACCCGCAGCGTTGGTCGGGTTGCGTCGTTTCCGTCATTTGGGCCGTAGCATTAAGTATATATTAACAATTAAATTTGGCCTGGCGGCGTTCGCTCCCATTTAGACCCGCAGCTGTGGTCGGGTTGCGTCGTTTCCGTCATTTGGGCCGTAGCATTAAGTATATATTAACAATTAAATTTGGCCTGGCGGCGTTCGCTCCCATTTAGACCCGCAGCTGTGGTCGGGTTGTGACATTTCCGCCATTTGGGCCTTACCATTAATTATATATTAACAAATATGTTTGGCGACTCAAGTCGCCACATAAATACTATTTATTCCATTGCTAAATTGGGGTAGCCCTTTAGAACCTCCACACCCTCGGCCATTAAATCCACTGTTGCGTCTTTGTCATTCTTTCAACATAGCCCACCTTCCTCAGGGAGGTGGGCCATCGCTGTAATATCCTGCAATAAAGTACAATTTATATTTTGCTTAAATTCAAATCAAAATTATAAATCTCTCTGAAGACTGTGATGTCCATCTTCAATTCTATTAAACACTAGTACACTTTGAAACTTCAAAGAAAACGTGGCGAGTTTTGAGCAGTACATATATACTTGTAAACAATCACAATAGGATAAATAAAACCATGATAACTGTTTTCCCATCGATTATACATACCAAAATAACTGTTAGAATCGGTTCAAAGATACAGAAGATAAATATACATGATACTTAAAAGGAAAACAAATTGCAGGATCCATCAATCATACTGTTGTCACAGGGAGCACTTTTAACCAACCTGATTTCCAAAAGATATTAACAAGGCGTATTTGTGTATGTGTAAGCTTGTAGATGTCAGGTTGCCCTGATACGAACACAGGGTTATCTTTGTTATTGCAGCTTGTATCTTTTCTCATCAAACAAAAAACATATTTGTCCTTGTCAGAAAAATAAGTGAAACAAATGTCACAATATTTCAAAACCTCCCAGCATCAACTTCCTTCTGACTATTCAGAAATATCCAAAAGCTGAATCAAAAAAGATGTGGATACAAACAGGGTTATGTACAAAACACAATGTGAAATAATCGGATTCGGAATCGGATCCAGACATGAAATCTTTAGATCGTGATCTTTTGCAGATGCATGTGTTTTGGATCAGGGTGAATGTTGTGTGTAGATTTTTTCAAGTACGCAACCATTTTACCCGGCGCGTGGCAACACTGCCCGTGTGATCCCCTCTGCATGTTTGTATAAGCGTTGTCTGGTGAATCTAATGTTAGAGGCTGCTTTATAGGAATCAGCTGTCGATGATACAAAAGGGTCAGTAGCTTTGCTGAACATTGGTGCCAAAAACTGAAGAAATGTGAAGGTGTTTTGCACGTTAAAGATATAAATATACAATAGGTTAGCTTAACTTTCAGCTCATCAATCTTACATTTGGATGTTTTTAGCAACACTATTCAAGCCAGGCATATTTCTGTTCTTGTATTTGAAAGGTTTTATATGATAATGATAGCTTGTTTTTCATGGTAAATATATATTTCAATGCCAGAGAATAACCATTCTTGATTTTCCGCCAAAACAGATTCTAATTGGTGTAAACGGCAAAATAGCAGTGAAAATTATATGAACGGAATGCTGAAAATCAGTGATGACACCAGGTGTTCATGAAAAGTATTGAAATGTGGTCAATGAAGTCTATTATTTCTTTTCATTATCTATATATATCTATATCTTGGTAATTCATACATTATGTGTTCAAATTAAAAGGGGGCGGTCGAGTAGCCTAGTGGTTAAAGCGTTAGCTCGTCACGCCGAAGACCCGGGTTCAATTCTCGACATGGGTACAATGTGTGAAGCCCATTTCTGGTGTCCCCCGCCGTGATATTGCTGGAATATTGCTAAAAGCGGCGTAAAACCGAACTCACTCACCACTCAAATTAAAAGCGACAAAAATTAAGTTTTTCCATAATCATAAGAAATTTCTACCAAGTGGAGTTCATTGTATGATTCTGACCATATCTTGAGCACATGAATCATTATCAAAATGGGATGAAACCAGGTGTTTGTGAAAAGGTGAGCCTATCCTGCCCCACAAGAATAATTCTAATTTCATTGTTTGCAAAATTAACTTAACTTAGTTCACCCACATTTTCTAACATTTTTCACCCAACAACAAAATGTTTTTAAAAAAAAGTTAATTTGAACAACATGACCCTTTTAAGGTAGAAATATTTTAAATTTCCAGTTGCTGAAAACAATAGTGTTTTCATTTGTGGTCAGAAGCAATGGGTGGAACATTTCAGACAATGCCGGGCATGTCATGTTAAAGGTTCTGGGAGCCATGCCTCCATTCTGTACATGTCAAGGCCATCTTGATTTGTGTACTGCAGTGTTTGGTTAATGTCTGGCTTTTGTTCCAGGCAAAGCAAAACACATGGCTGTACGTTTATGTTGCTGGCCAAAGACACTGTTTGTTCCATAATGTGTTTTTATAAAAAACAATGTTACCAAACCTTCAAGACATTTACTGTAGAAGGCATTAATTGTGTAACCAACCTGTTTATTTTCAGAAAAAAAGAGAAATTTTTCATTTGTCAAATAAAAGTAATTTTTATGTGATTTTAAAGTAACGATTTTAAAGAAGAACGATTCTTCACATTGGTGTGATGTGTTGGGATATGTTTCATTTCTGGATACCAATCTTACTCTGTGGAGTGAGTGAGTGAGTGAGTGATGATGTGGGGAACACAATTCATGCATCTTTATAATTATTCAGTTTATAAATATAGGCCTTCTTGGGTACTCTGGGGAAATAGGGGGGGCACGGGTGGCACAGTCGTCTAAGGCGTTGCAAATCACTGTGTAGAGTTGCATCCCTTGGGCACGCCAGAAACCTATGATTGTGGGTTCGAATCCCGAGTCGCCCCGATTATGTTTCTAGGTTTGTCAGCACCATACCCGTGCTCGTGGGTTTCACCGAAGTGGTAAACGTCTGAGACCTGCATCACTTCGGGCTTTCCTCCCACATTAAGCTGACACGCCATGATATGACTGGAATACTGTTAAAAGCGGCATTAAACCCAATTCACTCACTCACTCACTCTGGAGAAATAGGTCCTCAGCACCCATATCTATTGTAATAGTCTACTAAAAATTATCAGGAAGTCACAATGTGTGACTTTGCTAATTGTGTGTTGTCATGACCTGGACCCCGTTCCTCAAAGCGATCTTAGCGCTAAGGTGATCGTAAGTCCCATACTTTAACATAGGCTTACGATCATCGTAGCGCTAAGATCGTTTTGAGGAATGGGGCCCTGATGCATCAACCACTTGCCAACATGATATATCCCTGCAGCATTGTATTCTCCCAGACAGATGCTTGCATACCTACTAACCATATTTTATCAATTCATATATTGCAAGAAAGCATTAATTATTGAAATTGAGCTTTTTGAGGCTATAAATTATTTTTACTTCAGTTATCATTCAAATACCCTTTTCGTGCTGCTGAAAATAGAACAGTTTTAAATGAAAGTTAAGAATAAAAAGATGTCACTATCTCCACCTTCTCAAATTATGTAATTATCAATTTTTGAATGTAAATAAAAAGATAATGGTGGTTATCACTGACGTAGTTTGGCAGTAGACTGTACCAAAAAATACTTTGTTTATATCTTCTGTTTGAAATGAACATAATCTAACTTTAAGTGAAGCCTTGAGAAGATATTAGAGGAATGTGACACGATTTGGTATCAACTTTTCCAGAAAAATTAATTTAACATGCTTCCCTTTCATGTATGTAAGATAACTAGAAAGCTCTGTCACACTAAATTTCCTTCGTTTATTGCAAGCATGCTAAAATTACAAGCTTTTCTCCATAAAGACTTTGATGTCAGCTGAGCTTGTGATGGTTGAAATGGACGTCTCTGCTGTAGATTTCACTGGCTGTGCCAGATGTTCAGTGTGTGTTGCCAGATTTGGCAAATCTGTTAGTTGTGAAACTTGAGAAATTTGATGATTTTGTAATCGTCAACATGTGCATGGTTTATTTTGACAATATCTGTGAAGAAAATTGGAGGTGGGCTGAATTATTGAAGTTGTAAAATAACATGGAAGCAATGTATGGCCTTGTAACCATAATCTCTTGTGCAGCTGTTGAAAGAGTCCTTCCATCGTATATTTCAAATTTGATGTACTTTTCAAGAACCAAATGTATGAAGAAGAAGAAGAAGATCATTTATTGTACAAAACACCCACAGGGGGCAGGGTACAAAACATGAACCTGACTAATTAAAACATTGACATACGAAACAGAATACAAATATTGCTATGATTATATTGTTAGGGAGGAGATGCAGATTTCTTTGCCTGAACATTTTGTGAATGAAATTAGATATAATTTTTGCCAAGGGCTCTGGTGGATTTAATATTATTTTTAGCGATTGTAGGTGCATAGCAAAGCCGGGTGATGAATTTAGTTCCCCCCTCAGATCTTTGTAGAGAGGGCATCGCAACAGGAAGTGTTCCTCATCCTCTGTTTCATCGAAATCACAGAGGGTACATAATCTTTCTTCTGTTGGAGTGTTGAAGTATCTTCCTCTCTCAATTTGAAGGTCGTGAGCACTGAGTCTTAGCCTTGTAACTGCTTTGCGGTGTTCTAATGTGTTGGTTACTTTTAGATATGGTTTAATTCCGAATTTGTCTCCTATTTTCCTGAGGTGTCTGAGATTATGTATGTGCTATGGTTCAGGATACTACCAGGAGTTCTTTGTCGGGTTGAAGATCTGTACTTAAATGGCTTCTAGTCCCCGTGGTGGAGACTGTCATATGTTTCATATGAAACACACACTGAGATGCTTATTTGTTTCATGTGAAATGCAGAAGGTGGTATACTAATGATGAAGACTAAGACTAAGATAGTGTGTATTGGTGTGATAGTTACTCTAGTCTTTCATATGAAACACACAGATTTAGATTCTGATAAATTCATATGAAACACACAGATTTAGATTCTGATATGTTTCATATGAAATATAAAGTTTGGAGAAAATGAAAAGATTATGCTATTATGTATCAGTTTAATAGCTGATCATTTGTTTCACATGAAAAACTCAGACTTTGAATCTAATATGTTTCACATGAAATACTTGCCATCAGATAACTGGAACAATGTTCAAAGCAGCGTTAAACCCCCTCACTCACATGACATACAGTAGATGGGGAAAATGCACAACTAAGCTGTTATGTAATAGTATAATAGGTTTGTTTGTATAATGTGATAGTAATTAACACATTTGTTTCACATGAATTACATAGACTCAATTCTCATCTGTTTCATATGAAATACAGACTCAATTCTCATCTGTTTCATAAGAAATACAGACTCAATTCTCATCTGTTTCATATGAAATACACACTCAATTCTCATCTGTTTCATATGAAATACACACTCAATTCTAATCTGTTTCATATGAAATACATAGGATGTTGTGATTATCTGTTTTGTATGAATTAAATGTCAAAGACTAGTAGTAGAGTATAATAAAAGATTATATCAATGGTTGTGTGGCCTAGCTCTTCCAAGGTGGTACTAAGAACAAGACCATGTTAGATCATCAGTTCTGGACATGTTCCTGTCTTCTTGATTTAGATTCCCAAACATTATATGATTTCCATCAGACATTTGGTCTGACTTGGTGCCAGATATGTCCCTTTAGCCAGATATTCCTTTTATGCTATGACAGTTGGAAAATGTTATTCAGACTTGTGGTGCATGATTAATACAGGCTTTTCACACGATTGACAAAAAAAGTTAAGAATTGTCTGAGAGTGATGGTATGTTTTTTAGTGAATGTTTGATCTGGAAGAGGATTTATAAATTATTCCTTTCATTTTTCATTTTTATTGATTTACAGTGGGAATAGCTTGTGAGATAGAAAAATGCCCTTGTATGATTCTGTATAGAGGGCATCTTGGTGCTAACAAGAATGCAAGTTTCAATTTATGGCTGTATGTCTTAAATATACCGGCTTAGTTTATGAGAAAATACACAAGGTAATCTTTATCCCTGGATGTAAAACAATGCCTAGCAGAACAAAAAATACAATTTAAACGGTAAATCAACATGTCTGGCGATTTTTGGTCTCAAATTTCAAATTTGTCCTGACCAAGTTTCTTATCACCCATTCGTTTACAGGAATTCACTGAAGGGGTGTAATTATTTTCTGCGCATAATTTTTTGAATTTTATTTTTCAAAAATACTGAATCTGCTAGATGGGATGCGCATTATACTTGGGTGTGCACTATACTCAAGAAAATATGGTACTCACCGCCAAAAGAAACACGAATACCATACATGTTGATTAATATATGAAGAATTACGCATATTGAAGAGATATTAGATTGGTTTGATACACAAACAAACATACTGTTATGTTGTGTGAACCGACGCTCATGAAGCATCACGTCATCATTCGTCATAAATCCATGACTCGAGATGCACCATTTGTCTTGTCGAGTTCAGAAATCACATGCAGCATATCGTGTAGTCCTGCATCATGACCGTGGAATATATTTATTTTATGAAAAAAATAATAATCTAGAAATGCATACAAAAGCAAGTCTAGCCAGCTCAAGCTAGCTCTATAGAGTCAAGAAGGATACTGTGTAATATAAGATTTCAGAAACTAAATGTTAGTCTACATATCCTGATAAGAATAAAGACATGCTGTGGTAACACATGCCTGATTGCTTTTTTTGTCATTAACTGGTACACATTGGAAACATCTCTTCATAACATACATACTTCTCAACATGTTTCTGTAGTTCAGTTTCTTTTGGTGGTGAGTATATATAAATCTGTCATCACCATAACTTCTTTGGAGCAGTATATACTATCAATGAGACTTTGGATTAAAGATCAATAATGTATAAAATCTGTTTCAAAATAATGACCCAAAATTCTTAGTTAATGTTCGATCAAGAGTTTGTTCAGTTGTTGACCTGTTCTGAATATTTCAAAAACACTATAACCAGATTATTAAAACTCAGAGACAATTAAAGTTAAGATAACGTTAAACTGTCAAGTTGTATTTTAAAGCCAGAAGAAACGGTACTTCAACAATTGGAAGCAAATTTGTACTGTGGTGACCAATTGGAATTCTTTCCATCAAACCTGACATGAAGGAATTCATACTATAATGAACTTATTTTCTGGTGATGTGGTTCCATTTTGAATTAGAGGACAATTCTCTTGGGTGATATTTGGAGCACAAAACTCATCTGACCAATGGTACTAGAAGTAAAGGACCACGGCTGATATGGAGATGATTCACCATTTAGCCCAAGTCTGAATCAAACCATTAGAGCTGTTGATCAAAGCAATTATCCCCTAACCTTCTTTATGTTGCCATAATTCACAGGTGAATGCTGGTGGCCATTTTGTAATTTCCCGTTGCCAGCCTTTATTGGCCTGACCGTTGTGTCAATATCAGGAATGCCAATTTCAACAGGAAGGATCTGTTTGAAATTCTCACACCAGTCACCTTGGCTTTCAGAGGACAGACTAGTCTCTCTTACCGACCCCAGAGCATATATTTCATAACACAATGATGGAGACTTGTCTCTCATACAGACCCCAGAGTATATATTTAATAACACAATGGCAGAGACTAGTCTCTCTTACAGACCCCAGAGTATATATTTAATAACACAATGATGGAGACTTGTCTCTCATACAGACCTCAGTGTATATATTTAATAACACAATGACCCCAATACCACCCTTCATGACCTTTGCAGCCCCATAAGTTAATGCTCATTCCATTCTCAGCTTTTTAAGTTATGAGACTCAAGGGTTCCTTTAATACACGAGGTTTCCTTTCTAGAATTATTTTCGTTTTACCTTGTACCTGACTATTTTCAGGGACTAAATTTTAATCTATAGAGAGACTTAAGTTTCTTGAAATACAAGGAAATTATTTATGATTTTGAAATTTTATGATTGACGTCTTTTGTTGTTTTCTTGCTCAAAATATGAAAAAATGTTTTTAAGTTTGTGGAGGTATTTTGAATTTTCCTTTCATGTGAAGTTTCATGCATAACATTTTCATTTCAAAACAGTAAAAAGAATATCTTGTATATCATTTAAAAAATCATCTGAAAAAGTTGTTTTCAATTTGTGAAGATATTTCAAAGTTTATTATATGATTCTTCTTGTTTTTGCTTGACTTCGTTATTTCAGAAACATTATAAAACATACAGTAAATGTCAATTAAAAAATGGCTGAAGAAATTTTCACCAATGTTTTAGGATTGTATTAACATTCATCTCTTTGAACTTCAAAGTAAGAGTCATGTAAAGAAATTGCTTTACCTTCAATGTATTATTATTATATGAAGCATCTATATTGCATAAGCTGCCATCTGTTGACTTGAGCTTGGAACCTCTGTTCAAGAGGTTCTTTCTTGCAATTTGGAGGAGAGTTTCTTTGAAAAACCGTTTCCACAGACATTTCAAAACCAACAGAAGAAATGTGGGAAAACCTTGAAGCTGGAACTTTGAGATGAACAATGCAATAAAGTTGGTGTTGGATAACAAGTCAACAGTTCTTATGTTAAAGAACAGCAAGCAATCTGTGAAGAAAGAAAATGATGTCATGGGATTAAAAATTTCCAGAAAGTCAGCCCTGGGAGAAAAATGTTGGAGCCAGTGACAATATAGCTTTGTGACAAAACATAGCCTCTCCTAACTTCATTTTGTAACTCGATACATTTAGTGTCATTTTTGTTTAAAAAGGTCACAATGTTAGTTATAAACTTTTTCAGGATTCAGATCTGGTCTCCTGATGATAACCTCAGCCTTTTAAACAAATTATTTTTCCTGTGAGAAAAGTATGTGGGAGTTTTCATAGGAGTGAATGTTTACATCCTTGTGAAGTTTGTCATTGTTTCCGGAGAAGATATAAGGTGGGAGGGGTGGTTATGTCAAAAGTTGTTTTACGACTCAAGTGTATATTTTCACACGGATGTATGTAATTTGCTTTTTTAGATAACATTAGGATGTTTTTATTGAGCATGGTTGTCAGAAGGTCTGCATTTCAAAGTGTAGAGAAATTGTTTCCGGGATGGTGTTGAACACAGGTGGTCCAGTACTTTAAGCCGAATTGTTTCTATCAAAGGATTGTTGTGTAGCCTTGTGGTTAAAGCTTTGCCTCGACATGCCAAGAATCTGGGGTTCGATTCCCCACATATGAAGCAGTGGAATATGATTTAGATTCAAATTGTTCTAAGGCAGTGGAATATGATTCAAACAGTGCTAAAGCAGAGCAGTGGAATAAAACTGATATAGTACTAAAGCAGTGGAATATAACTGATGTAGTGCTAAAGCAGTGGCATATAACTGATGTAGTGCTAAAATAGTGGAATATAACTGATATAGTGCTTAAGCAGTGGAATAAAACTGATGTAGTGCTAAAGCAGTGGAATATCACTGATGTAGTGCTAAAGCAGTGGCATATAACTGATGTATTGCTAACATGGTGGAATATAACTGATATAGTGCTTAAGCAGTGGAATAAAACTGATGTAGTGCTAAAGCAGTGGAATATAACTGATATAGTGCTAAAGCAGTGGAATAAAAACTGATGTAGTCCTAAAGCAGTGGAATATAACTGATGTAGTGCTTAAACAGTGGAATAAAACTGATATAGTGCTAAAGCAGTGGAATATAACTGATGTAGTGCTAAAGCAGTGGAATATAACTGATATAGTGCTAAAGCAGTGGAATAAAACTGATATAGTCCTAAAGCAGTGGAATAAAACTGATATAGTCCTAAAGCAGTGGAATATAACTGATATAGTCCTAAAGCAGTGGAATATAACTGATATAGTGTTAAAGCAGTGGTACATATTTGATATAGTGTTAAGCAGTGGTATATATTTGATATAGTGTTAAATTGTAGTATGATGATATAGTGTTAAAGCAGTGACACTGAATCGAACACTATTTTACCCCAAGGCTACAACAGTCGCTGCCCCTGAAGGCTCTGGTATTAATACCTATAAAATACCTTGTGTGTGTTTTCATATAAAGTTAAAAGAATATTCAGAACCATTCAATATTAAATTTACATCATCAAGGCATTAATATACATGAATTAATTTTGCAATGTTAAGAGATAAAGGACAAAACGTAGCATAAGTGTTCACTAAACTAGTATGTATACTCGACACCTGTTTTCCTCAGTTTTTACTTAAAAAACTCATGAGATGTACTTCTCAGCAAATTGATCTAATGGTTCAGCGATTTGATAAACTGGGGGTTTAATTCGTGGAATTCACACACCTACTTATCAGAATGACTTGGCTGGTTTATATGGCACTTAAGGCGATGACGATGAATGAATTAGATTTTTTCCGCATTTAGCTGAATTGAGTGGTGGTGTCACTTGATGAGAGTAGGTATCACAAGTCATTCTCTATGGTATATGTGACTTGTAGATATTTTAATCTGGTGGTACTATTGCTAGATTACCCTTGAGGAACTAATAGCATTTAATGCATTATGCATGCGTTGCTTCAAATGGCTTGGGACCATTTCATACCTTGTACATTGAGCCATGAACATGCGTTGGTTTCACTTTCTGGTACATTTCATTTTCAATGGAAAAATAATGTATTCTAGTTTGAAAAAAAACATTTAGTGCAAAAGGTGCAGTTGTATATATATTTACTGTATGTGTGGGTTGAGTATCTTGTCATGACAATGTGTAAAGTTTCTGAAAAGTAATGTGTTTTTTGCACAGTTTTACATCACCTTTCCTTGTGACCTAGCCTTGATCGAGCTGTGACCTAACCATGACAACACTATGCCCTTGCTATAGCCTTGATTCTGCTTTGATCTAGCTGGGACCTATCTTTGACCTAGCCTTGAGAAAGCTGTGACCAAGTCTGAGCTAGCCTTACCCCAATTGTGATCCACCTTTGACCTAGCCTTAACCTAGTACTGACCCAACCTTGACCTAGTATTGACCCAACCCTGACCTAGCATTGACCCAACATTGACCTAGCATTGACCAAGCCTTGACCTAGCATTGACCCAACCCTGACCTAGCATTGACCCAACCTTGACCTAGCAATGACCCAACCTTGACCTAGCATTGACCCAGCCTTGACCTAGCATTGACTCAACCTTAACCTGGCATTGACCTGACCTTGACCTAACCTTGACTAAGCTGTGACCTAGCCTTGACCTAGCCATAACCCAGCTGTAACGTGTCGTCGTATACTGACTGTGACCTGTATTGTTGCAGCCTTAGTATACCTGTGAGTTTGTGCCACAGTGTCTGAACAATGTAGATTTGAGACGTGGTTGATCTGTGGTTTGTCTGACCCAGGTCTGATGTCTGTACAAGCCCCATGACTCAGTTGTAATATTCCAACAGCAGTGGAAAACAAACCTCAAGAGTTTGGCAAAATGTCAAATGCTGGCAAGTTTCCAATCTATTGTAATGTTTGCCACATCGACATTGATTTGCCACCACTCAGCCTGTGTTCCATGTATATATACATAGGCTGAATGTGTTACTGGCACTATCAGACCCATCTATGTAGATTTCACCCCATCACTGCGCTTGTATGTAGATTTCAGACACCTACTGAATCGTAATGTGGAATTCTTGTATAATGGTTTCTGGAGATGTAGATTTCAAGTCAATATTGCACTCTCATGTCGATTTCAACCTGGACTGGATATTTTCATGTACATTTCAGAATGAAATAGACGCCAACACAAGATATTAGTTTTCCTAATCACAGTGGGATATCCTGTGCGTCATGGTGTATAATCTCCTTGTTCTGAGTGGTCAGTTTTGATGCTGTTGACAGTAATAGTCATGCAACGGATTACGTGATGATCGATTGAGTGACCTGTGGGTGTTATTGATTGTCTCAATGGCATCTTGACACGATAATGGAAGACAGAATTCATTTTTTAAACGTTACCATATTTAACATTACACGAACCATACATTAATCAATGTAAGTGTCCTCCTGTTTTAACTATAAGTCAGGGTACAGCTATGCTTTATAACACTACACATGGAGGTAGAGCAAACTTTGTTTCTCTATCACATCTTAGGGTCACAACTCTCAGTTTACTGTGGGGCGTTTGGGTAGCCTTGTGCTTAAAGCGTTCGCTCGTCACGCCAAAGACCTGGGTTAGATTCCCCACATGGGAACAAAGTGTGAAGCCCATTATTGGTGTCCCCTGGAATATTACTAAAGGCTGGGGTAGCCTTATGGTTAAAGTGTTCGCTCGTCACGCCAAAGACCCGGGTTAGATTCCCCACATGGGAACAAAGTGTGAAGCCCATTATTGGTGTCCCCTGGAATATTACTAAAGGCTGGGGTAGCCTTATGGTTAAAGTGTTCGCTCGTCACGCCAAAGACCCGGGTTAGATTCTCCACATGGGAACAAAGTGTCCCCTGGAATTTTGCTAAATGCTGCGAAAGACCATAGTCACTCACTCACTGTGGCCTCATCTGGGGTTTGGACGAGTCCAAATTTCCTCTCCTGACACCCTACTCCTAGTACCCAATCCTACCGGGGTACCTGATGTAGGTCTCAAGAGATAGGTATAACATGTCTGCTTGGGAATTGTTTTGTAAAAAGTATTCAGATGTACGTTTAAAACAATCTGGTCATGCATACACTGACGTTCACTGAAGCTTTATGTATATTCAAAGAAAAGTCAGAAAGTATCTGTGCATAGTCAGAAAGTATCTGTGCATAGTCAGAAAGTATCTGTGCATAGTCAGAAAGAGTTATAGTCAAGGTTTGTCATTGAATACTATATCACGTGACTAGCCACGCATCCGGGTAGTCCAGTGGGTACCTGGGTCCTCCTCAGTACCCACCCAACCCGAGTACCCGAGTTACCCATCCCAACCCTAGCCTCAATCCTATCTGTGATGTGGCCATGCCTACCAGTTTAACTGTCATTAAATCTCTGTTGGTCAAGGTATACTTGATGG
The DNA here is from genome assembly GCF_022045235.1 of Haliotis cracherodii. Lineage (NCBI taxonomy): Eukaryota > Metazoa > Mollusca > Gastropoda > Lepetellida > Haliotidae > Haliotis > Haliotis cracherodii. The sequence continues at coordinate 10,409,088 of NW_027266286.1, forward strand.
TTGGAAATGGCTTGGTGAGATCACCAGGGAGAGAAGGAGGGTGGGAGTGAAGGAGGGAATAAGTGAGCGTAGATGAGTATACTGTACTGGTACTGGTTATGAATTTGAAAATAATATTTAGATCCTGCAGGTAGTGGACAAAGACAAAATTTAATTTGAGAAAGTATTTGTCAGATAAAACTATACGGACATATCTTTTAAATCAAATGATTAAAGAAGTTTCACCAGTTTTAGTTATCAATCAAAACAATATGATTAAAAAACAACATTTGGCAAATATTTAATATTTTCGTATGACTCAACACGCTCAAACCTTCATCAAATATTAATATGTCCATGACATTGCATGTTCTGAAATCCCCCCCAAATTTTTAAGAACTGCATGGCTCAAAATTGATTTCAAGATATTTAGATTTTCAAAAAATTCATCATTTTAAAATGTAAACAATGTTAGGCCTTTTCACCACTGTTGCAATCATGTATGCAATCTTGTGCTGTAGTGTTGTGACATGTTAATAAATTTGGCTCAAATATGAATCACATGAAGGTGCGGGATTATCTCCCTCTGATCAGTCTGCCATCAATGATGTTAGCACTGAATAGCATTATTGGTAGTATAACTCAATTGCAGGTCCTTCTTCGCACATTAAAGGGGATGATTACTCCCTAATGGCTGACTCAGTGGGACTGGTCGTTAATGACCTTGGTGGTAGCGGTACTAGTGGAGGCTGTGGTATTAGTAAGGATAGGAGCTGTCCTTCACAGTTAATACTAGGCTCGTTGTGACAACAATGTCTGTTTTTATAGTAGTTGTTGCAGAAGTGTTAATAGTTCTGTTGATAGTACAAATTGTAATGATAGTTGTTGTGGTAGTTGTTGAAGACTAACATCTAGTCTCTGAAATTAACATATTTTACAAAAATAGCCCAGAGATTCTGTTCATTTTGGTGTTGGTGGTGGTGTTGGTGGTGGTGTTGGTGGTGGTGGTGGTGGCGGTGGCGGTGGCGGTGGTGGTGGTGGTGTTGGTGGTAGTAGCGGTGGTGGTGTTGGTGGTAGTAGTAAAGTAATTTTAGTATTTTCTTGGAGTGGTTGTGAGTGAGTGAGTGAGTTGGGTTTAACGCCGCTTTTAACAACATTCCAGTTATATCATGGCGTGTCAGCTTAATGTGGGAGGAAAGCCCAAAGTGATGCAGGTCTCAGACGTTAATTTTACCACTTCGGTGAAACCCAGGAGCATGGGTATGGTGCTGACAAACCTTGAAACATAATCGGGGCGATCACTGATTCGAACCCACAATCATAGGTTTCTGGCATGCCCAAGGGACGCAACTCTGCACAGCAAATCACGGCGCCTTAGACGACTGGGCCACTCGTGCCCCCTGGAGTGGTTGTGAAGGCGATGGTAGTGGTAGGTGTAGTTGTAGTGATGGTCGTAATGATGGTAGTGGAGGTGGGTGTAGTAGCTGTAGAAGAAGTAACATAATAACAACAGTAGTAGACATAACTAAAGTATTGTGGTGGTATAAGTGAGGCGAGGTGAGGTTTTAATGTCAAGTACTGTACTTATAAATATAGCAACATGCTAGCCCACTGAGATACCAAGCAACATTTTATGATGAATACACCACTCAGGCATAACATACTGACTGAGCCAAAAAGTTCATGTTCTATCCCCTTAATGCCGAGCACCAGGCAGGGTAACAACAAGTACCATCTTTCAAAGTCTTTTGGTATGACACGGCTGGGGATCAAACCCCATCATTACACTCTCCGGGCAGGTGTTCTACCACTAGACCACGGAGGCAGTCGGTATTAAAAGTATCAGTAGTGAGTGAGTGAGTGAGTATGGTTTTACGCCGCTTTTAACAATATTCCAGCAATATCATGGCAGGGGACATCAGAAATGGGCTTCACACATTGTACCCATGTTTGGAATCGAACCCGGGTCTTCGGCATGACAAGCGAACGCTTTAACCACTAGGCTACCTGACCGTCTCAAAAAGTATTAGTAGTAGTTGCAGTAGCAGTATAAGCAGTACATGTATTAGGAGTTAAAAGTCTGTAGCAGGGGTAATGCTAGTGGCATAAAAAAATATGTTTTGGTAATACAGTGAAACAAAACGAGACTGCTCATTTCTGATTGGTGTACTGAATGAATGACCAAGTGTTATACAGCACAACATATATATTACTTCATTAACTTCATGTTACTGGTTTTATTCAGGGATAAGATGAAATAAAAAAAATATTTCTTAATTTGAATTGACATATGACTTGTTGATTTTGAGATAAAACATTACATTTGTTCACAATTCAACAAGATGAAAGTAAGGATTTTGGTCAGGATCCACATGATCTTGGTTGAACTGTAGTAAACGATTTCAAAAGTTTTTCAGTTGTTATTTTTTATCCAGATTAGTTCTGGTCAATCGGATGTTCAACTCATGCAGATGCAATAAATTTGCTTCATTAAAATTCAATTAGTCTCTTTATTAATTCCATAGATTGGATCCAGAGATACCAGCACAGTTAATTTCTAATCAATGCTATCTTGGTCTAACTGAAAGTATGACTGATGGAATCCCCACTTCATTCATCAAGCTTTGTCATGTGATTAGCTCATCAAGGGAGATTACTCTCATGGGAAGGTTATCTGGAATGTTTATCACAATGGCCGATGTTAAACATAGCGATTACTGTCATGCACATTAAGATAAATGGTCATGTCTGAAGGCATTTTATAGTGATCCAGTATAATAATATTTCATGCTATGGTTTATGACTTTTTAGAATAAAGTATGTATTATGTTATCAAGACAAACATAGTTATCACAAGATGTTCTGACAAATATATCACATGAAAGAAGTTTGACGATTATTCTGAACCCAAAACGTTCATGCATTCATATTTTGGGGACAATGATAGAGTGCATGTGTACTGAGAATGAAAACATCTAAATACCGTATTTGACGTAATAAGTGCCCAGGGAGCTCTCAAAATTAGAAATAGGGGTCTCTTATTAGATTATTATTTTGGTGGAAAAAAAGAGAGTTGAAAGATAAATTTTGTGGTTTATGCTGACACACTGAAATGTTTATATGCGACTGATACATTTTTCCAGAATTTAATTGCCCATAATTAAGAATGCATGTAACACACGAGTGTGTATTAGACGCGAATAAATAAGTCTTGTGTACATTGATCAATTGGAAGGACTGCTAATTGTTCACTAGCCAATGTATTAGCAAATATCGTCGTGGGCCCTTATTAGAGCAGGGCGCTTATTACGTCAAATACGGTATGTTATAATGTGCATATAGTACTTTGAACTCAATATAAAACGTTGGTGCGAGAGAATTCAGTCTTGATTCTACTACAATACGGATTCTATTGAGAGTGAAAAGCAAAATAGCAGTGAAAATTATGTGAATGGATCACTGAAAATGAGTGATGACGCCAGGTGTTCGCGAAAAGGGTAAGCATGTCCGACCCTACTGATAGCACACACCACAAGCTATTGTTTTGAACAACAGATAACTATTCAAAATTTCACTTTTAGTTCATTCTTGTTGTCACGACCATGATTTTCCCCACTGGATATGGACCCATGAAGTCCGGGGAAGAAACGCTCAACGGCAACCCATGCTTGCTGTAAAAGGCGACTATGCTTGTCGTAAAAGGCGACTAACGGGATCGGCTGGTCAGGCTCGCTGACTTGGTTGATGCATGTCATCGATCCCGAAAGGTTGGATCGATGTTCATGATGTCAATCACTGGATTGTCTGGTCCAGACTCGATTATTTCCAGACCGCCGTCATATAGCTGGAATATTGCTGAGAGCGGCGTAAAGCAACAAACCAACCAACCCAATGGATATGGAAACAATGGCTGGCCTCACATGGTGGAAAACACCTTATTTTGAATCACCTGATCACAGCTCACAAGGGAGTTTTCATTTTCAAACCAGGAAGAGGCATCAAGATAACCATTACCTCACCTTGTCTTCTTGTTTTGTTTGTTGTTTAATGCTGCACAAAACAATATTCCAGCTATGTGATGATGGACGGTATATAATCAAGTCTTAACAGACAAACCAGTGATTGATATTATGAGCGACAATCTTTGCTATCTGGTTATTTTGACGTGCTGTCAAACAAGTCACTGATTGTGGCCACCCAGTTCACTGAGTCACCGCTGACAACCAGCACAGGTTGCTGGGGGTTATTCAAACTAGAATCCCTATGGGGTTTATAGATAATTACTCTGTTTACCCAAGACAGATGTGTAAATGCAACTGACTTTAACCAAGTGGCCTGAGTGAGTTTTCGTGTTCATCCCATTGTTACATGTCTGCATAATGCTTCAGTCAATTGGCTGTATTTTCTGGTTATTTGCCTGTTTCTTAGTTCTTTTATGAGGGCTTCTAAAACATCTAAAACACTTTCTAAACATTACCTTCCCCAAGAGCATGTAAAATCATAACTGGAGGCTACTCCATTTTAAACAACACAAGGGAGAGCACTCTGTCTCAAACTGGGTCCTGTTGAATGGTACCATCTCCTGTCGGTGGGTGGACGAAAATTGTCAACCTGGATGGAACACCTGTTTTTTTCCAAAATCTGGTTACTTTATTTAAACGACTTGTCTGTCATGATGTGTGGATTAGGAAAATTTGGACTGATCTCCCTGTTAGGATGCTGTTGCCACTGATGATGCTGTTGCCCTTGAGGATGCTGTTGCCACTGAGGATGCTGTTGCCACTGTGGCATATGTCTCTCTTCAGTTATTCTGATAGACTTCATTCTGTATCCATCTCAGATCAATATTGGCATCAAGTGTGGTAGACTTCATTCTGTGTCCATCTCCGATCGATATTGGCATCAAGTCTGGTAGACTTCTTTCTGTATCCATCTCCAATCAATATTGGCATCAAGTGTGGTACATTTTCCATGTTCTGACATCTGAAGTTGACATAGAGTAGTTCTTTTAGGCCCTCCCTCATGAATATCCGGGTTGGAGTTAGTCTTTTCCAACCCATGCTTGTTGTAAGAGGCGACTAATGGGATCGGGTGGTCAGACTTGCTGACTTGGTTAACACATGTCATCGTATCCCTATTGGGTAGACAGATGCTCATGATGTCGATCACTGGATTGTCTGGTCTAGACGGCAGTCATATGGCTTGAATATTGCTGAGTGTGGCCCATGCCTTGAGTATCAGGATTTTGAGAATATCATGATGACTTGTACAAGTCTGTATGTGAAACTGTGAGACAAGAAAAATGTATAATTTTAAGTGTCTATTGACAAGTAAAAAAATTCTTTAGAATATATATTGAAATATATGGACACTGGTATTTATAAAAAGAGAGTATGTCATCATTGTAATCTTTAATCTGTATTTGAAGTATAACAAATGTTATACCTGGGAAAAAACTTCCATTGTGTAGTACAGATTCTACTACACAAAGTATGTGATCTAGTCTACCAGTTGTCAGACTTTCATTTTTTGTGATAGCCTGCCTCAGTGGCTGAGTGGGTTAGATCGCTGACTTTGAGTGCTGGGGATTAGGTGCCTCACTCTGGCAGTGTGGGTTCGAATCCCGGATGGGACTCGACTTAAAAAAGTACTAGTATCTGTACTTTACTAAGAAAGTGTTATCTCAGATATGACATTTGTTACATTTGACCACTTACTAAATGGCATTGTGTGTTCATGTATTTGAAGGGAGTTGGTGTACATGTAAACAGTTGTTCTTCTTTGTTATTGACGTTCCAGTTTTCAGTTGGATAATTACTGATGTGTGATTTGTGAAGCAACTGGTGCTTCTAGCCCAACACAGAACACAGAACCTGAATACCAGATTGGTGGTGATAACCCAGTATGACTCTTGGTTTGTAAAACCTTACTCATGATTGTTGTTTAACAACAGAGGTAAACAGCCGAGATTTCATCACTTCAGACTTTTCTGCCACAGTAAGATTGGAATCCATGATATATCTGAAATATTGTATGAAACCAAACTCATACTGATTTGTTGGGTAATGGGCTAGCCTTGAGGTTAAAGTATTTGATCATCATGCCGAGGACACAGGTTCAATTCCCCACATGGGTACAATGTGTCCCCTATCACTCACTCACTCACTCACTCACTCACTCACTCACTCACTCACTCACTGAGCAACCCATACTTACTGTAAAAGGTGAAGTACTATGCTTGCCATAAGAGGCGACTAACAGGATTGGGTGGTCATGCTTACTGACTTGGATCATACATGTCATCATATCCCATGGCTTAGATCGATGCTCATGATGTCAATCACTGGCTTGTCTGGTCCAGACTTGATTATTTACAGACCGCCGTTATATAGCTGGAATATTGCTGAGTGCGGCGTTAAACAACAAACAAACACTCACTCACTCACTCAAACTCATTTGTAAGTATATGTATGTAAGCATTAGCCGTCCAGAAATTAGACCAGAAAGGAATAATTTAAGTCACTAAATACAAACTGAGTAAGTTTTACAGCTTATACCAAATGTAATTCCAAGTTTATTGATAGAGCAGGAAGACCACCTCCAATACATTGCCTGCATGGGAAACCCTTGTGACCATGCGAAAACCTAAATATTTGGAAACCACGAAAAACAAGAGAAGTACTTCAAAGATGAGCTCCCAAGTATCTTGCACAAGCAGACGAAGATAACCACGATATTCTTAGCTTCTGAAATTCCCCCCACTGAGCAATTAACATGAGATAGGAGTATAATCATCAGGTAAAGAGGAAAGAAATTACTTCCGTTTGAAAAGGGTTGGTACTGCAAGCAGATGTTAGAACTTATATACCTCCTTGGCAGGAGAGCTCCATCAGGTGATGGACAGGCCCAGGAGAGTGGGATTTTTTACATGAAAGTACCGAAATGAATAGGGTTTGGTATTGGTTGTCTGGTGAAGGTACTCCAAGAAAGGAGGAACCATGGCATCTTTGACATACCGGTCTGTAGTAGTTGCTGCCTGATGATGTCGCTTCGGATTTTTGGGAGGGATAAGTTTGTTTGTAGATGATGTTTTGTGAAGAAGATGAGGTTTAGTGAAGGATGTGATATTTTTGCCACACAAACAGAAAATATCTCCCTTCAGTAACTTGTTGAGTTGGAGTTACTTTTAGTATGCATGATTGTTGAAATTACTTATTCCCTCATACATTGGATTATTACTTATTATTGATGATTTGAAATTATCATCATGTGAAAATAAGTTGGAAATTAGGGCTGGGAAGGGTAACTCGGGTACTCGGGTCGGGTGGGTACTGAGTATAGTACCCGGGTACCCACAGGACCACCCGGACCCGTGGTTAGTCACGTTATATATTGTTTCATGCCAAAAATTCACCATAGAACAACATGGTTACACAAGAATTTTAAGTCTCTAATGTTCACATTTCTTTATGACTATGAACACGTTCCTTCTGACTTATAAATGTTTGAACAAAGCTAAATCTTCAGTCAACTTCAGTGTATGCATATCTAGATACATTCTGCCCTGCCAGGGCTACTGTCAAACTATTCCCGATCGGACATTTTGTACCTATCTCCTGACACCAACAGCGGGTACCCGGGTAGGGTCAGGTAAGAGGGGTGTGGTACCAGGGTAGTAAATTTGGACTCGTCCAAGGCCTATTGTAAATATGTTTTCATGTCCAGTTTCTTTTATACTAAATTTTTTAAGGCTTTTATACATGTACATGTATTTATAATTCTAAGTTAATTAAAAAAATTGTTTATTTTATGAATATTTATTTACATTAATGTCATGTGATGGCAGCACATCAGCCTGGAGTTGTGAGGCTGTTAGCTTCAAAAATACAACTCAAAAGAAGTTAAGGAACACCCATGACAGATCAACTATAGTAATATGAAGGAATTGGTGTTCTTTAATGTCTTTGAGCAGTATGTGTGAAGCAGCTGGTTATCAGACAGTTCTTGTTGTAAGTCTGTGTGGCAGGCTCTCTATATATTGTGAGAACCGCAACTTGTGGCCTAATTAGTATTGAGGATGGCTCTCCATGCAATCTGAAACCTGTTCTGTTTGACCCGACACAGATATAGAGGTGAATTATTATTGGCTTCACTCACTCATTGCTGTTCACTTCTTCAACCTACTTAGCCTTGCTCTAAGGCTGTACTGAATAAATGTCCATGGATATGTAATAATTCGATCCTTCGAATAGGCAAGTCTAGATATGTGGACAGTATGAGGGCTCCAGTCTCTTATAGAGACGACTTGTTCTTATTATTTTCATAATCTAGAACTTACAACTTAAACTAATAATTATTGCCTTATATACTTGTGCAAGTCTAAAACCTACTGTACATTATGTGTGGAAGGTCTCACCTTAAAGGGGCTGTTTGAGTGCCAATGAACACTTTCAGTGTTTAAATATCAATTTGATCTTGACTGAAGTGATTGATACTGCTGAACGTCAAACACCTATTGCACATATATGTTGAAAATTGCTTCTTTAAGGGACTCCTTGAGTGCTTCTGAACACTTCCAGTGTTGTCAATGTTCATTAAGGCAACATTGTTGTATGAAGGCATTTTAAGTTAGGCTAGCTCGTATCACAACAAGCGTTATGCATTTTAGTTGGATATGCTTTCATTACCCATGGAAGATCCGGGTTGAAATAGGTCTTCAGCACCCAGTACTTGTTGTAAGAGGCGACTCACGGGATCGGGTGGTCAACCTCATTTTCTTGGTTGATGCATGTCATTGTATTCCAATTGCGTGGATTGATGCTCATGATGTCAATCACTGGGTTGTCTGGTCCACTAGATTATTTACAGCCTGCTATCATAGAACTTGAATATTGCTGCTTATGGCAACAAACAAACAAACAAACTTTTTTTTACTTCGCCAAGGGTTGGCTCAATCAACTGAAAAAATCATATGAAGGAATACACCAAAGCCCAACTGGTAATCGGGGAAGACTATCAAACTGGGCTCTGGCTACATACAGTTACATAGCTCTAGTATGAAAAGAATACATCCCAGCAAAACTGGCGTTCTGCGATGACTATCAAACTGGGCTCTGGCTACATACAGTTATATAGCTCTAGTATGAAAAGAATACATCCAAGCAAAACTGGCGTTCTGGGATCAGTCTGTGAGCTCTGCTTCATCTGACATGTCAATGACAATTAGCTTGACAAGAAGGGAGGTCTGGCTTTAATTAGCGGAGGTCTGCGATGGTTCATTGGAGGTGTTATGTGTTGGTGTATGCTGTCATCCCTGGCAGCTTACCTCTCAAATCTGTAGTCAGGTTCCTCATTTGGAGTTCACAACTTTGTTTTGGAATTTTTTTCTTGTGGGTATTTTAGTTAAGGTGCCTCTGAGAGTGTCAGGCTGCACCTTTAATGGGTATTTGAAAGAGAAGCTTTCCCAGAAATTTCTTTGATGTGAAAGACAAACCTTTGATGTTTAGTTTGTACAATCCTTGAATGTTTTTTTTTTTTAAATGGGTACCAGGAAGGATATGGTTGTCATGGCAATAAGATGTATGTCATTGTACAGGCAATGAGCAAATCTCTTTTATTCAGGTAGTTGGTTTTGTTCCATTTTGATATTCTAGAGATGCTGAAGTGTTAATTAATATTACAATTTTTTATAATGAACACATTAAAGTAGACGATTATTATGATAATGTAGATTCTGTGGATGATGATGATGATGATTTATGATAAAGTAGATACTGTGGATGATGATGGTGATGATGATGATGATGATGATGATGATTGTGCCATGTTCTTAGCAACACCCGTGCCTGTGTATAATCTGATACATGCTGTTTAAGCAATCTTCAAGTTTACTTTTTGGGAAAGATATATTTTCTCTCTCTGAAGGTCAAGGTGACACTGAGAAGACTTTGCCACTTCTATTGATATTTTAACAGCTTTCAGTTCTCCTTACAAAACTCTGCATAGCACAATGCATAAAACCTGCGAATCCTTCCGTCACTGATTGACGTTCATGATAACCAGATTAGCTTGAATGTGCAAGAAATATCACCTTGACCTTGCAAACCAACAGTTCACACTAGTCCAGGGTTCAAACCCATTAAGAAACATCCCCACAACTGACATAACCTTTATGGAAATCCAGGGAGACCTCTTGGTAATTGAAGAACATCAAAATGGGTCTTTTGCCAGAAGCGAAACACTTGGAACGGTTTTTTTCCTTCCCCTTCCTCAGACGATGTGATCCCTGCCATTAGATGGTTCAGCGCCAATGGTTTCCTTCCAGCATGCTAGAAAGCAGGTTCTTAGATTAAATTCTAATTTGGGATCGATTGTGTGGTAGTAGAAGAAGACTTCTTGAATCTGTCTCAATTGTGGAGGGGAGATTTGTGATCAAGGTGTTTGTTGCTAAAATTGAATAAAGTGTTGGCGAGAAATTTCGGGGAATTTCTCTCTCGAACTGAGTCTTAGATTTTTGTGGAGGCAGTTATAAGAAAGCGCCTAAGATGAGTAATATTCCTCACGATTGTAACAGACAGATTCTGGTTCGGTTTGTTAATCAGCCATTTTATGCCATACTATTAGATGTTTTTAGTCAAAGGCATCTGCTCTGCAAGAATTGATATGTCAGTATTTTTGCTGATATTGCTATGGATTGATGGGTGTCAAAATATTTCTTGTTGGGAGGCACGAAATTGTTTGAAAGATTATCATAGGTATGTTATTCTTAGACTTACTGCAATGAACTCTTTGATGATGGGCATCTAAAGGTGTGGTGTGTTAGTTTAAGTGACCATGCAATTCTGAGAGGCAGCAGTTCACGATTCACCTCATTCATAGTTTGCAGTCTTTCTTATCTTTGACAACAGTTCTCTGTCAGAAATAACACATTCAACAGATATTTAACAATAGAAATTCCATAGTTTGAGAAACCATACTGATAGCACCAACGCTTGCCATTTTTCATGCCGTCCTCGGTAATTGAGTGAATATTGTTCAGTGCCAAAATCATCAATAATACAGTGATATCTGAGCAGCTTGTGAGGCCTTCCATCTTGTCTTGTGTGATTCTTATCTCTAATCTGTTTTAAGGGACAGGCATTGTAAAGGAAAAAGAATTACATTTTCTGTTTAAAAGAGCCCCTTTGGTTGATAGTTGTCTTTTGTTTTAGATATGTGCAAAAATCTTTTGCAAAAATGGTTACAGTGCAAGTGTCAGTGTTGAGAGCTTTGAATCAGGTAGATTTTAAAGATGGAAGAAAGAAAATTATCAGAGTACTTGTAAAATGCAGTGCAGTGAAATGAGAATTTGTTTTTTAAAAGTCCAGGTCGGGCAAATCTATATTTAAATGTGCAAATGGTGGATATCGAATATGCAATTTAGGACCTGGAGGTGATGAAAAAAACAAAAAATACAGATGGCCTGATAATGTGAGTCAGGGCCAGGCAGGTCAGGAGTTGGTTGCATCACAATCTCTCGGGGGACGAAGATGCTCAAAGAGCTAGGCCACACAGTGTAACCCCAACAGTTTGGGATGTTCCTGTTACTTGTAACCGTCACTTGCTCATTTGCTTACTGTATATATGACCGTAGATAAGCAAAGAATTTGAGGACCAGAATAAAAATTCTGTGGAACGGGGTCGACTTATGTAAAGGTTACGCTTTCATCAAACTCTTTTTCTGTTGGTATAAAAAACTACATCGTATCGCTTCAGGTGAAAGAACAACTCTTTAACAAACTTTGTCAATTAAAATGTGAAATTTGCGATGAACATCGCTGGACATGGTGATTTACCATTTTGATTGTATTTCTTGTGATGCTAGGCACTGTTTTATGTGCAGGGATAAAGATTACTGTGTGAATGAGATAGGCTTATCTATGGTCATATATGGTAGCTGTGATATTAAGGGTTACCGACTTACTGATTATGATTTTGAATGATTAATAGTAATATGAATTCTTATAATGTGCTAACTTCCACAAAACCTAGCATACTCAAAGCATTAACTACACCCCTTCAGATTTACACTGGAGTTAGGAGGCTAAGTTGTCAAACAAAAATGTTTTAGTCTTGATTTGAAAACATTAGGTGATGGAGCTGTTCCAAGGGCAATTGGAAGTGCATTCCATATCTGTGCAGCAGTTTCTGCTTAAATGGTTCGGGCACCAATGTATTCAAGTCTCAATGATTCAATGATTCAGTGATATCCAAATATGCCAAAGATGGATATGTTCAATGGATCCTTGATTTCAACATATTTTGAGTCAAAATTGATTTCTTGAGCAGTTTCAATAAAATCAAATTTCATAAATCTAAGGGATCCATATTGCTTGGTTAAGGTCCAATGTCTTTCTGAAGACACCCAATCATTCTCTGGTCCAAAACATAATCAACATTTCTGCGGAATGCGCAAGTCCTAAGATACAGACAGGTATTGATATATACCAGGCTCTGTATCAGTGTATACACATTATCATCAAATATGAAGTAATTGTGAGTTACAATGAGGTCTGGTCTGGAGGAGTGATATTCACTGAAGCATGGCGATACAATAAGGACATCAAACACTGAGACTCCTCTGCTGCTCACCTCCAGCTGGCATGCTGCAGGGAGTTTATCTCCCACAGATTAGGAGGGGAGCTGTGGGGGGACAAGATAACATGGGGCAGGGTGGGGGCGCAGTCGTGAGGGAAGGGAGACAGGGGTAGTTACCCTCTGTAGTTCAATGAAACCTGTCCCTACAGTAAAATAATTTTCTAGCTGTGTTTGCTGAAATGTGAATCCATCTCTGCCAAAAAATAATTTTCTAGCTTCGCTTGCTGAAATGTGAACCTGTCGCTGCGGAAAAATAATTTTCTAGCTGCGCTTGCTGAAATGTGAACCTGTCGCTGCGGAAAAATGATTTTCTTGCATGCGCTTGCTGAAATGTGAATCCATCTCTGCCAAAAAATAATTTTATAGCTGTGCTTGTTGAAATGTGAACCTGTCTCTGCAGAAAAATAATTTTCTAGTTGTTCTTTCTGAAATGTGAACCTGTCCCTACAGAAAAATAATTTTCTAGCTGTGCATGCTGAAATGTAAACCTGTCCCTACAGAAAAATAATTTTCTAGCTGTGCATGCTGAAATGTAAACCTGTCCCTACAGAAAAATAATTTTCTAGCTGTGCATGCTGAAATGTAAACCTGTCCCTACAGAAAAATAATTTTCTAGCTGTGCTTGCTGAAATGTGAACCTGTCTCTGCAGAAAAATAATTTTATAGCTGCTCTTTCTGACATGTTAACCTGTCTCTACAGAAAAACAATTTTATAGCTGCGCTTGCTGAAATGTGAACCTGTCTCTAGTTCGTTTGATGATGCCAATAAGATTCTGTTGTGGTGAGTCAATAGTTCACATTTCAAACTCTTGAAACAAACCTGAAGGTTGTTCTTTTATAGTAAGGAATAATTAACTGCAGAGGAACACTGGTAGGATTAGGACGATGTATTGATTTCATGATTATGTGTAATTTTAAACCTCTGCAAAAACAAGGTCTTTGCCCTTGGTTCATCTGCTGCACTTATTAACCCTTAAACCAAAAATAGTTTTCTCTTGGAACATTCAGAGCAAGGAAAATGAACCCTGTGTCATTGTCACAAATTTCCAACATTGCATCTGAAATTTGTTCTTCAGTGGCACAATGTCAGACAAATGAGATTGATGTGCAGATGAAGTCTAATTGATATGCAAGGTCAGACCCCCTTGACAAAAAACGTTGGCAAGATTAATCTATGCACTCATTAACCCTAATGATCATCAGCTATGCTGAATCTTCTTATACCTCAAAGTATCTTTCAATCTCCTGGAATCGGACACTACGTTGCATAATGTTGCATACAATGAAAGGTCAGCTAGAATCTCTACATAACAGATAGTGTGTGTCTGCTCTTATATGTGCTCTATCGTACACACTTCAGCCCATCATCCCATCTTTGATGCAGACTTCAAAGGGCCTGTACGTTATGGATATTACACCTTCAGTTTCATGTGCTTAGATAGGAATCATAATGCACCATGTGGCACTACTTTGGAACATTTAATTGCTGTGGAACAGTCTGATTATGTAACAGGCAGCGTTTCAAATTGGAAACAAATTCCATTTTTTGCAGTTTTATTTAAATTCATTGTCTGTTTATGTTGCTTTTTTGGAGAAAATCTAAATCCTGCTTTATTGCATCCATAATGTATACTTAGCTCAGTGGTTAGGTAATGGGATCGTTTGAACTTCTGCAAGTCTTCTTAACTTTTGCCTGTTCATAAATATAGCTGAAGGGGTCATTGGCAACATGGGTACGACACATATGTACCCCAGTTACTATCTGATACTCAGAAATGTATCCTAACCAATACCAAAAACAGAACGGCACCCTGGGATGGCCGATTCCACGGTGATTTGAACTGGTTCCTTGCATGCTTGTGTAGACTAGACTCCCTGTGTGCCAAACTGTGGTACAATCCCGCATGGCAGTATGTATTCACCTAAGAGTCTCTGAACATGCAGATTTTCTTCATCTGAATCAGAACTGTCGTACTCTTGAATGTGAAGCATTCCAGGGTGTATATAAAATGAGCATACACAGTGCAGTACAGACTGCGATGCACAACATGCACTCGTAATACGCAAGGCGAACCAAACCGCAACATGAACCGGTTTCGGTTTGAGGACGTGGATTGATGCTCATGATATTAATCACTTGATTGTCTGGTCCAGACTCCATTATTTACAGACCGCCGTCATATAGCTGGAATATTGCTGAGTGCGGCGTAAAACAACCAACCATGGGACTTTTGAGGATTATGGACTTGTCTATCGTTTTGGGTACCGGGTACCATTCTGTATTCTGATTTTGGTTAGGGTTCATTTCTGTACCCCGAAAGGTACCTAGGGTACACATCTGTTGTACCCGTGCCAGTGACCCCTTCAGCATGAATATATTGATATGACATGGGTTTGAGACCACCTGCGACCTCCGGCTGTGCCCTTTTGACTTTTGACTTTAATGACATGAATTATTACTCACACTTTCAGCAATCAGTTTGATCTGGTTCCAATCTCATAAAAATCAGATCTTAGTTCCTGCTACCACAAAACAAAGATCTGAGGACATCCCATTAGGGGTCATGTCAGAATGACCTTTCATCCCACCAATCAGAGCGCCGCTTACCAGATCATGAAAGTGATAGTTGGAATGTGATTTCTAATCATGCAACCTCGAAAACTTTCACAAGGGGTATTCCGAACAATAGTTACGGGTTTAACGACTGAATCCATACAATCGAGACATCTATTCGCCATTCCAGAATGTTCTTTTGTTCAGGTTTCAACTTTTTGATCGAGAATTTGTCAAAATATGTTTCGAAGCGTAGTCGCCAATTTGAAATTAGTGGGGTAAAGCACGAGAAAGCTGCCTTCTGACTGGCAAATATCGACTTCTTGTCAGTCATTCCATTGGTCGGTCAAAGTTCACTCAAGGTCGGTCTGACGTGACCCGTAATGGGATGTCCTCAGATCTTTGTTCAGTGGTAGCGAGAACTAAGATCTGATTTTAATGAGATTGGTCTGTTCCAGGGGCACGTATTCCTCGATGTTCGTATTGATGATAATGCATAAAGCCACAAAACAGTCTCACTTTGAAATGACAGAACAAAAATGATAACATGCACTACTGGTGAAAATAAATGAACGCATTCATGGTGTTTAAAATACTGTATTCAACGTAATAATAGCCCCGCTCTAATAAGCGCCCACGGTGATAATTGCTAACATATTGACTAGTGAACAATCCCAATTAGCACCCCTTCCGATTGATCAATGTACACAAGACTTATTTATTCGCGTATAATACGCATTCGTGTGTTATATGCACCCTTAATTATGGGCAATTAAATTCTGTCGTACATGTCGTGCATAAACATTTCAGGCTGTCAGCATAAACCACGAAATTTATCTTTCAACTGTTTTTTCCACAAAAATAATATTCTAATAAGAGCCCCCTATTTCTAATTTTGAGAGTGCCCTGGGCGCTTATTACGTCGAATACGGAAAGTCTTTTTGACATTTTGTTAGGTGAGCTATAAGACCTAAGGTGATGTGTTCTTGAATGAGACGTTACTTTTTTGCTGTATATTATTGTGATTATAATTGTTATTTTCTTTTTCTGTTACAGGTAAGTGTTCCAGCATCACATACTGTTTGTATCCTAGACAGTGAGTACACATGGCTCCCTCAATATGGTTGATTGTGAAGGAAATGCTCCACAGTTCTTCACAAGCCAAAGTGTTTGGTATTTGTGGGCAGATTTCTTTTCCAGGATTAAGTAACAAGAATTACCAGTTGTCACAATTTTGAATTGGCAGAATAATCGTGTTTGTTTCTTGAAAAAATGATGAAATGACATGTATATATTTAACAATACCTGTCATTGAAGTGCTAGAGTAACCTCCCTTTGCAGATACCCTGACCCATTCTTGTCATCAGCTTTGGTTAATATAAGGATCAGGGCCGACTTGCAAAACGCCATCTTAGTGCTAAGACTATCGTAAGC
Source organism: Haliotis cracherodii (assembly GCF_022045235.1). Lineage (NCBI taxonomy): Eukaryota > Metazoa > Mollusca > Gastropoda > Lepetellida > Haliotidae > Haliotis > Haliotis cracherodii. Next base: position 10,425,691 of record NW_027266286.1, read on the forward strand.
CTTTGTAAAAGTATGGGAGTTACGATCATCTTATCGCTAAGATCACTTTGTGCAAGTCAGCACAGGTGGTCACAGTGTGGTCATACTCAAATGTGTGCTCATACTGTCAACCATTGGTTTACCTAGCCCTGTACAGGCTGGGATAGAGCTGCAGAGTAAAACGACATTCACTCATTCCTTGTTTGTGTGTATGAAGTGTCTGTGTGTCATCATCTGTGACGTCATAGTCCGTTGTTAGCTATTAGCTACTACGTGTCTGATTGATATATGTGGCTGTAGTTTGCCGACATAGTGTGAACATCATTTTACTTTCTCCCTCCTTTTTGTGCTGGGGGCACCGGTGGCCCTGGCGTCTAAGGCGCCACGATTTGCTGTGCAGAGTTGCGTCCTTTGGGCACACCAGAAACCTATGATTGTGGGTTCGAATCCCGGTTCCCCCCGATTATGTTTCTAGGTTTCTACAAGTATAGTAACTCCCATATATTAAAATAGACTTGCGCCAATCGTAACCCTACAACTATCGTAACACCCATATATTAAAATAGACTTGCGCCAATCGTAACCCTACAACTATCGTAACTCCCATATATTAAAATAGACTTACGACAATCGTAACCCAACAACTATCGTTACTCCCATATATTAAAATAGACTTACGACAATCGTAACCCTACAACTATCGTAACTCCCATATATTAAAATAGACTTACGACAATCGTAACCCTACAACTATCGTAACTCCCATATATTAAAATAGACTTTCGACAATCGTAACCCTACAACTATAGTAACGCCCATATCTTAACATCAACTTACAACAATCGTAGCCCTATACGACTGGCGTAACTCCCATGCTTGAGCATAAACATACATCAGCTATAGCGCTATGATTGCTTTGTGAAACATGCATCAAGCACCCATTTAACTCAATAGTTCTTTCAACAAGCATGAGGTATTGGGGAACTGACCTGGGGTCATCATCAGGACCAACAATTCTCTGTTTCTTTTTATCAAAACAACATGAATTAGCTGCCTTTTCAAACAAGTCAGACTTAGACTTTTGTTTCAGTGAGCACTGATTTATCACTTAAAAAACAAACATGATCCAAATTTCAAAACAAGATTGGGGTTGGAGCACTTGGAACAAGCATGTAAATCTTTGTTTTCTAACAAAGGTTTACATGCTTGTTTCAAGTGCTCCACATCTTCTCAACATTTCAGAAGGTTGATTAAGTTTGAAAAAGCAAACGAGAACTTGAAAAGTTTATATTTTCAATAAGCTCCACAAGATATACCAAGACAGGTGTGTCTACATCTTTTGGTAATTCTGCTCTTGAGGATTATTGGCTTCAGAGCAATAACACATTGTTAACTTGAATAATAAGATCAAGGATCCTTAAAGAATAAACAGACAATTTGTCTTATTATTGTCTTGTGCATGACATGACATGTCATGTCATTGTGTCGGTCGTTGCATGTCATCATGACCGTCATGAGCCATTCGTGGCTCAACATCCCACACAAATCATCCATTGTTTGTAACACTTGTATTTATGCAGACTACATAGGTATCATCCATGTTCTGAGAACAACCATGTCCAGAGCGCTATGTCAGCAGAGGAACAATGGCATCTGGTTTTCATTTTGAAACATATGTGATAAAAATATATAACCTTTCAGATAAGAAGAACGCATTGCAAATGTCAATCATATTGCAATGTATTAGGATTGTCAGGAACTGGTTTGACTTACATGAGCAGAAAACAGACATTAAAAGGACATGCTCCATACACTGATGTTGTATTTATGCCTCCTTGGCATCAGTTAGGTATGCAGAGGTATCAGCATGATACGGATGTTGCTTCCAAGGTTATTTATCAGATCATCATGTATCACTTGTTTCAAAGAATTTATCATCAGAGTTGTGTCCCTTAGGCGCATCAGAAACTTTAGACTGTCATGTAAGAAATGGCTAATATGGTTTAGCATGGAATACCATGAAAACCTAAAACGATTAGGCTACCACAGTTTAGCATGGTAAACCACGGTTTTAACATGGTTTTCCTTGATAAACCGTGTTAAACCATGGAGGACCAGGCTTGACCTTGGTGTAATTTTGCCTGGGTAATGATATGATCATTGTTATGAATCCCAGATTCTGCCTAATTATGTTTCTAAGATTGTCAGCACAAAACCAGTGCTCATAGGTTTCACCAAAATGGTAAGCATCTAGAACCTTCATTACTTTCAGGGGGGGCATGGGTGGCCCAGTCGTCTAAGGCGCCGCAATTCGCTGTGCAGAGTTGCATCCCTTGGGCACGCCAGAAACCTATGATTGTGGGTTCGAATCTCGGTTTGCCCTAATTATGGTTCTAGGTTTGTCAGCACCATACCCGTGCTCATGGGTTTCACCGAAGTGGTAAACATCTGAGACCTGCATCACTTCAGACTTTCCTCCCACATTAAGCCGACTCACCGTGATATAACTGTAATACTGTTAAAAGTAGCATTAAACCCAACTCACTCACTCACTCACTCATTACTTTGGGCATTCTAAATGCCGATAAAAATGTGTTTTTCGCACATGTAATTCTTCATCGGTTATATTCTGCTCAAAAGAGGTTAAAGGACACCTGATTCTTTCCTATTATTGTAGTGACGGACAGATACACAAAGCGATCTTAGCGCTACGACTATTGTAAGCCTATCTTAAAGTATGGGAGTTACAATCATCTTAGCGCTAAGACTGCTTTGTGCAAGTGGGCCCTGATCCTGGCAAGACCGAGAGGCTGTCATTCCATGACAGATTAAATTTACTATAGAAATATGAAAGAATATGGTGTTCTTCTACTTCTTTTGAGTAGTATATTTGCAGTTTGCTATAAAAGAGAATGATATTACTTATTAGTAATTTTAAGTCGTGTTTCTTTATTGCAATAAAAGTCTGTGTTTGATACAGATAGCCGAGAACCAAACCATCTCTTTCATCATGTTGATATGCATGACTTGCACAAGCTTCTGTAAGTACTTGCTTTAAAAACCATCTAGGAATAAATCATGTTAGATGTGAGTATTTGGCATATCTAATTTGAAGAAATCTCTTTCATCTACAGTCAATCAGTTCGTTATTTGGTTATAGCCTCAAATGTACATACAAACTTGATTCTTGTTTGAAGTGGAAGTTGTGAGGAAAGTAGCTTTTTCTATACTAATTTCAAATACCATATTCGACGTAATAAGCGACCCGCTCTAATTCGCGCCCACGGCGATATTTGATCATATATATTATAATATACATAAGTGAACAATCCCAATTAGCCCCCCTTCAATGTACACAAGACTTATATATTCGTGTATAATACGCACGCGTGTGTTATATGCACCCTTAATTATGGGCAATTAAATTCTGGAAAAATATATCTGTCGTATATAAACAGTTCAGACCATCAGCATAAACCACAAAATTTATCTTTCAACTCTGTTTTTTCCACCAAAATAATATTCTAATAAGAGCCCCCTACTTCTAATTTTGAGAGCTCCCTGAGTGCTTATTACGTCGAATATGGTATTCACACTTTATTACATCAGGAATGAAAGCTGAACACATATACATATACTGAAATTCATTATTTGTGTGAAGATAGCTAGAGTGTTATGTAAAACATGTTATTTGTGAAAACTTCTGAATCAGATACTGTATTATGACAGGTTGAGACATCATACAGTCTATATGTATCTAAGTCTGTTTATGTATTATATATTCTTCAACTTCATAAATATGAAATTAACTCCCTTCATCATGCCAGGATCTGCTGTTTGTAGGTGTGAATCATTTGTTGTGATAATGACCCTTGGTTTGAGATGGTGTAATCATGGATTTCACTAAAATGGTAAATATCTATAATCTGTATCCCTTCATGGTTGCCTCTTCCATTATACTGACTTTCTGTGATCTGACTAAAATATTGTCCAAAGTGGCACCAGCCTCTTTTGCCTATTATTCACAGCTACACTATCCATCACTCATTTCAATCAGATTCAGTTTCAAAGGAGCACCATGATCTGAAGAGTTGTAACAGTTCAGATGTGTGTTGCTGAACTTTAGACCATCAATATTGGTTGTTCTGTGAGACAGGATCGAAATGGTTGGCTACTTTCCTCTGTCAAAACAAGATTTTTTTTCTAAAACTATCACTCTGACAAAATCCTTTTAGAGCCGTTTGTAACATGTAAGTAACTGATTGTCAAGCACCTGCTTGAGCTGTTTCCTTTCAAATAAATTGATTTCATATGATAGGTCTAGGTCTGATGCCAATGTACCATACATTTTCTTGAAGATGACTGGTGCCGTTTGAAACCTGCAATTTCCTTTAGAAATCTATTTTCATTCAACAACCATGCGTAACAATTGAGACCAGAAATGTTCACCTCTTTGATCACAAGACTAAGAAAAGTCTTGTGGAAGTGACAGTCTTTGATATTCTTGAAGCTGGGGCAAATATTTTGGCAGTAAAGAGTTTGTTGGAGTCCCGAGTGAGTTATAAGTACAGCCTTTGTTGAAGGAAATATATGAGATGCATTTTGTTTGTTAGTTTGGAAACAGTGGCAAAAAACATGTTTGGTATACATGTGGTTCAGCTTAATGTGATGTAAGCTTTGCTGGCTTGCTACTTGCATCGTGTGATTACCAGCACTTATTCCAAAACCATGTTTTATGAACTCAGCAAGGTGCTTTCTCTGGGTAATATTGGTACCACTTAGAGCAGTGGAACAATAAATACCATGACATAGCTGACAATATCAATATTTTAAAAGAAGACAATTATTTTCTGGACTCACATACATGTCGTCTGCTACAGAATAGCTTGTGGTCATTAATCAGATGTGACACACCGGGGAAGCTGGCAAGAGGACCCCTGCTGATAGCAGGAGTTTTGGGGGGACTGGAATGCAGTTAGCTGTTCCTCACTTTGAGGATTTCAGAGACCCTTATACCACTAAGTGGCTGAGTGTAGTGGTAAACTGCTTGCTTCTGTTCATCTTGGATGAAAAGTCAGGAACTGTAGCTGTTTAATTTAATTAATTTAATTTAGCATTGTTAAAATATACTTCTCATTTCATGATCTGCCCATCATTAAAATTGATCCCACCCATAATATTTGGGTTTTTTTAAGAGGCAACTTTTTCAACTCATATTTCATTTTTTCACCTGCTTCCATCTTTTAGCACACAGCTGCCATTCCTAGTGAGTCAATCATATCTTCATGGCCCAGTCTCTTCATATTTTTTTGGAAGTAGGGTAGCCTAGTGGTTAAAGTGTTTGCTAGTCAAACTGAAGACCCGGGTTCGATTCCACACATGAGTACAATGTGAAGCCTATTTCCTGTCTCCCGCCATGATATTGCTGGAATATTGCTAAAAGCAGCGTAACATAATACTCACTCACTCACTCTTCATATTTTGAGCTGCACTGGGCAGGGCCTAAAAAGTCACATGGTGTATTAGATTCAAGTTTACTGTTATGTTTATGTAACTACTAAGAAACATTCCCTCCCCTTCTTAGTCAATTTTGAAAATAATCATATGAAATAAGACTATATTATTTACTGGCCTTATTAACTCACTCACTCACTCACTCACTCACTCACTCACTCACTCACTCACTCACTGGCCATCCCTGCTGGATATGAATTAATGATAAGACATCATTGTATACAACAACTGTTCTTTTCATTTTGATGTGATATTTCATGTTTAGGTGAATAAGAATGATTAACATTGTATGTTTATGAATCATATTTGCCCATAAAGGATATATAAGTTCCAAGATGCTGATGCCTACAAGGGTGTACATTGTCTGTAACGCTCATCTGCCTGAAGGCTGGTCTTAATCTTCATCTTGACATCTATCTGTCAGCTCTCCCTGACCAAACCTTCAGCAAAAACAATGAGCTTGACCCAAACAGGGTCCTATCTAAAATCTGGCCATTTTCTGGAAAAGTCATCATGTTGAGATGACTGATGGACCCGTAGTACAAGCTGAGCAGAGATGGAATACCTTTCAGTAACTGAACTCAAACAGTATCTGTGTTTAAAAAGCTGAACATTGTGTGGCCAGGTGATGCCTGGGGTAAGACTATATCTAGTTGGAGTCTGACAGTTAGTAGAGAGAGGATTGATTACCCATTACTCCTGTGTTGTGGTGCACATGCAGGCATTGGTACGCTGCAGACGCATACCTTATAGACTAAACTCAGCAGACGCCAGTTTGGATTCATTGAATAAGTTTACCTGGTGAACGATCAGGAAAAGTTTTGGAGAAAACTTGTGCCTTTCAATATCGCATGTCCATGTTGGACAGTAGATGCTACTTTTCAGAATGTTGTAATTGAGACAGATGTCTGTTTGGATTAAGTGAAACATTTTACCTGGTGAACATTCAGGAAAAGTTTGCAAGAAACTTGTTTCTTTCAACACTTTTTGTCCATGTTTGACAGCAGACGCATACCTTGCAGACTAAATGTGACAGATGTCTGTTTGGATTCAGATGTGAAGTTTCATGGAGATGTGTCAGTGAAAGTTTTGAAGAAATGTCACGTGTTTCAGTAGTTTGAGAGTGAGTTATGGGACCTATTAACTAGACATTGCACATTTGGCAAACTTTCCTCTCAACAAACATCACTTTCGATTCATTTGAAGAGTTTTTGGACAAGTTTCAGTGTTACTAGAGACTTAGCAGCAGATTTTGTTTATGTATACCAAATAGCAACTGTCCTTTTGACTGAGTGGCCATGTTTTTCTGACCTTCTTGAGAAATCGTTTGTATGTGTTATCAGGATATTTCTGCATACTGGAATCTTCTAACAGCAGTTCACTTCTGAACATACGTCATTCACCAGATGTGTGAGCATATGCATTAGCCAAGATTACCTGTATTATAAAAACAGTGTGTTTGGAGGTGTTGGCTCAAGGTGCTTCCAGGCCTACTTACTCAAGATTCCATTTTGGATTAATGGAATAAACACATAAGGCTGCAGAAATACTAACCGGAAAAACTTCTAAGTTATAAAACATTATAAATAAAAAGTCAGTATGAGTTCATGGAATATATGAAAATATGTATTCTATTAACAATTTGCATAAATCCATGATAATTTTTGAAAGAGCATATGATGATAAAACTGTGCTTAATGTGAAACTTGAATAATTAAAAATCAATGAAAATCATTGACAAATATATCACAAGTTTGGCAGAGCTTGATGCTCTTGATGAGATTACATGGAGAGAAATTTAAGACAGGACAGTGATTTGTGCAAGGCATTCCTTCGTATGGCGATTTATATGTAAAGAATGCGTACTAAGTGCCAAATATCTTCACGACTTTGCAATAGCTTGATATTCTAAACGTGCAGTTCTTCTGACAGTGTGCCAAATAATTGCTATAAATATTTCTGTTCTTTTGGGGAAAATGTTGTCTGGTGGATGTCGCCATCAACAAATATCTAAATTAGTGTTGTAATGTATGACCAGGAACTAAGACTGTGAAACTCGCTTCATCCAGGGTGATCTCTGCAGAAGTTTGTTGGAATATTTTTCATCACACTCTACGTCCATGAAATCAACAATCTTTCTATAAAGTAAGGTTGACATTTATCAAAATTTCATGAATGTTACTGGTATTTGTGTAAAGACCTCATGAAAAAGGTGCCAAAGAAAAATCACCTTGACATTGATTTATAATCCCATTTATATGATGTGCGATGGTTCACATTTTTTTAGGTATATTCTTCTCGTAAAAATCACCCTTTTCCTCATAAAACCACAATTTCATGTCAATTACAACTGTCTTTCCAAGAGTGTTTACTTCATAAATATGTGATATGTTTTTGACGAATAACAATTAATGGTCTTAGTGCCAGTTCCAAATCAGTGACAGACATTAGCAGTTAGTATATACATCAACACCATAAGCTGTTGAGCCATTGTCTGACCACAACACAAACAGATTGAAAAGGCATCAGAAAAACCTGCAAGTCATTGAATTGAACACATAAGAAAATAGTACAGTTGTGTGGGATGGTTACTATGTGTATAAACATAACACCAGCAGCAGACGGCTCTACCTGTGCGAAAACGTGAAAACCGTAACCAAGGAACTCTCTAACATATGGAGGGAGAGAAACTGACTGTCTTGGTTAACATCTGGCATCATAGTTGCTTGTTGGAAGAGGGGAACAGATCAGGAACAAGATGAAAGTAAAAATAGCTTACAATCAGAAGGTAGTAGAAGATGTACACGTCTGCTTTTTTCTGCTCACAAGTGCAGTGGATCAGTTACCTGGATTATACTCTGTAAAAATTCACTGAATTATGTTGGATTCTTGCTACTCTTGTTGAATTATGGAGGAACTGGTAAAGAATGCCCTGGTAAGTTCCATATCCTGATATTTACCTGTTGGTAATTCAACAGCATTAGGTGCCTCATCATTTGAATCAAGATGTGCATGCATGTTTTTGGAGAGAAGTAAAAAAATGTTTGATGCTATCTCTTTAATATTTATAGCATGGTCACTGCATATTATTATCTTTGGTATCTAGGTGTGGTTGAATTTTAAAAATGATTGTGTATTTTGGTAGTTTGTTGACGTAAACAAGTTTAAACTTTCATTTTATTTTGAGTTAGCTTTTTTAACTAGTGACATGCTTGGAATAGATATTTGAGTAAATAGATATCCGTGAAGGATATCATCGAAAAGAGATATCAGAGGTACTGATATGTCCGAATAAGCAGATGGCACATGCCTGCTTGTTGCTTGTTGCCTACAATCATACCAGAAATATTTCAAAGGAGAAAAGAACATTTGTAGAAACCATGTGTAAGTGAAGTTGATCATAGGGGCGTGTGTACTGTTTACCTGTTCAATACTGATTACAAGGCAGTAGAGGTGCCCCCTGGAGGCAGAGAAACCTGCCTTGCCTGACAGCAATGTCTTGTTTATTAAACAAACACTGCAAAATGTCTTAGTAAGCATATTCAGCTTTTTAACATTTCACCTGCAACGTCTATTTAAGGTCTGTGAGAGTTCCTCTAGCCATTTTTTTGAATTGTGTTATTTGATGTATCCTTGGCGTTTGAACTTGAATAAATGCGTTTCATCGTGTAAATATTGAAGTGTGTGTACCGACTCTACTAAGAGATTGATGCTTGTTTAGAAGCCCTTGTGACTGGTTGTAGCTACGACTTGCTGATGGCACATGGCCTAAAACTCCAGCCACACTTGTGCTGCTCCATAGAATTTCTTATTAGATGCATGCAATGCAAATGAGGTTGAAAGGGGTCATGGGGATTCTTTGATGGGTGCAAAGCATCAGTGTGAAACCCTCCCCAACTTACCCCAAGGGTCAACCTAGCCCATCAATCATCTCTCCAACCCCTCACATCAGAGGGTTTCAGAAGTGCTGGGTATTGTTGTCATGGTGACACTTTAATCGCATTTTCATGAGTGGGTGTAAATGATGAGATGTATCATCTGACATCTGTGTTATTCACCCGAGGGGGATTCCAGGTTAGAATAGAACCCTGGAATAGAACAGATATGTTGGTCAAGAGACGACCGAATGGATTGGATGGTACGTAGGCTCAGTGGCTTGTTTGTCATTGTACCTTGATGGTATAGATCATCCTCACAATGTTGATCACTGGATTGTCTTGTCCAGAGTTATCTACAGGCGTCTGTGACATCACTGGAATATTGATTACTGTGACACAAAGCAACATTCACACACTCATGTCACCTGCCCATCTGTTTTTTAGTTTCTTAGACTTTAATTAATATAGCAATGAATAAGTACTACTATTCACTCCTAAGTCAAGACTAAAGCTGTCAGTTATTAAGAACCAGTGCATCGTTCAGAGAATTTAAAAGGTTGACTTTTCGTATCTAAAATTTTACATGCACAGTTAGGTGAGGTGAGGTGAGGTGAGGTGAGGTGAGGTGAGGTGAGGTGAGGTGAGGTGAGGTGAGGTGAGGTGAGGTGAGGTGAGGTGAGGTGAGGTGAGGTGAAATGGGGTTTAACGTCGCGTCCAAGATTATTGCACTTATATAGCGACATCCATGTACGTGTGTGTGTTTGTGTGGCTGCTTATACAAGTCCGGACTGATGCCGATTTATAGTGCTAGCTCACTGAGATACCATGCCGCAGTTTAACATGAATACCCCACTCAGACACAATATACCGACTCTGAGCCGACCAGTCCTTGTTTTAGCCCCTTAATGCCGAGCGCTAGACAGGGTAACAACAAGTACCATCTTTTAACGTCTTTTGGAATGACGCGGTCGGGGATCGAACCCCGGACCTTCCGCTCTCCGGGCGGACGCTCTACCACTAGACCACGGAGGTGGTCTGCACAGTTAGGCATGATACAGATAGTGAAGCATAGAATTTGTTACTTGCTAATTACTATAAGACCCCAGTCACAGCCTGTACATAAAGCTATCAGCTACACAGTTATATTCATGCCTGCCAGATGGAACTCTATTATTTCATCTGTTGATTCCTTGAATAGTTTATCCATTGCTAATAAACAGTCTGCACAAGAAGAATCAAAGATGTATATTCACTCAAATCAAAGAAGAATTGAGACCTATTTTATGCTGATTACAAAATGTAAGTGAGAATAGTAACAAAAGATTTATAATCCAGTAAAAGCGCCATAAAATGGTATGGGTCGTTTGGCATTTTATATGGAGAAGATTAATATTTTGACTTTGACTACAGAATTGAAGCAGAATTGAGACCTATTTTATGTTGATTACAAAATGTAAGTGAGAATAGTAACAAAAGATTTATAATCCAGGAAAAGCACCATAAAATGGTATGGGTTGTTTGGGACTCTAATATGGAGAAGATTAATTTTTTTATATTTGACTACAGTGATGTCTGTTTCACCTCAGGGCATGTAAATATCATGACCATATCAGATATCTAAATATATCCTGTTTCAGGATGTGGAGTGTTATCAATTAGGAGTGATATTGCCATGGAGGTAGCTGCAGGATTTAGCAGGATGGAAGGAAGCAACCACAGGCGTTAATTGCAAAATATCTATGTTTTATTGGCAGCCATGGATCTTGAAATTGACATGGTGGGTGAATGGGTTCATCAATTTATGTTTATATTAGGTTCTCTACTCTTCCTTGATAGCTTGATCTTGCTAGTGTCGTGGGGTGTGAGTTGCTTCAGAATGGGAAGTGTTTAGATTCATGATTATAAAGTGATTGAGTTAATGGCAGTGTTCCAACTACATCACAATTGCCTGTAAGTGGGAATCCATGCAAGCCATTTGATGGTGAGGCAATTCATTTTCTATTTGTTTGTTTGTTTGTGGTTTAATGCCGCACTCAGTAATATTCCAGCTATATGATGGCAGTCTGTAATTAATCGAGTCTGAACCAGACAATCCAGTGATTGACAGCATGAGCATAGATCTGTGCAATTGGGATACGATGACTTGCATGGTTGCTGAAGACCTATTCTCTACCCAAATCTTCACGGGTCCATTTTCTATTTAGTTGGTTCATGGAATGTTGTTTTGTTCTGACAATGTCAGTCATAGAAAAAATACAAAAATGTATTGTCTTCAAATGAACATGTCAGAATTTATGCCTCTTGATTGCATTTTCATTTTCCAATATTTTATTGTGGCGGATCCTTAACCAACAACAACAAAATTAATCACCTGGGCAACATTTAATGATATTAATTCAACTAATGAGTCAGTGACAAATGTGAGGTATATTAGAACCAGGGATATATGTATATTCCAATTATAATTATTTTGAGCACATGGTTTCAAACAAAACATTATGAAAGGGTGATTATGATGTCAATAACTTCTCTAGGATGAGGTTTCCATTGAAACATTATTCCAGATTAACAAGGATTTTCTGTTAAGAAAACAATTCCTATTGCACCTGTGGGTTGTCTTCACAATCTCACATTCATATTCAAGCTCTGACATGATGAGTGATGCTGTTGCAACTCCACTGGTTATATGTTTTGCTATGCTCAGAAGTTGCTTTTGTGAAATGTTACAAATATCTCCGTAAAAGTACATTTTTGAGCTTTTGCTCGCAAAGTTCTTGAAAGACCTTGATGTATGTTGACTGTCCTTGGGGAGCTGGAATAGTGACATTCAGCAACAAACTATATGTTATCAGACCCGTATTCAAGGGCAAACATAGGTCTTCAGTCTATTCCAGGAAGAAATAGATTGCCAGATTATTGGATGTGATCTATTTTGCTGTTTTGACCAAAGGAGGCTTGGAGCAAGGGAGTCACAGTCGTATGCCTGTGGTTCTTGAAGCCATCTTTGTGGGGATTAGATGGTAATTGTGACCTGGCTATCTTTGTATTGATCAGATCAGATGGTAATTGTGACCTGGCTATCTTTGTAGGGATCAGATCAGATGGTAATTGTGACTTGACCATCTTTGTAGGGATCAGATCAGAAGGTAATTGTGACCTGATCATCTTTGTAGGGATCACATGGTAATTGTGACCTGACCATCTTTGTCTTGATCAGATCAGAAGGTAACTGTGACCTGACCATCTTTGTATTGATCAGATCAGAAGGTAACTGTGACCTGACCATCTTTGTAGGGATCAGATCAGAAGGTAACTGCGACCTGACCATCTTTGTAGGGATCAGATCAGAAGGTAATTGTGACCTGATCATCTTTGAAGGGATCACATGGTAATTGTAACTTGACCATCTTTGTAGGGATCAGATCAGAAGGTAATTGTGACCTGACCATCTTTGTGCAAATCTGCCATTGTGGTATCATCGTTACTCATGTTGTCAGTCACAGGTTTATGTGATTATTATGTCTTTATCTAACTTTATTTTTTGCATTTGTCCACATTTTACAAGAAAACAGATAACAATGACCTCCGGGTGATATGAACTAAAATCTATCTCTGTACATGTTGAACAGCACAAGAGTGGGAATGTATATATAGACTAACAAAATAGAGCATGGCATGACGACCAGAACTTATACAAGGAATCTATGTTGCAATCTATTAAAGAAGAACATTTAGTGACCATGTAATATTGTTTTACTTCGTTCTAGAAAGTATAAAATGGTAGCACTGTCTTGTGAAACTTACTTTTGAGAATTAAATTTTTCAAAAAGTAATATTATGATGTTTATTGGATCATTGTTTCTACTTGGATAACCAGTAGTACACGTCTCTTTTTGATTTCAAAAGTGATTTTTTGTTTTATCGTAAAGCCATATTTCAAATAAAGATAAAGTTTACCTTGCTGCAATCCCAGAATATATGAGTGATTGTTTCCTTCATGGATGCTCTCAAATAGCTGATTGTGTTGTCGGCACAATTCATTAACTCATATGCCATACAAGATCTCAGACATCCTATCACACATACCACAAACAAGCTCTAACACTTTTTTTAAGGTCTCTCAACTTTCACACAATATCTCATGCATTTTTTCATACAAACTCCCACAAGATTGATGACTAAACATTTTTAAGGTATCACACATGGTGTCCACAAGCTTTCACACAATCACACAAGATTTCACACAAGCTCTCACACATATTCTTACACCAGCTCTAACACAAGCTCCAATTGACAAACCACTGTGATGTCAAATCTCTTTTAAGCAAACCAAATTCCTTTCAATGCCGAGTATAAAAATGCGGGGCAGGATAAAGTGATTTATATTAGAATAATGTCCACGCTGAAAGTAGGCACGGTGTCATGTACGTCTGTCTCGGAGAAGTAGAAGTAATGGACTTCTGTCAGGAAAACAATCGATTTTGCAAAGCCAAACAGTTTCTGAATATGTTGTGGGTGGACATACATTGTTGTATACAATTACATCATTGTTGGCGGGGATTAGTGGGGATTCGGATTCAAGTAATGAAACTTGAAGGTTAACTGATGAGGGATCTGTTAGATTTGTAGATAAAGGTTGTCTGGGAGTGAAAATGTGACGAGTTGACATTTTACTGAGGATATGATTGTATATAATTTGCAATATGTTCACTGATGACATATAGATATCAAAATTATTGATTTGCATTTTTGTTTCATAGAGAACAGTTGTCTGTCTAATATATAAAATGTTCAGAGGGGTGTACATATATAGTGGGGTTAACAGGGTAGACTAAGCTATTCTCACTCACCCACCCACCCTACCACTCACTCACTCACTCACTCATTCACTCTCACACTCACTTATCCCGTCACCCTACCACTCATGCGCTCGCTCGCTCGCTCGCTTGCTCACTCACTCACTCACTCACTTACCCTACCACTCATTCGCTCACTCACTCACTCACTCACTCACTCACTCACTCACTTATCCACCCACCTTACCACTCATGCGCTCGCTCGCTGACTCACTCACTCACTCACTCACCCTACCACTCATTCATTCACTCACTCACTCACTCACTCACTCACTCACTCACTCACTGTAAAAGGTGAAATCCTATGCGTGTCATAAGAGGCAACTAACTGGATTGGCTGGTCAGGCTCGCTGTCCCAAACACCCAAGTCCCAAACACCCACTCACTCAAGTCCCAACCACCAACTCGCTCTCTCAAACCCCAAATTGTTCCAATGTCACATTTTCAATTTTAAAATGAGAACAGCTAACAAATTCCAATTTTTAAGTCCTCAGGCATTGTTTATGTTGGGTGTTGATTTCATTATAATAAATAATGGCTATTTTTTAAATGACCACTATTGCTAATGGCACTCGTCTTTGTCTCCAACCAAGACTGTTTATTTTCTTTCATTGAGAAAATTATTACCCTTTTAATTCCAGTTCCAGAAATGAAGCTGATATTGTGAGCCATTCAGGGGAAGCAATGAACAAGGCACTTCTTCAGCCTGTGTTCTTTGTCATGGTCAGATATTGTGGAACGCTTTATTTTTTTAGCCCTCATGTCACGCAATAATTAGTGCAATCCGAGCATCTGTCGTAATGCTGGTCATAAAATGTCCAGACATCTTGGAATTACTGTTATTTACAAATGGCGCCAGAGACCCAATTTCATGTGAGGCAACATTATGTGAGCTGTTTTGTTATCGATCGTATTCCATTGTCAATTTCATTGACAAAACAAATAAACTGTTTAAACATTGTAGGATAATTGTTGGGGATAGCCGATATTTTTCCTGTTTGAATCTGCCAGAATGTAGCTTCATGGTCAATTAGACGTCATGATGCCTGTGAACATGTACACGAAGCAATACATTGCGTGTTGGTCTATCATTTCTCAAAGTGGACAGTGATAATATTTTTCAGCAATATTGATTTTTTGTGTCATATTTATCAAAATCACTCCTCTTTAATGATAGAAGGCTTGAAGATAGCAATCTTGGAAATTATTACTCGACTTTTGCCCTTTTCTAACAAGTCAAGTTTTTATGCTTATGAAATATTCATGGCAGCCAGCATGGGTTGAAGAGTGACATGGTTTGACGATGTAGGAGCTGTTGAAATGGGAGATGTATTATTCATAGGAAATAGTCTGTGGAGTGTTTTGTATGTTTTATGGAAGAATCATTCGAAGAGGTTGTAGTTTTGTAAACAATTTCTCTGTCCTGGTGGTTCCACAATTCACTGTGCAGAGTTGCCTCCCTTAGGAATGTCTGAATTCTATCATTCTTGGTTTGTTTGCACCATACCAGTGTGCTTGTGGGTTTCACCAACCTGGGAACTGTGTGAGACATGCATCATCTGTGGTTTACTCCCCCATAAAGTTGGCATGATATAACTGACATGATATAACTGACCTGATATAACTGACCTGATATAACTGACTTGATATAACTGACATGATATAACTGACTTGATATAACTGACATGATATAACTGACTTGATATAACTGACCTGATATAACTGACATGATATAACTGACTTGATATAACTGACATGATATAACTGACATGATATAACTGACCTGATATAACTGACTTGATATAACTGACCTGATATAACTGACATGATATAACTGACTTGATATAACTGACATGATATAACTGACTTGATGTAACTGACCTGATATAACTGACTTGATATAACTGACCTGATATAACTGACATGATATAACTGACTTGATATAACTGACATGATATAACTGACTTGATATAACTGACCTGATATAACTGACATGATATAACTGACTTGATATAACTGACATGATATAACTGACCTGATATAACTGACATGATATAACTGACTTGACATAACTGACTTGATATAACTGACATGATATAACTGATTTGATAAAACTGACATGATATAACTGACTTGATATAACTGACTTAATAGAACTGACTTGATAGAACTGACCTGATATAACTGACTTTATACAACTGACTTGATAGAACTGACCTGATGTAACTGACCTGATATAACTGACCTGATATAACTGACATGATATAACTGACTTGATATAACTGACTTGATAGAACTGACCTGATAGAACTGACTTCAGTGTATGCATGACCACATCGTTTTATGCGTGTATATAAATACATTCTGCCAGGGCTACTGTCAAACTATTCCCAATTGGACATTTTGTACCTATCTCTTGACACCAACAGCAGGTACCCGGGTAGGGTTGGGTAATAGGGGTGTGGGTACCCGGGTAGTAAATCAGGACTCGTCCCAGCCCTATTCAAGACATACATGCTCTTCCTGATAGTAGGTTCCAAACATCAAACAATTTTATTTTTTGTTCTAGGAGGGAACCGAGCCCAATTAAAATCAAGAATATCAAATGTTTAGCCCCTAAACACTACTGACCCCTAAATATAACAAACAAGAAAGGATGTTGTAAACTGATAATGAATTATGTTGACCTGAGGCTCAGTGACAGATAGTGGCAGCACCTCTGTTCAGGATGCACCACTGAGGGTAGCTTTCAGTGAGTTTCCCCGTGCAAAGGGAGCACTGTGTACAAGCTAGGGACGGGTAATGTACGCCAGGTGTGGAGGGTGGGGGGAGGGGGGAGACTGAAATTGCTTCAGGAAGTATGGTAAGTGGAAGTCAATAAGTAGGAGACTGTGAGTGAAGGAAGTGCAGCGAGGAACCGGTCAGCATCAAGTGGAAGGAAACATAATCTGAATCTCTTTCATAGGCACGTTGGCTCTGATTTCACTCACTGATTGTCTGGTCTCACTTGGGCCCACTGCTCGGATGTTACTCACTCACTCATGACCACACTCAGTCACTCACGGACACACCCACTCACCCACCCAACCAAGCACCAACCACCCCACCACCCACCACCCCACCACCCACCACCCCACCAACTCACTCACTAATGGACACACCCACTCACCCACCCAAGCAAAACCACCACACCACCCACCACCCCACCAACTCACTCACTAACTCATGAACACACCCACTTACCCACCCAACCAAGCACCAACCACCCAAAAACCCACTACCCCACCAACTCACTCATGAACACACCCACTCATCCACCCAACCAAGCACCAACCACCCCACCACAAACCACCCCACCAACTCACTCACTAACTCATGGACACACCCACTCACCCACCCAACCAAGCACCAACCACCACCCCACCAACTCACTGACTCATATAGTCTCCATAACAACCATCATTCTTAACACAACACTGTCCAACATCAATCATTCAGATTGTAAATCCCAATATCCAAAAAACCCTATCATATCACAAGGACGTGAAAGCTGATAGAATCACCTAGTCTCGTGACATGCACACAATTCCATCACCCATTACCCCCCAAGGTGATCTATAGCAATGAGGAGCGGAAGTGAGTGAGTTTGGATTTACGCCGCTTTTGGCAAAAATCCAGCAATATCAAGTCAGGGGACACAAGAACGCGCTTCACACATTGCACCCATCTGGGGAATCGAACCCAGGCCTTGGCATGACAAAAAAACTTTAACCACTAGGCTACCCCACCGCCCCCTTGCAATGTGAAGAACAACAGTGTGAATCTGCATCTTCACGAATTTCAAGAATAGATTATAACTTGGCACATTATAGGTGCGTTTGTGGTTATGTTTTTTTCTTTTTGTGGTATATTTAGAGCCTTGTTATCTGAGATTTAGGGCTGCAGAAAATGTGGAGGTTTCTATTCCCTCAGGACCATTCTTCCACTGTATATGTCCCCCTTGAGGGCTGTAATGGATGGAGGGCTAATATAGCGGAAACTCCCTGATTGCTGGAACTGCTGTGTGCATCAGCGGTGTGTTTAATTGGATGAGCTGATTTATGAATGGGTGTGCATTTGGAACAGTTTCAATAAGGTTTTGAAGCTTATGTTAATTGATCAATTTGAAATGTTTTGATCTTAAGAGGCTTTGTAATATTTGGAAATAATGGTTTTAGATTGTCATGGTGCTTGATGTATCAGATGCAATATATCATATTGGGGCTCATTAATTACTCGTAATTAATTTTTAATTATGATGATGTCAAGGTGCCAGAACATGAGGATGAGTGAGTGAGTGAGTGAGTTGAGTTTTATGCTGCTTTTTGCAATATTCCAGCACCAGAATTAGGCCTGACACATTGTACCCCTGTGGGAAATGGATCCTTGGACTTAAGCATCACAGACATGCTTTGACCACAAGGCTACCCCTCTGCCCCCAGGGGGGTTATCGGGTAGCCTAGTGGTTTAAGGATTTGGTCGTCACGCTGAAGACCCAGGTTCGATTCCTTACATGGGTACAGTGTGTGAAGCCCATTTCTGGAGTCCCTCACCATGATATTGCTGGAATATTGCTAAAAATGGCATAAAACCATACTCATTCACTCACTCACAGCCCAGGGTCAAAGCCATAACAGTGAAATGGTGATTGGCTGGTCACAATGAGTGATCTACGAAGAGTTTCTAGGTCTTCAGTCCTGCCCCCTAATGGGTGTGGTGTCTCCTCAGGCAAGTGACTTTGTTCGAAATATGACTCATGAAATAAGTTCAGGATCACCCAGCAGTGGGTGGGTACCTGGTAGGAAGAGATAGTAATGTGCCTGTTAACCTTCCAGTGCCTTACAGGCATCTTTGGTACTCCCCAGGGAGCTGAGAATCAAAATTAAGTCCACACTGATCCAGTGACAGGGGTAATAATAAGATCTGTCATGGACTAAGTGCATTTGAGCATTTTGAAATTGAAAGTGTGATATACAAATTTATACTATATACAAATACGGTAGGTAGGTTAATAAAAATACTCAAAGGAGTTGGTATTGCTCATGCTGTCAACCATTGCTTTGTGAGTTCCGGATTTAATTATGTTCAGGTATTCATGATATATGTACTGTACATCATGAAAATAATACCTGCTGAAATTAATGCGAAAACAATGAAGGTGGTGTTTGTCAGGTTCACTGCTTTTGCTAGAAAGACCGCCTCTGTGATCTTGTGGTAGAGCGTCCGCCTGGAGAGCGGAAGGTCCAGGGTTCGATCCCCGGCCGTGTCGTACCAAAAGATGTTAAAAGATGGTACTTGTTACCCTGTCTGGCGCTCGGCATTAAGGGGCTAAAACAAGGACTGGTTGGCTTTGAGTCAGTATACTGTGTCTGAGTAGGGTATTCATGTTAAACTGCGGCATGGTATCTCAGTGATCTTGCATTATAAATTGGCATCAGTCGGGAGAGGTACAAGCAGCCACACACACACACGTACATGCACGTCGCTATATAAGTGCAATAATCTTGGACGCGACGTTAAACCCCATTTCACCTCACCACCTCACCTCCTGCTAGAAACAGCTCCAAGCCACCTTGACATTGCTGACACAGTAGGGGTGAAACCCAATTCACTCACTCACTCTCAGATTGCCTGATCTCTGGCCAGGAGAGCCTTGTATTTCACGTAGTGGAAGTTGTGGGCACGATGAAGTGTTACCAGGTGTAAGTCGGCCATGACGAGTGACAATGGCTGTTGCTCCACCTCCAAGTAATTACTCTGTCATGTTGAAACTGCCTGATTGAGAGCATCATTAGCCAGGAAGTGATGGGAAGGAGCAAGATGAGGCAGGAGGCTTTGGCCAATTTCTGAAAGGGATGTTCAGATGATGTACTTGATGAAAGGGCTGCTGGCGTCAGCGTTTAGCTGTAGCTCACCTGTACTGACGGTTAATGTTGACGTCTTATGGAGCCTGT
This sequence comes from Haliotis cracherodii, assembly GCF_022045235.1. NCBI lineage: Eukaryota > Metazoa > Mollusca > Gastropoda > Lepetellida > Haliotidae > Haliotis > Haliotis cracherodii. The sequence goes on from NW_027266286.1 coordinate 10,445,911, forward strand.
CTCATTATATGAAGCCATTCTCACCAAATGGAGCAACTCTCATCATATTATGGAGCCTTTCTCACCATAATATGAAGCCGTTCTCATCCTGTCATGGAGCCATTTTTCACCATGTCGTGGAGCCATTCTCACCATATGATAAAGCAATTTTCACCATATTATGTAGCCATTCTCACCATAGCATTCAATATTGTATCAAATTTCGGTCGGATTCCTACATTCCTGGATCATCTAATACATTGAGTTTATAAATGAAAACAAACCAGTTATATATTTCAGAATATTTTCCCTGTTTTGCTCTCTGATACACGATATTAATAATGATGGAAGAATTACAATTACTTTTCAAAGGATAGATGAAATAAGATAATAGCTTTTGCAATACAGTTACAATGTACATTTACACAAACACATCAGATATGAAGGTGAGGTGAAATGGGGTTTAACATCGCGTCCAAGATTATTGCACTTATATTGCAATGTGCATGCATGTGTGTGTCTGTGGCTGCTTGTACTAGTCCGGACTGATGCTGATTTATAGTGCTAGCTCACTGAGTTACCATGCCGCAGTTTAACATGAATACCCTACTCAGACACAGTATACTGACTCCGAGCTGACCAGTCCTTGTTTTAGCCCCTTAATGCCGAGCGCCAGACAGGGTAACAACAAGTCCCCTCTTTTCACGTCTTTTGGTATGATGCGGTCGGCGATTGAACCCCGGACCTTCCGCTCTCAGAGTGGACGCTCTACCATTAGACCATGGAGGCGGTTTAGTTATGAAGACATAAATGACAAGGATAGGTCGAAATAAAGTGAGTCATGAATTTAAACAATATGTATCATAATTTGTTTGTTGAAGTTGTAAACATGAAAGCAAATGATATGCAGCTTTACAATTTGTTTCTTTTCTTCTTTTTTTAAAATACTAATAAAAAGGGTAGTAAATGCTTTTTGTCTCAAGATCTGGTAATGTGATGATAAGTTCTAGATCTACATTTCAATACAGTGGTGCACTTGCGACAGCATGGGGTCCCAAGGCGGCAAGTTAACAAAAAATAATAAATCATTTTAAAACACTCTTGAAGTAAATAATATGCAAGTTTCTTTTTCCATCCCCCTTGGCTAGTCACCTGCAAATGAACAAACCAGGGGTACAGATGGGGAAATGGTAACAGTTCATTTTTTTCTTGAACTTTGAAAACTGGAGTTGAATGTTTGTGGGACCTGTCGTTTGTTATGTTAGTTTGTGTGTTTGGACAAGTGATGTGTGGGTAAGCAGAGCAGGGAGGGGGCAGGGCTGAGGGCAGGGAGCCGGAGGAGACATCCAGGGGGTGGGGGATGGAGGGGAGGGGGGAGTGCATGATGGACGTAGCAGATGTTGCAGATGGCACTGTTTCTGGTGGTGGTGTGGATGTGTGTGTGTGTTTTTGTGTGTGTGTAGGGATGATGAGGGGGGAGAGATGGGGAGAGGTCATTAGGGGAGTGGGGTGATCTGATGTGGGTTCTGTGGGGTGGAGTATGTATGAGAGTTACCAAGGGGTTGGAAGGGGTGGGGATGTGTGTGAGTGTGTGAGTGTGTGTGTGTATGTGTGTGTGTGTGGGGGGTGATGAGGGGGAGAGACGGGGAGAGGTCAGGGGAGCGGGTGTGTTCTGTGGAGTATGTATGAGAGTTACCAAGGGGTTGGAAGGGGTGGGGAGATGGGTGTGGTGAGGGGTGGGGTAGATTTACAGAGTGTTGAGGTATGTACAGGGGATGAATAAGAGGGTTAGAATATGCATCTTTACAGGGTGGGGCATATGGGTATGTCGGGTGGATTGGAAAGGTGTCCAATGTGGTGTTAAGAGTGGGATGGTGCAAATAGGGTGGCTTCCAGGGTGGGGGGGTGGGGGGATAGTGTGTGTTTGTGACACAGATAGATGGGGTGGGGAGGGGGGTGGGAGGGTGGGGTGGGGAGGTGACACAGATTGATGGAGTATATGGAATGGGGTTACAGGGTAGAGTGTGCACTGCTTCAGGAGATGGGTTATAGGGTTGTAGAGTTCAAGGAATACATATACATATACCTGGATAAGAGTGATGTATGTTAAGTCATAGAGTGTAAGACGACAAGGGCTATGAGTGCAGCAGCAGAAGGCGTTACTGGAATGTGTGAAGCCAGAATAGATGGCCAGCGATGACATAGAGTCATCCACAACACTGTTAATTCTCACCCTATACTACCTCTTCCTAACAAAAAAAAAATCAAATTTATATATTCAGGAGTAGGTTGATAACCACACACGAGACAACTTTACAACTCCTACCCCAAATGAACTCATGTTTTTGCCCCTTCTAGCCATGGCTGTACACCAACAGATTCAAGATAAGTCACTTTTATACTCAGTTGTAGGCAGATAGTATCACAAAGTAGTCTGTAGCAGTGAGAATAGATAAACCACTCCTATGTAAACTTTACTGTGCCTGATTCTCGGGATCATAGGCTAGTCGCTCGTACAGACCTAGGAACAAACATATCCAAAATCGTCCTAGTATATACAAGTGAAAAAACATTTCCATATTCATAAGAAATTTCTGCTAAATGCAGAGCCGATTGTACGATTCAGATTATGTCATGGGTATGTATTTATGAATGACTATCGGTCTACACTACTTTGGCAAGTCTAGATTTCTTCAGTTTCAGGAAATCATCCAGACTCCTTTCTCTTTTATAACTATTAAAATTTAGAAAAAATGAAAACATGCTTTCATTTCAGAGACTTAATGTTAGCCTAAGGATTGCCAGCAATGACATTAAAGCTAACAATGCACCATCACTCCTAGCCTTGCATCAAGGCTGTACTGAAAGAAAAGTCCATGTATGTGTAGTGCATGTTATTCTATCCTCCTAATAGGCAAGTCTAGATATGTGGACAACTTGTTCTTATTATTTACATAATCTAGAACTTAGGAGTTAAACTAATAATTATTGCCTTAGATACTTGTGCAAGTCTAACTCAGACCTAGCTATTGTTAATGCTGGGGGTGTGTATGGCAGGTACCACAAGAATGTACCTCAAAGATGCGTTTGTATTCTCAGAGAATCTCACTCAAGTGTATTTTGATATCAAATATATCAACACAGGTTGAGTAAACCGAGGAGTTTTAAATTTTATCCATGAGTGTTAAAATATTTGATATCAAAAGACGCTTGGGTGAGATTCTATTTATCATCCAAAAGCATCCTTCCAACTGGTTCAGTTTGTAATCAGTAACAACCTGTCTTGAGTTTAAAAGGTAGGGCTAACCAGCTAGAGTGGCAGCAAGATTTTTATTGTATACTTTTATGTGAAACTGTTTCCCCATGTAATCTCTATAGTAAAGTGTGAATATGGTGAGGTAGTTTAGCCTAGCTTATAAGAATGAGCAGTGCTCCCCTTCTGTTAGTCTGTCTTACAGACCCTGATACAAATATATATCAAATACAGCCCATGCAAGCCCATGTTTGGCAAGTCTAGATTACTGCAGTATCTGAAAATGAAGAGAGTCACTGGGCTCCCTTTTATTATATTTTTATTAAGATAGCTGAACAACCTTTTTTTGTTGTACGACATGTTCATTTCAGAGACTAGTCTACCCTTCTGTTTTCATTTTCTGTTTCAAGTACATTAAATCATCTTGATTTTGAAAAAAAATACCTATCTCAAAAGTTAAATACAGAGTATTCAGACCAGCAGACATACTTAACCCCTGTCCAATAATCCAATTAACAGAAGCAACCAGTCCCACAGACAGTTAAATGAGTTGTAGGAAAGTAGCACCTATACTTGCATCTAGAGAACTATAGAGACCACTGATGGTTTCTATGGCAATTTCCTCAACATCTCGCTTCAAATGGGCAGTATACTGTGGTAAAGACAGACTATTGTTATAGTTATGGGTAGGACAATAGTATGTGGATGTAGATCAGCCCTGCAGCGAGTCTGAGACAGTGATTACTGAAGAAAGATAGAGGAAGCAGCTGGGAAACACTGGACACCCTGTGTGGAGTTCTCACAAAAACAGCTGGCAGGTGAATGGTAGAGAATGGGGAGGAAGTTGATATAGTCTGTTCCTGAAAACTGATTATACCTGGGGAGATGTCATTGAGATGGATTGAATTTCAGAAAAGGAAATTATGAATGCATGCTCATAAGCGTTATTTGATGGTCCATTGAGGTTCAAACATGTGCATAATGCCTGTATGTCATGTCACAATATTGTACAATTAATGTGTTCAGATATATTCTATAGAAGTAAAATGATGTACAATATGCCCTTACCTCACAGTACAATGTAGACTGAAAAAGTCTATAGAAGTACAACATTGTACAATATACCCCTCACATCACAGTACAATGTGTTCAGAAACAGTCTGTATAGAAGTACAATTGACAGGCATGCCCCTTACATCACAGTACAATGTATACAAAAGGTCTGTAGAAGTACAACATTGTACATAATGCCCCTAACATCACAGTACAATGTTGTACGTTTATACAGAAACAGTCTGTAGAAGTACAATTGTCCTGCATCCCATCCCACTGCATCGACATCTGTCTGTTTATTTGTTATTCTTCCCACCCATGTGAACACATGTATTCTGTTAGATCTGACAGGTGACGCACCAATAAAACAGTGTATAATCTCTTCTGAAGAATCGCCCAGTTTGTGTGCATGCCTCACAGAATCCTAGAGGGGATGAAAGAGCGTCAGCTTATTCACTTGATTTGCCAAGACTGTTGAGCTTTCTTGGTAGAAATCAATTGATATCTGAACAGTATAGAAATGAATAAATAGACAGTTAAAAAGTCTGTTGTTATGTACATCCGCAGAGATAAGAATCATAAATACACTTTAAAATGATGTAAAGATGTGCCTTTTTTAGTGATTGAGTGAGTTGGTTTTAACACCGCTTTTAACAGTATTCCAGATAGGAAAGCCTGAAGTGATGCAGGTCTCAGACGTTTACCACTTTGGTGAAACCCACGAGCACTGATATGGTGCTGACAAACCTAGAAACATAATGTGCCTTTTTTAAAAGATTTAATTCAGAAAGAGACCAGTTCAGCAATTGCAATAAACTCATGTCTGTATTTCGTTACAGCCTCTCTAACTGTTCACACCAGGGCTGGGACTATCCAAATTTACTACCCGGGTACCCGACCCCCTATTACCTGGCCCTACCCGGGTACCCGATCCCCTATTACCCGGCCCTACCCGGGTACCTGACCCCCTATTACCCGGCCCTACCCGGGTACCCGATCCCCTATTACCCAGCCCTGGTACCCACTGCAGGTCTCAAGAGTTGGGAACAAAATGTCTGTTTGGGAATTGTTTTATCGCAGCCCTGGCCAAAACTATTTAGATACATGCATCAAACAATCAGTGCACTGAAGTTGACTTGAGCTTTATCTTTACTCAGACATATACAAGTCAAAAGGAATGGGTGCATCGTCAGAAAGAAATGCGAACATTAGCGAACTGTGGTGTAACCACTGAGCTATAGTGATTTTTTGTCATTAAACAATATATCACGTGACTAACCACGGGTCCGGGTAGTCATGTGGGTACCCGGGTCCTACTCAGGATCCACCGGACCTGAGTACCCGTTACCAGTCCTAGTTCACACTATTTAAACTATCTTTGTTTTCATTCTATGCTGATGAAAGAATTTTTAAATAATTTTGTAACTTTCATTAGTTTTGTTTGTTTGAACACTTTTTTGGTCAATACAATATCTGAGTCTTGTGGACCGCCTCCTTGGTCAGGTGGTAGAGCATCTGCCCAGAGAGTGAAAGGTCAGGGGTTCAATCCCTGGCCATGTCATACCAAAAGATGTAAAAACATGGTACTTGTTGTTACCCTGCTTGACGCTTGGCATTAAGGGGCTAAAACTAGGACTGGTCGCCTCAGAGTCAGTATGCTGTGTCTGAGTGAGGTATTCATGTTAAACTGTGGCATATGGTTTCTCAGTGATTTAGCACTATAAAATTGGCATTCGTCCTAACTAGTACAAGCAGCCACAGACACACGCGCATGTACATGCACGTCTCTATATAAGTGCAATAATCTTGGACGAGACATTAAACCCCATTTCACCTCACCTCACCTCACCTCTGAGTCTTTTAAATACTTGTTTTTTTACAAAATGCTAATTCTTGTTAGGAAATATAAATTGTCAATGCAAGAAAAGAACCAGAAAAAATCTTCAGTATAAATTCATGCTAAAATGTATACCTCCGAGGTTCCAAGTTTCTTTTAGATGATTGAAAAAAACCACATTTTATGTCTTTTCCTGTTGAAGGCTTTTTGACTGTCTAATGAAAAATCAATAATTAAACTTGTATTTAATTTATTTTTGTGCCATTCAGTTTTATACATGTCAACCTGTATATCAATTACTCTTCAATTTCAAAACATCCTGTGATCCAGTCAACAAATGAGTCTCTTCAGCATCATCAGCGAAGAGTTCCAAGGAACTGTGGGCAATGATCCCCACCTTTAAGGCTCGTTACTATCAGGCGGTGATGAACTTGCAGTCTGGGAGGCTTTGATCTTTACAAAAAAGCCGGGATATAAATTGAAATTTCTTTCGCATTTGTCAAACCAGGGTTGCACCAGTCATTTAAAGAAAAACTTAACATTTTATTTGATCGAGTAAATTTTTTAGGTTTGACATTTGATGTTTATGTAGTCTTTAAGCATTCTTATCTTTACAAAGGTTTCAATAAAAATGTTTTTTTATGAAACCAATTTTTTAAAATTCCTTTGTTAAAAACAAAAAATAACTTATCCAAAAAAATGGGTTTTGTTAAAATTCTTTTCATTCAGTTGCATTTGGGCTGAAGAGGAATTGATTATCAAGTGAATGAATAAAAGATATGTTGAATATTTTTACAAAGAGTGTGTCAGAATGGTTTTCACTATTTGATAGTGATTCATAAACTCGTGCTCACGATATAATCGGTATCATACAATGGAGTTTGCTTTTTGCAGAGATTTCTTATTATAATGGAAATGGTTTTTGACGCTTTTATTTCAAGATTTCTTCAAAGTGTTAACTCTGAGTTGCTTTCAGTCCTAGAACTCCAGCCAGCTTAATGCTGAACTCAGCGTCAGACTTGGCCTGTGTACCTTGTATCTCAAATCGATCACTTGTCATATATTTGACCTTTCTTAAAAAGTGTAGAAGTATTTATTGATCGTAATATCAAACAATAATACCAGGAAAACTCTCAATGGCAAGTTTTCTGAGTGTTTCAGTGGCATTTCTGATTGAATGAAATTGATTCCAGTGTGTCTTCATTTCCAAAGTGCTTGTTAGAGGTGAGAAGATGGCTTCGGCTCTGTTACTGGAACGAAATCATCAATATTGTTTTGTCTGGGGAGGAACCTCAATTCTGCTGTTTTCAAAACAGAATTTTTAATTTATCCCACTCCCAATAAATCTCTTTCTGCAGATGCATAATTTTCTGCCTGATTGATTTGATTGACAAAGATGATATTCTCAATTTCATTTAGTTTTCTGCCGTTGGAGAAATTTGGAAGTTAATTTGAATTTTATTTCCATTAAGTGCTTTTTTCCCCTGGAATTCCACTTGGTTTCTATGGTGATGATTTTTCATAGATTAGATGCATATTAATGTTAATTCAGATTGAAAAACTTGCTCTTGGGTTAACCACAATTGCAGGACATGAACAAGATCAAACTATTGGAATTTCCTTTGTCGATATACTGATATATGCTTTAGTTACAAAACAAGGGCTTGCAAAAATATGTTAATGGTTTTACAGTTACTGTATGCACTTTTAGGCAGGATTTTACCTTATCTTACAAAACTTGGGGTCCACAGGATCCTCGATCAATTATTTCAAGGGTCCATACAGGAAGATTGAGGGTCATGTAAAGTAATGAAACGGTGTAGAGTATGGACCGTGACAAGAATTTGGTGCAATGAATATTATTGTGCATCCCTTTGGATGCAACATACCCTGTTTTCTGCATCCATGCTATACATTTCTGCATCCTTGCTATACATTTCTGCATCCATGCTATACATTTCTCTATACATTTCTGCATCCATGCTGTACATTTCTGCATCCATTCTGTACATTTCTGCATCCATGCTGAACATTTCTGCATCCATGTTGACATTTCTGCATCCATGCTGTACATTTCTGCATCAATGCTATACATTTCTGCATCCATGCTATACATTTCTGCATCCATGCTATACATTTCTGCATCCAGGCCATACATTTCTGCATCCATGCCATACATTTCTGCATCCATGCTATACATTTCTGCATCCATGCTATACATTTCTGCATCCATGCTATACATTTCTGCATCCATGCTGAACATTTCTGCATCCATGTTGACATTTCTGCATTCATGCTGTACATTTCTGCATCAATGCTATACATTTCTGCATCCATGCTATACATTTCTGCATCCATGCTATACATTTCTACATCCATGCTATACATTTCTGCATCCAGGCTATACATTTCTGCATCCATGCTATACATTTCTGCATTCAGGCCATACATTTCTGCATCCATGCCATACATTTCTGCATCCATGCTATACATTTCTGCATCCATGTTATACATTTCTGCATCCAAGCTATACATTTCTGCATCCATGCTGAACATTTCTGCATCCATGCTGTACATTTCTGCATCCATGCTGTACATTTCTGCAATCCATGCTATACATTTCTGCATCCATGCTATACATTTCTGCATCCATGCTATACATTTCTACATCCATGCTATACATTTCTGCATCCATGCTATACATTTCTGCATCCATGCTATACATTTCTACATCCATGCTATACATTTCTGCATCTATGCTATACATTTCAACACCCATGCTAATCATTTCTGCGTCACATAAAACACTGCTTAGGGCTGATGATATATGAATTTTTTATATGGGAAGAATTTTGAAGGATTTGATATATTTTCCTGTTGTATTAAATGATGACCCTTTCATAGAATTAATACATAACAAATGAATACATTGGGGATGAAATTAACCCCTGACCCCTATACAAACAGTAATACAAGTGAAATGAATTTTAGTTTTCCACTTCATGTTGATTTTAAGCTTGTCCATTTCACATTTGTCATTGACATTACAGTTGGTGGTGTCATTTTTTAAGTTTGAAAAATCAGCCTTTTTTTTACTCATTTTAGCCCCATATATGTTTCTGATCATGTCAGAAATCTACAACTTAGATTATTTGTACATGTACAATAATATTATATATAATATAATATACATACCAATATTTCAACATTTATATTTGACATTTCTAGTGGGCAAAAAATGGCCATAATTCTACCTGATCCTTATGGAACTTAAATATATATTTAAAAAAATAACTTTTGAACAGATTACAATTTTATAATCTGAAAACAAAGTCAATCAGTACAAACAACAAAAACCTTTGCTGTTTGTAATTTTGTAATTAGCAGTTTCCTTGCCCGTTAACACCTGTGAATACAAACAACGACAGTCCTTGGTTCACTGGGTGCTCTTGCAGCTGAACTAGTGATATTAACAAGCTGTGAACTGCTACTGACAACTTGAGCAGAAGATTTCATTAAAATAATGTTTGTGCTGGTTTAAAATGATGAGTCATTTGTGATATTGGTGAGAATGAATCACATTTGCTTAAAAGTAAACCTTTTGAGCTGATTTTGACACTGAAATAGACATTCATTCAAAACTATCATTAAATTAAGCTTTTGAAAAAAAAGATGATTTCTCATAGATTTTAGAATGTATTTTGGATTTTGAATACTTTTACATATCAGATGTGGTTTATTATGTTCAAGGTTGTTTTGGATATTTAACACACAAATGCCCCCGCCACCACCCTAATCCACTCAACACTTACTCACTCACCCTTAACCTATATCCCCCGCCCACTTTTTCCCCCTCCTGTCCACATCAGTATAGGTGTGAAGCCCATTTCTGGTGTGGGGGCACGGGTGGCCCAGTCGCCTAAGGCGCCGCGATTCGCTGTGCAGAGTTGCGTCCCTTGGGCACGCCAGAAACCTATGATTGTGGGTTCAAATCCCGGTTCGCCCCGATTATGTTTCTAGGTTTGTCAGCACCATACCCGTGCTCGTGGGTTTCACCGAAGTGGTTAACGTCTGAGACCTGCATCACTTCGGGCTTTCCTCCCACATTAAGCTGACACGCCGTGATATAACTGGAATACTGTTAAAAGCGGCGTTAAACCCAACTCACTCACTCACTCACCATTTCTGGTGTCCCCTGCCGTGATATTGCTGGAATATTGCTAAAAGTGGTGTGAAACTATACTCACTCACATCAGTAAAATGATATATCTTGAATTTGTCAAATGCTCACTTTTAATTTTGTATTTGGATTCCAATTGTAACATTCTTTTTAGCCTATAGTTAACTGCAAACCAAAAACTAAATTAATGTTTACAAATTTGGGAGAATTGAACCGAATGAATAAACAATCTAGAAGCTGTCATTTCTGACATGGCATGATTCCTGGAACCCTCAGCTGCTCACAACTCATAAACAACAAACAAACAAACAACTAGATTGACAAGATTGTCTCATTGATTCATAGTTGGTCTACATCATTTCTTGTGTTTGTAAGTACTGCTGGTTGTGGCGTTTGGCAACACACAAACACATACTTTTGTATGAAAACTGTGATTGGAGGGTGCTTCTGGTAGAGCAGGACATGCAAGTCATTACCCTTTTTGAAAACACCTGGGTCATCACCAATTATCAGTATCCATTCATATAATATTCATATCTATTTCACCTTTTACTTTCTCTGAAATCTGATTCAGCATATTATCAGTACTGATTATTCAGGGGCACTGACTTTTTGTAATCGTAAAACAGGAAAATATAAACAAACACACCTGAGCATATGGTATGTTGCCCAAGTTCAACGTACGTCCTGGTAGAAAAGTTCTTTGATGTGATCTTGTGAGGACAGATGTGTCCATTTTGGTGCCTTCAGGAGCCAATGTTGATGTTGATGTTGACGGCGATGTTGATGTTATTTCTGGGCATTGTCTGTCACTGATGAGGTGTGTCTTATATCTTGTGAAGCCGTAGCTATACAGATGATCTATTTCTTGAATTTCTTTTAGCAGAAAGTTGTTTGGACAGAGTGGGAAGGTATTTGCAGGATTTTCTTCACCCCTGATCCCCACCCACGCAAAAAGTCATATGTTACAACTATTGGGGCTTTGGCCTAAAAAATATGATATAATGCAGTTTTTCAAAAAAAGATTTCCTTTGAGGTTGGTGAATAAGAGTTACCTCCCTTTGTTAAACAAATGAAAAAGGGCATTCCCAGGGAGTTATGTAAGCTAGTCATTCTAGTGAGCATGCCCATTGAATGTAGGTCTGTCATTTTAGTCATCCACACTTAGATCCCATCTAAATAAGAGCTAACTTTTTTAATATTAATTTAGAACTCTGCTCAGTAGAATGAATAAACCACTCTTGCCAATGTACTAATGTTATTGTGTAGGTAAGGGGTAACGAGGTTGTTAAAGCATTTGCTTGTTTCACTGAAGACATGGGTACAGTGTGTAAAGTCCATCATTGGTGTCAGGCGCCATTGGTGGAACATCACTAAATTTTGCGTAAGAGCACATTCATGTACCCATTCATGTTTTTTCAGTGATTTAGTATCGTGTTTGGTCGGTGTAAATATTTCAGAGAAAGCTGTCTTCAGAAATTCAGCCAAACAGACTTCAATCTCCAGCTCAAAGAAAGTTTTCGATAACTCTACTGTGGAAAGTCATTGGGTGTAGACGAAGCTAGACAAGATTGATTGACTGTGTAAATCATGCTCCATTTGTAATCCCTGACCTGCCCATGTATTTGGTCAATTAAGTGACGGGTTCTGGAACAGTTCTGTGTAGATGCTGTTAGCTGCCCACGCCTTTAGTGACATTGCCAGAATTGATCACATGGATTACAGGGGCATGTTTGTCATAATTAAGGCGGAGCCGTCGGCAAACTGGCGCCAACTGTTCCCACCTGGCATTGGGCTTATGTAACCAATCAGGCACCCAGCTCTGACTGACTGGCTCACTGACCTGCACTTGGGGTCAAGTCTGTCCCATGGTGCAATGCTATTGTTTTGTTTCAATGTGTGGAAAGAAGAGCAAGTCAAGTGGGATGTAGGAGATAGATACACAGATATTGAATTGCAGCTTGATGTGAATGATATGGCTTGTATAAGTTAAAGAATAAATTATTCAGTTTGATAACCTTATGACACTCAAACCTTATCATAACTATGTATGAGTAAATGAAAATTATATTTTACCTGATCTTAGCAGCATTCCTTCAGCAGCACGTCAAGATGACTTTAGCATCATTTCAGCAGATGTCCCGATCACATTAGCATCATTTCAGCAGAATGTCAAGATGACATGAGTATCATTTCAGCAACATGTCAAGATGACTTTAGCATAATTTCAGCAGCGTGTCAAGATGACTTTAGCATAATTTCAGCAGCATGTCAAGATGACATTAGCATCATTTCAGCAGCATGTCCAGATAACTTTAGCATCATTTCGCCATCTTCATCAGCAAGTTATGTGTTACTGATTAATAGTTTTCGAACCGTGACTCAGAGACTTGTTGATGGGAAACAAACCAAGGTTTCTTGCAAGGCAGGCAAACACCCTGTCCACTGAGCTAAGCCTCCTACTGATTCTGGAGCATGTAATGAGACCCTGTGGCAGGTGCTTTTTAGTGCTTATCCTCACAACTCACCACATTCTTTAAGGTGTGAAGTCTGTTTCATGCTTTCTGCTGGAGGTTGCCTAAAACTGCTTGAAAAAAACACTTTCACTCACTCACTCACTCACTCACTCACTCACTCACTCACTCACTCACTCAGTGCAATGCCCCGTGAAGATCCGGGATAGAAATGGTCTCCGGCAATGAATGCTTGTTGTAAGAAGAGACTAACAGGATTGGCTGACATCATGATGAATGTCATCATCTTTCAATTGTGTAGTCTGATGCTCATGATGTCAATTTTCTGGTCCTGACTTGATTATTTACAGACCACCGTCATATAGCTGGAATATTGCTGAGTCTGACGTTAAACAAAGAACATTACCTTGGTACTTGTTTTGACCGTTCCATCCCTCAGGTTGGTTCAAGACAAATAAACAAGTCTTCCAGAGATAAAGCTCAGACGTACACGAGACTGTTAATCTTGAGAGAGTTATTTTCTCCTAGTAACCTACCAGGTTGTGTCTGGTTCACAAACAAATAGTCATGAAATCTCAAACTCCTGTTGTGTTAAAAAAAAGCCTAATTAGGGACATCTTCCCAAGGCAAGGGAGTTAACTTACTATAAAGGTCCAGTTTCCACCCTTGCCGAACTCGGCTGGAATTTAATGGCTCGATCGTAGCACCACCAGTGGCTGTTGCAAGTTATGTCCCTTCTATGTCCCTCCTATTGACCAATCAGATTACACCTCTTGTATCACTTGTATCTGCTTCAAGCAAGATGGTGGTGCCCTGTCAAGATCATTTGATCTTTATTGTAATAAAATGGGCCTTACCTCACAAAGTACATGAAATCACTTGGCACCTTGATTAAGAACATGAAGAGATTTTGAAAATGTCTGTCGACGCTTAGGTGATGGAACACAAGGTCTGCACATCCTGACCAAAATCACAATGTTTGTGAACCATGTGACGATTTTCATTAACACGATTTTGATTGGACTGCATAAACTCATTAGTCCAGCCAAAATATGACTCCTCGAGTCCAGCCAGCAAGAGGTTAACTCAGACTGTTAACTCCCTTGCCTCAGGAAGATGAATTAGGAATTATTCCAGGATGCCATTCTGTCATGTATGAATGTAATATTTTAGTAGATGTGGGAGTTTAGCAGATGAGTGAGTGTGCGAGTGAGTGAATATGTGTTTAAGCCGCTGTTAGCAATATTCCAGGAATATCACGGTGGGGGGGGGGGGGAAACCAGAAATGGGCTTCACACGTTATACCCATGTGGGGAATTGAACCCGGGTATGCGTCATGACGAGTGGATGCTGCGTCATGACGAGTGGATGCTTTAACCACTAGGCTATCCCACCGCCCGTTTAGCGGAGGAAGGTAAGCGTTGACTTTGCAAGAGATGGTCAGCATGAGAGATGTAGGCAGATGGTCAAGGGGAGTGGGCGCTTGTCTGTCTGACAGGTTAGAGAAGTACTACTGAAGCTTGTAGATAAAGCAGACAGTTTCCTTGTCTGTCTGAATATAGACTGGCTGGTCCTCCAACAGATAGAGTGTTACTGCAACGTTCATCAATGCCAAATTCACTCTATGTGTGCAAAACTAAACCAGAAGTATTTGGGAGGATATTAAATTAGCCTATCATAGCAAAGTAAATTAGATGATCTACTTTATGTCTAAATCTGTCATTTTGATAACTGCCTACTGTAGATGAAAGCGTCTGCTCAGAGACCGGAAGGTTAGTTTTCGATCCCCAGGCCAAAAGATGTGAAAAGATTGTACTTGTTGTTACCCTGCCTGGCACTTACTCTCTGATTCAGTCAATCTGAATATTTGCAAATACAAATGACAAAACCTTTCCATAATCATAAGAAATCTCCACTGAATCCATTGTACAATTCTGACAATATCATGAGCATGAATTATGAATTATGAAAAAATTGTGAAAAGGAGAGCATACCTCCCCCATCTGAGACACCCATCACAAACACATGCAAAGGCAAGTCAATTGTTCTGAAAAATAGGGAATTGCATCAGAAATGATCTCTGTCACTGATAAAATTTGAAACTGTTCTCCTCACATCACAGTATTCTGTAGCGTCATCAGACTCGGGTGACATTTTTTAGAGGAATTATGGTTTTTCTCCTGAAGGCTGCCATGTTTGCCGCTGCAATGACTCAGGTGGTAGTAAGTAGCCCAGCTTTAATTATTCATTTGTTTCTCGCAGTGACTTGTCTCTCCACTGTGGTCAGACGAGGCCAGTAGTGACATTGACGTATGAGGTCCAGTGAAAGGTGTGGGTTGTTTAACATATAGATGCTGCTAACTCCCTGGCCGGTGGTCAGTTTCAGGATTAACACGTTGGTCATTTGTCACCTTCATTAAAACATTGGTCACTTGTAACCTTCATTAACCTCACATGATCTCAAAGCTTGAATGTCACTTAAATACATTGATGGTTCATGTTGTGTTTTGCAGATTTGGTAGTTGGTATTTTAACATTTATTCATCTGTCAAGATAGTTGTTGACCATTATTCTATTTCACATTCAGATTTTACACCCATGTTTCATGTCTGGAATTTGTCTCTAAATTTCATGCCTTCTGGACTCACTCACTCACTCACTCACTCACTCACTCACTCACTCACTCACTCACTCACTCACTCACTCACCATACTTTCTGTAAAAGGTGAAGTCCTATGCTTGTCATAAGAGGCGACTAACAGGATTGGAGGGTCAGGCTCGCTGTTCCACCCACCCAAGTCCGAACTCCCCACTCACCCACGTCCCAACCACCAACTCACCAAACTCCCAACACCATGCAACTCGCTCTCTCAAACTCCAAATTGTTCCAATGTCACATTTTCAATTTTAAAATGATAACAGCTAACAAATTCCAATTTTTAAGTCCTCAGGCATTGTTTATGTTGGGTGTTGATTTCATTATTGTAAATAATGGCTGTTTTTTAAATGACCACTATCGCTAATGACACTCGTCTTTGCCTCCAACCAAGACTGTTTATTTTCTTTCTTTGAGTTAACCCATACCAATCTCCTACCTGCCTTATTACCCACTGCATGTCACTCCTCTGACCACCAGGCAGATTATGGAATAATATGGATATTTGTAATGATAATAGCATAATTACATCCCAACTGAATATCAATCATAGCAAGGTAAGCTCAAATGTCTAGAAATCAATATATGACAAAATGTTTACAATGAATAAACAGCTTAATTTGAATATTTCAATCCACCATGTTTTAAAGATGAGTGTATATTTGAAAATATTTAAAGAATCTAAAAATTCTTGAAAAATAAGCCTTTATGTTCACACACTCACTCATAGCCCTGAATACAAAGGATGGACCTGAATAGCACAAATTTGAACAAACCGAAGTCAATAGTCCGGCTGAAGGATTTGGAAGTTCTGATATTTGTAATATTCTTTTATTATTAGTTTTGTGGACAGCAGTCTCTGAATGTATTAGGTTAAGTGTATTCACTTGAAATAATTCCGTGCAATCAACTCCCAAGGGAGCTACCACTAAGCTTGCCTTCCATTTGTGTTGTCAGCTGAAACTTCCCTTGTATTGAAATCCACTTATATTGTCTTTTGGGACCCGGATGTTCTGTCCTGCTCATTTCTTGTCAGTGCTGACCCATCAGAACTAAAATATCGCCTGTCACCAGAGCTGTTTCTTTCTACATTGTCAAGATGCAGTGTGATGTTTGAATGGAATATTTCAAAGAGAATTATCATGAAAGGAAGATTGAATGAGTTTTTTGCATTTGCTGTGTCAGCGCTTTTTCAAATTCATATCTTTTCCATGAAATTGTTTATCTAGAAAGATTATTTGTTTTGAAGTTTAACATTGGTAGTTCTCCAAAGTTTTGTTTTAGATTAGGTTGGAATCCCAGATTCCAGATAATTGTTCTTGGCTTGTCAGCACCATATCCATGCCTTGGATGTAATCATATTCGTAGCCTTGTTCCAAGGCTGTACTGAAAGAAAAGCCCATGGATGTATAGAAAGTCTATCCTCCTAATAGGCAAGTCTAGATATGTGGACTTCTCAGGACTCCAGTCTCTTATAGGGACAACTTGTTCTTATTATTTACATAATCTAGAACTTAGGATCTAAACTAATAATTATTGCCTCAGAGACTTGTGCAAGTCTATCATACTAGACTTGCATCACTTTATGCTATGCCGTCATGGGAAGCTGACATGCTGTATAAACCTGTCACTCACTTACTCTGTCTGAGGGGTCATGGGAGGTCCAGTCGTCGAAGGCGCCGCAATTCCCGGTGCAGAGTTGCGTCCCTTGGCCACGCCAGAAACCTATGATTGTGGGTTCGAATCGTGGTTCGCCCCGATTATGTTTCAAGGTTTGTCAGCACCATACCCGTGCTCGTGGATTTCACTGAAGTGGTAAACGTCTGAGACCTGCATCACTTCGGGCTTTCCTCTCACATTAAGCTGACATGCCGTGATGTTAAAAACGGTGTTTAACCCAACTCACTCACTCACTCACTCACTCACTCACTCACTCACTCACTCACTCACTCTGTCTGATGTGATATGGGGATTAGTCGGCTACAGTTGTGGTAGACTAGGAGTATTTGCATCTCTATGGGTGTATGAGTGTTTTGAATTTTGACATGTGTGAAAACAGTTCGTGACTGGAACTGGGCCTGCTGGACCACTATCAGTGTTACCCTGCTACTAGACTTGCACAAGTCTGTAAGTCAATAATTATTAGTTTAAATCATTATTTCTAGATGATATAATAATAAGAACAAGTTGACCCTTTAAGAGACTGGAGTCATTTGTACTGTCCACATGTCTACACTTGCCTGTTAGGATGATAGAATTACTGCATATCCATGGACTTTTCATTCAGTGCAGCATTGAAGCAAGGCTACCGAGCTACAGACTGGAATAGTGCTCACTCACTCACTCACTCACTCACTCACTCACTCACTCACTCACTCACTCACTCACTCACTCACTCACTCACTCACTCACTCACTCGCTCACTCGCTTTTTGTTGAATATGTTTTTGTCTTATGGCCATGTTGTGTGGTGTATAAATCATGACACATCACACATTATGATGTCATGATGTTAAAGCAGGGTGTCGAACTGATGTTTATGGTATTAGGTGAGGTGAAATGGGGTTTAACGTCGCGTCCAAGATTATTGCACTTATATAGCGACGTGCATGTACGTGTGTGTGTTTGTGTGGCTGCTTGTACTAGTCCGGACTGATGCCGATATATAGTGCTAGCTCATTGAGATACCATGCCGCAGTTTAACATGAATACCCCACTCAGACACAGTATACTGACTCCGAGCTGACCAGTCCTTGTTTTAGCCCCTTAATGCCGAGCGCCAGACAGGGTAACAACAAGTACCATCTTTTAAGGTCTTTTGGTATGACGCGACCGGGTATCAAACCCCGGACCTTCCGCCCTCCGGGCGGACGCTCTACCACGAGACCACGGAGGCGGTCTTATGGTATTAACAAGAGTGGACAATGATGTACAGGTGGATAGTATGACACGCAATGATTAATACAAGACAATACTCCCTGCTGACAGAAACGTGCACAATGTATACTACACCTATACAACACAACATTGCTGGGATAGTTAATTTGATCTCTGTTATGAAACTATAGGATTTCAACTGATTAAATTGTTTACTTATGTTTAATATAGCTTGCTGTGAATCTGAACTTCCTCTAGTTCCTCACAATATTGGATGCTGTTCCCATGACAACATCGGGAAGCTGACTAAAATTCCATCCCCGCTTGGACACTCTGTACATCCCTAACAAAGATTGAGTAATATATGTTCTGCAAGTATGCCACGAAGATGCTACACATGTTTAATCTTGATTTCGCAGTTTTGTCCTTGCTAATTCGATTAAGATATCGATCCATTTTTTTACTGGATGAAGTAAGATAAATGGTAGTCAGCTTCATCATGTCAGGCCTGGGTTAGCCCTTGACAATATGGCTGCAGTTTGATGCACTGAGTTCAATGGAAAATTAGACTTCTTTTAATGTTGTTTTTTGTCGTTATTGTCCATGTGTATATGTATTTATTGGACAAAAGTGAAAAAGAAATAAATTGAGTATTTTAAAAACATATAATGACAGTGAAATAGAGACACTTAAATATTCCACTAAACCATAAATTCATTGAAACAATCTGGTAAAAGGACATTTAGAAACAAGTAAAATAATGACAACAAAATAAAACATCTAAAAATAAGAACAAATATTCTGTATGTAATAATATTCAAATTTCACAGCACTAAGCTGCAGTACAATTGTTGTTGAATGATGTTTATGATATTAACATGCCAAGTCGATGTTTAATAATGAAGATGGAGAGGCAGGTACCTTCTGACGGTCGGCATGTATTTTGTTAAGGCCACGGTGGACAGGGGTTATTAGATTATGTCCGGAGTTGTGGTTATTGGATGTGAGCAATATCCCCATTTGAGTTGTATTTTATAGGAAAGAATTCAGAGCCTGCTTGCTCAACCTTGCACCTTACTCCAGGGAGAGATTTTCACATATTCTGTATCGATAATTTCTGTATGTTGTTGTCATTTCTGAATGATGTCTTGTATGATGTGCAGATCATAAACTATGCGTGCAAGCTGTTACTGTTAATGCTGCTTGTTTGCTGTTTTTGTTTGGGAGTTATTTTGCTCTATTTCTTAGCTCGGCCTTAAAGTAAGATATTCTGTATTTATGAACTTCCAAAATATTATTTATTTCAATTTTTAAATTTTTTTTTTTTATAATCTATGCTTGGTCTGCTTTTAAAGCATTATTGTATTGTGGAAAGAGTCTGATGTATTCCATGTTTCCGTTATTTTCATCCAGTTGATTGTGAGGTCAGTTTCATTTGTATACGCCATGCTGGTCCTGCCATGTTGTGTATTGAAGATCGCAATGGTGGTCCAGTGGTCTACAGTGTTTTCATTTGTTGTGCTGAGTTCTCTCCCTTAAAAGTCCCAGGATCCACTTATCACTAAGTTCTGGATGACATACTCCCACTGATCATAATGTGTGTTTGTCAGCACCATACCCTCGTTCAAGTTATAAACGAAATTGTGTCACTTTCTGTTGTCCTTCCATTTTCAGCAGATGATGTGATCGAACAAAGATACTGTTCAAGAAGCATTAAACCCAGCTTCCTCATTTTTATTTAAAACTGCACATAAATAAGCTGTCATGGGGCTGCCTTGTTGAGTGATGTTGTTGTGGAAGGTGAAATGTGTTATTGTTTTGAGGGAGTGCCAAGGGCCGAGACAGTTTACAGGCCACTTTGTTTCAGCGGCAATAATGCTGACTGTAGCACAAAACAACATTCATTCACTCAGTCGGGTAAGCTGGCTGGGTCAGGAGGTGGGCTGTCTCAGTTTGAGTTTATGGTTCTAATTGATGACTGTAGAAATACATCAACTTCAATCTAAAAAAATGTTAAACTTACCATTACACATTTAGGCGGTATTTGATTGTATCAGTTTATCAATATGATGATCAGTCTGATTGTATCAGTTTGTCAATATGATGATCAGTCTGATTGTATCAGTTTGTCTATATGATGATCTATCTGATTGTATCCGTTTGTCAATATGATGATCAGTCTGAATGTATCAGTTTGTCAATATGATGATCTATCTGATTGTATCAGTTTGTCAATATGATGATCAGTCTGAATGTATCAGTTTGTCAATATGATGATCTATCTGATTGTATCCGTTTGTCAATATTCATATTGACAAACGGATACAATCAGATAGATCATCATATTGACAAACTGATACAGTCAGATAGATCAGTCTGAATGTATCAGTTTGTCAATATGATGATCTATCTGATTGCATCAATGTGACTGTATCAATCAAATGTGATCACTGAATCCAAACTGTCAAATTTGCAATAACAAAACCCCACTTAAAGAAAATATTATTGTATCAATAGAAAGTAAGTTGTATGTTGTCAAATAGAAAAAAGAGAAAGTTACGTTGTCATTACACTGTGGCCTAGATGTGTTAATCATAATGTTGTCATTGATTAGCACTGATGACTATACTGAATTTCGTGTATTATACAAAAGTAATGTACGCTTACTAAGTATACATAGGTCAGTAGTTATGTCATTGATTTGAACTGACAGATTGAGCTGATGTCAGACAGTGAGAGATGTATATTACATGTTAGAAGATGATCAGCTGTTTGCAATGATTGACAGATGGTCTATTTCCCTTTGTTGTCATGACCATCGTCGTCAGCTGATCTGCTTACTGAGACTGATCAATATCGGGAACAGACATCAGTCAGTGTGAGACTTGTCACGGACAATGATTGGGATGACTGAGACACAAATGTGTCAAGTTCTTTTCAGATGACTTCTTCATAAGTCAGTATTGTTGATACATTTGACAAAAAAGGGATGTGTATGAAGTGTTGTAATTTTATAGAATAAGTTCGCCTCATTTAATAAAAGGGACAAAAGTCTTTCTATTATCATAAGAAATCTCTGCTCAAGGCAGAATCCATTAAACGGTTCCGACAATGTCATGAGCATGTGTTTATGAATCACTATCACATATTGGTGATACCATGTGTTAGTCAAAAGATGAGCATATCATGCCCCATAGGTAGCAACCATCACAAACACATGCAAAGGCAAGTCAAGTGTTCACCTGAACAAACACGCGAACAAATGGTCAAAATAGGGATTGCAATGAACATAATGAACACTTGGGTTTCAAAAATGGGTCACTTGTGTCTTTCCTATTTCATATCCAGAGTGATAAACATAGAATTCTTGAGCATCACTTTTAAAGGGACTTAACTCAGAAATCATTTTGGTTGTTGGTATAAGAAAAATACAAAAATGTAATATATATGTTGCAGAAATTTGCAGAAATAAGCAGAACAATATGTTAACTTATGACAGTCGTGTTATAGTGAGAACTATATGAATGTTTCATAATGTCATTATCACATGACTACAGTGGGTACAATTGGAATTATTATCACTCTTGCATCTGCTAACTATAATCATGCAGAACTCATAAGCGTCGATCCACGCAATTCGGATCAATGACATGCTTCAACCAAGTCAGCGAGCCTGACCACCCGATCCCGTTAGTTGCCTTTTGCATAACTTGGCGATATCACTATTGTATCGTGATTCTTAAACACAAGCTTATGATATAGTCAGAATCACACAATGAACTCTGCCTTTAGAAAATTAATGCATTAAGCAATATTAAACCTCACTCACTCTGCTGAGCATCTTTTTGTCTTATGGCCTTTCTGTGTGGTGTATAAATGTCACATCACACATTATGATGTCATGATGTCAAAATAGTGTAGAGCTGATGTATATGGTGTTAAAAAGAGTGGAAATTGAACAATTGAATTTCAATCCAGAGAGCATTATAGGAAATAATACCCTGAGTTAAGCCATACCAATCTCCTACCTGCCTTATTACCCACTGCATGTCACACCTCTGACCACCGGGCAGATTATGGAATAATGAAGATATTTGTAATGATAATAGCATAATTACACAACAACTGAATATCAATCATAGCAAGGTGAGCTCAAATGTCTAGAAATCAATATATGACAAAATGTTTACAATGAATTAACAGCTAAATTTGAATATTTCAATTGTTTTTTAAAGGTGAGTGTATATTTGAATAGAACTATTTAAAGAATCAAAAAAGGCTTGAAGAATAAGTCCATCTGTCACCTGAATATAATGATATGTTACAATCTAGGATTGTTATTCTCTTGCATTGACAATTTATATTTACAAACCAGATTAGCCAGTTCAAGACCAGATTTGCATAAAGTATATGAGTTTTTGCATATCTGAGTAAAGAAATCCTTTTTAATGTTTTTTTTTTAAATTTCTCGTCAAAACTCTGCAAAGCAATGTCTAAATTTTTGCCAAAGGTTTAATGAATGTGTCACAGACTGGTTTGGGACAGTTTTGCATTGCATCACCTTTTCTATGTATATAAATTATTCTATTATTATTCATTTCAATGAATTAACAAATAGCTTGCTTGTGATTTCCTTTTTGCTTCCACCTGATGTAAACAGCAGGATAAGAATATATATTTTGGGAGATAAGTTTGAATTAAAGAAAACGCATAAGAAAAGTAATTACTTAAATTAAAATCTGAATTTGAAAAAATGTTTACCCAAAATGTATATGAGGCTGACTATTAAGTGATTATTGATAAACAAACAGATAGATAAAGACAGAAAATAAAAAAATATGGAGAAATAAACAGGTCAGTTAATGAGTACACTACTTTAATTTATCAAGATTTGAAAAAATAATTCCACCAGCTGTCAGCAGACCAAAGCCCTCCATGACATGCTTGCCATACAATGACATGCTTGGAATACAATGACTTGTTTACCATACAATGACATACTTGCCATACAAGGACATGCTTGCCATACAATGACATACTTACCATACAATGACATGTTTACCATACAGTGACATGCTTGCCATACAATGACATGCTTGCCATACAATGACATGTTTACCATACAATGACATACTTGCCATACAAGGACATGCTTGCCATACAATGACATGTTTACCATACAATGACATGTTTACCATACAATGACATGCTTGCCATACAATGACATGCTTGCCATACAATGACATGTTTACCATACAATGACATGTTTACCATACAATGACATGTTTACCATACAATGACATGCTTGCCATACAATGACATGCTTGCCATACAATGACTTGTTTACCATACAATGACATACTTGCCATACAAGGACATGCTTGCCATACAATGACATGTTTACCATACAATGACATGCTTGCCATACAATGACATGCTTACCATACAATGACATGTTTACCATACAATGACATGCTTGCCATACAATGACATGCTTACCATACAATGACATGCTTGCCATACAATGACATGTTTACCATACAGTGACATGCTTGCCATACAATGACATGCTTGCCATACAATGACATGTTTACCATACAATGACATGCTTGCCATACAATGACATGCTTGGAATACAATGACATGTTTACCATACAATGACATGCTTGCCATACAATGATATGCTTGGCATACAATGACATGTTTACCATACAATGACATGCTTGCCATACAATGACATGCTTGCCAGACAATGACATGTTTACCATACAATGACATGCTTGCCATACAATGACATGCCTACCACACAAGGACATGCTTGCCATACAGTGACATGCTTGCCATACAATGACATGCTTGCCATACAATGACATGTTTACCATACAATGACATGCTTGGCATACAATGATATGCTTGGCATACAATGACATGTTTACCATACAATGACATGCTTGCCATACAGTGACATGCTTGCCAGACAATGACATGTTTACCATACAATGACATGCTTGCCATACAATGACATGCCTACCACACAAGGACATGCTTGCCATACAATGACATGCCTACCACACAAGGACATGCTTGCCATACAATGATATTTATCATCCAAAACTGGCTCCCACAGGCGATATCACTTGGATGAGATCAAGCGATATCTACACTGTAGATATCGCTGCAATGAAATTGCATCACAATGCTTTGCAGACCATTGTGACATCATTGGTTACCATGACATCACAATCAAATGACATCACTAATGGCTCTGCTACTGAAGCTGTTAGCAGTACTTTTACACTTAGGACACTGCTTATTACTGTTTACGAACTGAAAAAGTTGGAAGAATGATGTTGGATGATGAATAAAATCTCACCCTCGTGGCTTTTGATAACAAATATATCAACACTCTTTGATAAAAGTGGAAAAATCCTCGGCAAGCCTTGGAGATTTCCCACTTTTATCAACTCGTGTTGATATATTTGATATCAAAAGACACTTGGGTGAGATTCTCATTGTTTACCATACAATGACATGCTTGCCATACAATGACATGCTTACCACACAAGGAAATGCTTGCCATACAATGACATGCTTACCGTACAATGACATGCTCGCCATACAATGACATGCTTACCACACAAGGACATGCTTGCCATACAATGACATGCATACAGCAGGTGAGAAATCTGCATCAAATCAATACACTAATTGGAGAGCAGGTAACAGGCACCTGCCCTTATCAGCTGATAAGACAGGGTTGGGCAGTCTGGTAATCAATGTTATATTGGGAGGGAGAGGGAGGGCGGGGCAGGGATATATTGACCATGATTGTTCAAGCAGGAGCACTTAATTAAGGTGCTTATTGGTCAAGGGTGGTGCTTTGTGGTATTGACTATGCAGAAGAATGGGAAATTTAATTGAAGCCTTCATTGTAAGGCTTAACAATGGTAACCTTCATATTGATGTGTAGCTCACCTTATGCTATATAGTTATTCTTTGTCCAGTTTCTTTCTCATTGTTCTCATTGTTACATAGTAAATTTATCCAGGTGTGCTATGAACCCTTTCTTGTTTTATGACTTTTCTAAGCAATAGGAGTCCAGTACATTATTTGAAATAAGCATGTACATATGTTTCCAGTTAAAACAGTATCATTTGTTGTTTGTCTTGCAAAACACAAGGTGGACTTATAGATGAAATAATTGGCACTACTGGTGTGATGTTTGGTATAAGGATATAAAACTGGAAAAAGTTTAATTTCCATAGAAACACTGACTACTGTAAGGCAACAAGAAACATGGGCTATCAGAGTATTAGGACCCGTGAAGATCCGGGGTAGAATAGGTCTTCAGCAACCCATGCTTGTTGTAGAGATGACTTACCGAATCGGCTGACTTGGTTGATGCATGTAATTGTATCCCAATTACGTGGATCGATGCTCATGTTATCATGCACTGGATTGTCTGGTACAGACTCGATTATTTACAGACCGCTGTAATATAACTGGAATATATGAGTGCAGCGTTAAACAACAAGCAAACAAACAAAAATCAGAGTATTGGTTTGTCAAGGTTATTGGTTTCCTCAGGTTCAGTACTAAAATATGACAACCATCTTTGTATGTTTGTTTGGTTACTTCAACCCAAGCTTCACAGAAATCCATTTGCATCATAGAAATACTTCCGCAGCAAAAACATTCTTATACATCATAGAATTCCTCCAGTGTCAAAGAAACCTCGCTACATCATAGAAATCTCTCTGCAGCAAATTATCCTTCTACAGTCACAGAAATATTTCTGATGACTTGTGTCATCTCAAGTGTGAAAGGTACAAGCTATCACCAATGCGCTTGACACTTGGATGTAATTTCTAGATCATTCTCTCTTGATAGACATGATTCCTAGACAATGGTATTGATTTCTTTATCATTACAAAGCTAAAGGAATAAATCAGACGTAATTTCATACTCGTGATGTAGACGCTTGGTTGGCTGATTGTAGAGTAACTTCTCCCCTGATTGTCATGCAATGAATTATGATGAGAAGAAAAGGGAGAAACAAAGTCTTGAGAAGTGATAGGAATTTCATTCATGTACTTTTCAGACAGACATTGACGCCCTGGGGAAATATGATCAGACGTTTAATGATTGAGAGGTGTGACCAGAGCATGTTCTGGCATCCTGATGTAACCATCGACGAATGGTATATTCTCATGAGAAGAGAAATTGTGATTCTGTGTCATCAGAGGTATCAATTCAAGAATAAATACCTCTGATTTGACCCTGTTTAATTATTTGACATTCATGTTTGTGTTTTGTGACAAATACATTGATTCTGTTGCTAAATTGCATTTTCCAATTTGATGAAAGCTAGTGAAGCCACTTGTTCTAACTCCATAATGATGTATGTCACAATTAAATGTTCACAAATATGCCAGGTGGGAATCAGAGGTATCAATTCAAGAATAAATACCTCTGATTTGACCCTGTTTAATTATATGACATTCATGTTTGTGTTTTATGACAGATACATTGATTCTGTCGCTGAATTGCATTTTCCAAATTTATGAAAGCTCTTGAAGCCACTTGTTCGAACTCCATAATGACATACATTAAATGTTCACAAATATGCCAGATGGGAATTCCAGGTAAGAATTGGTTTCCAACGATGTTTACCTGTAAGAAGCAACTGATGATCACGTGGTCAGGCTTGGTGCCTCTGATCATGCTTTCAATCACTGGTTTGTTTGGTCCAGACTTGATAATTTACAGCTTGAGTATTGAGTGTGGCATCAAACAACAGTCATACAACCAATTCATTTACCACTCTTATAACCAATTCAGAATAAGGCTTCATTGATTTGATACCTGTTATGTCAGTTTGAAACTGAAACCTGAATGGCAATCATTGCTCTTTGGATGCAAGGCATTACTTTTTCTAAATTTGATGCATCAGTGACAAAAATGAACAATTGACTTGCCTTTGCATGCGTTTGTGATTGGTGCCACCAGTGGGGCAGGATACGCTCACCTTTTTACAAACACCTGGTATTATTACTATTTGATAGTGATTCATAAACACATGCTTATGATATAGTCAGAATTGTACAAACAACTCTTTATGCAGAGATTTCTATTGGATATGGAAAGGGTTTTGTCAATTTAATCATTTTGAAAATATAGGCTTCATTATTGGGTTTTGTCAATTATTGGGTTTTGTCAATTTAATCATTTTGAAAATATAGGCTTCATTATCCACACATTAAAAGCAAGAATTCAATGTGCAAAGTTAATAATAAAAACAGTATTGAATATTTATTGAATGATTGGCATGACTATACAACACTAAGCTTCAGAATGGAATTAATATAAATGTTTTTTTCCAAAGTGACAAAATTGTATGCACAAATGTTCCTTTCTTTCAATTTATGCATATTCAAGAGTTGTTGGAAAAGATCTGTGATAACCTGTTTTTTGTTGGAGGTTCTCGATCTGTCACAGTTAAATTTGTTCCTGCAACCTGAACAACACTGACCTCTCTGTGATGGTTTAATTCAATAGCCATCATGAGTAATGACACTTTTTGAAAATATTTGTAATTTAAATTTTATTACCTGAAAATCATGCAACTTTAAATAATAAGTGTTAAAACACAATATATTATGCATTCACCTGTAATATTTAAAGGTAGCACATTGTAATTCAAATTTTAGAAAAATTAACTGTTATGAAATTTGACTATGAAGTGTGAATTCGGACATTAGAGTCATTTGCTTTTTAAAATTGATGACAGCCTTCTGTTCAGGAATCAATAAAACCTCACACCTGAGTGAAAAGAACAATTAATTATTCAGTCATATTGTGTACAAGTGAAGTGTACAAGGTGATGTCAACGTCACGGTATCTGTACATGTGCGAGCTACCTGTGTGTGGCCTGTAGCTAATGAACGGTGTATTTAATACGTATTGATCCATTTCTTGGCCGAGAGAGAGAGAGTGAGAAGCACTGGTCGTCGAGCATTTGACAAAACCAACTGAAGAGGCAGTGGCTCAAATTGAAATCAATTTTTAACGTTGTTTGGACGCATGGTCATTGAGGGTCATGTGACAAGCTTTTTGTTCCAAAGCACGGTCCAGAGTGAACGCACGTGGAGAACAAGCGATGCATGAATTTCAGGAAAATCAGCAAAAATCCACTGTTATTCGTTCATAATTCTGCCGGCATCCTGTACACGCCGGCTGGCGATACTGACGCATGTGGCTTTGTGTAGGAATTGCAACTGACGACTGATGTTGCGAATATGCATGGAGGTGTCTGCAGTGAAGTTGTTTACAGTGGTGTTTGTGTTCATAGCAGTGCATGACAATGTGCATTCCGTGATCAGGACATAATCAACATTTCCGATGGCCGTTCCGTTATTCATGGATGTTATGTCAGCATAATCACTATCAGTTATTGACGTGTCGTACATTTCATGCTATTGTACACAGTGGCTTCTGTGTGTTCGGATCTTTTATCCTTAATGGAAGTTGTGCCAGATGTACATTTCAATTCTTGGGATGTACATTTCATGCCGATGTCCATATCACATTCTTGGGTGATTGACACTTGAATATTTCAATGATTCCTGTTATCAAGCCGCGGCTCGTGTTCGTTTCTCGATTCATGTCAGCTGTGCTACTTTCTCAAACACTTGTTCTACTATCTATCCTTTTCAAGGATAATGAATTCCATTCCGGATGATTTATGAACTGATTTTGAGATAATACATGGTAATCATACATGCAAATTCACAGAGATGAACCGTCACAACTTCACGACGACAGCTTGACTTGGATGACAATAGTGACCTGTGACCTCTGACAAGCAAGTTCAAATTGTGATTGACAGGAGGTTTATCAGATTATCGGATGTTCATTTCATATTTTGTAAAATGGTTCACAATACCATTTCCCGTTTCCTAGATTTACATTTATGAAGATTGCCAAGCAGACATGCATAGCATTAGTGTTTACCTTCCATGATATTTTCTATTGTTAACATGCTAAACTCGAGATTCAAATGTGACAGACAGGACTTGAAATACACCCTATATTCTGAAGAATAATCTTTCACATCTGTGTTTATGTACATTTCAAATGTAGATATTCATTTCAATAGGTTTTGTCCCAGATGAACTTGTCTCCATTTTTGACATAAGCTTCTATGATAGCTCGTACTTCCTTCATTGCGTTGATGTTAAGAGTGCATTGTTCTCTTGACCCGTAATCAATGATTGATAGAGTTTTTTAAGAGACAATTACCGGTTTAACATCAGGGAATAGGTTTCATCGAAAAAACAACATATGTTGAGTGATTGGCAATATGCAGAGAACCAACACACTTCCAGTAATTGTCCAACTCTGAGACAATAGTTCCGAAGCTGTTCCAGAGGAACCTTCCATTAGGAAACAAGGACTGGGTGCCGCTTCCTCCATCATGGATTGTGTACAGGATTGTGTCTGAGGATTGTTTTTTGGATTTTTTAACATTTGTGTGTTCCATGTCAAATTCTTTGGTATGAATCCACCACATGGATGGTTGGTCATGCTGATTTAAAAAGAACCGTGTTTAAGTGGTTTGAGGTTCTTTAGAAATTGTTTAAATTTAATTTTCAGTGATATTCTGTCAAGGAAGGTCTCTTTGATCTGGGCAACGAATTGTTCTCATGCTTGTGTTCATCCAGAGGATGATAACATGTTATGAAAGGAACATTTCAGGATTTTATCACAGGATTCTCGGATAGGATTTCAATGGCTGTTACAGAGTTCTTTTTATCTTAGATTCTGAAACTGGTTTTCATTTTCATTGAAAAATCAATTTGAGACTGCAGCTGGTTAAAACAATATTTGTAAGGATTCTTCAAAAGGATCAAAACTGACATGCACACTTGATTGAGTTTGATGCGATTTCTGACATGGTAAAAGCTGGATAGTACAAGCAAATCGGAATATACCTGTGATTGTTGAACTGGAATTACAAGGATAACAAGATGGATAACAAGATATCTGGCACCGGGATGATAACCATTGGCGGAGATCAACTGCATGGGATGTTTAATGACAGGTTCAAATCTAAGGTAGGAACATGGTAGTGACGAAATGACGTCATTGCTTGGAAGAATGCAATACACTGGAGACTCTTAATGTCTGTTTATTGGCATTGCCACGGTTTAAAGTTGAGTAGAAATATGTTTGTGATTAATCATATAGAACCTTGAATATACAACATGTGGCCTATTTAGAAAAGGTTTTTCACAAAGACATTATCTATTCATGATTATCTGAATCAGTTAGTGTTTTTGTCTGAATGAGTGTGTTAAAAAGATAAATGACCCTTGAATAATCATACCCCAATTGACACTCATGTCTGTTGATAGACTATCCTAATCAGTTATTTTTTTCTGAAGGAATATGTTTAAAAGATAAATGACCTTTGAATAAACATACCTCAATTGACACTCATGTCTATTGATGGACTATCCCAATCATTTAGATTTTTATTCTAAAGGGGTATTTAAAAAAGATAACTGACTCTAAAACAGATGTGTCATCTGGATGAAATAGCATGGTAAGGGTCTGAAGAACAATGGATTCCCTTGTTGTGGTCTAATTGTATTCAACGTCCCACCTTCGATCTGTCTGTTTTAATGTGTATGGTGTATATCAGTGATCAATTTTTACATCCCTGTGTCGGAACTCCCAGCTGTGGCATCACAGTCACCTGCCTCCCTGATGCAGTGAGCTCGGTCAGATGGGAAGGATGCAGCTGAATTATGAAATGTATAGTCTGTGAATATACCATTGTAGAAATGTCACTTTGACCCAGTGCTCACTGCCCTTGTCAGACCATTGTCTAAATACTTGCTGTTGTTCATGCATTTTTATGACCCTAATTTCCATAAACAACACTGTAACCTGATGTTGTTAATCTGGAGGTATCACCAATTCCATCATGGTGGACATTTTTATGATGAAAATTTCGAACTTCGAGGAGGTCATATTCCCAATGCTAATCATGCTTTCCAGGGTCCAAAGTGATACCTGAAACGTATAATTAACGATTCGGTGGCTGTTATCTGGTAATCTGTAGAGGATGTGGAAGTAAGGACTTAATGTGCCCGTCTGGGTTTATCAACAGATTTTATGTGAAGGGGAAGCGGATTTTCATTGAAGTAGAGGCTTGTGGATTATAAAATTTGAAGGATTATGACCAACCTGGCTGTACTTTATGTAAATTCAAATAATATTGTTCAGTTTTCATCAGTATGGAGAGTTTAATGTATATCATCCCTGATTTGCTTAATTTGATAAATTAACGGCGGGGTAAAAGAAAGCATACACCATGTTTGATGTTGGCTAAAAATTAAAGAAACAAGAAATGGTTATTTCATGGTGATGTATTTGATACTGATGTCATTAGCGATATTACATGCATCATATCAATCCGTATCTCACAACAGGTGACGTGCACGTGACGTCTGAAGGAACATGGGGGCCAGAATTTCACAGTACACAGTAATGAGCAGAGTGGAGTGTGAATTTTCAAGTGCATACTTGTCTGCCAATTTATATTGGGGTGTGGGACACGGGTGGCCCAGTCGTCTAAGGCGCCGCGATTTGCTGAGCAGATTTGCGTTCCTTGGGCACGCCAGAAACATATGATTGTGGGTTCAAATCCCGGTTCGCCCCAATTATGTTTTTAGGTTTGTCAGCACCATACCCATGCTTGTGGGTTTCACCGAAGTGGTAAACGTCTGAGACCTGCATCACTTCGGGCTTTCCTCCCACATTAAGCTGACACGCCGAGATATAACTGGAATACTGTTTAAAGCGACGTTAAACCCAACTTACTCACTATAGTGGGGTGCTGATAAGCCCTCATCAAACAACTTATGATAAGTCGATACGGATGTCATTGGCGATATTACATACATCATATCAATCCGTATCTCACAACAGGTGACGTGCACGTGACGTCTGAAGGAACATGGGGGCCAGAATTTCACAGTACACAGTAATGAGCAGAGTGGAGTGTGAATTTTCAAGTTCATACTTGTCTGCCAATTTATGTTGGGGTGTGGGACATGGGTGGCCCAGTCCTCTAAGGCGCCGCGATTTGCTGAGCAGATTTGCGTTCCTTGGGCACGCCAGAAACATATGATTGTGGGTTCAAATCCCGGTTCGCCCCAATTATGTTTTTAGGTTTGTCAGCACCATACCCATGCTCGTGGGTTTCACCGAAGTGGTAAACGTCTGAGACCTGCATCACTTTGGGCTTTCCTCCCACATTAAGCTGACAAGCCGAGATATAACTGAATACTGTTAAAAGCGACGTTAAACCCAACTTACTCACTATAGTGGGGTGCTGATAAGCCCTCATCAAACAACTTATGATAAGTCAATGATGGAGAATAGGATTTATATCAATCTTAGTGCTAAGATGCTTCATAGGAAGCTGAGATGAGCTTTGTGTTGGGGATTGAGATAGGGTGTAACTAGTCTTATCATGGTAGTCTGTGAAGACAGGACAGGAATAGGTACCGTAGATTCTAAGCACTGATACAGTACTTCGACCTGGTGTGGTGTTGACAAGAGAGACTATTTCTGGATGGACGTGGCTTAGAAAAACATCAGGGCCCCATTCCACATGGGGGCACGGGTGGCCCAGTTGTCTTCGGCGCTGCGATGCACTGTGCAGAGTTGCGTCCCTTTGGCACGCCAGAAAACTATGATTGTGGGTTCGAATCCCGGTTCGCCTCGATTGTGTTTCTGGGTTTGTCAGCACCAAACCCATGCTCTGCATCACTTTGGGCTTTCCTCCCACATTAAGCTGACATGCTGTGATATAACTGGAATACTGTTAAAAGCGGCGTTAAACCCAACTAATTCACTCACTCACTCACTCACTCACTCACTCACTTACTTTACCCATTCCACATACGATCTTAGCGCTAACTCCCATACTTTAACATTGATCTACAGCATTCATATACTAAGATTGAATGTGCAAAGATTCCAGCAGATCTTAGCAGCTAAGGGGCTCAACTCTGCATATGACATCAGCTTCGTGAACTTGGTCACGTGTCCCTTATGGTGTAAAGTTCAAACCCAGCCTGTTTTCTTGTGAATATGGATCGCAAATCTACAACAGATTCTGAAACACATACTTAGCTGTTACATTTTAACTAAAGCAATGGCACCAGCTGGTCAAGGAGTGGAGCGAATTCTCTCGATCAAATATCCAGGAATGAAGGGATATTCTGGCTACAGAACAAATCATTTTATTCATACAAATAAAAGCTTTCTTGTCACGTTGACAGTCAGTGTAGGAGGACAAGTGAATCTTGAGGCACAGATATCTGTCACCATACGTGAAAAACTATGACATAAATGAAAAGAACATTGTTTCTTGTTCCTCAAGGGCAGTTTAGGTTTTATTATTTTGCAAACTTTACAAAGTTTTTATTGAGTAGGAAGACTAGGAAGAAGTTTTAAACTTTAATGAGTTCACTGTTTTGTTAACAATGCATACATGTACACCGATGGATAAATTAGCATCAGTTTTGAAAGCTTTTACAGGGGGGACGCCTTATAGTCAGGGTCGCTTTATAGACGGCGAAATGCGGTATCTACCGGTAGTGTAGTGTCTTATAATAATCTAATATCATACAATGGGTGTGGATGTTTAGAATAATAATAGTTCTTGTTTTGAATTGTGCAGTTTTTTAAAGTTTTGGATAGATGCATTGAAGAAACTAATCGCTAATGCAGTACAACAATGCCAGTAGAAGTTGACAATTGTTTTGTTAGATTATTATTAGATAATTTCGATTATTGCCATCATCTCTTCTTGAAAAGAGAATGAAGAAGGAGTCATATGCAGTCTTTTTTTTATTTATGAAAGAAGAGATATTTTGGCGCACAAAACAGAAACACAACCAAAGAAAGCCTGATGATTCATTAATGTGGACAGTGAAATTTTTTTTTTGGCAAAATGTTAAATGCTGCAGGCTTTGTCTTGAGACTCAAACCATTTTCAAGAAAAGGTGTATACTATATTGATATTCAAATAAATTTTCAACAGTTTTTGAATTAACTTTTACAGTCAAAATAATTCATAACCTTGAATCAGGATTTATGCTGGTGTTTTCTGTGGAAAGGGTTAAATTGCCAAGGCATACCACTAATTTGGGTTTAATCAAGTGCAGTCCTCTGCTTCCGAGTCATTGCAGCAGATCGCCCAAACACCAGGTTAACTCTGACTCACGAAGTAGGGAGCTGGCCCCTAACATCTGATGGTGTTACCGTAAATCATTCATGTGAAGACCACTTTCTTTCCTAAGCGTTGGGGCGGTTAGGTATCCTAGTGGTTAAAATGTTCACTTATCACGCCAAAGACCTGGGTTCGATTTCCCAATATGTGAAGGACATTTCTGAGGTCGCCTGCCGTGATATTGCTGGAATATTGCTAAAATTGTCTGAAACTATACCCACTCACTCACTCATTTACTCACTCACTCACTCACCCACACTTGCTGTAAAAGGTGAAGTCCTATGCTTGTTATAAGAGACAACTAACAGGATTGGCTGGTCAGGCTCGCTGTCCCAACCACCCAAGTCTCTCTCTCACTCACTCACTCCTTCACTCACTCACTCACTCACTCACTCATAAGAGCTGACTAGTGACTGGCTGGTGTCATTGTAGCAGTAATTTATCCATTCATGAGTGAGTGTAGTCAAAAACATCTACCTATGTCACTGATCCCTGCAAATAATTGAGTCGGACCAGGCAAACCAGTGACTGAAAGCATGAGCAGAGATGCCACTGAGTCTGACCACACGATCCACTTTTGCCAGCTCTCATGACAAACATGGGATACTGGGGACCTATTTTTCTGTAGTATCAGCACAGGGACTGCCTCGATCTGACAAATCTTCTCCAACAGGGGGAATTAAAAACATCAAGACCAGAGAATAATCAAAGAATAAATGTGCATATGGTTCCGGCATCTTTCAACAGTATCATCATGGATACCCTTCAGAATAGATCCAGTATAGGCAAACCATTATTGGGTACACATTTACACAAGGGCAACCAGATGTTAGCACATATGACTTTGGTACTCAGTACTGGGTTCCATTTGACAAGCAATCATAGCTCTATGACTTTTGTGACTGTCTCTTTGAGGGTGGTCAGGTAGCCTAGTGGTTAAAGCGTTCGCTCCTCACGCTGAAGACCTGGGTTCGATTCCCGACATGGGTACAATGTGTGAAGCCGATTTCTGGTGTCCCCCGCCGTGATGTTGCAGGAATATTGCTTAAAGCAGCGTAAAACCATACTCACTCACTCACTCACTGTCTCTTTGACTGATGTGACTGTCATCTCAAAATGAAAATGAAAAATTTCAAATTATTCAACTTTTGTTCAATGATGAACATGGTATGCAAGGTGGCCCTGTGGTTATGCTGGTGCTTGTGCTTAACTGGGTTCAGTTCCCAAAATTGGTACAATGAATAAAGCACATTCTTGATACAGCTAAAATTGGTATAAAACACAATTCATTCACTCACTCTCTTCATCATAAACTTTTCTGCTCAAATAGAAAAGAAATGTTAATTCCATAAACTCAATGGAACACTCGTGAAACACTCTATGTAACCAATTAATGAAATCTGTTAACTATCATTTTTCAAGATATCAGTTGTTGACTTACCCTTTCCTAAAATTTCCACAGCTATTTGCCCTTTACGCCAAATGGAATCTGTTTTGGCAGAAAATCTAGGCTGGTTATTCTCATGCATTGACAATCTATAATTAAAGTGTAGATGTGAAACCTACAAGCATGGTAACTGTGCTGGCAAACCAAGAACCACAGATAGGATCTGGTAGCCCAGGGACACAAGAGGCGCCTTAGACATGTGTGCCATCAACCCTATATTGTTATGTACTATTAGCCTGTGTGATACTTCTTGGGAATTTCAGTGAGAGAGTGAGTGAGTGAGTTTGGTTTAACGCCGCTTTTAACAGTATTCCAGTTATATAATGGCATGTCAACTTAATGTGGGAGGAAAGCGGAGCCCGAAGTGATGCAGGTCTCAGACATTTACCACTTCGGTGAAACCCATGAGCACAGGTATGGTGCTGACAAACCTAGAAACATAATCGTGGGGAACCGGGATTCGAACCCACAATCATAGGTTTCTGGCGTTGCCAAGGGACGCAACTCTGCATAGCGAATCGCGGTGGCTTAGATGACTGGGCCACCTGTGCCCCCCTTGGGTATTTGAAGCAATGATTAATTTAGATGTATCTTGAGAATAATTAACAATGACAATAGTTAAAAGTATGTTGAAAGACATTCTGGTTTGTAAAGTTAACTGGCCTTTTCATCCATCGTAAAAAATATACATCTTGGTAATCTTTGTTGTTCACTTTACTTTTGAAAGAAAAAACGTCATGTCATATCAAACAAGAAACAAAGAAATATTTATGTTTTATCATTGTATCTGTTGCAGAAAGATATTCACATCAAACCAAGGTTTACAACTATTTATGATTTATGTAATGTTGTAATATTCATAATCTGCAGTAACAGAATTTATTTGTTCGCTGATCTTTAGCCATTGTTGACATGTCAGAAATACAGCAAGATGTTACTTTTTATAATCTGCTTTAGCAGAATTTAGTTTTTCTCTGATCGTATTGCCTTTGTTAGCAATGTCAGAAATTCAGCTAGACATTACTTTTTAAATAATTACAAAAACAAAGTTTGAAATCTGGTCAAATTCAAAGAAATAATTTGATCAAATGACTTTAGTCTTAATTGAAAGTTGACAGCTGACTGGAAATGTTTCCAATGCATTGTTTGATCGGGAACATTTCCCCCCCTAAATGTCTTTGTTTGAAAAATACTTGATTTTTTTAATCAAAAGCTGACTCACTAATCTGTGCAAGCTGAGGTCATTTAGAGGAATGTCCCCCAAACCATGGTCCTGTTTCCAACATCATAATCAATATTCAAATCTTAATTAACGGATAATGAGGATATGCATTGATTTTTGACTGGCCATCATAAAGACTTGGCAAGTGATTAAGAACTTTTGTCATATTTGTGAAAAGAATTTCCATTTGACTAATTGTAATCAACATTTTATGTTTGAAATCTTTTGAAAGGTTAAGTGCGTGAAATCATTTAGGAAACAATTTCATAAGCTTTTAGTCAAATTTGAGAAAATGTGTGAAAAAATATTGTTTAGCTCACCTTGCCTTTGTCCATGTGACTATATCAGTTTTCTGTACTGCTTTAGACTCTCCTCCAATGTTACTTTGCCATCTTTAAGGCACAATTAACTCTTTTTTTTGCCAATTATACATGATTGTTGGGTTTTGATTTTGATTTTTTAGCACTATATTCATGCCAAGGTAATGTTCTTTTTAATAAAATAAATGTATTTAAATCCTAATCTTCAATGAAGAAAATAAATTTATGAATCAACAAAAAAGCACTCCTTTGTTAGACTATCTATGGTATGTGTATAGTGTAATGTTACCAAATATAGGTGAGCTTCAGTACCAAACAAACCAATAGTACTAAAATGATGATTGGATGGATGCAATGTTTAAGACCACCAGGATATTAGATACACTGTAATGTTGCTAATCAGAGTGGAAAGACCAGGGCCTTTGAACAGCTGGTGTCATCACTGATTTTCTATTCTTGTCATCACTATTTTTCCGATTATGCCCAATGGAATCTGTTTCGGCAGATAATCAAGCCATTATCTATCTGGAGCCACTTGCACAAAACGATCTTAGCTCTAAGACTATTGTAAACCTATGTTAAAGTATGGGAGTTAAGATCATCTTAACGCTAAGATCGCTTTGTGCAAGTGGGCCCTGTTGTTAATAATTTGTTTTTTATTTATGCTGAAGATTAGGTTTTGCCCAAAATACTATTATCAATTTCTCATGCAAAGTCTTCTTTCTTGAACTAATCTGAAAGACCAACTTCAATAAAACTATTATTGATATGATTTTGAAGTTTGTTTGAACATTTAAACTACAAATACTTCTTTTTTTTCAAAGCTCCCAAAATAATGTGTGTGGAAGTTTAAAAGGTCAAAACACCCTAAGGGTCATGCTCGCCACAAGAAATAAAACAATTAACCCTGTGTCCAAATATTTACCAAGGGTCTAAAAGAATGGGATGGACTGACAAAGATTTTTCAAATGCTGGATCCCCCGGAGTTATATCAGGTCAAACCATAGGGGAATCTCCCTGGCACCAGGATAGAGAGATAGGATTTCTCAGGACTCTGCATTGCCCCAAGGAACATTAATCAATAATCTAGGGCCTCCCTGTCATCAAATATTTAAAATATTAGCAGATAGCTGCAAAGGCAGACTGTATAATGAAATAGACAACTGTAACGGAAGTTGCATCTAAGTGGTGTATAGACAAGTTGTTCAGTCAGTTTAAAGCTGTTGATGTCAAAGTGTTTCATTCAGGATAATGGGGGTTGCATTGAAGCCTGCATTGAAGCAGGCATATTTCCCATCCTTCAATCATAGAAATACAGAGAAATATAGATGTTGTCGGCATTAAATGTGATACGGAAGGAGGGTCACATTTGTTATCTTTCAAGGGAAACTTGGCTCAATAAAAATTGGCTGTCGAAACAAGTTTGATTGGAATCATCTAATACCACTTTTTCTGTTTGCGAACTGACATTTTATTATGAATAGCAATGTTACCATTAACGATTATGCTATTTGCATACAAACTGTCACTTTCACACGGGGCAATACCCCCCCTTGACCTATGCTTGTAGTAAGAGGAGTCTTAGTAGACCGGTTTGCCAGGCTCAGTGACTTGGTTGAAAGCATGACATCGTTTCTCTTCAGCACTGGTTTGTGTGGTCCAGGCCTGATCATTAAAAGGCTGCTTTCTTCACTATCAAATATGATATTAGATCACAATTGTAGGTGACTCGTAAAGATCTGGATTAGAATAGGGTCTTAAGCAACCCATCCTTCCTGTAAAAGGCAACTATTCTTGTCGTAAGAGGCAACTAACGGGATCGGGTGGTCAGGCTTGCTGACTTGGTTGATGTATGTCATCGTATTCCAATTGCACGGATCAATGCTCTTGCTATCAGCCACTGGTTTATCTGGCTCAGGATGCTGTGATAGCAGGGACAGTGCTA
The DNA here is from genome assembly GCF_022045235.1 of Haliotis cracherodii. Taxonomy (NCBI): domain Eukaryota; kingdom Metazoa; phylum Mollusca; class Gastropoda; order Lepetellida; family Haliotidae; genus Haliotis; species Haliotis cracherodii. The sequence continues at coordinate 10,485,465 of NW_027266286.1, forward strand.
ACTTTGGTGCATAACGACCTCATCTGACACACCTGATCTCACTCACTCACTCACTCACTCACTCACTCACTCACTCACAAATATATCATTATGAAAACAATTCTTTGATTTGACTGATGAATTTCTTTTGACCAGCTAAAGCATTGATATTCGCACCAGACTCTTACACTCAGTCAGTATCTTTCAGGTTCAACTGAAAATTCGAAATTTCAGACAGCACTGACATGTTATCCATCAGATCAGACTGTCCCTGTTCTGTGGTGGTATGTGTCCATTTTGACCGATGTCCCAGGGCAATTACCAAGTTATATCGTCAGTCAGGGTTAATTACCGATAATAGTCAATGACAAGTTGAAGGACGACTCAGAGGGGAAAAACTGTCGGATTCCGTCTGTGGCAAACAATGGCTACTGGTTTGAATATCTGAATGCTTCAATATTTGATCACATTATCGAAGACCTTCTAGGCAGACTGTAGGCTGATTGGTCCAAAGGGGGGATAATTGGCCTCAGAGTATTCACACATTCGAGGCAAGAGGATTTTTTCGGTAGTCATTCAGGAATTACAGTGCATCATAACGTTTGAATTGTTGGAGTTGGTCATGGAAAACCAATTACTAACAGAGCGTTGTTGGTGATTTCAGTTTCAGAACATATGCATAATTTCATGCATTTCAATGACTTTGTGCAGCGTTGATCAACTTTAAACTGACAGGATATATAAATACAGCTTTAAAAAAGTTAAGCACCTTCTTTATATTCATATATTCTGAATTTAAATGTATGTTTTGAAAATATAAACATTTGGCACTGGCTGCGTTCTGAGAAAAGTGTTTGTCAAAGATACTGACAATACCTGCTAAAACATTGGTGCAAGCTTACTGTGGACATGTTTTTTGCCAGATGGTCATGTTTGATGGAAGGCAGCAGAGGAAACAGCTAATAGTGTCATCAGTTAATATTGCCATGGAATAATTAGTCTTTGCAGTTCTTATAATTAAGATTTTGGGATAATATTGATCGATTTTGAGGTTTGAGTGTAGATCACACATTCAGTGGAAGCTGTGTCCTGAACCTTTAACCCTGATGTCAGATACAGTGGAACCTGGTTAGTATGGAAACCTCACCTCCAAACAATCTTTTTGGGACTGTATCTGTATATGTACTTCTGGAAACAATATGTACTGTGCACCAGTGATTCCTTATTCCCAGAATCTGCCATTCAGAATGGTTTCTTAGGAAATGTTACCATCTGGATCATTTAGTTGTTTGTTGTTTAACCCGCACTCAGCAATATTCCAACTGTATGACGATGGTCTGTAAATAATCAAATGTGGACCAGACAATCCAGTGATTGACATCATGGCATCAATCTATGCAATTGGGATCGGTGACATGCATCAACCAAGTCAGCGAGGTTGACCACCCAATCCCGACAGTCGCCTCTTACGACAAACATGGGTTGCTGAAGACCCGTTCTAACCTGGACATAATGTTAATATTAAGAAGATTTCACTGTAGATGAATTCTAGTTCTGTTTGATTGCCTGTCATCATTTGAATGTCTTGTCTATTTTCTTCCCCAACCACTGGCTTCCTTAAAGACCACCTCCGTGGTCTAATGGTAGAGCGTCCGCCCAGAGAGCAGAAGGTCCGGGTTTCAATCCCCGACCGCGTCATACCAAAAGACGTTAAAAGATGGTACTTGTTGTTACCCTGTCTGGCGCTCGGCATTAAGGGGCTAAAACAAGGACTGGTCGGCTCGGAGTCAGTATACTGTGTCTGAGTGGGTTATCAGTGAGTATTGGCATCAGTCCAGACTAGTACAAGTAGCCACACACACACACACACACAAACACACACATGCATGCACGTCACTATATAAGTGCGATAATCTTGGATGCTACGTTAAACCCCATTTCACCTCACCTCTCTTGCTTCCTTAAATCTTGTGTGAAATTTGGTATTCAAATGTCACCAGTATCTGAATCATTATCTGTTGATGTATATGATGTTGATGCAAGCGGATGTATACAACATACACGTGGACATCTTGACTATATCGACATTGTCTATATCACATCTTTAGAAATAGACATGCGTTAATTGCATCATGTGTCACAGCTGGGTGATATTGACATTTGTATCATAAGAGGCCAATGACACAATGGATCTGTAGCAGATGTAGCAGAAATGGATTTCTTGCATTGTGTATGGAATGTTTCATATCTTGGTAGTGATTGATTCCTGGCAAGCATCTGTTGTTCATTTCGCTATGTACGACACATCGTCCCTGGCAGAGGCAAATTGTCCCAAGGGCTGTGTACTTCTCTGAATATTTCTAATAATTTTCACTCTAATACAATTTAGCACAATGGCTTACTGTTGTGTTGTGCATTTTTACTTAGATTGGATTTTTTTTATCATTAGCAGAAAATTCTTAGTTATCGATGTTTGAATTTTATTCATGAATGGAACTTAAAAAAGTTTATTCTCCTCAATGATGACAGTCCCATTCTGGATAGAATTGTCTTCGATAGGGATTGGATGATTTGATCTGTGACTTAGGTGATTGTGAGTCCTCATGCACTGATGGTGTGGATTGTTGAAGGTTCATGCTTTCAATCACTGGGTTGCCTGGACTAGACTCCTTTAAATTCAGGTCATCGTGATAAAGCTGGATTATTGCTGACTGGCATAAAACAATATTCATTCACACGCGAAATGATTAGACCTTGTAGACAGCCTATAGATACTAATATGTTTATTTAATATTTTCTTTTTATGACTGAAATATTTTTCATTATATTACAAGCAAATTCATTCTTTTTATTTCCATTGAGACATTTAGCCAAAATTCCTAACTGCTAGGATGGGCTCTCAATAATTATGTAGAGATTAAAGATATGTATGTTATGATTCCCTGGGTAGTGATAACGGTTTTCCTAATTTTCAGCAGCACTTTCTGAAAATGTCCGTGCAGTGAAGTGTAATAACTTTTCTACAATCGATTGAATCCTCTTTCTATGTTGTCCTTGTAAATCTCCAATTTTCTTCAGTTTGGCAACCTCTGCTACTCAAAGCATCTCAACCAATCCGATCTCTTTATTTCAGTCTGAAGTGTACAATTACCACAGTTTTGTAACATATTTGATGGAAGGCAGAAACTGCCTCATGAATATGCAGATGAAAATACAAGTTTAATTTCATGAGGTTGTGGCTTTTTGATGAAACTTGTATCTTGTTTGTGTAGGTCTAATGCATAGCTCAGACAGGGCCAATTATTTTCCAACACGCAAATGTGCGAGTCTTTTTCCTTTTCAATTTGCTGTCGGATCCGCAATAAACACCTGAGGCCAGGATTCAAAGTTATTAAGGCTGGGAAGAGTTGTGTCCCTTGGTGTGTGGCACTGGGTTGTGGTGATGGCAAAGACGATTGAAACAATGTTATTTTTGTACGTTTTTTTTTCTAAATGTGTGAAAAGTTATTTCTCATATCAAACGAAATGTGAAAAAAGCATATATCACACATGAAATGCATGCTCAATTAATCTGCACAAACTGCATGATAGATCAGATATTGACGTTCAAAAACAGCCTAAGTTTTTGTTGGAATAAAATGTACATGAATAAGCTTGTAGATAAGTCAGCAAGTTAATATCATTTTTGTGTTAATACTTTTAAAAAATGAACATTAACAAAAGGTAAAAATATGATAAAGATTTCATTATCTCTGCTTACGTCAGTAAACAGCCATTTTATACTGTTCAACATGTGTTACACTGGCAGATGAGTGATATAAATCATGTGATATACGCAACAGACTGAGTGAAATGTACATGCCATTGACAAGTTTTGTTAGTATACACATATTATACAGAGATACTGAACAATAAAACAGACACATTATGTGTTGGTATTTGAATGTGAGATAGGGAGATTTTGTTTCTATTTTTTAAAGAATTCTTAATAATGAGGAATTGTCATCGTTGCCATGGTTCCAGGTACCTAGATAATTTTCCGAACCATTTAGTATTTACACACATGCTATTCAAATTCGATGTTTATAGTTTTCTATGGGTATTCAGTCTATTTTTTATCCCATGGGTGGAGTCTACTGGCATTTATAAACCAATAATAACCAATTTCTTTTAAAACATCCTCAAAATGCTGTTTAAGGTGACAATCTAAGCTTTACCGTTTTCACTGCTGCAGAATTCATGTTAATATAATGCCTGCATTCGATTGGCAAATAAATAAAGATTGTCTGTTTCAGACTCAATTCAGACCTCCCTTATATATCTTGAATTTTGCTGTGTGCGATGTTGAACAACAAACAAACAACATTATGTTGCAGTAAAACCTCTTTGTACACATATTTCAAAGACATATGACCAAAATTTTAGTTTTATCAATTTCATCACAATGCCATTTACAACTTATTTAAGATATATAACATAATCCGAATTGGAAAGATTGTCAATCAACACTTTCATGAAAGTTTTGTTTGTTTGTGGGTTTGTTTATTTGTTGTTTAACGCTGGACTAAGCAATATTCCATCTCTATGACGGCGGTCTGTAAAAAATCAAGTCTGGACCTGACAATCCTGTGACTGACATCATGAGCATCGATCCACACAATTAGGATACAATGACATGCATCAGTGAGACTGACCACCTGATTCTGTTAGTCACCACTTACACTGTATAGCTCTTGCACTTGTTATCAACATGGTTATGGAATTATTTTTTTTTAAAATCCATCCGACGGACAAAATGTTTCACTATCCCCAAAAAAATAATAATATCTGTCATATAGGGATTTTCACCTGAGTGACATCCAGCTTGAAAAGAATAGTGATCAGGAGGTCATCTGTGGTGATCAGGAGGTCACCTGTGGTGAACAGGAGGTCATCTGTGGTGATCAGGAGGTCACATGTGGTGATCGGGAGGTCATCTGTGGTGATCGGGAGGTCACCTGTGGTGATCAGGAGGTCATCTGTGGTGATCAGGAGGTCATCTGTGGTGATCAGGAGGTCATCTGTGTTGATCTGGAGGTCATCTGTTGTGATCAGGAGGTCATCTGTGGTGATCAGGGCCCTCTTGCACAAAGCAATCTTAGCACTACGACTATTGTAAGCCTATGTTAAAGTATGGGAGTTACAATCATCTTAGCGCTAAGATGGCTTTGTGCAAGTGGCCCCAGGAGGTCTTCTGTGGTGATCAGGAGGTCATCTGTGGTGATCAGGAGGTCATTGGTGTTTTTGTGTCCCAATGCTGTGTACATTGATCATGCTGTCAATACTTTGTCTCTGGTCGAGATGTGATTTCTAAAACAGTAACTGTTATCTCCCTGATTGTTATGTAATACAACATTATTTATGTGTCATGTTAGACAAGATACTATAGTTGTTTACTTCTGTTGTTGTCTACATCAGTCAAAATGTTCTTGTTTGTTTGTTCCAGATCTATACAGATTGGGCCAACCATTATTTGGAGAAGGCTCGCAATAAACGGTTTATTGCCGATCTGCAGCAAGACATCACGGATGGGGTGTTGCTGGCAGATGTCATTGAGGCAGTCAGTAAGTATAGCACCATCTTTGGTCCTTTATTCTTAAAAGTGACATTACCTTGTTACCATGGTAACGGCTCTTCAGGGCAGGTTTGAACGTGGGAGAAAAACTCATGTCATTGTTTTTGAGCCTCTATGTTTTCATCAAACATACAAACCAAACCTATTTGCATTTTTTTATTCACACCTACACCAACGGTATTTGTTTGTCATGGTGGATGTCTTTGTGAAAAGTTGTCTTTAACCTACATTCAGAACAGCCAGCCAAACACGGATAATATCAGGAAATCTTAACTTGCATTATGTAAAGGTGAGGGTAGATGAAATGCGGTTTAATACCACCATCAAGATTATTGCATTTATATATGCATGCACATGTGTGTGGCTAGTTGTGCCAGTTTTATAGTACTTGCCCACTGAGATACCATGCGTCAATTTAACATGGACACAATTCAGACACATTTATACTCAAGGTTTCATCCCAAAACAACAACAAACAATGTTGCCAAACAACAATTACCGTAATTTAACACTCTGCACACTAACGTCAAACCCATTTGACAGAGGTGTCACTTCCCGTGCATCTGATGTCAAACCCATTCGTCAGGTGAATAGCATAACGACACCCCAAAATAAAACCTGCCATATCTATTTATCAAGAAGGCATTGCGTAACATTTAAATTACGTATGACATGTATAAATGCTCAGCTTGCTCAATATCAAAACTTTCAGTAGTTTATTTACCTCAAAAAGAAAATATTGCGATTTAAAAATGTTTCGGCCAAACTTCGCGGCACACAACTACAAGAAACGGCCATTGTTGACTTTTGGCACTTCACGTTGAGCGGCATAACATATTTTGGTTTCATGTGACCAGAGGATCAAACTAAACCATAGAGGTGTCTTGACATGAAAAAGAAGAAAGAAATAACATGCAAATCGTGTTCTTTTATGTTCAAGCTGCATTTCATGAACCAGTTTGAAGCAAAATTATTTACAATTAATCTATCTTTTGATGATGGTAAATCTTGAGGTCTCATTTTTAAACACCTTACATGTGTTTTTGTTCACATTGTGACTTCTGTATACTGTGCACCCCTATTATTAAATGTTGGAATGGGCGGTCGGGTAGCCTAATGGTTAAAGTGTTCGATTGTCACGCCGAAGACCCGGGTTCGATTCCCGACATGTGTGAAATCCATTTCTGGTGTCCCCCGCCGTGATATTGCTGGAATATTGCTATATCACATCCTCTCTGACCATGATCCTGGTTTGTCGCACCATATCGTACCACGTACTGTTCCAAGCAGCGTTAATCCCAACTCATTTACACAGATAAAGTTCAGAATAATAGACAGAGAGGATAAAATGAACTGTACTCCGGGAAGGGGCTGTAAAATCCTTAGTGAAATGTGTATCCGGCTAAACCAAATTTTTTATCTTGAAATCACATGATAACATCTTATAAGAGAAATAATTACATAAATAATACAATTATTCATTAAAAATCATTATAGTTTCATATATTCCTGTTCACATTAGATCAGATCTTAGCTTGCCTCTAATACATGCATTAACTAATCCTGTGCATACTTGGTGGAGCGATTCCAAGAACAACTAACCCTCATTTACATGAGTTCATTGTTGAGATGAGAGAGCACCTAAAGGGACATAACTCTAGCATCCTTACCCTGAGATAAATAATGGCTGATTTGAACATTATTTTACCTTTTGAATCACATGCTATATAATTGAAGCGAGCCAACTGTCACTTTAAGCCTACCTCTTGTAGAGTGGTTATGGTGTTTGATTTGTCAATATCAACAAGTTATCAACTGTGAAACATTTCAAACCTGAAAATAGGCACATTTACCAAAATTCTGAGTTTTTAATAAATAGGTCAACAGATGCATGTAAAATATATTTTTCGTAGATCAACAAATCGGCATATTTGAGAAAAAAATAAAATAGAAGCTAAATAGTATCTTGAAACTACTAACGGAGAAATGGGTTAAATAAAACCTTGAACATGAATAGGCTATAATGTTAAAAATAAATATACAACCACCACGAAATAAACAACGAAATGAATACTGGTCCCTGAGGCATGTGTTTCTTTCTGGTGTTTATTTCAGTTGTATATCTCAGTTAAAGATGCCTGGCTCATATTACAGGTCAGTTTCATGCTTGTCCTCAAGGCTGAGGTCAAGGCCAAAGATGTGTACATACCACAGTGAACTTTTGATATTTAAATTAATTTTGATATAATTTCTCGAGTATAATAGAATTAAATGGTGACAAAAATGTTAAAATTTGAAAAGTATTGAAGTATTATAGTATTTAAAGTTTCATGGAGGTGCATTAACTGTAACCACAAAAAGAATAATTGATAGAAGAAGAAGAAGAAGAAGAAGAGGAATTATTGTACATAAACACCCACAGGGGGCAGGGTACAAAACATGAACATGCCTAATTAAAAACATTGACATACACAATAGAATACAAATATTGCTATGATCATATTGCTAGAAAGGTGATGCAGATTTTCCTTGATATGATATATTTTTACTGTATGGATTTACTGTTTTCAAAGGTGAAAAATATCACTCTGGCGATGTTTTTTTTTTTTTAACGAACCATCATCGCAAGAATTAAAGAATGAAATTTATATGTTATATTGATGCAATTTTTCAAATTTGATATTTATCACACTGGATTAATACATCCCATTTATACATACAACAATCGCCCTCTTTTTATGACTGCCCCCTGACCAACTTCTGGACCAGTCTGCAACCTTTCTCAGCTCTTCTATAGATAAGATGAGATAATATTTATTGCAGGAATCATTCCATTACAAAACAGTACAATATTTAAATGACAACACATTATGATTCATACATACACATTTACAGACGTACACAAATGCATATTTGTAAACACAAAGAAAAGATTTAATAATAACATATAAGAATGAACATTTTCTTGACAGTTCATAAGGCCTTGTGCGTATAATACACGAATAAATAAGTCTTGTGTACATTGATCAATCGGAAGGGGTGCTAATTGGTATTGTTCACTTGCCAATATATTAACAAATATTGCCATGGGCGCTTATTACGTCGAATACGGTAACCCAAAGTAATAACTTATTATTTTGTATTGATACTTTGTGTTGTTATCCTGACTTCTAATGTATCTGTTAATATAGTTTATAGAATAGTGTCACTGTTTCTACTTGCACTGTTTGCACAATAAACTCTTGTATCTTTGTAACATTGTGGACTGAAAGAAGTTAGCAGAGCATAAATAGAACACTACCATACAACTAGTCTGTCTTACAGACCCTGATACAAATATATATCAAATACAGCCCATGCAAGTCTATAATGTTTGGCAAGTCTAGATCACTGCAGTATCTGAAAATGAAGAGAGTCACTGGGCTCCTTTTTATTATATTTTTATTAAGATAACTGAACAACTGTTTTTTTTTATGTACAATATGTTCATTTCAGAGACTATATGTTAGTCTACCATACAACACCAACTTGGTTTGTACAGCTCTGATTTCAGGATCTGATAGTGCTAAACTGTCTAGACAAGAACACTGCAATGTATACCTTTGATGGTGTTGTAAATTTCACTTCCTAAACGGCAAGGTTCTTGTCATCTGGACCAGGTCCTACAGCATTGAAACTATGCCTCCTTGTAAGCAGTCCTCAATAATGGTCATGTGAAATGATAAGATAAGATAAGATAATATTTATTGCAGAATCGTTCCATTACGGGACAGATGCAATTTTAAGAGACAAAACATTATGATCAATATAAACATATATACAGACATACATAATTTACATTCCTGTAGACACAAACAAAATAATCAATATTATATATGTGATGATATTCTTTTTTATACATAAAATTGTCAACGGTTGATTATGGAGGGGTATTTATTGTTTGAAATTATAGATGTGGAAACAAATGCAGTTGATATTGACTGCTTCATTATTTGATAGGATGTATTGAAATAATTTATCTTCATGACTGTGGACATTTACATTTACATTTTGTCTAGATAATTTTCCAAAGAGTATATTTCTTTCTCGAGTGTGTTTAATACAGTGAAGTAAGTAATGTTTTTCGTTATCAATGATTGAACATGTAGAGCATAGCCTCTGATGTAGTGGGGTTGGTGGCTTTGTGTGTCTTCCAAGTTCAATATTTAATTTATGGTTACTTAATCTTAGTTTAGAAAAGTGAACTCGATATTTTTTTACTTTACAGTGACTGAGATAAGGTTCTAATTTTATTTCATTTTTAACTATCCTATATGTCCTAAGTTTGTTTCCTGTGCCTCTTGTTGTATTTACATCTTGGAGAGATTCCTTGAAGAGGGAGTTGAATTTAGATTTGATTGTCTCTTTAAATATCGGTGATAGGAAAGCTGAAATGCTCAAATTGTGTTTTCCTAAGAACAGATTTAGCTGGTAAACCCATCCTAATCGTTTTTTCACCAAATATGTACTTTCTGTAAAAGCGTTCTGAAGTATTATGTTTTTGGAAGAACAGACATGGTGATAAAAATTTGCTATTTTGATTAATACTGTGTAGATAAGGGGGTAGAGTCCTAGTTCAGCTCGGCTTGCCCAGTTATGTGTTGTTTTGTTGACACCTAATATGGATTTACAAAATTTGAGCTGCAGTTTTTCGGGGATAAATGAATCACAGTTGTTCAGTAGGATTGATTCTACACCCCAGATTTCACTATTATATAAAATTACTGGCTCGATTAGTGTCTTAAATAGTTTGCAAGCAAGAGCTATTGGTATATCTTGGTTAAAAATGGTGGACTGAAGCTTGTGGTAGGCCCCTAGGCCTTTTTTCAAAAGAGGTTTAGCGCTGTTTTTAAGTTTACCATTTGCTTCGAAGCGTATTCCTAAATAGTTATAACTATTTGTAACTAGTATTTTTGTATCACCCATGGTCCAAGTATTCTTTTCTTCTGTTTTAATTGATTGTCCAAACACTACAACATTTGTTTTATCACTATTAATCTTTAGGTTATTTGTGGCACAAAATACGTTTAGTCCATCAAGTAACACTTGTAGTTTTGGGGGGGAATCGGCAAATAGAACTAAATCATCGGCAAACAACAAATGACAAATGTTGAAACCATTGAGTGTTATATTATTGCTATCAGATTTGATATAATGTGGAAGGTCATTGAGGAATATATTAAATAATGTGGGAGACAAAATGCACCCTTGTCGTACTCCAATGTTGGATTTAAAGGATTGTGAAATGCCCTTGTCAGTTTTCACTTTATAAGAGATATCACTGTATAGTGATGATATTATTTTAAATATGTTTCCTGAGATTTTATTTGATAATACCTTTGTTAAGAGTAGTGATCTGTCAACTGAATCAAAGGCCTTTTGAAAATCTACAAAGCAAGTGTATAGTTTTTTCTTTTTACTTTTTGTAGAATCGATTAATGTTTTAAGAACAAATACATTATCTGATGTTTGGTAGCCCTTCCTAAATCCAGACTGACAGTGGTCTTGTAATTGATTTTTATCCATGTGTTCCATTATTCTTTCATTAATAACCTTACAGAATAGCTTACCTAAGCAGCTGCTTAGTGCAATACCCCTGTAGTTGTTAGGGTCAGTCTTATCCCCCTTCTTATGTAATGCAGTAACAACCGAGGCTGCCCAGCTCTGTGGAAAGTGACCGCTATTTAATACGTCATTAAACAGTTTAACCAACTGGTCTATCAATGAACAAGATAATGATTTTAAAAGTTCGTTACTTATGTTATCTTCGCCTGGACTTTTGTTTGTTTTGAATTGTTTTATACAAGTGAGAATTTCATTAGCCGTTATTGGTTTATTAAGACCGTCACATATATGCATATCTCCATGTCTTGAAGAATTTTGTAGAGGATCCAGAGAAGATATTTTTGTTTTAGTGTTGTAAATATTCCTGAAGTGGTTTGTTAGCTCCTCAGGGTCAGGGTAAACAGATTCCTTTTGGGATGAGGTTCTAAGTTTATTTAATAGTTTCCAGAATTTTTTGGGTTCCTTTTTTGACAGGGTTTCCAGTTGTTCAATGTGATTTTGTTTATAGATACGATGTTTTCTTCTGAGTAACTTCTTGTATTCTTTTTTGGATACAAGAGCTCTATTCTTAATTGATATATTGCTTTCTTTATTGAACTCTTGATATTTTTGTTCCATATTACGTTTTGCCGCTTTACATTCAGCATCATACCATTGGTTTTTTGGTACATTTGATTTATTTTTGCAAGGTTTTGTTGACAATTTGTTGACAGTTTGCAATATATCAGAGAAGGCATCAACAAGCGCTTCACATTCAGAACCATCTTTTGGACTGGAGGTTAACATAAAATTGTTTAAGGCAGTTTGAATATTGATGTTTGAGGTAGCATCTTGAACACATGTATGGCTGTTGGAATGCCAGCGTCTTCTACCCCTGTATTTAGTAAAGATTACATTTGTGGCCTTATTAATGTTTTTGTTCATTTTAGGGAGTTGGTCTGTGGTTACTGAAAGTTTAAGGGATAGCTGGCAGTGATCTGATAACCATGTTAATGGTTTTATGTTGAAATATGAAATATTTTGATAAATTCCTTCTGTGACTAACGCGTAATCAACAACGCTATGACCATTATACGTGTGACATGTAAAATTGCCAAGTCTGTCACCAATAGTTCGCCCGTTCAATATTATTAATTTACAGCATGTGGCTATATCAAGGAGCGATTTCCCATAATTATTGCTTTTAACATCAAGACTACATCTTGGGGTTTGTATGTCTGAGGTTATATCACTGGGTAAGTCTGGCAGGTGATCTATGTTTGTATTATCAATACATTCATCCTCACACGCTGTACGGGCATTAAAGTCTCCCCCCAAAATGATCTCACCTAAATTAGAGAATTTGATTATTTCTTTAAGGAGGATGTCAAATGGATCATTATTGCATTTTGTCCAAAATGAGGACCCTTCTGGTGGTATGTAGATGGTACCTATATAAATATCTCTCTTGGTGCAACATAATGTTCTATCTATTTTCACCCAGAGAGAAAAAAGGCTAGATGAAATCACATTTACATGGTGTTTAAGTTCGTTTCTACAGAGGAAGGCTATTCCACCTCGACTACTGTTTCCAATACTATGTTTTCTAGATACACTAATAGTATGAAATCCATGAAAGCAAACATCACTTTGGTTTTCCCATGTCTCAGTTAAACCAAGAAAGTCATAGTTTTTCAGTTTGTCATACAAATCATTGTCTTTTGTATGATGGAGTCCTTGTATGTTCCAAAATGAAAAGTTCATATCACTCTGGGTATACATCATTCACAGAATAATAAAACAAAGCAAAATATAGCCTAATGTGGCACAGGCAGGAAAAAGCACGTTTTGCTGAGCTGCCAGGTTGATCCGGAGGAGAGTCATCATATATGCATTGCACAATCTTGTTTTGGTATTATTATGAATATAATCCACATGGAATTTGGCACTTGGGGATGGTATGATATAATCCTTGGATACATGAAAGTGAGGTATGTTAATATAACACAGAAAGTTGATGGCACATCAAACCAATATGGAGAATAAATATACTCTATAGATCTTTTCAAATAGCTCCAGAGAGGCACATACGAAGTTTGCGGATTATGTCCTGTGCTGAATCACTTGTTTGTAGTTGTGATGGTGGCGACGACCACCATATGGAGGCGGGGTCCATGGACGGGTTCAGTTGAGCGCTTGGCCCTACCTGTTGGGGGACAGGCCATGGGGGTGGTACCTGGTGCCCAGGAGGTGGAAGTGGTCTCAGTTGTCCATTTATGCTGTCATGGGATGTAGGATAAGGGGGCAGTAGCTGTATCTGCCAGGGTTGCTGTGGTTCCTGGGGTTGATGTAACATTAGATCAGGATTTACATTTCCAAACTGGGAATGATGGTGATGTTTGTTGTTGTTGTCACTGATCTGATGTACTGGATGACTTGTAGGCCGAGGTCTGGATGCTTGTATATCTCTTAAGTTCGATGATAGAGGTGGAAAATTAGTATGATCAGGTTGTGGCGGTGTCGTCAACGAAATGTTGTCCGTAAAGGAATTGACGAAAAGATGGATTTTGTGTTTGCTTGGGTGAACCTTATCATGGTACATGTTTTTCTTAGGAGCTCCTGAGGCAGTAATGAACACACTGTCATGGTTAATGACGTTGTGTTTGTACTTCTGTCCAATACGTCTTATTGTATCGTTGCCTTTTGCAATGGACTGGAACAACATTCCACGTGTGGAGCTTGGCACCATCAGAGACAAGTGTATCTTCGCCCTGGGGAATGCATTTTGACATTTCTTTATCAATTTTTCATATTTGTCTTGGTCCAGTGAGAAATGTGGTGGAAGCCAGCAGTCGTTTACACCAACATGAAGTACCAATGTCTCCACTGTATGGTTAACTTTGAACTTATTGAGTTCTTCGAATAGTTGTTCAGTGGTTGTTCCAGAGAAACTGAAGACTGCTGAATGATGAGAGTCTGGGAGGTGTGGCCTTACAAATCTTAAGACTGAGTCTCCTATGAACACAGTCTTAACATGACTGTTTACTCTGAACATTTGCTCCTGTGCACTAGTGGTGATTTTCCCTCCATTTCTGGTGTGTCTATCATTCTGTGATGACTCCTGCTGTGAGGTTTTGTCTTTCACTGGCCTTCTGTCCTTCACTACTGTGAATTCTGAGGGGCTTGAGTCAGCACTGGGGGGTGAAGTTGGTTGTGGAGGCATGCTGCTCTCTGTTTCAACTGCTTGGCCATCCGAGGTCACAGGGGGTGCAGGTTTGGGATGAGGTGATGAGTTGTTGATGATTTCTTCTCTGTCCTCTATGAGTGTAATACGAGAGGCCAGTTGTCCAATCAACATAGTAATCTCAGCGTCTTCGGGAGGTAGGGGGGTTACAGAGCGCTTCTCTTCCAGGGATTGGACTCTGTGGTTTAATTTTGTGATGGATTCTTGCATGGTTTTATGTCTTTTGGTATCTGAAATACGTTCAGATTTTAACATTTCCAGTTCTTTTTCCATTTTAGTGTATTTTAGAAATAAATCTTCAAATTTACCAGCCCAGTCACATTCAATTGCTTTAGTCCTGTTGCCTGTTTGAATAGAACTGTCTTTGATTAGTTGTTCAGTTGACATCATGTGTTCTTCAAGGCGAGCTTCTTGTGCAGTGAAAGATTCTTTCAGTGAGTTCACAGAGTGCTGGTAGGTCAAAATACTTCCGAAATCCTGCGTCTTTCTTGATGATTTTGATTTGGTCATTCTATTGGTTTTCTTTTGTGGGGTAATCTCAGTTTTGTCAGCAGTGACCCTCACAAGTTGGGATGTCCTCCTGTCCTCTTCTGCCATAAGTGTTGGTAGATTTGAGATGATTCCTTGTTGAATGTCATCCACGAGTGATATGAGTTTGGGGACTTCCTTTTCGTACCAATCTTTTGCTCCTATCCCTTGGAATTGGAGCCTGTTTGAAGTCCGATAGATATGCAGAGTTCCATATCTCTTATATTGATTTGATATTGAATCAAAGAAAGACACAATAATTTTATCTTCACATATAGCCCCGGTCTCGTCTCTGTGTTCTTTCCATTCTGTATGGATATGTGTGTCCGATTCACTTGACACCCAGTATAGTTGGAAAATTGCTTGTCTATATATTTCAAAAACGTCAGTCCTCAAAACAACATTACAGCATCTGTCAGAGTTTTTCCAGCATACATCTTCAAGAGAAACATTTTTGCTGATATCTTGAAGGTTGTCTATTTTCTTTTTGAGCGCCTTTTCTCTGTTAAGTGTAAAGTTTGTAACTTTGGTTTCACTCACTCTATGTCCTTGGCACTCTTCTGCTGGGATGTCCCTCGGGTCAACCAGGGGTCTCTCCATGTCGGCCATGTTGGCCTGGTAGCTCTGGCTTAGCACATGCTGCAGTTATGATTCCTCAACTGTGAAGATGTAGAAGTCCAGACATTCTTTTTGTTGACAGGATCACATTCTTGATGACTTCTTACATCTTGACTCATACATATGAGGTTGTATTCCACTTTTTTACTGAGTTATCCGCATAAATTTCTGCTACAGATATGAAGTGCAACCCATTAATCAGGGGAGGTAACCATCATCTATGAAAATAGCTTTTTGTTCTGTGAAATTGACGACAGTTTTGTCAGTTTCAAGGTAGCTTCTGGCTACATAAATCATTAATCAGACACACTTTGCTTATGTTCCAGACAACCACATTTTATTGACCTTTTCTAGCTGCTGATAATCAACTTTCCTTCACAGGATTTTCTCTCATGAGACAAAACCTCTAAAAAAGTGTGTCACTCAACTTGAAAATAAGCTTCTATTTGACACCATACTGATTGTATGTCTGTCTAGAATTTCATGCTGTTCCAAAAATTGAGGAGAATGGTTTGAAAATTAAGTTTGTAAAATGAGAATTAAAAAACTTGAGTTATACGGGCTGATGAATCTGTCTTATTTTTTAGCTCAATTCTGCTATCAGATAAGAGTGCCAGATTTTATCAGTGATATCCTGATTATGCCGAGTCTGAGATATCAAGAGACCAGATATTCTTTAAGAGAGATGAAAAAACACAACAAACAGCACCAGCTCACGCTTCACACATGTGGGTGATAAATACCAGAATCTAATACATCATAAAACATAAAAATATGCAATTTCATGTATAAGTGTACAATTTTTTTAAATTTTTATTTTCTAAGTGTCAATCAGTGATATGAACCAAATAGCGCTTTTCTTCTTAGTACTGGGTTGATAGATTAATAGAATGTTGAGTCTTCCCACAATGCACAACACTTTCTATACCAGTAGGAGAGGTGAATGTGAAGATTATTTTCAATATTTAGATTTTCTGCAAAAATATGATTTTTTCATCTTTTGAACTTAAAATTATTTTTCACTTCAACATTTGTGTCACCTATAACTTGAAAATTATTTCACAGAATCTTTTCAACCTTGGTGAACACTTTCTATATCAAAAACACAATTTGAGCATTTCAGCTTTCCTATCACTGATATTTAAAGAGACAATCAAATCTAAATTCAACTCCCTCTTCAAGGAATCTCTCCAAGATGTAAATACAACAAGAGGCACAGGAAACAAACTTAGGACATATAGGATAGTTAAAAATGAAATAAAATTAGAACCTTATCTCAGTCACTGTAAAGTAAAAAAATATCGAGTTCACTTTTCTAAACTAAGATTAAGTAACCATAAATTAAATATTGAACTTGGAAGACACACAAAGCCACCAATCCCACTACATCAGAGGCTATGCTCTACATGTTCAACCATTGATGACGAAAAACACTACTTACTTCACTGTATTAAACACACTCAAGAAAGAAATATACTCTTTGAAAAGTTATCCAGACAAAATGTAAATGTAAATGTCCACAGTCATGAAGATAAATTATTTCAATACATCCTATCAAATAATGAAGCAGTCAATAACAACTGCATTTGTTTCCACATCTATAATTTCAAACAATAAATACCCCTCCATAATCAACCGTTGACAATTTTATGTATAAAAAAGAATATCATCACATATATAATATTGATTATTTTGTTTGTGTCTACAGGAATGTAAATTATGTATGTTTGTATATATGTTTATATGGATCATAATGTCTTGTCTTTTAAAATTGCATCTGTCCCGTAATGGAACGATTCTGCAATAAGTATTATCTTATCTTATCTTATCAATAGGAGAGGTGCAGTGTGAAGATTGGGTTTAATATTTGGATTTTCTGCAAAAATATGATTTTTTCATCTTTTTAACGTATCTTTATCTATTTCCCTTGTCATTATGGTTTTTCTTTCAATTGGGGTACAGTTTCTGAATCAGTAGGAGACAGGCAGTGCAGTGCAAAGTTTAACTTTGATGTGTGTTTTGTCTGAAAAAATAAGATTATTTTCATGTTTTGCCTTGTTTGAATAAATGTTGTTGAATTTGAGTTTAGCTTTACATTTTTATGGAAACTGATGGGAATTGTTTAGAAGTACTTGTGTGATTTTATGAGGTAGATTTGAGCAGCTTTTAACAGTTTTGGTGATTAGGACCTGAGTACGTCGTGCTTGTCATGAAGCTGAATGAAATGGAACCCGTGGGTGTTCCTGGCTAGTATAGGTTCCCACAAAACTATGCTGGCCTAAATTGGCAACTTAATGGATCAGGTGGTCAGACTCACTGACTCGCTTGTCATCGTACCCTGACTGTGTGGATCGTTGTTTGTAAAAACAATCACTGGATTGTCTGGATTATTTACAGACATTTTTTATAGCTGAGATATTACTGAGTGAAGCGTTAAAAGACAAACCAACCAAACGAACCTGGGATTGGTGTCGTCATTGTTGCTCCCTGATGTGGGTGATTCATGGTAGTGTTTAGACTGACATCTTGTCTCTGAAATGACAGTGCTTAAATTATCTTAATAAAATATAATAAAAAGGAGGTCAAAGACTCTCTTCATTTTCAGAAACTGCAGTAATCTAGACTTGCCGAGTATTATAGACTTGCATGGGCTGTATTGGACATTGGACTAGATTGTGTGAATCAGTCACAAGTTTGCCAGGTCTTTGAACATGTTGAATAGATATATTTTCATTTAAACAACATAATTTTTTAAAGTAGCATAATAAACATGTCAATCATGTCATTTTTTAAAAATCCTTTGATTAGGCCACACATTGTTATTTTCACGGGCCCCCCCCCTTACAGAAAAGCATCTGGAGAAAAAATAAATGGAACCAAAAAATATATATTTTTATTATGTCTCCCACTAGTAATATAGTCCTTCTTGTACTATAAAAAAATGTTATAATTAAATTCCATGTGTACATCACTATCAGTGATTCAAGAGGCCACCTGCCATTTTCTTAACCCCACGGCAGAATGACTTTCATATAAATAAATGAATGATTGACATAGCTATATAAGTTAATTTTTATTTCGCCCGACCTTGTGTGGAGAAACTGGAATAAATCCATGAAACATAAAATTAAGAAAGCGTGGCCTCAATTGTATACAGTCAAACACCATTATGTCAAACATTTATGTTTCAAACTTACGAAGAAAAGCTTGGTCTCTGCATATTCCTTGTTTAGTCATAATTTTGTTGTACTGAACCTTGGATAACTCAAACTTTTTATGGGGGCACGGGTGGCCCAGTCGTCTAAGGCGCAGTGATTCGCTGTGCAGAGTTGCGTCCCTTGGGCACACCAGAAACCAATGATTGTGGGTTCGAATCCCGGTTCGCCCTAAGTATGTTTCTAGGTTTGTCAGCACCATACCCGTGCACGTGGGTTTCACCGAAGTGGTAAATGTCTGAGACCTGCATCACTTTGGGCTTTCCTCCCACATTAAGCTGACAGGTCATGATATAACTGAAATAATGTTAAAACCGGCGTTAAACCCAACTCACTCACTCACTCACTCAAACATTTGATGCATCCCTTAAACTTAGACACAACAGTGTTTAACTGTGCATACATTTTGAAAGGTAACATAAGTTTACGCTGAAAAGTGTTAAAACACACTTTAAAAGGTTTAAAGTGACACAAAGCTGTCATGAACTTTCAAAACAAAGGCATCAACAAATGATTAGTATTGCTGCAAGGTCAGCTAAAAAAATGTTCATGTTTAAAACGTTCTTACCAAACATTATTTGATGTTTGTGAGGCTATGTGATCAGTGCAAGGAGTATTAGTCACCAGAGCATCATGCCTTCGACATCCTCCTCCTCATCCCTTTCATGTATATTACTCTACTGTTTTAAGTGGTTCAAGTTCGCTTGAAATGTTCTTGGCACTGACGTGTTATGTGATACTGAGGATATTTTCATGGTTGGAAGAAATACTGTAATAAGATTTTTAAGAATTTGTTTTGTTTTTTATTGTTCTTTGGAGTTAAAGAAAGATGTCAAGACACAAATTGAACATTTAAAGGAGTGGGTAGAAAGGCTGACTTTGAAGTTTTGTGTGAAGTATATCCTGCATGAAGATCATCCGACTTTAATGATTGCATATGGATATAAATGCAAAGAAAGATACAACGTAAAAGGGTCATTGACAGATCATGTTAAGATTTAGTGAGAATTACAACTTTACATGAAGATTAGGCTAAATCGGGAAGAAACGTATGACTTGTGTTTTAAATTCTTCGTTGCTCTTTCCATTATATCCATAAGTATAAGATATGATGACACCTGGGTTACATCCTGTAAGGTATGTTTTGCATTTATGGAACCAGATGTCTACTAGTGCCATGTTGCCATTGGAGACGGTGCCATGCTGTGAAATCAGGATCCAGGATTTACAAGTCAGCAGACTTATAACATGTCGTTTTTATCGAGAGCTGTTATTGACTCAGTGACTTATTATTTGAGATCTTGTGGTCTTCAATCTTTTGTAACATTTGATTATCTGGTAATCATAGCTAGTGTGCAAGTGATTGTCTTTAACACAGTATAGCAATTGTATCACAGCAATCTGGTTGTTTTGGAGTGAGGGACAAGCAAACTAGTGGTTGATAACATGAGCAACAATATGTACCATCATCGTACTTGGACACACATGGTCACACATTGTACTATCAAATTCCCATTTATTATTTGCTTGTTTGATGTTTAACGCCACCTCCTCAATAATCATAATCACCAATCATTCTCAGCTCCCTGAGGAGTATACAATCCAAGCTGCCTGTAAGGCGTGAGAAGGTTAACAGCATTGCCATCAGATCCTACCGGGTACCCATTCACTGCTGGGTGAACAGAGGCACATCACTTGCCAAAGGAGACACCACATGTGTTACATATGCTTCAGTCTGTAAATAATTGAGTCTAAACCAGTGATTGACATCATGAGCATTGATCTATAATTGGGATATAACATGCATAAAAAAAGGTAGCGAGTCTGACCATCCGATCCCTTTAGTCGCCTCTTACATCAAGCAACGGTTGCTAGAAACCTATTCTAAGCAATTTCTTCGCGGCCCCATTATGAAGCTCTTACAAGCATAGGTACTTTGGCACCTATTCTGCTTCAGAATACCAGAGGGACTTGGATAATGAGGTCAGAAAATGTACATTTAGAAATGTCTAAGTTTGAATAGTTTTGATTTGAGGGATTAAGCAGAGGTTGGAGGCAATATGAGACTTGAGTCTTGTCACATTCTAACTGGTCTGGAGCACGATGACCTTACAATTAATCAGCTCAAATGAACAGACAGAAGGTTCTATTTGGGTAAAGGGTGGTACAGGATGTTGACGACTGTTGTATGTACATGTGCAGTGGTTTAAAGATGCTCTTCTCAGTCTGCTGCCAGACTAGGTCTAGACATTGTGGTTACGGTTTGTGTGACACTGATGTACCATTACACTTAGTATACAGTTGTTTCTAATTTAGTCTAGCTATTTAGAGGTTATCATCAAGAGTGAATTAAAGACTTCCAGAAGCATAGTGCCATGTGATGATGGAAGACCCTTTTTGACCCTCAGAACCTTGTGTAATGATTTAATCCTAAACTGAACTAAAAATCTTAATACGTATTTAGTCATTTTATTTGTTATTTGTACTGTAATGCCTGACCTTAAGATCCTTGGTCCTTAACATGTAAAGATCCTTGGTCTATAACATGAAGGTCCTTTGTCTCATACATTAAAGTACATAAAGTACATTAAATTTCACATATTGATCTCAAAAATCATGATCGCCAATCATAATGATTCTTATCAAAGGAAGCTATCAATATCTGAATCGTCAGCTGCTCACTTGAAACAAATATCCCACAAATTACAGTGCCATTGAACCTGTTATTGACAATCTGGAAGATCTTGTGTCATTTGCAACCTGTAGGGCAATAATAGTCCCTTCCGAAACAAACATGATGAACTTGTTCACCTTTTTGATCTAGGATATTCCAGCTGCTTTGTGTTTTTTTTAAATGTATGTATGATGATATGTAAAAACTGACCTAATATTTGGTGCATTATGGTCCATAGAAAGATATTTCTTGTAGCTATTCAAGAAGTGACACATTAACACCTGTACAAACATGGGTTCAGAACAATCATACATAATGATTTGTGTCTTGTTTGAGGAGGTGAGACCGTGAATATCCGGGTAAGAATAGGTCTTCAGCAACCCAATTGTGTGTATCAATGCTCATGATATCCATCACTGGATTGTCTATTCCAGACTTGTTGGTAACAGACTGCCGTCATATAGCTGGAATATTGCTGAGTGTGGCGTTAAACAAGAAACACAAAATCTTGTTTGAGGTGGCCTAAAGTCGATTCAGTACAATCATTCATAATGAATCTTGTCTATTTTGATGTGGTCTAAAGATGATTCAGTTCATTCATTAAAACCAAAAATATCATTTGAGTTGGTCTAAGGTTGATTCAGTACAATGTGAATCTGGTCTAACTTATGGTCTGATGTCGTCTCTAGGCCTAGGACAAGTCCAAATTTACTACCTGGGTACCCGCCCCCCTATTACCCGCCCCTACCCGGGTACCCCTCCCCCTATTACCCGCCCCTACCCGGGTACCCCTCCCCCTATTACCCGCCCCTACCCGGGTACCCCTCCCCATATTACCCGACCCTACCCGGGTACCCACTGTAAGTGTCAGGAGATGTCTCAAAAGTCCGATTGGGAACATTTTCAGTTTAGCCCTGGCAAAACGTATTTAGATACATGTATTTAACAATCTGGTCATTCATACACTGAAGTTGAATTAAGTTATATCTTCATTCAACCATATGAAAAATCAGAAGGAATGGGTGCATAGTCAGAAAGAAATGCGAACATACGTGACTTACAGTGAAACCATAGAGTTCCAGATAATTATTGTCATTAAACAATATATCAGGTGACTAACCAGGACCCACTCTGGACCCACCCGACCCGGGTATCCAAGTTACCCTTTACAGTCCTAGTAGACTTATAATTGTTTTTTTGATAATGGATCCATTCTTGTCTGATTTGAAGTCGTCTAATGTTATATTCAGTACCGCTGGGTAAAGTAGATCTAGCGTTATGAGAGGTTGCACACACACACACACACACACACACACACACACACACACACACACACACACACACACACACACACACACACACACACACACACACACACACACACACTAACACACACTAACACACACTAACACACACACACACACACACTAACACACTAACACACTACCAGTAACTATGGTAATATTAAAGAATTGGGTGGTCTTTTAACTTCTTAAGAATAGTATACATCTAGGGCTATCTATGAATAATTTTATCATTTTTTTACATACAAAGAATCGGGGAATCTTGATGCTGATATGCTTGCGCCCAGCAGGTTCTCTGTTATAACACACTCTACCGTGTGACATCTTGGATATGACAGTTGCAATATTTCACACAGGGCACTGATGTGCCAGAATCCTAACACCCACTAAGTCTCGAAATCTGATGATCTTGCAAGTTGTGAAAGAGACTCATACTATTTTCCTAACTGAAGAACAGAGGTCCATTAACTCCAAGTATGCTATCAGGTATGCAAAAACATGTTGCGGAAGTTAGATAATCGCCTTCGAAAAATGTCAATGTGGATTTCAATGGCATTGAAAAATATGCAAGCACAAAATCATTCTGTTTGAGTGCGATAAGGAAGCCTGGGACAATGTTACTACTTATGACATGGAATAACTTGAAAAAGTTTCTATCTGTGTTTTCCTTGCCAGGGGACATTTGAGAAATTCAAGATATATTTTCTTTTAATTTGGAAATGTGTTTAGAAGGAAATAAATAATACTTTGAGATCTTGAGTATTTTGGGTTTTTTGAGTTGGGTGTGAACAAACAAGGACAGGAGTCGACAATTAGTGTGTGAAAGAGAGACAAAGGAGGGAAGAAAGGAACAAGAATGAAAGAAGAAAGTGTTTGTACTAATTGTGCTGTGTCAGCATTTTAATTGTGCTGTGTCAGCCCTTTGTCACTGAAACATTAAATAGAGAAGTTTGAGAGAAAGAAAATGACTTTGGTAGGTCAGAATTTTATTGTTGCCTGGCAAATATGTGTTGGTTAGATGAGAAAATACTTTTTTATATTCCAGAAATAGATGAAAGGATTTTGAGGTGATATTCTCTTGTAATTGATACTGTTTGTTTTTGACAGTGAAACTAAAATAACCTTTTTGATGAGAAAATAGCAAGCTTTGTTTTCAGATGATTAATTTTCCAAACAATTTAGTAACCCATTAGGTTCCTTGAAAAACCCACAAATATTCAAAAACCAATGTTTTCTCCATTGTTTTTCTATCCTACCATTATCAATCTCTATTTTCCTGCCCAGGGCCCTGTTCCACAAAATGATATTAGCGCTAAGATGATTGCTAAGATGATTGTGCACGGGTGGCCCAGTCTAAGATGCAGCAATTCGCTGTGCAGAGTGGTTTATTTTGGGCATGCCAGAAACTTATATGATTGTGGGTTCAAATCCCGGTTCGCCCCGATTATGTTTCTAGGTTTGTCAGCAACTTAACCGTTCCTGTGGGTTTCACTGAAGTGATAAATGTCTAAGACCTGTATCACTTTTGGCCGTTCCTCCCACTTTAAGTGGTGATATAACTGGAATACTGTTAAAAGTGAGTGAGTATGGTTTAACGCCACTTTTAGCAATATTCCAGCAATATCACGGCAGGGGACACCAGAAATGGGCTCCACACATTGTACCCATGTCGAGAATCGAACCCAGGTCTTCGGCATGACGAGCTACCACTAGGCTACCCGACCGCCCCTACTGTTAAAAGGGTGTTTAAACACAACTCACTCACTCACTCATAATGTAGAGGACATAATCTGTCTGACATTTTTTTGTAATCAACCTGTTTCCTTGACCTAACTCAAAATCCATTCAAGAAGAAGAAGAAGAAGAAGAAGAATATTTATTGTACATAAACACCCACAGGGGGCAGGGTACAAAACATGAACATGACTAATATGTCTTCACATGTTCCTCACATAGCAAGCTGGTAACTGTTGCTATTTAAAAAATTGCATTTTGTTTATTTAAAAAAAATATTTAAATTACGTTTTATTAAACTGTTAAAGAATTTATTATTTCTTCACAAAACTGAACCTAGTGAAAGCACATGCTTTCTTTTGATCAAGTTAGACTTTGATAATAATTTAGCCTTTGTTGCTTTAAAGGATCAGAGTGCAGAGTTAAATCTGATGACTCTTTTAGTTTCTTTTCTTTTTTTGTATTCTGTTTGTTTTAATTATTTAGAAAGATTTGTTTGTTTCAAGAGATATGCCATGAACATTGTTACCCAAATCTGAAAAATAATTAAGTGGATTTTGGAAAAGAACATAAATCAAATAATAATTGTTCAGTGATTAAGATTCTTTAATATATAACAAAATGATCTATGAAATGGACTACTGTAGACAGTTGTGATAACCTCATCCATATGAAAATAGAGCAGATAATATTTTGTAATACACTTCTCTCTAACAACAAAAAAACAGGTGTTGAGAAAAGGATCCAGGGTTGTCCCCACTTTTGACATAGTGGAAGTTCGGTTATTTTCTCATCACTCAAAGCTGACTCCTGCCACCTTTCCAATCACAGCAAAAAATATTTACTTGTCAGAAAAGACAAATGTTTTTTGTAAGTTTTGGTAAGCTGATCTTAGAACAGTTGTTGTGGTAACTGATATACAAATCTCAGCCATCGAGGTCAATCACTGTTTGTGGGGAGGAATGGGCCATTCACATGTCTTTCTTTCCTTAGGAAGTCAGTAGTTTGACATCTCTCCGAGTGTTTGATCTTACTGTATATAAGGTCTAAGGATGGTTGGATCTCTCAATAAAAGGTTCTTTTAGTGGTTTGATCTTTCAGTAAAATGTGCTCTGGCAGTAGTTTGATCTTTCAGTGAAATGAGTTGTTGCAGTAGTTTGATCTTTCAGTAAAATGAGTTGTTGCAGTAGTTTGATCTTTCAGTAAAATGAGTTGTTGCAGTAGTTTGATCTTTCAGTAAAATGAGTTATTGCAGTAGTTTGATCTTTCAGTAAAATGTGCTCTTTTAGTGGTTTGATCTTTCAGTACAATGAGCTCTTTTAGTGGTTTGATCTTTCAGTACAATGAGCTCTTTTAGTGGTTTGATCTTTCAGTACAATGAGCTCTTGCAGTGGTTTGATCTTTCAGTACAATGAGCTCTTTAAGTGGTTAGATCTTTCAGTAAAATGAGATCTTACAGTAGTTTGATCTTTCTGTAAAGCTGTTCTCTCAGTGGTTGAATCTATCAGTAAATGGATCTCTTTGCTGGTTGAATCATGCAGTAGGAGGAGCTCTTGTGGTGGATGAAAGTCCCT
Source organism: Haliotis cracherodii (assembly GCF_022045235.1). Taxonomy (NCBI): domain Eukaryota; kingdom Metazoa; phylum Mollusca; class Gastropoda; order Lepetellida; family Haliotidae; genus Haliotis; species Haliotis cracherodii. Next base: position 10,511,532 of record NW_027266286.1, read on the forward strand.
TTAAAAGGAGGGTCTTCCACTTGTTGACCCCCAGTAAAAGTGTCTCTCGGTGGTTGATTCTCTCAAGTAAAATCTGTTCTCTCAGCAGTGGAATGTCCCAGTGGAGTTCTTCCAGTTGTTGGACCTCAGAGTAAGAGGAGCTCTTCCAGCAATTTAAAGTCCAGTTAACATGATATCTTTAAGTGGTTGAATCTCCCAATGAATGATCTCCAAGTGGTTGAGTTGCCTAGTAAATGGAGCTCTCTCCTTGAAACCAGTACTTGAATTGTGCTGGTAGGATTTAATGAGTTTGACACAGACATGAGTATTGATACCTCAAAGGCATTCAAACCTCAGTACAGTTGAGATGTAATGGCTCAAGATGATACATCTTATGGGAATGGCACTCATAAGGTCAAATACATACAATATGGTTTTATGTATCAAACACATAACATGCTTGATCAAACCTTTATAGTTGGCTTGTCCAGTAATTAAAGCATACAAGTTGTGTTTGCTGAAGATTCAAATAAAACACACAAAAACAATCAAGGTTCTAATCATTGAATAATTTTCTTGTGGACATGGCCACAATCCAGAATTTGCTAAATATCCCAAAAATAACCTACCAATAAAACTATCAAGTAATTTTACTGAGAGCAATAAATGGCTTGGATGAACAAACACTTGCAATAAAACACACCTCGCTGGCTCCTTAAACTGTATCCTGTCTGTACCGAGGTTGTGTTCCTGATAAAAATGACTGTCAAATAAATGATTTGGAATCGCACTGGGGTTAAATACTTCAGCCACTCTGGAAGCGTGATTAGTCTGCGATAACGGCCAAGTAGAAGCGTTTTCATGTAATGTTTTGATAAAGCTTGCATTTGAGGCCAAAGTACTCAATGCCTAAACCATAAAACTAAATTCACTGGTGATGCGTAAGCATGATGTAATTTCATATTTTTTACAATTTGTCAAAATACCTTTGTTGGAACTTGGGAATTAATAAATCATGTGATTCCAAATAATTTCATGGGAAAAAGCCAAATATGATTTTATATCAAAGAGATATCTAATTGTCTGTATCTTCATCTGTATTTAACCATTCTCTGATTGGAATAATTTTCCAAAATGGTGTTTAATGTTGATAATATCTTTCATGGTGAACAAGTTCTATCATTTGTGATTTTGTTTAAAGTATAATTCTTGGCCGTTTTGAAGTTTCACCCTTGCCTGACAACAAAGCAGAAAATGCAAATTTTCATTAAAGGAAGAGTCCACCCTTTTGAAATCAGTGTCACACCAAAGATAATAATTCTCACTGAAGTGGGAACAAAGGGATGAGATCACATTTGTGTATGTTTTACCCACACTCATTTTGAGCATGATGCCATGAGTGTTACCGGAAATGAAATAACTCATTCAATTGCTAAACGTTTTGAATATTTAGAAAACTGTCTCCTGAAATTAGGCTAAATTTTGTAAAGTTTACACAATTTTATAGGCACTTTATTAACTTAAATATTCTTCCTTTTCCTGTTTAAACACCAAATCCTTCATGATTGACTGTAAGTGTTAGTTTTGAAATTAGTTAATGTTTATTCAGCTTAACTTTGTCTCAAGAAATACCTTGCATATTTTTGTAGCAAACACACTTTTAGTTCATTCTTTTGCTATCAGAATAACAAAGATTGACACTTAAATCAGCAAGAGGTCACTGTCTTGTTGTTTTAACGTTTCTTTCCATGTTGAAACATCTCCATCTTTATTCCTTTGTAGTTGCCTTTCACCTTTGTATTTGGCTATGATACTGGAGTTAGGCAAGGAGTGCTTTCATCCCTTATTTTCTTTCCTTTTCTGCAGATAATGAAAAGAAAACCTTTCCCTTGGTCAATAGGACAGTGGCAAATGAGTGCTTGAATGTTTATTTTACTTGTTACACATATTGATACTTTTTGTTATCATATAGATTTCAGCTGTCAAAATATATCGGATATGTTTTATCAACTCCCTTGAGTACACACGTACATTCAAGTTGTAAAATGTGATATAGCTTTCCCATTGATTTCGATTGACAGACATCAGAATACAATGATTGCTTTTTCAAGCATAACATAAATGGAATACTTTCAGTGGGTGATCAAACTGAATTAAACTAAAATTTGGATCTGTTATCTGTTTAGTGTTATAAATTTGTAAATGGACTCTGCTTTTAGTAGAGGTGTATGATTATCGAAATTGTTTTGTTGTTTTTATTTATTGCAAAATACTTTTATACTAATAACTGGTTGTCACAACCAAATTTGGAGCAAGATTAGTAACAAGGCAATTACTGTGTATTTACAGTGTTCTGTCTTTTGTTTCAGAATGTTCTGTGAAAAGCATTTTGTAGTGAAAATGTCTCAAAGGCTTCAGTTGGTTGTAAAGTTTTCTTTCAAAAAGTTCTGGAGTAAATGATGTGAAACATTTGATATGCAAGAGTGCACATGTTCCTATTTCAGAACAATATTCAATATGTGTGGCTTTAAAAAAATAAGAAAAGAACCCTGGGCAAAATGACATCATATAAGAAATCAAAAAGTGGGCATCAGGAAAGAGGTTATTTTTTTGCTTTTAAGCGATAATCCACTGTTTTGTTGTTGCCGTGATAATTTACATGATATATCTTCGGTTGCCATTATCATGCATGGTCACACATATTTCATGCAGAAAGGACAAATTTGAGACAGAATGAGATCGTTTCCTGTAAAAAGTTTCAGTGTGCAGTGGAGTGTGTTTCTGCCCGAAAATGTGAGAGTTTTTAAGAGTCATTTTAACATAATTGTTACTAGAAGTAGTTGAGAAAAATGACTCCCTAATGATCCATTTGCATGCATTATGTGGTAATTTACAATTTGCCGTGTGTCATGTTTACGATACAATGGAACAATATCAAACTATTTCTGAAATGGACCATTCATCTGTTGAGTTTTATATTTTTAAAAATGCATGATTATTGATTAAAAGTTAAATTTTTATATGACTCACTGGAACATTTCAATAACTTTTGATGTAATTAAGGAAAAAAAGAAGCTAGTTGTGTTTGGTATTGATGAAATTTGTTGTGAAAAAATAATCTTAACAACCTTTGGAGTCATTAGACAAAGAAAAAAAATCATATTTGATTGAGACATTATAATAGAATTAATCTCGTTTTACATTTTCATCAGTCTATATTCATCCATGAAAAGAATTCAGAAATGAGACATTTCCTGATAATAATGAGAGATTCCAGTAAAATAAGTGGCTTTTAGCTCAAAAAGATTCTGTCTCTATAACTGACCATGCAATGTAAACGTTCAAGCGATTAAAATGTCCTCTGGAGAGATATTTGAAAATAAGGATGACCAGTTTTATGTCATGATGGGGTTAATAACTGAGAGAAACATGATGTGAGTGATGTTTTTTTCCCACCACTCAGCAAGATTCCAGCTAAAATACAGCAGCCTGTAAATAAATGAGTCTGGGCCAGGTCATCCAGTGGTTGACAACATGTTAGTTGTCAGGGCACAATGACACTATCATCAGGTCACACGATGTAGCCAGCTGCTTATGACAAGCACATGGTAAGGGTTCCGGGTTGGACTAGGTCTCCAGTACTTAATGCTTGTACTGCCTCTGTGGTCCTGTGGTAGAGCATCTGCCTGGAGAGTGGCAGGTTGTTGGTTCGGTCCCTGGCGGAGTCATACTAAAAGATGATAAAAAATGGTACTTGTTGTTACTCTTCCTGGTGTTTGGTATTAAGGGGATAAACAAGGCCTGGTTGGCTCAGATTTGATATTCTGTGTCTAAAATGGGGACCCCATGTTAAACTGTGGTATGGTTTCTTTGTTGGCTTGGACTATAAAACTGCCATTAATCTGGACTAGCATACAGACACACACACATACATTGCAATATAAGTTAAATAATCTTGAAAGCGATTTTAAACCTCAACGCAACGCAACGCAGTGCAGCGCAGCTCAACTCAGCTCAGCTCAGCTCAGCTCAGCTCAGTATATCAGTATATCTGTATAAACATTTCAGGCTTTCGACATAAACCAGGAAATTTATCTTTCAACTCTGCTTGTTTCACCAAAATAATATTCTAATAAGAGCCCCCTATTTCTAATTATGAGATGGGTACTATGTGTGAAGGCCATTTCTGGTGTCCCCCACCGTGATATTGCTGGAATATTGCTAAAAGCGGCGTAAAACCATACTCACTCACTCACTCTAATTATAAGAGCGCCCTGGGCGCTTATTACGTCGAATATGGTAAAACAGCCAGTTATCCAGAAGTATAGATCAGGAATTAGCACACTTTTTGTCAGATTATTTTTTTATGATCAAAAGGAAAATGATATTTGAAAAATATAAGACATAATAAACAAAATAAATAAATAAACTTTGAAGGAATTTGTCATCTTTGTGAAACTCTGTGAAAATTTCAAATTCAGAAATGAAACAAAAATAACTTCACTATACTTTTTATTTTTTATTTTATTTAATTCAAACCGTTCTGTTTTCTAAATTTAATTTCTTTAAGAGAACATTTTGAATCAGTGTTTGCCATATGGTTATCCTAAAAGCAATTTCAGAATTATTTGACTCAATATCCATTTTGATCCATCTGCCATTAGGAGCGGCAATGTTGTATCCACAAATATTGCAAAGATTTGTGATCCAAATTTTGATGGAGCCATTGTGCTGAAATAGGATCATGTTCAAAATGGCTAAGACGGCATGCAATGTCACAGAACTGAATTCAAATGAAACCAATTTCTTGGAATTAATTTTAATAAGGTGCCTGGTGTCCATATTGTGCTGTGACTCATGATGCTGTATTTTACAATTAATGTGGTTTTTCTTTGTCACAATGTCTTTACAAGCAAAATATTTGCATTTTTTAAGCTGAGGACATTTCTTTATCAGTATGATGGTTTTTAATATTGTTTCAATTTTCTATTTCCGATTGACGAAAATACTTTTTAATTTCTCTGGCTCCAAATAAGCCTGAATCCAAGTCTGTGATGTATGCATAAATTTCATTAAATGAAATATTCGGAAATTGTTTTTGTTTTATTTCCATAATGTATTGGAATATCATCTCATATTTGCCTTTCATGCATTGAAGAAACTGTCGATATTGCACAGAAAATTACTTTGAGTACAATTAATGTCTGATTTTATTATGAACACACACAGAGAGAATTTCAATTAACAGCTGTTTTGAAGGCTTTGACAAGGAATTCATGCTGATATCATTGTTGTCATTATTTAAAAAAATATATGAATATTTCTTTGATTGATTGACTTAACTTTGATATTAAGGTTGAACTTTAATCTTTTGGGTTTTGTAAAAATATTTCAGTGAGTATAAATATTTATAGTTGTCTGGCAACTATGATTTGAGGTCAGAGTAACTTCCCTTTGCTATTTAAAGTTTGTTGTAATTGCCTCCCTTTGCTATTTTGAATAATATCTATGATTGCATGGTGATACGTCACAATATCAGCTCAGAAATATGCATATTTATTGATTGTTGTGGGGCTTTTACATCAACTGTAAGGCCTATGGCAATGAAATTCTAATTTCTTGTGGGTGTGGAAAATATTCACAACTTATCATGGCTTAGCTCACAAAATCAATGAAAAAGATCATTATCTGTCAACTGAGTACACAAATATTGCAGTGTGCATCAGATATTAGGAAATATTCAATGTTATGTAAAACGCGATGTAATTACAATGGAAAAGGTGCTTTTAGCATAGATATTGAAAATATTTCACATGTTAATGTGATAATATAAATGTTAACAATATACACTTCATTGTTCTCCTTGAGAGAACTGCCATAAGTTTGGAAACTTAAGTATGGCAAAATCAATGCTGCTTTCCCATCAACTTTATATTATTATACCTTCTAGCAGTTCTCTGGCTAAGACTTAAATGTCAAGAATTAAGCTCCATTTAAGGATCGGTTCTTCTGTAAATATTTACGCATCCCTATCACAAGCTCACAAATCTAATGCATTACTTTTTTAGCGACAAATTGGTAGCTGACTTTTGCCATTGGCCATCCCAGGAACTTAATTTCGGTCCATCTTTGATAACTCTTGTTCTTGATGTAGTTTTTCCAGGCGGAAAGTTTGTGATAACATCTGAGGGACCTTGTTATGTAGTTCATCACGATTTTCTGTTTCAGGTTGATGATTTCATTTTGATAACACTTAATCTACAGAACACACATTTGTTCATTCGGAAATAGTGATGAATTTTGTTTTAAGGAGTATTATGTTTGTTGGGTTAGGTTAATGATTAAGGGTTAGAGGTCCGCACTGTTTGTTTCCCTGAACGTCTGGTTCAAGAGTATGTCAGGGACATGTTTAATCATGCTGTTGAAGCTGCCGGTGCAGAGTTCTGAATGAGCACAGACATTAATTTTTTCTGTCTAACAGCAGAATATCAAATGGTAGGTCCTTTATGAGAATATACTTCTAAAATGTAATGATAAATAAAGAAACTGTCCACAGTGTGTTTTGATATGAAATATATCAACACAAATCGATGAAAGTTTATAACTCCGAGGCTTGGGAAGGAGTAATAAACTTTATCGATCAGTGTTGATATATTTCATATAAAAAAACACTTGCGTCAGGTTTTAATTATCATCCAACATGATACCAACTTTTTCAGTAAATAATCTTGAGTGTAAAAAGTACAGCTAACCAGCTTCAGTGGCTGAGAGATTAAAGATGTCATTTGATATGATGTCTCATTTAGGGAATGGGTAGGATCTATGGTCTTGGCTTAGGGATGTTTAAGTAGTGTAATGGTTAAAGTGTTTGCTTGCCATATGCTGAAGACTGTGTTCAATCCCCTGTTAAGATTCAGGTTAGAATCGGCCTTCAGCAACCCACAACAAATGGGATCCGATGAGACTCACTGACTTATGTCATTGTAACCCAACTGTGGAGATAAATGCTCATTTGTCAATCACTGGGTTAATTGTCAAGCCGATTATTTACAGGCTGTTATCATATAGCTGAAATATTTTTTAGTAAGGCATGAATGAATGAACAAAGGAACGAACGAACCAACGAACGAACCAACGAACGAACTTTTAATTAAGCACATGTGTATGATCCATGACACTCTATTTGTGTCCCAGTATGTATGTCACTGAAGGCGCCATACCATTCTAATCACGCTTCTCATTTTGGGGATTCAAGCTCGAATAGATCTGTGTAGTTTTAATATTCCAAACTTGCAAACAACACTCACCAAAAACATCCATTAAGGATACCAAGAACTTAATCAGTGAGTCCCTAATCCCTTAATCCCTGAAATCACCCAATCTACTAATCGTAAACAACTAATCACTGGTCCCCTCATTACATTCAGATCAGTACTTCTATAATCACGTATCACAAATCTCTGCAGATTAAATAAATGTATGCCAATAACCAAGGAAGCAATTTGTGTTGTAGTGATGTTATTTTGTTGAAAACATCGGTAAATTAGGATGTGATAGTGTTGTAATACCTTTCACTTCGATTATACAGTCTTCTATACAAATTCAAATGTATACTACTCAAAAGAATTTAAGGAATACTCAATTTTTTCATATGACTGTAGTGAGTGAGTGTGTGTTTTTTCACGCCGCTTATGGCAATATTGCAGCAATATTGCAGGGGGCACCAGAAATGGTCTTCACACATTGTACCCACATGGGGAGTCGAACCCTGGATTTCGGCATGAGGAGCAATGCTTTCACTACCAGGCTACCCCTCTGCCTCTATAACTATTGTTAATCTGTCATGTCATTACAGATGTATCATAAAAAACATCTTCTGAAATATGACAAATGAAAACTTCATTTTGAAATGTCTGAATATAAAATATAAATTTCAAACATTAAATAATACAAGCATATAAATAAATTCTGGTATATTTCAAATGTGTTGAATAGAATTGTGAAAAGCACTTCAAAGTGTATTTATTCAGTGCCAAAAGGTCTGATTTCTTTGATAACCTGTAAATGAGGTTATTGATCCGACTGGAGAAATGTCAACGCACCCAATTTCTGACCCAAATAAGCTGGCTACTAAGTACAATGGCTGTCCGTCTATCTTCCCAAAGTTTACCATTTCATAACACAGGCAATTGATTCACTTCAAAAGAAAATCGATCTCTTCCGAGATGGAGTGCCATTTGTTGTGATATACACAGATCATTTTTGGATCAGATTCAAGACTGAAGCCAATGACCATCTTTTCAGGGTTTTGTTCAAGCTTAGCACTTGCCCATGTAATCTTTTTTTCATGGAATCCCATTAAATTCTCTTTGGAGGAAAGTCTAGACATGGTAATTGGCCTACATCAGAATTCTTTGAATCAGCAATTACCAATTTAGCGTACCATGTATGACGGCAGTATATTAAAAATTGATAGGTTTTGGCTCAAGTGATGGGATCTGTGTCATCATGGGAGGACGATGCTCTTCCCTTGCACATGATGCAGAGTGTGTTGTGATGAGTGTCTGCAGCCCATCCACTGCTTCCAGAGATGAAGTATGAGAGCAGCTGTCGACTTCTTGAAACTTCAGATCCAGAGAGCGACTTGTCACTATACTTAGGCGTTTCATTTTTCATTTTTTATTAAATAAAAGAGGACAATATAAGTTGTAGCAGTCTGGTGGTGCATGGGGTTGTATGTGTCCCTTGTGAGGTTTTATATACCACGGGCCATACATGGGGTTTTATGTGTCCCTTGTGAGGTTTTATATACCACGGGCCATACATGGGGTTTTATGTGTCCCTTGTCAGGTTTTATATACCACGAGCCATACATTGGGTTTTATGTGTCCCTTGTGAGGTTTTATATACCACGAACCATACATGGGGTTTTATGTGTCCCTTGTGAGGTTTTATATACCACGGGCCATACATGGGGTTTTATGTGTCCCTTGTGAGGTTTTATATACCACGAGCCATACAGGGGGTTTTATGTGTCCCTTGTGAGGTTTTATATACCACGAGCCATAAATGGGGTTTTATGTGTCCCTTGTGAGGTTTTATATACCACGAGCCATACATGGGGTTGTATGTGTCCCTTGTGAGGTTTTATATACCACGAACCATACATGGGGTTGTATGTGTCCCTTGTGAGGTTTTATATACCACGAGCCATACATGGGGTTTTATGTGTCCCTTGTGAGGTTTTATATACCACGAGCCATACATGGGGTTGTATGTGTCCCTTGTGAGGTTTTATATACCACGAACCATACATGGGGTTGTATGTGTCCCTTGTGAGGTTATATATACCACGAGCCATACATGGGGTTGTATGTGTCCCTTGTGAGGTTTTATATACCACGAACCATACATGGGGTTTTATGTGTCCCTTGTGAGGTTTTATATACCACGGGCCATACATGGGGTTGTATGTGTCCCTTGTGAGGTTTTATATACCACAAGCCATACATGGGGTTGTATGTGTACCTTGTGAGGTTTTATATACCACGAGCCATACATGGGGTTTTATGTGTCCCTTGTGAGGTTTTATATACCACGAGCCATACATGGGGTTGTATGTGTCCCTTGTGAGGTTTTATATACCACGAGCCATACATGGGGTTTTATATGTACCTTGTGAGGTTTTATATACCACAAGCCATACATGGGGTTTTATGTGTCCCTTGTGAGGTTTTATATACCACGGATGGTGTTTTATGTGTCCCTTGTGAGGTTTTATATACCACGAGCCATACATGGGGTTTTATGCATCCCTAATGAGGGACACATAAAACCCCATGCAGTCCAAATTTTCTACCCGGATACCCAACCCCCTATTACCCAATGGGTACCCACTGCAGTTCCCAAGAGTTGGTCTGATTGGTAATTGTTTTACTGTAGCCTTGGCCAAAATTTATTTAGATACATATATCACACAATCAGATCATGAATTCTCTGAGGTTGACTGAAGCTTTATCCTCACTCAAACATACACAAGTCAAAAGGAATGTGTGCATCCTCAGAAAGAAATGCGAACATTAGAGACTTGTAGTGTAACCACTGAGCTATAGTGAGTTTTTGTCATTAAACAATATGTCACGTGACTAGCCATGGGTCAGGGTCGTCCTGTGGGTCCCCGGTCCTACTCAGGACCCACCCGACCCGAGTTACCCATCCCAGCCCTAGCTGATTGGCATGTTAATGTAGGATGTCTAAGATAAGCAAAATTGATATGAACTGTTTAATGGATGTTTTTAGTTCTTTAGATCAATGTTTTCTAAGTTCATGTCATTTGTTGATTAACTTGCCAGGACAGACACATATTTATAGGGGTTTTCAGATGATTTTTGTTTATTTTTCATGACACAAACAAATATAAATTAACAAGGTATTGATTTACAGATAAAACTTCATTGGAATAGCAAAGACAGTTTCATAGGATAGTGGTAAAATATATGTCTTCAGAATATTTTTCTGTATCATTTATCAGTATGAGACACTTTTAGAATCAAATTATTTTCATTTTAATACATTGCAAGATAATGGATCTCAGTTTTCAAATTGATATGTATGGCTTGTCAGTTCCAGGATCAAATATTCAGCCATTTTACCATAAAAGTTCAATATTTTTTATGCACGTATTGAGGCAATCATTAACAAAAATTGTAAGTTTAACAAACACCAAATATATGGTTCTAATTTTACTTTACAAAATCAATGAAGATTTATCTTATTTCAAACTAAAAGTTGGAAATAAATCTATTGTCAATATTAAAAGATTCAATATTGTTCTTTTTAACAAATCTCCAAAATATGTCTCCCATGTGAAATGAGTCAAAGTGAGAATGCCTCAAATATCAATTATGCTCATGAATCACAGATTATCAAATTAAAGGCATTGACACGAAAAGCAGCCTTTAAAAATATAATGAGTCCTCGTGAGAACTGTTTTCAGACCTTAAAAAAGTCTGAAAGGTATTTTCGAAAATGTTCCACCCAACCAGGAATACGTTGATGAACCCACGGCTTCTACTGTTGCGTCTCTTGGGGAAACTGCACGGATTTCTTGCCCAGGACGAAGATGCGGATAGACGCAACGTGAACCCTCTTATTTGGGCCCTCAAAGCCATGTTGTGAAAAGAAGTGAAGTGTTTCTTTGCTTCATGAGCGGCATAACACAATGCTAATTGTCAGGTCTTTTGTGGCAGGGGGAGGTCACGTGATGTAAAAAGTGCCATTGAAGCGAGATGTTTTCTGATTTTTCTTTTGTTCTGATACTGAGAACATGATTATGTTGTGTAAAATGTGAACTCGGCGAGAGAATCAATCATCTATGATTACTGTTTAAGTTCAGGGTTTGTAAGCATGTGATTACAGGGTTTTCGGGTTTTTTATTTCTAATATGAGTTGACTTGCTGGCCCATTTGATCAAATTTAGAGCTCTTAAGATTGTAGGGATTTGGCATGTCTGACTGCAGTGGAGCTTTTGTATGGGAATAGATGCAAGATAGGTAGGTCTCTGCCATGCTGAAGCTGTGAGTTTGAAAAGTGGAATGTGAGAAATAAATAGTCTTGCTACATTATAAAAGATTATTCAGAGGCAAGCAGGTATTTTTGGATCATCATTCCACAATATCCAGTTGAGAAAAAAGTACAAAACTCATTTGAGCTTTTTTAGTTTCCAGTGCATATTACAGTTTCAGTTATTGCACTCTGTAAGGTACATGTTCAAGGTCCCATGTGTAGAAGTTGAACTTAAAAGGGATTAGAAGTCTGTGTGAAGTAATAATGTTCTTGTTACTTTGTATCATTGTTTTGAGCAAAAATTCAATTGATTTGTTAACTGACTATTAATACATTTTTAAAATAGAAAATATAAAATATCAACATCAGAGAATAACCAGTCTCGATTATACACCGAAACAGATTCCATTGGGTTTAAAAGGCAAAATAGTGATGAAAATTATATATGAATGGAATGTATGAATATTAAAATCAGTGATGAAGGTCTGAGTAAGAATTGGTCTTCAGCAGCCCATTCTTGCTGTAAAAGGTGACCATGCTTGTCGTAAGAGGTGACTGACGGGATCAGATGGTCAGGCTTGCTGACTTGGTTGATGCATGTCATCGTATCACAATTGCATAGATGGATGCTCATGATATCAATCACTGGATTGCCTAACCCGAATATTTACAGATTGAATATATAGGTAGAATATTGCTCAGTCCAGCTTTAAACAACAAACAAACACAAATAGGTTACCCTACTGGTTGCACCCTTCTCTTCCCAATTTGCATAAAATAGTACATAGTTTTACATAATGTGCATTTAATATTGTCCCATTGTAGGTCCAGTGTACTTACAGTTTGTAAACTTCCATAAAGATTTGTTTTCCCATATCTTAAATTATGTATCTCCCATGGGCCAACATGTCATACCGTGTCCTTTAGTCTCAAAATAACCTATCAATGTCTAGTAGGATGATATGGCTGAATTATTACCAACTATAACATGAAAGCCCATTCTCTCTCTCACGCATCACGTCAGGAATTCTATTTTATTGATACATGTATTTAAAGAGTAGATTGCGATAGTGAATACATACAGAGTGTAGGGCAAGCTGGTACATGTGACAAAATGACGGGTGATTGATCAAAGAAATGTATTGGTTTTTTAACAAAAAAGAATAATACGGGGATTAACCGAGGATTAGCGATCTTAAAACTTTCATGTCTCTTACACATTGGCATAAATCACTTTCCTTGCTGCCATTGTCAACATGTCATCAAGTGTTGGTATCATGTAATAAACATGGCCGTGATGACGTTGGTTCTGTCAGATTGTCGCGTACAAAGAACTTGATGATGGCTGATCATGTAACTAGTTATGCTTCCCTGAAGCAAACAGAATGGTAATTTGACCATGGCATGAGACATTGGTGCCAACTTTGGTAGATCCATGAAGCATGGCATTAGTACAGGTTCTTGCGTCCTATGAGTCACTCATGTTGTAACACAAATAATATTGATGTATTTTCACAACTTAGGCCCATATTTCATCGTTATTAGCATTTTTTGTTCTGGTGATATTGATGACCCCTGCTGATGTACCGACATGATGAATGCTAGGGCAGTCTTTTTTTTTAAATGGTTTGTTTGGCTAGACTGATGACATTTATTCTCGTGATTCATTTTCATGCGGTTGTGGTTGTCTGATCGTGTCGCTGGCATTGTCATTCTACTTTTTAAAATTTATAAAAATAATATAGAATAGATATCTCTGCCTAAAGCAGAGTCGATTGTAACATTCTGACTACATCATGAGCATGTGTTATTAGTTGTTATTTAATGTTTTTTTCTGGTCTTCTGTATCAACTTCTCCAGAATCAATTCAACATTTAGCTTTTGCAATGGCACAAGTGAAAACAATCTACACATTCCTGCTTTCTATAATCTAAAATTATTGTCATATTTTTTTATGTGGCATTAAACAACAGACAAAAAACATTCAGTGTAATGATATGGCCTATGACCTGCATTAGTTAACCACCTTGTGAGTGAGTGAGTAGGTATGGTTTTAAGCCGCTTTTAGCAATATTCCAGCAATATCATGGCGGGGGACACCAGAAAAATGCTTCACACATTGTACCCATGTCGAGAATCGAACCCGGGTATTCGGTGTGATGAGCAAACGCTTTAACCACTAGGCTACCCCACCGCCCCTGCCCTGTGATATAATTGAGATATTGTTCACAGTCTCCACTCGACTTTCAGAATGATTTGGTGTGGGTCAAAATGTCCAAGGTTGATTCCATGTGTAGATGAAGCCCAAATTATTTGTCATCATTTAACTCTTGCCTCCTGATGAAGAACAAAATAATTTGGCGTAAAAGAAATTCAGATTTATAGTACAAACATATTCATAGCATTTCACTCAAGGAGACATGTTGTCTGTCCTAATCAAGGTATGTGGCAATAACACCACAGCAGTTAAAAAAACTTTTGTTTTATGTGACATAGTGTTTAACATTTGCCAGAACGCTATTACCCATCAGTTGTCAAACATTGATGTATATTCTTTCATTTTTCATATAATCATTTGGTTTGCATGCCATTAAGATGAGGTGCAAATATATGAGACAGACATGCAAATAAAATGTCATTTTCTTTTCCAGCCAATGAAAAGATCAAAGACATTAAGACAAAACCAAAGAATTCTGCTCAAATGGTAAGTTATTTTTGCTTTCCTATTATACTTCAGAACATGGATGCTTTCTTCCAGGAATTTGTTTTTCAGAACATATTGCCACAGAATTTCAGATCTGTGAGTGGAATAAGCAAGGGGCATAAGCTTTGACAGCTTTCAAAGACCAAGAGGAAATTTCTTCAAAACAGCCTTTTCAAACAGAGTCTTTACTTCAGAGTCATATCGGTGCTTTCACTGTGTGGTAAATCTATGTGAAAGTATGCACTGGCACCAGCCCCCTGAATACATATAAGCCTCACAGAAGATGGGTATACTACCATATTTTCTTGAGTATAGTGCACACCCACGTATAATGCGCACCCCCTCTAGCGGATTCAGTATTTTGAAAAAAAAAATTGAATGTCAAGCGCAGAAAAAAATTACACCGTAGATCTACACCTTCAGCGAATTCCGGTAAACGAACGGGTGATGAGAAACTTGGTCAGTACAAATTCGAAAATTGAGATAAAAAAATCACCAGACATGTTTATTTACCGTTTAAATTGTATTTTTTGCTCTGCTAAGTATTGTTTTACATCCAGGGATTAAGATTACCTTGTGTATTTGCTCGTAAACTAAGCCAGAAACAGCAATCAGCTGTACACATGTTTACTTGGAATCTACCGGTGATTCGGTCAAGACACACACAATGATATAATTTTACAGGATTTTAATGCAAGGATTGGCAAAAATTGTATCTGAAACTATTTTTTTTATCAGGAATAATATATCCCAATATCTTGTTAATTTTGTTGCAGCTTTTACTAAACATATTTTAGATAATAATAACCCTAAGCGAAGCAGCTGATCGCTATTGCCGGTTATATACCGGTACTACTATTGTAAGCCAATGTTGAAAAATGGTCTTACTGCTATGATGGTGCCAGTCTTCTAGTAGTATTACAAGAAGTTGTATAATTCAATCTTTATTCAGCATGATCACAGTGCTTTGGGTCTTAAACTGTTTTGACAATTTCAAGTTTAATGTTATTAATAAATATCGCAAAGTAGCATTATCCAATAATTGCCCCCTAAGCCAGAGGTCATTATTTTGACATGGCAAGTCACAAGGTCGAAAAACACCAGTACAAGTTATGCAAATGACACATGTCCAACACCATTTAATTAAATGGACACGTTCCGCATAATCCCCAGTGTCAGCTAATATTAGTGGTGTCTCTTATTGTGGGCTGGTATTGGATTAAGTGAGTATGATGCTGTCAAGTGAAACTGACAGTGACATAATTGATACAAAACTTGACATCAGAACTGACATCAGAAAAAATGTCATATTTTTAGCTCACCTGAATTTAGGAATAGGAAGAAGCCATATATCACAATGAGCTGATCTATGCTCTAGAACAGACAAACATCTGAAATACGAACCTATCGGTTCATTCAGTTGGGGTTTGAAACTACACCAAAGCAGCCAGCACAAAAAATTGGAAGTGATTTTTGAAACCAACCAGGTTATGAATGTAAACCACCTAATCAATTTAAATACAAGTATATAAAGCACCTATACTGATGGGAAATAATAAGGGAACATATAATAATATGGCTAGTCCTGCACCATGACCGTGGAATATATTTATTTTATGAAAAAAATATATCTGGAAACGCATACAAAAGCAAGTCTAGCCAGCCCTAGCTAGCTCTATTCCACATATTTTATTTTTAGAAGTCAAGAAGGATATTGTGTAATATAAGATTTCAGAGACTAAATGTTAGTTTATAATATAGCAGCAGAATTAATATGGATGTTTCATATCTGATGTGCATCAGTGGATCCAGAGTCCTTGCTTTTTACAAGATGCTTTGTGTGGTCTGCATCAGATCTCATAACATGTAAATGCAGGAAATGTTTATGTACGACAGATATATTTTTCCAGAATTTAATTGCCCATAATTAAGGATGCATATAACACACGAGAGCGTATTATACGCGTATAAATAAGTCTTGTGTACATTGATCAATCGGAAGGGGTGCCAATTGGGATTGTTCACTAGCCAATATATTAGCAAATATTGCCGTGGGCGCTTATTAGAGCGGGGAGCTTATTACGTCGAATACAGTATATTATTTATGATTATCATAATATATATAGGCAATACAGTTTTGTGTTTCTTTTCTTTTCAAGGGTCATTTTCAAGAAATGTGTTGTTAAGAACTCCTGACTTTGTGATACAATATGGTGTGGTATACTAGATGAAATGTGACACATCAATAACCTGAGAAATATGCCATTCTCATATAACATCACATGTAAAAAATGCTATCAACATGCATGAAGAAATCTAGCTTCCAATAAGCAAAATGAATAACCATAAAGATGATATGATATTCTGGTCATGTAAAAGTGCTTTTTTCTCTGGCAATGGAGAGAGAGAGCAAAATGTACTTTTCTGCTTATTAGACAAGTTTCTTATTTATTAGACAATAGTGTACGTTATTTACATGAAGTGTTTTCAAACTTCATCTTTCATTTTTCTTATCAAGAAGATGTATAATGGATAAAGAATGGTCCATGATGGAAGCGCTGCAACTTCAAAATGGAATTTCTTAAAAATACTTTTTTGAAGTGATATAGTGGCATATTTTCTTATCTTTTGATCTTTTGAGGTAATAAGTGTCACAGGAATTGTATTTATTGTAAATTCCTGTTTTTGATATTTGTTTTGAAGAGATATTTTGGAACAGATGTCATTCAAAGGAAAATTGTAGTCTCTTTTACATAAATAAATATTTAAAGACGTCCATGTCAAAATGATATATTCTGTTCTGGGTTTTACTGTTAAACGATATGAAACCTGCAACATATCAAAATTGTTTAAATAAGCATCCCACAGCCTTCTGACTATAGTATTTGAGGTCCTTAGATAGAGGGGCGGTCGGGTAGCCTAGTGGTTAAAGCGTTCGCTCGTCACGCCGAAGACCCGGGTTCGATTCCCGACATGGGTACAATGTGTGAAGCCCATTTCTGGTGTCCCCCGCCATGATATTGCTGGAATATTGCTAAAAGCGGCGTAAAACCATACTCACTCACTCCTTAGATAGAAGCATACAGATATACTCAACAGCAAAAGTAACTGATCATGTGTGTATGTTATTGACAACTGAAATGATGGAAAATTTAAATGAACAACAAAAGTCTACGGAAAAGGTATGGGTCCATTCCATCCCACTTTAGTGTAAGTAAACACCAGCTGTACACTTCAAATCTACTGAAAATAAGTGAGGGGGTTCACAAAAATCACAACTTGATAAAAAACATGATCACATTTATGGAATTTTTGAATTATTGAGATGATCAACAGCTATAACATATTCACACCTGTATGTACTACTACTACTGCTGCTGCTGCTGCTGCTGCTGCTGCTGCTACTACTACTGCTACTACTGCTGCTGCTGCTGCTACTACTGCTACTACTGCTGCTGCTGCTACTACAACTACTACTAGTACTATTACTACTACTACTACTGCTGCTACTATTATTACTGCTACTACTACTACTACTGCTGCTACTACTACTACTACTACTACTGCTGCTACTACTGCTACTACTACTGCTATTACTGCTACTACTACTGCTATTACTGCTACTACTACTACTGCTGCTGCTACTATTACTACTACTACTACTAGTACTATTACTACTACCGCTGCTGCTGCCACTATTACTACTACTACTACTACTTCTAATAAAAAGGGGAAGATATGAGAGCATTTGGTGCTCTGTTTAAATAAAACAGCTGATACATTAAATCAAGCTTCAGTGTTGAACTCGTTACGACATGTGTCTCTTAATTGATAGTTTAAACATATTGTGGCAACAATTTCTTTATTAGCTAATGGGGGGTTTATTTAAAAGTAAAACATCATGATTACTTCAGCAGATATTTTGTCAATTAACATGTTATAAATATCTGTTCATAGGTGCATTTCATTTTCACTTCCGGAATACGTGATTTTTAACGACGAAAATTCCCAAACATCAAAATTACAATAATTTTTAAATGTAAATATGAAATTACTTTCATGTCTAGTTCATTTAAATTTCAATAAATATATATTCAGTATATCAATAGTTGAATATTTAACTTGAATAAATTGTGTAAGTCTTTATCTTTGAAGTTAAATTCAAAATTGTTATGTTTAGTTTAAAATTCTTGTCACTTTTTTTTAGGAGTCTGAAAAGCATCCGTTTTACAAAACTTTCCCAGTGTTTAAGTCCTGTAAATGAAACGAAACTCCATTGGCCCACTCCCTCAGGAAATTAATACCCAATTTCCTTTGCAATCAATAACCCCTCCCCTGACAGAATGGATTGCCCTATTGCACCCTCCCCCTTCATGTTGAAATGGAACATGCTGGGTTGCCAATGAAAACCATCAGCTTAGAAGACAGAAAAGAATGGCGAGGAAACAAATTTATCAGTGTGAAACTCATGGGTCATCAGGAAATTCTCCCCAGCATCTGTAGTGTGCAGATGTGTGTTAAGATACTTATCTGCATAGGTATTCTCATGACAGCGCATGTGCATGTGTGGTGAGAGTGTACGTGGGATCGGCCCTGTGTGAAGTTTGCAGGAGTACACGTGCATTCTGTTTTGCTAACTTGGGATTGTTTTGGTCCTGGAGTTAATTTGAACAAGTTTGGATTATTTTAAAGGATTTTTTGTTGCCGAAGGTTAAATATTTTAGGTGAGTATTGTTTCATATATATAATTCAAGAGATGTCAATCTTGAAATCTAAATCTAAATGGTAAAATATTTGTACAAGTTCAATGAATTATTTTGTGAATATTCTGATTTTTCTCGCAGTTTTTGTGCTGAAGAGAGCCACAAAAACTTTGATGGTTTATTCTGTTAATATGCTTCTGATCCATTCAAGGAATTATAATTCATTCATTCCCAGACATAAGAGGCCACTATTAGATCATGTAGAAACCATGGTAAAGTTTAAAGTGCCAACACACCAGCCTTGCCTCTCCTATGATAGTGGCCATGTTTACAGAGACAATATACAAAACTTTGACTGTAACAGAACACTGGCCCCGATTCCCACCGGGGTAATAGCTGAGGGTGGGGCCAGCGAGGAACAGAGGCAGAGGGCTGTGCAGGAGGGGAGGGTCGCTCCGGGATAAAGAAGGGATACAATGGGTACAAGTGTAGGGGGACTAATGATGAAAAAGGGAAGCTGAAGAGACAGTAGTGGGCTATTGTCTCGGGCTAAGTGGTTGGGGTTGTTGATGTAAGAAAAGCTGGTGAGATACTTGAGAGGAGTTGGTAAGATGATGACAGAGGTTTGTTGATCAGGGTTTTCTGGTTATGGCTTATGGGGTAGGGTGCTCTGTGAAAATTTTGAGAATTGCTGGCTGTTAATTGATAAGTGGGAGGTATAATGGCATTATGGTTTAAGAGAACTGACTGGGGTGTGTTTATAGGTATGAAGTTGCAGATCATTGTTGGGGTAGAGAATTGGAAAGGATAACCACCTTGGTATGGGCAAGTTGAATGAAATGAGCTGGGCAAGGTTGCAATTTTTTGTTGTTGTTACTTATTCATGTTAATAAAGATGCTACAGTATGAAGTTGCAGATCATTGTTGGGGTAGAGAATTGGAAAGAATAACCACCTTGGTATGGGCAAGTTGAATGAAATGAGCTGGGCAAGGTTGCAATTTTTATTTTTTGGTTACTTATTCGTGTCAATAAAGATACTACAGTTTGACAGTGATACAGAGTTGGCAAGGGTGGGAGACAGGTGAGTTAGAAGGGATAAAGTGATGATTGGATGAAGTGCAGGATGAAGGTGAGATGGGTGAGAGAACTGACTGAGTGTGGGTGAGTTGGGTGAGGTTCTGGGCGGGAGGGGGTGGTTGAGATCATGTCTGGTGGTTGGGTGAGATAGGTTTGTGTATGGGGGTTGAGGTTAGATGATGGAGACATGGGTGGTTGAGAGTATATAGAGGGAAAGGTTGCCGGGGTTGCAGAAATGGAAGTTCATGGTTGAGATGAAGGACATGTGACACAGTTTTGGGGTTTCCATGGCTATTACAAAATAAGTCAGGATATTGGGAAAGGTAACCCTTGCAAGGATGAGATTTAGGTAATGTTGGTAGTTATGGTGGGGGTTGGGAGGGGTGACCTTGCAAAGATGGGATGCAATAAAAGGTTTTGGATTCAATCTGGCTAGGTGGGTAGAGGACCAAAAAGAAGAAGGGAGCACTTGCAAGGATGAAAGATGAAAGAGGGGTTGAGTGGGGGAGGGTGACCTTGCAAAGATGGGATGCAGTAAAAGGTATTGGATTCAGTCTGGCTAGGTGGGTAGAGGACCAATAACAGGAAGGGAGAACTTGCAAGAATGAAGATGAAAAAAGTGTAGATGAGTTTGGGAGGGAGCATCCATGAGACGTGTCCAATTGCACAGGATGAAGACAGGATAGATCTTTCTGAGCCAGCTAAAGACAAAATACTCCAAGGCTTATCCCTCATGGTCAGTTGTGGGGCAGCATCTGTCTGTACTTATCATGCCCACATGGAGATTTTGTCAGGACAAGATGAGCCAGAAGCCGCCATTGCTGACCATAATGGTGGCACTACTATTGATGTCAAGATACTGCCAATTTAGCTCTTATCATGTGATGTAACAGGTTGATAAATCAGCACAGATTTCATAATGGTTTATTGCATTACCCCGGTAATATGTGCCAGTTAATCTGAAAGCAAATCTGGTTCTAGACCCTTTGAAATAGATGAGTGTCAATCAAAGAATTATGGCCTATCATTTGAAACACAGTTGTCAAAGGCGGGGCCCACCTGGGCCCAATTTGTTTGAAACTTGAGTCCTTCTTTCCTCATCTCATGCTGGGATCAGAAGTGTGGGTAGATTAGTGATTTCCTTATCAATTTCAAATCAGAAAGTGATGTTTACTTTTAATTCAAGATTTAACTTGTTGATTCATTCGCAGCATTGAAAATGGTTAAGATTGAAATCATAATATGCTGAAATTGTTATCTGTTCCAAATTGCTAAATTAACTTTGTCATGAAGAAAGAAAGTTCTCAAGATAATAGTTTTTGAAGCTGTGTACAGAAACTCAATATAGTCAACTACGGTTATAACAAACTCAAATGGACCACTAATTTTAGTTTGTTATAACCGTAATTCGTTATAAGCATATATACAACATTTATACAGCAAATGACTGGGACCAAAAATTTAGTTTGTAATATCCGTGAGTTCATTATAAGCGTGTTCATTATAAACCTATTTTTCTATATATAATTAAGCAATATGTCCGAAGGCCATTCTGGTAGATATATGTGATATTATGCCCTTAAGGTAACAAACACATCGTGGATATAATTTGTGCATGCTTTCATAGTTGATTGATATTTATGCATGGTTGAAATTATTACCATAAATTGATATATGCAAATTTTGAATTGATGAGTCATAAAGCGCTCTAATTATTGCTCGTCAGTTTCTCACATTAAGCGTCAGCTGGCATGTCTCGTCAGACTTAATTCTTGGAGGACATGATTATTTAATGTGATATTTCATTCAACCATTGCTTTGATCACTGTCTGTTTAAACAAAAAAATCATTAATATGGACGACACTTTGCAGTTTAGCTCACCTGACTAAATCTCGTTAATACACCTGTCAATCGTTGAAGTGAAACATGCATCTTTAGTCATAATTGATTCCAATTCCAAATGAAATCTATAACCAACATGCATGTTGAATATGAAACGATATCACGTTGATATCAGGCTATCACGTTCACAAGGACAACAATACAACCTTTGTTCGCTGATGATATCATTGTAGGGTTGCGGACATAAATCTCCCAGAGGATTATGGGTACTGCTCTGATGACAACAGGTTCATGATGCTGAGTGAAATTTATTGCTATTGATTTGTGATTGACTGAAATTAACAATTCTTTTTGCAAGAGACCTGTGGATGCATCCAGTGGGTTTTTTGCAATGTGATTTGATGAGGCGTTATGTTAGGATGCTGTGTGGGTGGCCAGACCCAATGTGCCAGGGGATATAATTTTATCATAAAAAATATATATACTGTTATGAGATTTATGGTTGAGTTTGGCCATGATGAATTGATTCGGAGATGGCGATGATGGCTTTGAGAAATGGACGTGTTCCAGCTTGAAAAAAATTGATAATAACAAGACAGAGACATACATGCTTATGTTAGAGTCAGATTTTGCTCTTAGCAGAGATTTCTCATGACTCAATGAGAAGATTTCTTATGATTATGGAAAAGTTTTTTGTTGCGTTTATTTTTTTAAAAAGGAAATAAATAAAAAATGAATACACTCTGGTATTTTCTTTGATATTTTTCATAATGTCTTGTAGATTATTTGATATCTTGATAAGAAAGGTTATTTGAAAAAAAGGTAATTGATAGCCAGATTATGTTAATGTGTAGACTATGCACAGGTAAAACCTGGCTGGGGTAGTGTGTGCTGGCTGGGGTAGTGTGTGTTTTTACCCAATGGGTTTAACTAATTCTGAATGTAACGTATGCTCAGTGTTCAAGGCTTGATGACAGGAGTTAACCTTAGTGGTTGAACCATTCTATTCATACAGCAGAGACTAGGTTTGATTCTCTGTATTGTACAGCATGCTTGTGATTGCTGAATAAATTGCAAGAAGTTACTTAAATTTTCACTCACTCACTTATGTATGGTATGACTGAGGGGTGTTTTATACCAAAATGCCTGAATATTAAAATTTAGCTAACATCGGCTTGAAAAGTTTGAAAATATGTTAAGTATGTCTGTCGCTCTTGTGATGGCAGGATAAACCTGGCTGTGTGCATTAACATGAATGAAATGTTTACTTAAATGAGTAAATTAGCAATATTCCAGCAATATCACTGCGGTGGACAGCAGAAATGGGCTTCACACATTGTACCCATGTCAGGAATCGAACTCAGGTCTTCAGCATGACGAGCACGTGCTTTAACCACTAGGCTACCCGACCGCACCTTATTTGCTTAAAGTATGCTTCATCCCATTACCAGTACTAACTATTTGATGATTGTAATGACATGTTCTACTAGACTGAGTACTGTCATTGCGAAAATCGGCAATAATTAACTCATGTTGTGAAACATGTAGAACAACTGAAAGTGTTGAAATTAAAATGCATGATACATTTTTTTCATTTTAAAATATAATTTTTATGATTACTGTATTTGATGCAATAAGCGCTCAGGGTGCTCTCAAAATTAGAAATAGGGGGCTCTTATTATCTTATTGTCAAACCAGCTGACACGGTAAAACAATCAACATCCGTGAGTAGAGAGCCGGAAGTACCGGTAAGCATTTGCATATTGCACATGTGACCTAACATGTGATAACCGGTGAAGCTGAAATCAATTCCCGCTGTTTTTACAGTTGTATTAACAAGTGTTGGAGACGGTGTGTACATGTGATTGTGGAATAAACACGCTGAATGTGAAGCAAACATAAGCCTAGTTAGTTACAACATAGTTAATTGGCGATTAAATTACTCACCATTGTCTCTTATATGTTATGACTTCATAAATGAATTTTATTTTCCGGGCACCAATTTGGTGTCGTACCGTGTAAACACAAAATGGCGACGTGTGCTGGAGTTACACACGCGACCTATCATTGTAGAAAAAAACAACGCAAGATAAACATATTTTTATTGCATATATAAGGTTTGTGTGCGCACTTGCGATGTGCTTCATTCCAGGTCGCCTTATACACAGAGTATAGGATTTTGGGTTGATTTTGAAGGCGTGTACAGGGGGGTCGTCTTATACGTGGGGTCGCCTTATACACAGCGATATACGGTAGATGATAAAATAAAGGGATAGAAATTTGCCAATTTAAAATATTTGAATACAGTTTAAAGTTTTACTTCATTTAGACAATGGAAGCATACAAAGGTTTTACAGGATGAAACCCATATGCCTTAACAAGTTGAAATACAGCTGTAGCACATAAAACCTGTCCATTCTAATTATTATAATGGCAGATGATTTGATGAATTTGAAATAGTACAAAATCATCTTGCTACTTGAGATTCAGGACATTAAAACAGGATGTTAGAAATAGTTGTATGTGCATAAAATCATGATGTCAATGTTGGTTATGTCTTTTGCAATCACTGAATCAATCAACAATAAATATTTATTAGAAAAATACTTACCAAAAGACCACTATTATATTGTGCAACTGATGAGAAATCTCACATGTAAATATTATGCGTTTTTAATGTGTCTTTTTATGATTGCTGAAGGAAACTATATCTCCAATTCATTCCATTTCTTTGTTAAATATTGTTTGAAACCGTTCAGCCCAACTTTTGTATTGTTCAACAACTGACAGTGATTTCTGGCCAAAATAAGAGCTTTCATGCATAAAAATCAATCATGTCATTATATTTCAATTTAAGTGCAAATTGATACTAAATCCCTGCTATTATCTTTTCAAAACGGAAGACATCAAATTTGAAAATTTCCTTATCTTTTCACCTGGTAGGAAAATTACCTGTCTAATTCATGGTTTTCAAGGATTCATATTCGGTGTAATCAATTCTGAATGCCAATTATTGTCACCAGAATATTTGCATAAACATCTCTCTGGGTTGAGGTACTTTTTGTGAGCAAATATTCATTGATCCGATGACTATGGTTGTGTCATTAAGATAGCAACGAAATAGAATTGATTTCATGTATATACAAAGGGGAGGTAATTTAGGGGCTTTGTTTTCACCGAAATTTACTGTTGGCCCCCAGGCTGTGGGATATTGAAAAGATTGCACCTGAAATTAAATTGTGTACTTGAATGAATCTTATTTGAGTTTGAAAATTGAATTAATTTTCTAAAGCTATCATTTATTTTTGAATTTGAATTTCATTTGAATTAATTCGATTTATTATGATGGATGGATTTGGATTGACATTTTGGGGATGAATGATATGGATTTTCACTTAAAAAGGTCATGAAAGATCATTTTTTTCTCCTAGGCATGTATCAAGGGAATGAAATCATTCCTTTATGCTAGAATGAGTGTTAAACTAAACAGATAGAAATGTTTGTATGTCCTGAATACTGTTCATTGAATAATTGTAATATTTGTGTAATGATGCATTGATGAATAAGGATTGCAGTCGTTATGGGCGATGGTTATGATGATGATGATGGCAGTTGTGATGATTACAATAATCATAATGATGATGTTGGTGGTAGTGTTGACAATAATGATGATGATGATGATGTAATGGTTGTGATGACAATGATGATGTTGATGATGATGATGATGATGATGATGATGATGGTGGTGGTGGTGATGTAATGGTTGTGATGATGATGACGATGATGGTGATGATGATGATGATGATGATGATGTAATGGTTGTGATGACAATGATGATGGTGATGGTGATGATGATGGTGATGGTGATGTAATGGTTGTGATGACAATGATGATGATGATGATGATGATGGGGATTCTAAACCACAGTCCTGTTCAATGAATACAACAATATTCTTTCCATCAGTGACATCCGATCCCGCTTATGAATCACAGCACATGTAAACATGGTCATTATCGGCTATATCCCTCTGGTCAATATTGGCTATCCCTCTCCGGCCTATCACAGTGGTCAGCCATGACATGTGGTCGGTCCACAGTGAACGTAGCATGTGCCACCAGCAGCTTTATTCCCTGGATGAGTGATAGTAACCAATTTGTTGAAGAGGGATATAAATTGATAGTCGAAGAAAGGAATTGATCCATGGTTACCGTGTTTACATTTCAACATTTGCTCTCTCAAGTGACTCTTATGGCCTCATAAGTTCTTTTGTTGGAAAATGGCATTGTGGGTTTGTCAGGGAGGGAGTTGTTCATTTGAGAAGGGGGGGGGGGGGGGGGTGTACAAAACTGCCACAACACTGGTCTGTTTGTGCTAGCCAGGGCAGAACTGAAGACAGAGGGAGTGAGGTTATTGTAGAAACTAGGGTAGAAGCTATTTGTGTTTGGATGGAGGGACAGCTTTGTGATTGTCCTGATTTGGCATCCGCTGCTGGGCAAAACTGGGCAAAAGTGTATGATGCTCAATCGATTACATCTTTGAAATGTATGAAATTCAGAGAATAAAGAAAATATCAATGAATTATTATTTCAGATTATCTTATGTAGTTTTCCATCCCTGAAAAAGAAAGTACAAATAAAATTATAAAAATGCTCAAACACTAATTTTGTATCATTTCATTAAAAAACATTTTTTTAATAAAAATAAAAATTTGTAACATGAAAGATTAAGGCAAATTGTTAGTATTATTAACAATAAAATAAAATAAATTATTCCATGAATGTTTAAGGCATATTAACAACATGGGTGCCTTTTTGAAACAGTTAACACCAAAAAAAGAAAACATCTGCAGTATCAAGTTACACGTACCTAACAGCGTGTGTAGAATACTTATTCATGTATGAATCATTCCCAGTCAAGCATAACTATTGAAACTGATCACCAGGGAGTAATTATTCACACTGAACTCGTCATTATCATGTTCAGGTTGCACAAAGTGAAGAAGTACTATAGGAACACCCGACAGAAAGTCTCGTCGATTGCGCGTTGGCATGTAAAATGGCCACCAACAAAAAAATGTTATTGTGTTCTCATTTGTCAATTTCTTATCAATTAACAATGAAATGATAAAAAAATTGAGTTATCTTTATGTATGGACGGACCACCCACAATGTAAGATAGAAAGGCAATGTCCATTGTTGTCTATTTCGCTATTGACGTTGGTCATGGCACCACAAATTCAGTAACAATGTATGAATATTGAAAATTTTCCACATTATCTTTTTATCAGCATGAGAAAATTAAGACAATATGATCACTGTAGCATTAAATCATATTGACATGATATTCAAAATTGTTATAGATTTCATCTGAAGTTAAACAGAGAAATTTGTTCTGGTGAATTTACATCCTTTTCTGAGACAGCCATTATCTTTTAGTGTTAAGGAGATGGCAAATGGAAGATCAGAGGATCAATTCTGTAAGTAAATAATCCATTTCTATGGTGCAATGGGCATGAAAAAGAATTCATCCGCGCTAGTGTCGAAGATGGATAGTGAAATAGACAATCTGATTTGATGTGTGCAAAATGAAATGCACGTCAAACAGAGTGCATGGCATTTTATCAATTTTGTGATTATCCCCAATGATTCTGACAGGGACTCTTGCCTCTCACTGTAATGATTCTTTACAGAGCATAAAACCATTTGAAAAATACAGCTGTGCGTATGATATTGACGTGTGTCGTACATTTCAATGAAAGGGATAGATTTCCACCTTATGGTACACCGGATCAGATTGTCACAAATGTCACTGTGTTTATTCTGTGTCTCAAAGCACTCCTGTGGGTATTCTAAGGTACAACTATGAACAAAGGAATTTAAGCATACACAGATAGTGTGAGTTACTACCAGGTTTCCCTGGGTAGAGAATAAATCTTACAGTAACCCATGCTTGCTGGAGAGGCGACTATGCTTGTCATAAGAGGCAACTAATGGGATCAGGTGGTCAGGCTCTGTGACTTGGTTGATGCATGTTATCGTACCCCAATTGTGTGATGCTCATGATGTCAATCACTGGACTGTCTGGTCCAGACTCAATTATTTACAGACCGCCATCATATAGCTGGAATATTGCTGAGTGCAGCGTTAAACATCAACCAAACAAACAAACAAACAAACAAACAAACAAACAAACAAACATTCTACGTGGTTTCAGCAGGTTGTAGGTTTGAAGCTGAGATTTGACGTGATTGTGATCCTTGTATGTCAGTGAGAACAGCCCTGCTTGTGTTTTGCTTCTGAAACATCTACGACTACCTTTCCTCCATATTTATTTCACACTATTTAGTGAGTGAGTGAGTGAGTATGGTTTTACGCCGCTTTTAGCAATATTCCAGCAATATCACGGCAGGGGACACCAGAAATGGGCTTCACACATTGTACCTATGTCGGGAATCGAACACGTGTCTTTGGCGTGACGAGCGAACTCTTTAACCACTAGGCTACCCGACCGCCCCAAGACTATTTAGTAAATGAAATATAAAATGTCAATGCCAGAGAATAACCAGTCTTGATTTCCACTGAAACAGATTCCACTGGGTGAAAAAGTCAAAATAATGGTGATTGGCATAATTCTTACCCACCACTCACTCACATAAACACTGCAGTACTCCTGTGTTTCACCAAAGAGGTACCAAATCCTTCTTTCTCTTACTTTCTGTCTGACTTTTCAAGTCTATATTCCTGACTGCCTCTGCCTCAATGCCTCTTGCCCTGTCTCTTCTATTAAACAGGGGGCACGGGTGGCCCAGTCGTCTGAGGCGCCGCGATTCACTGTGCTGAGTTGCATCCCTTGGGCACGCCACAAACCTATGATTGTGGGTTCGAATCCTGGTTCGCCCCGATTATGTTTCTAGGTTTGTCAGCACCATACCGTGCACGTGGGTTTCACTGAAGTGGTAAGCGTCTGAGACCTGCATCACTTCAGGCTTTCCTCCCACATTAAGCTGACACGCTGCGATATAACTGGAATAGTGTTAATAGCGGTGTTAAACCCAACTCACTCACTCACTCCTATTAAACTATTACAATGGCTTATAGGTGATGCAAAATAATAAAAATCATGACAGGTCAATTGGAAATACATGCCCTCGGCAAACTGTTTAAACGTTCAAGAAAAGTAAAAAAAACACACTAATGACATTGGAATCATTGCTCTGTAAGATATATGACGTCTTGGCTCATTAAACATGGTGTTGTTCTTTTGCCTGAACATGTGGCTTAAATTCATAGTCATTAGCCTTCTTCTGAGTACATCCTTCATTAAGAAGAAAAACTGTGCGCCTTGCAACATAAAATAAAATGAACATGGACTTAGACGTTTCATGTGTAAAAGTTGTTTTAACTGATTGACAAAATATGCAAATACTTACACATAAATATTGAATCTGCCACAAGAATGCTCGTATTTCCCTTTAAAAACATGTCAATTGCATTGAAATAGGCACAGGACCATGATTCTAACGATGGTAAATTTCAAATACAGGATTACATTTCATTATCCAGCTCTTAGCAAGACAGGGGTTTGTTCAGTGCACTGTTTCTTCCCATAAATCTACAGTTTCTCTATCAACTTAATTAGGACCCCTACCGTTAGGTCAAATGAGGGGTTGTTTGGGATGGAGGTTTACACCAAAACCCCCATTAAGGGCCACTGGGATGACAGGTGGAGTTATTTATGGGGTTTGGAGAGACCTGGAAGCCTTCAACAGATGCCCACTCAAGATCTGACATCAGACATCTTGACAACTTCCAGAAATAAATATACAAATTTACCAACAATTTTCGGAAGTATACCATTTCAGCAGAGGATGTAGACTTGCTTAGTTTCCATTACCATATTTGAACAAACCCAGTGCTCAGACTTAAAATTTATCTCCCGTAAAGAACATTGAATTGATTTCATTTCACCAATCAGTTATATATAGGACAATATGGTATTTAGGGTATCAAAAGTGAGTGAATTGGATTTAACAGTGTTTTGAACAGTATTCCAGTTATCTCACGGCGTGTCAGCTGAATCTCGGAGGAAAGCATGAAGTGAGCTGGTCACAGACTTTTACCACTTCGGTGAAACCTACGAGCACGGGTATGGTGCTGACAATCCTGGAAACATAATCGGGGTGAACCAGGATTCGAACCCACAGTTATAGGTTTCTGGCTTACCTCCAGAACGTAACTCTGAACAGCTTAGGTGACTGGGTCTCCTGTGGCCCCCTTTGGTACCAAGACAAAGCTTAATGATAACCTCAGAATGGAGTATTAATATTGCCATTTTCAGTTGAGGTATATTCTCTTAGAGGTTTTTGTTAAGTCTATTCCAAATTGGCATCACATGGTAGCAGAAATGGGTGTTGGTTCCTGTAAGTATTTAAGGTCTGGGTTTTAATTTCATACAATTTAGATGTCAGAATGTGTATAGATGACTCACTTTCTGATTTATTCAAACAGATGATATGTGCTGTCTCCAGTTATCTTTATAGTGTTTTTAAGATTACAAAATTTTTTTGGCTTCTTGGTCATTTGTGGAAGCTAAGAACATGGACTGTTGTTCTAAGTTTTGTAATAACAAGAAATGGCATCGATGTTGTAGATATGATAGCTAGATAATCAGATAATCTTACAGCATCAACTGTGCATATGACGAGAAAGGAAACAAAGCCAGCTTCCTCCTAATAATACCTTCACATGTAGAAAAAATATTGACGTTTATGTAAAAAAATATACTTTGAACTTGCAGCATGGTGCCTTTGATCAAAGTATCTTCGACGTACGTCTGAATGCTTTACATAAGTCATTAAGAAAATTCAACAAACCGATATTGATATTGAGCCATATCGATTAAATTATCTCCGACTTTCAAGAATTCCATATTTTCAGCTTTAGACAGTAACACTACATATTATCCAAATTCTTACAGCCATTTCTCACATACAAGTATACAGTTTATGTGTAACACATGGCAGAAAGTAGAATTTGGTCAATACTGTAATCAATGTTACGTAAACAGTTGTGAAAAAAATGCAAAAAACTTCAGAATTCTTTCTGTGTCGATCAACACTGCTCCAGACTGAAAGTAAGCAAAGCTCCATTAGAAAAAGATTTTTGGCCCATGGAGAGACTACCGTTATTGACTCAGTCTAGATTAGAGAATGATGACCTTTTGTGTTAAAAACAAGACCTGCTTGCCTCAGTTGCCATTGCTTTCTTTAAAAAAAATGTCCTTCGAATGTTGCCTAAGACCTTCTTTGTTTTTATGGCATCTTAGATAACTGATAATGCATTCTGGTCAAAATGCCTAAATTATTGGTGACATGAGCAAAGACACATGACACAAGCTCATTTATCAGCTGTCTCAACCAATCAGAAACAGTTGCTTCATTCTGTGCTATCAGGAGATACTGCCTGTAGACAACTACTAATGGCCATAATTGAATTGCAATTTGAACTTGAAGTGAAGATAGGGGTGAATTTGAGATTGCCAGGATTTTGTAGGTTGGCCTCAAGTGTAGAATTACTCTTTGAAAATTAATTGAGTTTGTTTTGAAATTCTTTGTTCACAAGGGATTCATAGAAGCTTTTTTTCCCTTTTGCATAGCCACTGAATAGATAGGATTGTAAAAGAATTCTTAAAAAAGAGTAGATTATGTTAATTTTAACCCAGTCTTGGTTCTACATAGTCAGTATTCTTATTTTTTTCAGTTTTGGTACTCAACAGTTTTATTTAATTCCTGACAGTGATTATCATGTAAGATAGGTCAAAGCCTCAGTACCATTCCAAGAACCTATCGATGGGATGTTTTCCAATATTGTATGCCTTGTAGTCAGTGCCAAAGATCTGTAGTGGTTGATGCATATGGCCATCATGATTAGGCAGACTGGTATAAAATAACAAGTTACAGATTAACTGTTTAATGATTAATTTCTGTGTTGATTGATAGTTTGAAGGACTATATAAACAAATGTAATTAATGTATACAATCTGCTAAGAAGGCCAATCTAAGGTCACGTTTCACCCCCGAGAATCAATATAGGTTTGTAAGGTTAATATTTGACTCCAGATGGAAACTGTTCTTCTCAGGTTCTCTACACTGATTTAATTATGTTAGTTGTCAGGACATCACTTTCTGCCATTATATCATGGCCATTTTGAATTCTACAATAAATAAACTATTGGAAACATATGTTTGCAATGACATTAATCACATTAACCCTATATCACCAGGATTATTTAATGATATATGTAGGTTTTTGGATACTACAAAACATTTCATGACATATATGGCTTTTTGAGCTTCAGCTGTCTTAAAAAACAGGCTTACTCGGTAAATGCATTTTGGCTTACAGGCTATTAAAAGTATTCAAGTCTGTTTTTTTTACTCATAATGTAGTTTTGTCCAGTGTGAGTTCTCATATTACATCAATTTGTCATGAGAATAACATTATTTAAGCATTTGAGGTTTTGTATTTTCAGCCGAATAATGTCAGGTGTTGAGGGTTTTGCACTTGATTGGAAATCGTAGACCTGCCTGAGTTGTAATTGATCTGGGCCCACTTGCACAAAGCCATTCTAGCGCTAAGACCATCATAAGCCTATGTTGAAGTATGGGAGTAACGATCGATCATCTTAGCGCTAAGTTTGCTTTGTGCAAGTCGGCCTGGAGAA
Organism: Haliotis cracherodii; assembly: GCF_022045235.1. Lineage (NCBI taxonomy): Eukaryota > Metazoa > Mollusca > Gastropoda > Lepetellida > Haliotidae > Haliotis > Haliotis cracherodii. Next base: position 10,544,127 of record NW_027266286.1, read on the forward strand.
GATAAGTAAAGTTTTGATCCTCTGAAATTTGGAAACAATTTACTTTGTCTTCTAGTCTTATATCTAGTCTCTGACATGAACATATCTTTCTGAAAAAAACAGTTGTTAAATTATCTTTAAAAAAATATAATAAAAAGGAGTCCAGAGATTCTCTTCATTTTCAGATAGACTAACATCTAGTCTCTGAAATGAACATATCTTTCAGAAAAAACAGTTGTTAAATTATCTTAAAAAAAATATCATAAAAGGAGCCCAGGGACTCTCTTCATTTTCAGTAATCTAGACTTGCCAAACATTATAGACTTGCATGGGCCATATTGGATATATTTGTTTCAGGGTCTGTATCAGACTATATGTCTTCCAATGATGATGTGAAAACACAATTATTAGTTTCAGTCATTGTACCTTGGGGAAGTGGTGTATTATTGGTGATACTCGCTGGGTACATGAAATGCTTCAAGTAGCAAGGATGATTAAAACATACTACTCAAAACCATTAAGGGCTACCGGATTCTTTCATATCACAAAAGTTAGTCTATCATGGCATGGTATAGTAATATGAAAGAATCATCTGGTCCTCAACAGTTTTGAGTTGTATATTTTATTAATGCTAGTCTCTATGAATTATTTATTTGAAAACCAATTGCTGGTATGATTACGAACAGATCAATGAGGGAACCTTGCTTTTGGTTACTGGATCAAATTGTCAGATTAGTTGTGACCTTCTACGCTTGTTAAGTTGTAAGGTATATTGTGGTGTACGTATTTGTGAAAGCATTTTGAGCTGGGATGGTCCTTGGAGTGAGTGAGTGAGTATGGTTTTACGCCACTTTTAACAATATTCCAGCAATATCACGGCGGGGGACACCAGAAATGAGCTTCACACATTGTACTGATGTCGCGAATCAAACCCGGGTCTTCGGAGTGACGAGCGAACACTTTAACCACTAGGCTACCCGACCACCCCTCTAGTCCATGGAGATAGTGTTTAGTAATCTTATATTTGTTAAACCTATACCAGCTATTGAGGCTCATCCTTTTCTGAAATATAGATGTTAAACATGTGGATTAGTTTTATGTTCCCATGTTGTTTCAGGGTAACAATTGACTTGCCTTGGCATGTGTTTGTGATGAGTGCCACCAGTGGGGCAGGATATGGCCATCTTTTCATGAACACCCGGTATCATCACTTGTTGATAGTGATTCATAAACACACGCTCATGATATGGTCAGAATCGCACAATGGACGATGCTTTTAGAGGGAAATGTTTTTGTCGCTTTTATTTAACTTTGTCCTGATATTTTTTTACTTGACTTGGGTAGCGGTTTAAGTCACACACTGATTAAGCTTAACAAAAAATTTAAAAGAAATTTGCTGTATGCAAATCTTTGTACATTGCAGCAGGTTTGATGACAGATGTTGTTGTTTCCATGTACATGTCATCATCTGTTGCAATGTACGCCTTTGAACTAATAACAACATCTTTAACAGCTGATCAATCAATGCACCCATGACAGCTATAGAGTGGTCCTGATTTCACCATTGTCACAGATGTTCATGGAAGCATGTCTTTGTTACAGTGTAAAGCACAAGGTAGCTAGTGAAGCAGATCGGGATAATGATAACGGCAAGATGCAATAGAACTGTTGAAATTCAATCAGAAATCAATTACATTTGTGTAACAGAAGTACTTCACAAAGAGAGTTAGGGAAAGTCGTTAAAGGAGTAGTGTAGTCGTGTATCATTTTGAGGGTCGGATAGCTGGGACTTGGATTTTCTTTTTGTAAGTAAAATATTACTGATATGTTTTACACTTCAGCATTTCAGATGTTTTCAAAATGGTTAAAGTGTGATATTGTTTAATGTTGCTTTTTTGATATTTTTTTTGTCAATGTGTTTAGGATAAATGTGGTTCGTCATGGAAAATCGTGCCTTATGTGTCTGTCATAAGTATGTATGTTGATCAAAATGGCCTTGTTGAAAGACTGCTGTCGATGTCCCCATCTGAATCCTCGTTTGACCCTTCCTCACAATAAAAACCTTTCAGAAAAACAATGGCTATTAAAAAAAACATATTTCAGAGTTAAAAGTTACCTTGTTTAACCATGAAATATCAATGCTTGACATAAATGGTAAAAGCTGTTTGATTTGGAAAAATTTATCATTAAAACTAATAAAACTTTCCTTTGATATTTTAAAACTAATTTAAAATACCCGACAATCGTTGAGTTCTGACATGTTCGATTGTAATTTGATACCCCTTTTCCTTTAAGTCGCTGTCAGTTTCCAATTGTTTTAGCTTCCCATAATCTCTTGATTAAATAACATTAAAGAACACCAAGTATCCTGCTTGTGTGTGAAAGAATAGAACTGTCTGAAACAGATGCATGATTGATTGTTGCATAATGCACAAGCGAAATATGTGTGATATCATCACACGCATCAGTAGCATCAAAGGAACAAGGTCGTCACTCACAAGGTCGACACTCAGAGTCAACTCTGCTGAAAACGTAACGTTTCGGTGCAAGAAAATTACAAAGTTGGCAGACATGTGTGTTTGGGTTCACAAACAGGACTTATCAGTGCTTGATATTGGAGAGAGATTTTTTTTAAAGAATCCGTGAACATCTGCAGAAGAAGTGTTAAAGGCATATGGCTGTGGCCAATAAAATGTTGAAAATGTGTTTAGTTCTGAAACATTATATGATGATTGAATGAAGTAAGAGTGCAGGAGGTGATTGACCTTTGCTCACCACACCTGCTGAAATACCATAAATATTACCAAATCCATAAATACAAGCTTTGTTTCATAAACAAGATTTATTATTTACTCAGACACTGTTTGCAACAAAATGGAATCTTAAACAAAGCCTTGTGCCCTATCCAGCATGAGATGTTTTTTGTTTTTTACTACATAAAGGATTTAATAAAAACATGAGATCAACATTACTGAACTTATTTTGGTGGTTGATAAAGAGATAAGAGACACCTTTAATAGCTAGTTAAGCCATAGGACAGCCTTTTCATGGTGACACATGGACATTTCTTGTTACAAAACTTTAAGATAAACAACTTGATGATACACCTTTTGTAACAAAAATAAACAAGAACATAAAAGGCTATTTTATGATGAAAAACCTCTTGCAATATGATGGAAAGAGAACCTTGAGAAGAACAATTTATGAACAAGACAATTCTTTTGGACAATGCTTACAAAATCACCTGGAGCCATGCTTTCAGGAGACGTCACTCTTAAATATAGAACACCATGCCAGAGAGTAACTAGTCTTGATGACACACAGAAACAGATTCCATTGGGGTAAAAGTAGACTAACATCTTGTCTCTGAAATGAACATATGGTACAGAAAAAACAGTTGTTCAGTTATCTTAATAAAAATATAATAAAAGGGAGCCCAGTTACTCTCTTCATTTTCAGATGATACTGCAGTAATCTAGACTTGCCAAACATTATAGACTTGCATGGGCTGTATTTGATATATATTTGTATCAGGGTCTGTAACACAGACTAGGGTAAAAGGTAAAATAGTGGTAAAAATAATATGATTGGATCACTGACAATCAATGATGACGAAACTTAAACAAAACCAAAAGATAAATTTTGCAACAAAAAGAAAACAAAACTTTAAGGAACAGCAATATTTTGTTGTTCTTTTGAAAAAAATGTTTTGAAAACAGTAACACAGGCCATTATATGAGGAAACATGCACTGCTTGGACAATGCCAAGAAAACAATGAGACAGACCATATTTTGTCATCAGACACTTCTGGAAGCTAAAAGCCATGGAAACCATAAAACAGACAATGCTTTGGTAAGACTCTTCTCGTAACAAAATGGAAATCAAGACAAGAGACTACCACTTTTGAGATGAGAAAGTACTTGTATTCCAATGTTGTGTCTGGTACAAAGCCAAATTTGGTAACCAGAAGGAAGAAAATGGTAAAGAGATGCTGAAGATTGTTGAAATGGATCATTTCAGAAAATAGTTCAGGCCCACAAGATAAACAAACCATGAAGTTAAGGGAAAGGTGATATAAAACTCGTATTATACCAATAAAATACATCTGTGTTTGTTTTTCATTGGTTGCACAGCGGCCTATGGGAGTGGGTAATTCATTTTATCTGATCTTGCGGGACTCCATTCCCTAGAAAGATGACTGCATTGGGCTTTGTGATCAATTGGAGGAAATTGCTTGAGAAAAGATAATCCTATAAAGATCTTTATCAGCATTTTCTTCCTTGACCCATGACAAATTTCATCCTACATGCTGCACTTTGGACACTTAAAGGATTTGTGAAACTTGTAATTGACATCCTTAATTTTATTTGTTTATTACATTAAATATTTCTTGGTCATATATTCTCGTATTTTTAAGGTTCATGATAAATCCATAATTTGAAAAGTATTTTAAGGAATGATATCTATGCACTTTATCTATATGTCAACATGTCTTGCTATAGAGATTTTGAATGGACTCATAACCAGATATCAGCAGAGATCCAATATGGATACATTACACATATATTTTATATCGTATATCGCTGTGTATAAGGCGAGTTTTTCGTACCTAAAATGAGGGGGTTAAGAGGGGGGGTCGTCTTATACACGGAGTCGAAGATCTCACATTTTTTTCCACTGGCGATGTCAACCGGCGTCCGATAGCCAGGCCAGCATTTGACAAAAAAAACTTCACATTTCGTTCTAAATAACTGTTCCAATAACTATTTCCATACATAAACATGATTTGTATCTCTTTTCCTTGAATAAAGTTTAATAATTTCTGCAAATAAAGTTGAAATGACCCTCGCCTCGATGCCGGAAGTACCGGTAAGCATTTGCATATTGCACATGTGACCTAACATGTGATAACCGGTGAAGCTGAAATCAATTCCCGCTGTTTTTACAGTTGTATTAACAAGTGTTGGAGACGGTGTGTACATGTGATTGTGGAATAAACACGCTGAATGTGAAGCAAACATAAGCCTAGTTAGTTACAACATAGTTAATTGGCGATTAAATTACTCACCATTGTCTCTTATATGTTATGACTTCATAAATGAATTTTATTTTACGGGCACCAATTTGGTGTCGTACCGTGTAAACACAAAATGGCGACGTGTGCTGGAGTTACACACGCGACCTATCATTGTAGAAAAAAACAACCCAAGATAAACATATTTTTATTGCAAATATAAGGTTTGTGTGCCCACTTGTGATGTGCTTCATTCCAGGTCGCCTTATACACAGAGTATAGGATTTTAGTTTGATTTTGAAGGCATGTACAGGGGGGTCGTCTTAGGGGTAGCCTTATTCACAGCAATATACGGTAAATAAAGCGCCAAAAGCCTTTCCATTTCTGTCACAAACACATGCAAAGGCAAGTCAATTGTTCACCTGAAAAAACATGGGAATAGTTGGTACTAGTCAAAATAGGGAATTGCATCGGACATCATTTTTGTCGCTGATGCTTCAAGCTTGGAAATGTCCTCCACGTGTCTTCCATAAATGTCATGTAATGTTTAATGTGTCTAAGTTTATGCTATAAACTGCATTTAAAATTTAAATTTAAAAAAAAGATGTGTTAAAAAGATTTTAGTGTTAACCTTCAGTATTATTATCAGAGAAAACAATTAAAACATTATTTGGTCAGATAAAGTTGTTTTATAAATATAATATGTATACATCAAAAATATTCAAAGACATATCTGTAAGATTTTTTTAATATTATGTATCACTTTTCTACTGTTATGTTTTTTGGGAAAGCCTTTATATAGCATAGGTTACATTATCTGGGTACTGGTTTAAAAAAATAAATGTCTGTGGTCTTAAATAGATTGTGGTATGAGAGCTTGTAAATCTTACTCATAGGGAACATCTGCTTGGCATTTTTTGGCAAAAAATGTGAGCCAGTTTTTCATCTGGAACTAATCCTTTTTGCAGATATTTTGAATGTAATACTAATCAATTTCACAATTGGAGGAGACTGTTATTATGTTATGATGCAATATAATTCCCGACAATGTTGAACATGTCAGCCAAATAGCAATAGACACTGATTGGACATGACAGTTTAAAAGAAACTTTGATATGTTGTGGGTTACAACATCATTACTACTGCTTAATATCACACTTATTTCCACCGTGTACAATCTGAGGCTTATTTCTAGTAGGTTCATTTCTTTCATAAATTGCGGACACTGGTGGCCCAGTCGTCTTAGGCGCCGCGATTCGCTGTGCAGAGTTGCGTCCCTTGGGCACACCAGAAATCTATGATTGTGGGTTTCAATCCGGTTCGCCACAATTATGTTTCTAGGTTTGTCAGCACCATACCCGTGCTTGTGGGTTTCACTGAAGTGGTCAATGTCTGAGACCTGTATCACTTCGGGCTTTCCTTCCACATTAAGCTGACACACTGCGATATAACTGGAATACTGTTAAAAGCGGCGTTAAATCCAACTCACTTCATAAATAGTTTTATTGACTACTGTAGAACAGGTGGTATTCTGTATGATGGTCCATTTGGTGCACAGGATAATATTAATAACATGAATGTATTGGTTCATAGATTTAAGTGGATTACTGTGTGAAAAAGCAACAAAATTCTTCCTCAAAGTGATCTTAGCGCTACGATGATCATAAGCCTATGTTAAAGTATGGGACTTACGATCACCTTAGCACTACGATCGCTTTGTGGAACAGGACCCTGTCCTTGTTCCTCAAAGTAATCTTAGTGCTATGATGATTGTAAGCCTATGTAAAAAGTATGGTACTTACGATCACCTTAGCGCTAAGATCGCTTTGAGGAATCGGGCCCTGGTCATGAGACTGGTGATCATAGCAGAGATTATAAAAATAGAAGCAACAAGACCATTTCCTTAATCATAAGAAATCTCTGCTAACAGCAGAGTCCATTGTACGAAAACAATGGCACGGATGATTTAATGATTATGATTGTGATGATATTAATTGAAATGGCAACAATGATGCCTGTAGCAAAGCTGCTGGTAAAGATCACAGCAAAGATTATGATAACAATGCTGCAATGATGATGACGATTCAAATTCAAATAATATTGATACAAACCAGAAAATGTACTGCGGCAGTTAATAAAATCGTAATAACAAACAAGACAGGCGATAGAACCATCCACACATGCCACTCCAAACAATAAAAGAACCGACAGACAAGGAGATACCCGATGGGGCATTACTGCACCATACAATATTGTCCGTAAACAATAGCAAACCAAACCAAACACAACAACGCCCAACATGAGTATGCATCATGTTGAGATGCCAGTCTCATCAGACGTCTGACATACTACAGGGAAGACAGCAGGGGAGTTAAATCACTTGTCTTCCATCTCCTAAATCAAGCCCGTGGCCTCCCCTGACACAGATCAGTATGTCAGCTTACTGAGCTGGAACTCCACAAGACATACACTGCTCCGTGGCCACTGTGATTCCTCATCAAGCCCTGGCAAGGGAGAGCTGAAGCTGATCTGTCTGTTGTAGAGTCTCCTCATTTCTGGCTCACACTTTGTGTGGACTCTCTCTCCTTTCATGTGACAGAGGAAGGATTAGGAATAACCCAGGGCTTGAACTTTTTGGTTCCTATGGGGAATTATTGTGAGTTGACAGAGGAGTTCTACGAGGTCTCGTATTTATAGTGCCCACGCCCATGCCCACGCCCACACCCATGCCCTCACACATGCACCAACACCCACACCCACACCAACACCCACACCCACACCCACACCTACACCCACACCCACGCCCACGCCCACGCCCACGCCCACGCCCACGCCCACCCCCATGCACCCACGCCCATGCCCATGCCCATGCCCACGCCCACGCCCACGCCCACGCCCACACCCACGCCTCCCAAGTTAATTTGACAGAACTTCACCTTTTGGTGTTTTGTTTTTCAATGTTAACCAGAGGAGTAATAAATTATTATTTTGAAAAAAAACAACATATATCACTATACACTTTCAAAATTATACACAAAATCAAGATAAGAACCAAGAAATATGAAAATTTGTAAAAAAATCTTTTAGAATATATATGCTTTGCTGTTATGATAATAAGCAGTGGTATGGATGACGGTTTCTTATATGGCCTCTGAGTTACCTATTCTAACAATAAGAAAGGAAAACCTGCCATGGCTAGTATACAGTTGGCCCCAGAAAAATGTGATCTGTACAATCTAAGGAACAATATTTAGTTCTCCCTTTCAATATCTGTTTAATTTGTCAAGATTTAAAAAACAAACACTTGAAACCCTGCCCCGTGTTATAGATAAGCTGCTCATGTGTCTCCTTTGTGTTATTAAATGAACTTTTTTAGTGTAGTGATGAGTGTACGTTTCTAGGGATGCTAATGGTTGCTCTTTATGTCACGTCTATTTCTGACCCGCCAAATGAATAGTGCAGCAGAACCAGCCATGCACAAGCCACCGGTGAGGATTGCCCCATGCATCATGCATACTCCATTTGGAAAAAAGAGCAATCACTGCCAGTCTTAGCAAAAACTAGGGTTTCTATCTGAAGTAATCAGCTGTGAGACACACATGAAGGAGATGCTATTATCCTCAACACAGATGTTATTGGAGGGACTGAAGAGAAACCAAGCAAGGGTGCGGATCGTAGAATCTGAAGATTTATTTCTTAATTAAAAACACATCTACCCTGTAGGTAGTCACAATTAATGCTGTTTTCAGTGGATTCTTTTAGTGAATTGTTTCACTTTCTGGAGCTTTAGGACAATTTTATTTTGTTTCATAATTGTCAAAGATGTGAGCATTGTTAAATATAAAATTTGAGATTGTACATGGTACCATTTATTACTTCTTTAATAATATAACATTGTATATCACAAATCTGATTTAATTTAGATAAATACTTACAATAAACTATGTTTATAACAAACTCGCTTATAACAAACTGACTGATATAAGGACTTATCTGTTAGTCCCCGGCCATTTGTTGTATATATGCTGTATATATGCTTAAAACGAACTACAGTCATTACGAACTAAAATTAGTGGTCCCTTTGAGGTTGTTCTAACTGTAGTTTACTGTGTTTTCGTCAATGAAAATAACAGCAGAACTTGAGGTTTTGTCTCGTTCAACCCATGGTAACAGCTGGTGAATTTGGAACATTGGAATCTAGCCAGAGTACAAATCTTTGTAAGTGGTGTGTTTCTTTGTGTTTCCCACCTCTGAAACTTTCAGGTAAATATTGTGAGACTTTGTGAATTCCCTCACTGCCTGCCATTGCAGACTGACAGACTGAAGACATCTTCCTCATTCCTGAACTAAATAATACAAGCCATTGGATACCATTGGATATCGCATTTAAGGAAAACCTTTTTATTGTGTTTTTTTTATAACATAACATAATTCATATTTATTTTTTGCTCATCTGTAATGACTAAATTGTAATTGGTGAACACAGACAACAAAGGAAACATTCTTGAACAAATGTATTCTTTCTGTTTTCAAAGAGAAGGTTAAAATTATTTGAATTCCATTGACATGGGGAAAAAATATATCTCTTTAAAAGCATTCATGGGTCATCAGCTTAGATAAATGTTCCACATGTCAAAGCATGTTTTTTAAGTCATTAGCATGTAAAATATTCATGTTATTTTGGACTTAGTTGGTAAAAAGAATAAATCGGATGTATTACAAACATATGTTGTTATATACATATGCCATCTTTCTACCTCAGTTGTCAGATGGGTGTTCTTAGCTTTTCAAACCTTTAAAGAAACTTCTCATGCAATAATTAACAAAACGCAAGCATTTTGCCTTTCAAAGAGTAATGGAGACACTGTTAAATCATGACTGACGTAGAATTGCAGCCAGTTTCAGAAAAAAAAGGATCTACATCTTTCTTTTGAAAGGTGTCTCTGTGTTTCTTACAATGGTCTTCCACATGTTCGGTGTTCAAAGATGTTATGTCATTCCGATGTTAAAGTGTTCTTTCAAGCATATCTTTAGAGCCTGAGCATGAAATTTGGCAAATAATTGCACTCTCTTTTCCCATCCAAGCCTTTGGTGAAATTAGCAACTGAAATTCACACCACAAGCAGCTGTGATAGACTGATATTGATTGAAAAAAACGGTGAAATGGATTTGTTAAGTCATTATTAGAGTCACAACTACAACAAAAGCATATTGTATTAGGAAAAAAGCTACTTCCCTAATTGGAGATCGTTTTTCAAATCATAACCACATGAAAAGTGTTTAACTAAAGCTGGTGGCATTATTGTACAGTTTGTGCTCCACGTTGCATTTGATGTCATATCAAACAAAATGGCAATGTTTGACATTGGATAACATGACAACGTTTTCCCATTCCTTGAAAATTGAATCAGAATTTGTGTTGTTCTGTGTTCATATAAGGTACAAATAACTCTCAATTTGTAATTATTTTATGAAATACATTTTTGATTTTGTGATCCAAAGGAAATAGATTTCTATAATTACCAATATGTAAATGATGAAGTTCGTAACTGATAGCAGTTGTCAGGAAATCAGGATAGTAAAAGTGATATTTTTGAGACCATGACTCATAGTAGAAACTCAATCCTCTGTTCTGTGATAATGCATAAAACATGGCAAAGTACTTACCAAATATTTATAGACTTCCCAACCTTTTTCACTTTTAAAAACACTTTCACATTTTTAAAATATTTAACCCATGGAGGAAGGGAGTATATGTACTGAATGACCTGTCATGGATGGGAAAGTTACCAAGGGAACGGTTACAGCCAATAATGTTGGCTTAAACGAGGATTAAAAATGGCAATAGAAGAAAAGGAATTTCTTTTGAAATGTACGAGGTCATTAGTTAGTGGATTTGTCAATTGCACGTGGTAAATCCAGCATCAAGAGTGATGACAAGTTGAAATATACATAGCAAGGACAGATGGGGAACTGCATTGCATTATCAAAGCTCTTTGAAAAGCCTTCCTCTGTTTTTTTAAAATTCAAATTCCTTTGTGCTTGACTGGTATGAATTTTCAATTTATTTGTTTTTTTGTTTTTGGGGTGTTTTATGTTTTGTCTCGATCAACCTGAGCACAAGATTCAATATCTAAATTAGTGTTGCATCATGGGTTGCCAATTAGTCATGTGCAGCGAAATAGCCCTGACCTTTTCATTATTGAATTAATTTTACCAAAATGTCTTAAATTTATAAATGAATGTTATGCAACTACTTCTGAATATCATGCATTTGTGTCATAATTATCAATTAGGAATGACATGAAAATTTTCCATATAAAATGCATTATATAACATATGAAATACAAAACTTCATTGCAACATATGTAAGTGCCATGTACATATCTTGTCTATTGCAAAGCTTGTAACCACAGATGGTCATTAAGTCATGTACATATCTTGTCTATTGCAAAGATTGTTACCACAGTTGGTCATAGAGTCATGTACATATCTTGTCTATTACATAGCTTGTAACCACAGTTGGTCATCAAATTATGTGCATATCTTGTCTATTGCAAAGCTTGTACTCATAGTTGCTCATTAAGTCATGTACATATCTTATCTATTGCAAAGCTTGTAACCACAGTTGGTCATAAAGTCATGTACATATCTTGTCTATTGCAAAGCTTGTAACCACAGTTGGTCATATAGTCATGTACATATCTTGTCTATTGCAAAACCTCTTATAACAGATGGTTATCACCCATCTCATGGGTACAACATATAGCAAAAACAAATAACAGAAACATGTTTTTTTATCTCTCGTGTTACATGTTTTTGGGCAGTCAGAATTTGTCCTGTTTTGTCTTGGTTCATGATCCAGATTTGAGGATTTTAATAAAACCAGGAACGTATAAAACTCAAGTTGGTAACTGAAAAGAAAATTCCAAAGAATTGATTATGGGCATGAAAGATTCAAATCACATTTAAAGATGGACTATGCGCCATGTTTTGTTGCCCATTGTTAGAAATAAGATCTAGAGACTGGTTAATCAATGTGACAAAACCAATTCCATTATCAAAAGACATCCCTGCCAAAAGCAGAGTCCACTATATGAATCTGACTATATCATAAGCATGTGTTTATGAATCACCATCAAATAGAAATTATACCAGGTGTTTGCAAAAAAGTAACTATATCCTGCCCCACCGGTGCCACAATCACAAACACATGCAAAGTCAAGTAAATTATTCACTTGTAAAAACACGGGAAACACAGGTATAAATTAACTGATGGCTGTTCATATTTCACGATCTGCCTGTAGAAGAAACAGGGGAGATAATCCACAGTTCAGTTGCCTCACTTGGCAGCTGGACAATGTTGTTGTGTCAGCAACTATAGAGAATCTAATCCATCATATGACTGTGAAGTATTATGTATTAAGAAGCATGTTGAAGCTAAGTGGTACCATTAAAGACAGAGTTGAAGTTGATTTTCAACATCTTTAGTCTTTCAATGTGATGTTTTCAGTACTGGTGCTGGTATCTTCTCAAATAAATACATGTTCTGCTTGAAGTTTTCACTCCTACATTTGTACCATTGAATAACAGGTATGTACTAGGGCTGGGACGGGTAACTCGGGTACTTGGGTCGGGTCGGTACTTGCATGGACCACCCGGACCCGTGGTTAGTCATGTGATATATTGTTTCATGACAAAAATTCACTACATAACTACATGGTTACACGACAATTTTAAGTCTCTAATGTTTGCATTTCTCAATGACTATCAACATGTTCTTTCTGACTTATATATGTTTGAACAAAGCTAAAACTTCAGTCAACTTCAGTGTATGCATGACCACATCGTTTTCGACGTGTATCTAAATACATTCTGCCAGGGCTACTGTTAAACTACATTTTGTACCTGTCTCTTGACACCAACAGCGGGTACCTTGGTAGGGTGTGGGTACCCGGGTAGGGTCGGGTAATAGGGGGGTGGGTACCCCGGTAGTAAATTTGGACTCGTCCATGTATTACTGATTCCAACACTCAACCACACTCATTATACATACACCTTTATATACCTTGGATATATTTATATCAGAGACCATATATTGCTTAATATGTTCTGCATGGTATCTCAGTTAGTCCTGCGCCATGGCCGTGGAATATATTTATTTTATGGGAAAAAAATAAAAATCTAGAAATGTATACAAAAGCAAGTCTAGCCAGCTCAAGCTAGCTCTTCTGAAATCAGCACAGGGAATATTTTTTTTATTTTTAGAATCAAGAAGGATATTGTGTAATATAAGATTTCAGTGACTAAATGTTAGTCTATATCTCTGTGCTAGCACTACAAATCGGCATCATTCTGGACTAGCACAAGCAGCCACACACACATGCATGCACGTCACTATATAAGTATAATAATAGCGTGATGTTAAACTTCATTTCACCTCACAACACCTCATGTATTGCTATATGTTCTCTGCTTATATATAAAAGCCTGTTCCAACTCAAAACTATGCCCATATATAACACTATCTAATGCTCCAACACCATGTCTCCCACCTACATGTACATATCATGTATGTATCTTGTATAGGGCTGATCTGAGGATCTGTCCACACCTTGCCCTCCTATAGTAATTAGCCTTGAGGGGAAGACCATGTGGTTCTCATTGCACTCATTGAGATAGCTGAAGCGCCAGATGCTAGCTGCAGAGGTGTGTTTATCAAACAGAGCCGATTCTGACCCAAGTCAACACCACTACCTATTGTCTACCCATCTTCCTTCACAAGTTCTTTTTCTGGAGTTTTACCCACTTTTTGCATCTTCACGGAAATTACTTCGATTCCTGGTAATGTATTTGATTGCAGTCTTTTATTGTCACTGTGTTCTGCTTTTGAGGATTGTCTGTTTCGTGTCGATTGTACTTGTCTGAACTGTTGAAGTCATGTGTTGGAGCTTTGGGATCCACTTCTCTAAAAGGTAGGGGGTATATTGATGAGGAGCCATGGCGATATTGTGTCACCTGACATGCTGTGTTTATCCATAAATGATGGATTTATTGAGTTAAAGGCGTTAAAAGTAATCTGAAAATTGCATTTAAAAAGTAGAATTAAGCTTTCATTAATAATTACATGTTCACAGATTTATGATTTAGGAGTTTTTTCTGTTGAATGAAGAAGACATCTTTGGGGTTATAAGTCTCATTACAAAAAGTTAATTTGGTCTTTGGGAGAAGCTATAAAAATAATAGTTGCATTGTAGAGTAATGTTTTCTAAAGAACATTATTACAAAATGATTAAGTTTTTTATGGATTAAATGTTGTTTTCAAGTTGTTGGTTTTCAATCATCACGATTCTTAAACACAGTAAACCTTTTCATGGATACATATTATAACCATCAGTGTTAATTGGATTATGGTTATTCAAGAATACCCAAATATTGCCCTTGCTCCTTTTCATATTTCGAATCCTGAACTATAAGTTTGTTCTGTTTTCCATTGAGATGAACATATCAACTAGAGTTGGAAGCAATATAGATCCTGTATGCATCACACCGTCGGATATGTGGCAGACATTTGATGTTTATATGACTTCCATACATCTGACAAATATCTTTGGTTACTGTTATAATGTTGGTACATTAAATGAAAGTCAGTCTCTAGGATATCATAAAGCCCCCATCCTTTGCAGATTTGGTTTGGAAATCAGTTTCTTTTGTTGTTTCTGCTTTGGCAAAAAAATTTAATTTTATAACTCAAGGAACAGCTGAGAAATTGACAACTTTACAAAACCATTAAGAATTACAGACTTTGAAAAAAGCCTCAGGCGATTTACTTTTCCCTTTGTGGTTTCTGACCCTTATAAAGAACGAGATTGCATGAAACAGTTTTCTTCTGGAAAAAAGTGTGAAAAGAAATTATAGGTTGTGTGCTTTTCTGTATTCCGGCAACTCCTAGCAATTTCAATTATGGTTTCGTTTCAGCATACCCTGTCCTTAGCTATCATGCAGGATGAACAAAATGTTCAGGCCATATCCAGAGTAGTTTAGGAATAAATTGGGAACATTCTGTTTGCTAATGCTTATTGATGAGTCATAAGGTTATGACAGTTGTCACAATTCAACATCTTTTCTGACTCCTGCTACAGCTAAATTAGGTCTGCTACTGAAAGTGTCGTCTGCTCCCAAAGAGCAAATTTGATTAAGTAGCAGACGTGACCTCTTTGGGGTGTCATTTTGAAGGGGGCATCTTCAATAGTCCGTTAGGGTATAGATATATAATGCAGATTTGTGTTTCATAGAGTGTAATGTAGGCTTTCAACCCAGGCAGGCACATTTTCAGACATTGTATTGATCAGGGACCCGTGAAACTGGCATATATGTAGTGTCAGGACAAAGTCAATAAATTCTCTCTTTGATGACTAATACAGTGTTTCTCTGTCCAGCTGAACTAGTTAGATTGTTCATGCAAAACTGATGCAGATTCAAAGAAAGCATCATTTTCAGATTTACCTTAGCTCAGATATAACCTTGTCAAAATGGACACCCTGCTTTGCCACAGACAAAACATCATGAATTGTTAATGAAATTAGTCTGTTCAACTTAATAATATAAATGAGAGAAAGAAGCCGGGGAATAGTCCTGGCACTCCTGGCACGGCCAGGGTGTGTCAGCCCATGATTACACACTTACAGGAGTGTAAGCAATAGCTGTAAGTGGTAGACGATGTCGTTTGCATACTGATGACAGCATGATGGAATACGAGGCCAGACTCGTGACACCAACATGTGGGTTGAAGACTGAAATATTGGATTTATATTCAGAATATAGATCATTGGAAATCTCTGCTGGTTTCCTAAGTGTTCCCGTGCAGTCATGTTAGAGTCAAGGAACCAGTCTCACATTCAGCTAAATCTGACATAACAAACTTCTCAGACCATCAAACATTCTTATGGACTTTTGAAATGACTAGTCTATTTGGCTTTTTTACTCTGTTGAGAAAAATCTAATTATATATATAAAACGTTGACGTCAGAGAATAATCTGCCGAAACAGATTCCATCGGGCGTAAAAGACCAAAAAGTAGTGAAAATGAATGGCTGTATAGCAGGGATAACACCAGGTGTTCATGAAAAGAAGGGTATTAAACTCACTTTTATCTAGATCTGACCCCCCAAAACCGTTATCCTTCTCAGGCTATACAAACTTTTTTGGCAAAGCATAGATTCTTAAAATGATCAGTCCACTTGGCTTTTTAACTCTGTTGACTTAAAGCTAATTCTATCTCATAAGGGGGAAATGGGGTAGCCTTGTGGATAAAGCATTTGCTCGTCATGCCAAAACCAGGGTTCGATTCCCCACATGGGTACAATGTGTGAAGCCCATTTCTGTTGTCCCCCACCATGATATGGCTGGAATATTGCTAAAAGTGGCATAAAACCATACTCACTCACAAACTCATAAGCCATAATGGAGGCATTTTTTAGGCAAGGACAGATAACTCTTCCATTAAACATTTAGACAATCTTGACAGTCAGAACTAATAGTAAACCACAATTATTTTTCTGGATAAACCAAAATGATTAATTGACTAAAAAATTGTTGACAAGGCAAAAAGGAAGCCTGAATCTATCCCCAAATACCTGTGCAATTCAAGAATTCCATTATCTCTATAAGTCCTTTCTCCAGAATGCAAAAACAAGTACAAAGCCCATCTCACTGACTATTTGATCCACAGTCTAGGGTATTCTTTTACAACACACAACACACATCAATAAATAAGAAAAGGTATTCCAGAGAAGTGCATTACTCATGACGCCATCTGACATTTCTTACAGACAGTGATATTCAGCACCCTCACATAGTGCATCTACCTGCATGCACATGCATGCATGTATAACATCCCCTGTATAACCCGATATAACCTTATATAACCTGCTGTACATTGCATGTAATCGACGTCTTCTCCGTTTCCTCAGCTCCAGTTGTTTTTCCAGCCAGACATGTCTATACCTCAAAGCCCTCTATCCGCAATCGGTATATCTCTATTAATATTATCCTTACGACAACGAGGATTTTTTCGTCTGTATTACCCCTCTGCAATACATAAGTCTACGATAGGACGACAACACTTGTTATGGCAAGAATATTGATGAGACTGATCTGTCATTAGCTTGCTATTTACCTAACAACTTGTTTTGTCTGAAATAGACATCTCATAATGTCAGCTTGTGGATTACACATCTTCTCTAAGTCATTGTCTGGTACTATGACAGAACTGTCATTTCTGACATAAGCACCAATCATTGTATATGACAGCTGATGAGAGAATGTGGATTTTGGTGAGCTTTCATGGGATTTCCATTCTCATTTAGCTATGGCTTTACTAAGTCCATATTACTTTAAATTGTCAGTGATCTTAATGTATATTTCATGAGTATTCTTGACAAAAATAATGACTTGTGGCTTTTAATAAAGCTCTGTAACTTGCATGCTTTATATGAAGAATCAAAGAGTTGAAATTGTGCTCTGTTTGAGATTTATAATTTTGAAAATTGAAATTTGAAATTAAGTTTAAATGAAATATATCTTTTGAAAGTTAAAGGGTCTGGCTATTTCTGTCGTTACATTACATTGCAAAGTTTCATTTTGATGATGTTTAGACCAAACATAAAGTGAAGTTTGTCATCAGTAATGAAAATGTTTAATCTTGTTTGAATTTTTATTTGATATTGGAGCCAATGTGCTCTTTATCAGAATAAGACTGCAATCATCTGCCCTCACTTGACAAGAATTTATCTCCTACATAAAATGTACAGGTCAGCCTGTGTAGTGATTAGGCTACACACTTATTTAATTTATTAACTCTTCATTATACAACAGGAAGACGGATGAAACTATTGCCACATAGGTTAATAAGTTATTTTAGAATCCTTTGATATTTAAGCATCCTACAGTGAAACATGATGGACCAACACAACTTGGATTTCAAAAAAATGTTTGAAATATGGTGATAGGTCATTTCAGGCCGATATATCGGTATTTTGAATTTAAAAAATCATTTTTCAGCGTATGTTTTTGTGCATTAAGACTTTAGCACCCAATTTGAGTCCCAATCCCTGTGGCCAGGGGAATCGGATACAGCTTGCTTGTCAGCTGACTTGACTAACTGGAATATAGAACCAGTAAACATCAGATAGTTATTTACTTTTCTCCCTAAAAAGCTATTTTTTATGGGAGACAGCACAAGAAGATTATTTTGTTTTTTGCTGATTGATGAAAGGTTTTGGCGTTTTTTTTCATTTACTGCTGATGATACTTGTCAACAAATAATGTGATGCCTCATTTTTTGGGTTCAGCCTTAAGTCATAATGAGAAACAGACATGACATGTACCACATGTATGGCTGCAATGTACTATCTGTTTTTAAAGAGATGGGGTCGGCTGTTTGCAATTGACATACCTGGGGATGATATTCACTTGAAAACTGATGCTGATCTTGAGAATATGGTGAAAAATGTTTCAGATGGTTGTGTAGATAGTTTCTGAAATAACCTGTTCTGAATGTGTGGGGCATAGAGTTGATGAAATCTGTCTGTATGACTGGACAAAAGGTGTCATTGATGGGGATAATGTTTAGTGTGTGTGTGTGTGTGTGTGTGCCTCAATTATGACGAGAGAATGTGGGTGGGTTTGTTTGTTTGTTGTTTAACACTGCTCTTAGCAGTATTCCAGCTATATGATGGCGGTCTCTATATAATCAAGTCTGGACCAGACAATCCGGTGATTGACAACATGAACATCGATCCATGCAAATGGGATGCAATGACATGCATCAACCAAGTCAACGAGCCTGACCACCCGATCCCATTAGTTGCCACTTATAATTACAACAAGCATTGTTGGCTTTTATGGCAAGCATGGGTTGTTGAAGACCTATTCTACCCCGGATCTCCACTGGTCTGGTGGGTGAGTTGGGTTGGTGTAGTCAGTCAGGTGTAGTAGTCAGGGGTAGTGTGGAAGCTGTAGGGGTGTAGAAGTCAGGGGTGACCAAACAATCCCCATTATGCAACTTTTTATACAAGCCCTGGGGCCTAGCACACTAAATGAAGTATCCGCCATGAAAATAGTTGTTATTTCTTCTGTATCAAGTAATATAGCTGTAATAATTGACTGTCAAATATTTCTTTTCCGATTTAAAAATAAAGAAATCTATAATTGAATAAAATATTTATATCATTGAATGTAATCTCTTAGCTAGATAAACAATTACACCTAGTTGTAAGGAAGACAGTTGATATGGCAATTACAAAGAAAGTTGCAAGGAAAACAGTATTATCTTGTGGCAGGGTGTCCCAGTAGGAAGATGGTTATGCTCTGGCAATTCCCTGCTTTTATGAGGAAACATAATGAAGGCTAAGTCGTAGATCATAGAAACTACTGCCCTTGACAACGTTTGTTATTTGAAACAACTGAAGCCTAGGAAACCAATATCATGTCCCATAACCAGTGATGAAAAAACATGTGCCTGTTATTTACTAGTTGACAGGGCAGTAGCATCGCATACTTGAATTTGTGAAGGATACATATACTGATTTAGTAATGATTGTGTCACTGAAATTTTGAAAAGAGACACAATCATGTTTAATAATAATAATTGATTTATATGACATCTTGTTTCCATCGTTTGGTACTGAGAACAGAAACAAGATGAACATGAAGAGGGATACACATGCACCCATGAAAATCCAGTAAACAATAACAAAAACAAGTACCCCGGTATATGATATAGATTTTGATAATCACATTTAGAAAATCTTTCACCGTACAATTATACATGTTAATAATTCAAAATGAAAACTATACATGAGATATATATTACATGTTTTTTATGTACTCATAATCATAGAAAAAATTGCCTTGTTTTTTGCAATAAGACTTGTATCAGGAACGTACAAAAAATTAGGTTTTCTTATTGATTTATTAAAAACATAAATTTGTATTAATTTTTTCAAGAAACTTCTATTATTAATTGGTTGGTTTGAATAGTTAAAAAGAATAATCATGATTTATGTTATTACGTCAGTGAAATGATGAGAGTTTGTTGAGCCAATGTCCTTAGGATCAGTGACATCATTCCATTGCTGCTTGTTTAACCTAGGAAAAAGGGCAGACTTGTAATTAACTAGATTTTGCACTTTGTGACATAGAATTAATTACATTCACTTTCTCTATTTGTTTCTGACCCTTTAAAGAAGTTATAATCTCGTTTGATCTTTGCCACTGAATGCTAACAAAAGTAAGTTGGCATTGCTCAAGAAAATGAAACGTGGTCAAATTTGGATCTTTCCTTGGAGGAAATTGAGTTTTCTCGTCGACGGCTTTTGGGAAGAAGATTAAAGAAATTGAAACTGAAAACAAGCATCGAGGAGGAGCGAAGGGGGTAATTCAGAGACTGTCTTTCATACCGACAAAGTTCTGCTACTGATATTGGAAGGTTTTTTTAACGTAGTCATATATACCACTGACATCACTGCCTATTCTACTCTGGTGATAGGATTAGGAGCCATTTGTTGGAAGCTCCTGGGGGTTCTAAATTTACAGAATTCTAATGGTTCCATTGAAGACATTGAGAATGGTTTTTGAATGGTTATGCCAGGTCTAATCTTGGTGAACTGCGAGTAAAAAATAACTTACCGAACTCTGAGCAAAAATTCATTTTGTATCAGTGCTTTGAATATACCCTCGAGGTACACCCAATTGTAATATAGCTTCAACAGGCTTTAGTACACTTTGAAGACATGTGACATGATTAAAGGAAATATTTTCATGTCACTCACGGAAGAGTTTCAGACATGCCTGCTCCCCTATACAAAGAAGATTTAAAGATATATTCAATGAAAGTAAAAGGAAGTATATTTCATTGTCAATTTAGGGTAGTGATGTTTATGTTGGTGAAATATGTTTGTTGATGAGTGGTAGATGCATATTTGAAGCGACTATTTGATGATGTTCTTGAGCTTGCAAGGGCTGACATTGCTGATTGAGGACTGCTTCTGTGATATTGTTGAGTCTGCCCAGAGGGCCGAAGGTGACATGGTGGCATGGTGTCTTCCTGAGCTAGCATTATAACTCTATAAGTGTAATAATCTTGAACATATAGTTCAATAAAAGTAACAAAACCCTTGCCATAATCTTGAGAAAGTTTCCTAGGGTACAACTGTGGTATACAGAAAGGTACTTGGGGTACATTTGTGGTATACAGAAAGGTACTTGGGGTATATATGTGGTATGCAGAAAGGTTCTTGGGGTACAATTGTGGTATACAGAAAGGTACTTGGGGTACATTTGTGGTATACAGAAAGGTACTTGGGGTATATATGTGATATACAGAAAGGTACTTGGGGTACATTTGTGGTATACAGAAAGGTACTTGGGGTACAATTGTGGTATACAGAAAGGTATTTGGGGTATATATGTGGTATACAGAAAGGTACTTGGGGTATATATGTGGTACACAGAAAGGCACTTTGGGTACATTATCGTCACAGTGTATATTTCACTGTTGTTGAGTCATCCCTGTATCTTCTGGAAGGATCAAGTAGCCAGCGTCATTTATGTAATAATCACATCATATGTTGTCAATTTCATATCAATTTCATGCCAAGCCTCACGTATCTGTCAATCAGACCAGGAACACATTATTAAGTCTCTCACAGTGGGGAGGAACAGTCCCTGATCATCTTTCCAGTACGTCAGTTGCATGTAAATTATCTACTTGGTAGCTGTCTATGTAAATGACATCCACACGTCATCGCTCCTTGCGTTCAGTAACACACGGACTGGCTGGTTTGTGCTGAGTAATCATATTTCGCGTTAATGAATAGATAGGGATGTGGCTGTCGGTCTCACTCATTGGCAAGTGATGCGTCAACTCTTTGTTGGTCAATCAAGAAATTGGAAAGAACTTTGGGAAAGTATTTTGGGGAACTTGAATAGTATTGGAATTGTATTTTGGCAATAAGATCTGTGGTTGTCGAAACTGCGAGGGTTAGTTTGTGTAAGAAGTTATCAAGTTTGCAGTGTAATTTGGTAGGCTGAGTATTTGAAGTGGATTGTCCCAGTTGTTAAACTGTGAATAGAAATAGAAATAAAGAGGTCAGGTCATTTGTGCAGAATCCAATAGTTGGCCCTTCTCGTAGAGGAAACAGTGCTGTGAAGAGTTGTATCCCTTAGGTGTGCCAGACACTGATGATTGTGGGTGTGAAAATCAGATTATGTTTCTGTTTGTCAGCACCTTACCATCGGTGTGGTACATATCAAAGACCTACCTCATTTTGGGTTTCCTTCACTTAGGTGGGAGGGGAGGGGGAGTGACAGTAGGGGATGGGTGATGTGGGAGATGGGTTGTTGTTGGTGATGTGGAGTGATGGTGTGGATGAAGAAGAGGGGTGGGGGAGATAGGTGGTGTGAGGGATGGGGAGTAATGGGGGATCGGTGGTGTGGGGGATTGAGAGTGATGGGGGATGGGTGGTGTGGGGGGTGGAGGGAGATGGAGAATGGGTTGTGTGGGGGGTGGAGGGAGACGGGGGATGGGTGGTGTGGGGGGTGGAGGGAGATGGAGAATTGGTGGTATGCGGGGTGGAGGGAGATGGAGATTGGGTGGTGTGGGGGGTGGAGGGAGATGGAGATTGGGTGGTGTGGGGGGTGGAGGGAGATGGAGAATGGGTGGTGTGGAGGGAGATGGAGGGAGATGGGTGGAGTTGGGGCTGACAGAGATGGGAGATGGGTGGTGTGGGGGATGGAGAGATGGGTGATGGATAGTGTGGGGGATGGAGAGAGATAGTTTCGGATGGGTGGCATTGAAGATGGAGATTGATGGTGGAAGATGGGGAGATGGGTGGAGTAGGGGTTCACAGAGAGGGTGGGGTGTGGGGGTGGTAATTCAACATCAATTAAGATTGTGTTTTTTTATTTTGTCTCCATTGTTGTAATTAAAATTGCTGACAATAAATTAGCTTTCTGAAAAGTCTTGCTCAGACAGAGAGCTTTGAAAGCCAGACCCAAATCAATTCATCATGTGTTATTCCTTCATATAAATAATATAAAGGATCCTTGGAATCTTTTCATTTTCAGAAAGTTTTGAAACTGAAGAAATCCATATTTGCAAATGCTTTGTAGACTTGCTTGGGATATTTGTTTTAATTTCAGGATCTGTATGAGAGATTATAGAGCATGCTCCTATATATAAACCATTGTAAGAGCAATTGGCAAGTCTAGACTGACTCATCTTTCCCGTTAACAATTTATATAGATCACGTGTGAAAACCATCCCAGAGCAAGTCTACATGGTGACTCGTCTCTATGCCAATTGCTCATCCGATGAAAAATCACACAATTTGATTTGTATAGGTTTGGTGCCCGGCTACACGAAGCCGCTCAGTTGTATTTCTAGTGAACAGACGAGCCGATTGACAGAATGATAAAAAAAGGTTTCAATGGGGCAAGGGTAATCTTCAGGCCTGTCAGTGCTGGGCTTTGGTTTTATTTAATATCCTAATAAAAACAAACAGTTTTTTAAATTTAAAAACATGAGTAATGATATTGGACTTTTTATGGTGAAACTTTTCATGTAAAAATTGGAAATATTGGATGTAAAATCATAAAATCAGTTATATGCAAAAGTTAATGTTACATGCATAGATTTAAGACCGGCATATGTTGCTACATGTAAATATGATGCTTGAAAGGTTTTGGTCATTTATCACTGATATTTTTTTATAAAAAAGGGTTTTTTTTCATTAAAACTGCTTAAATGTACCATCTGCTGCACTGTTATCTTAATCTGCCTTATATTTTCAAACAAAGAAAACAGTTTATGTTTTGCAGAATGGTGGCACCAACAAAGGCAATCTTTGTTGTAAAAACAAAAAAATACATTTCAGAAATGCACCAATTTACTTCCGATATTGCATTTACAGAGTTTCAGAAGCATGCTGTAAAAATAATCGCCACAAAGGACCTGCCAATGCAATAATTATTCTGTGTAAAAAATCAGACATTTTTTCCTGACAAGTGTATGTTTCAAATTGTTTTCATCCAGCATGTGTTTGGTGAAATTAACGTGATATGAACGATTACCATCACCAGTTCCTGCCTGTGAAATAGACGCCAGTATATCAATTTCGCAAATCCCCATAATTTGTGAAATCTGTGACATCATCGTCTTGGCTCACAAAATTCATCAATAACTCTCTGAATAATTGACAAATGTTTTGATGAGTGTAGATTTCATTCAGTATATATATGACCCCACTTGACACAGAAACCCTTTCAGCAGGGCTAGAGTTGATTAAAAAAATGATAAAATTTATTAAAAGGCACTTTTTTATGAGGCTTTGACTTGTGTGACATGAGCTGAAATAAATCACACTTGAAACATGTGCATATTTGAAATGTACAATGACAGCCCGTCATGGTGATAGGCATCAGACTGCATTAGAGCTTCTGTTTATCTGATTGAGACTATGCAGCTGAAGCGTTACATATAATACTTGTTGATTTTGCTGATACTTGTTGATTTTGTTTGAATTCACTCTAAATTTGCCTTGAGAAAGCTTAAGATAAGATAATATTTATTGCAGAAACGTTCCATTACGGGACAGATGCAATTTTAAAAGACAAGACATTATGATTCATATATATACATAATTTACATTCCTGTAGACACATACAAAAAGCAAAATAATCAATATTACATATTTGATGATATTTTTATACATAAAATGTCAAAGGTTGATTATGAAGGGGTATTTATTGTTTGAAATTATAGATATGGAAACAAATGCAGTTGATATTGACTGCTTCATTATTTGACAGGATGTAGTGAAATAATTTATCTTCATGACTGTGGACATTTACATTTACATTTTGTCTGGATAATTTTCAAAGAGTATATTTCTTTCTTGAGTGTGTTTAATACAGTGAAGTAAGTAGTGTTTTTCGTCATCAATGGTTGAACATATAGAGCATAACCTCTGATGTAGTGGGGTTGGTGGCTTTTGTAGTTTTCTTCCTTACTTCACTGCCACACAATGATTGATTTAAGACTAAACAATGAAGTATGGGGTTGTATGATTTTTAAGAAAATATATGATGCTGAATTTGGATTGTTGAAATGAGCAGTCATCTTCATTGTTAAATATTAAAAAAAATTATTAGTAAAAAATGTTTTAATTCAAGAATGTACCAAATCAAGTTTATATGTGTTGTGATGTAATGTTTATTATTATTGTTATTAATAAAAGGTATCTTTATTTTGTTCTAGGTGGAAAATATCAATACCTGTTTGACGTTTTTGGCCAGTCTGGGTGTAAGTGTTGATGGACTTAGCGCTAAAGGTAAGATATTTTTCTTTTCAGTTTTCTTCCAACTGTAGCAATACTTGCCGTAAAAGGTGACTATGCTTGTCGTAAAAGGCGACTAACGGGATCGGGTGGTCAGGCTCGCTGACTTGGTTGATGCATGTCATCAATCCCAATTGCGTGGATCAATGCTCATGATATTAATCACTGGATTGTCTGGTCAAGACTCGAATATTTAGAGACCGCCGTCATATAGCTGGAATATTGCTGAGTTCGGTGTAAAACAACAGACCAACCAACCAAATCCAACTGTAGCTCACCTGGACCAAAGTATGAAGTACCAAGTATATTTATGTTTTGTTTTTACATCTGTTATGAGGTGATTTCCAAGATGCAACATGAAGGTTAACTCAGAAATCGTTCTGAATATATGTGAAATCAGTTAATAAATGCTCAAGATCAATTAATAATAAACAAATTGTATTGATACACACAGGCTTAGGTTTACAGTCACAAGAGGTAAAACCATGTGTCAAACATGTCACAACATCAGCAACATCTTCCCGAGGCAAGAGAGTTAACTGCCTTTAAAAGCCCAGTTTCCACCCTTGCCGAACTAGGCTGGAATTCCTTGGCTCGATCGTAGCGCCACCAGAGGCTATTACGAGTTACGTAACTTCTATGCCTCTCCTATGGACCAATCAGATTCCACCTCTTGTATCACTTGCATTTGCTTCAAACAAAATGGTGGCGCCTGGTCAAGGCTATCTGATCGATAATCAAGATCTATATTGTGATAAAACGGGCCTCACATCGCGAAGTGCATCAAATCACATGAGCATCTTGATTAAAAACATGAAAAGATTTGGAAAATATCTGTTGACAACGAGTTGACGGTGCACATGCTTTATAAATCCTGCAATCGATCGAAATCTGCACGACAGTTTACAAACCGGATTTTGATTTCGTTGCGCGTTAGGACTCGTTAGTCCAGCCAAAAGCTAGAGATTAAAAAATTCAAATATATACAGACATATGGCATTTGTTCTACAGGAGAGTCAATGATGTCTTGATCCAGAGATTCCAAAGTTTCAAATATATACAGACATATGGCATTAGAGATTCAAAAGTTTCAAATATATACAGAAATGCATTGACAAAACTGTAAGACTTATATTATTGTACAGGGTTAGATTTGTGAGAGATATTTCTTATTCATACAAAGTTCTGTGGTTCTATGTCTAGCTAAAGGTGTTGAATTTGCAACAGAATATGGCATATGAGATTCAAAAGTTTCAAATATAAACAGACATATGGCATTTGTTCTACATGAGAGTCAATGATGTCTTGACCCAGAGATTCAAAAGTTTCAAATATATACAAACATATGGCATAATAGATTCAAAAGTTTCAAATATATACAGACATATGGCATTTGTTCTATGGGAGCGTCAATGATGTCTTGACCCAGAGATTCAAAAGTTTCAAATATTTACTTTTCATGAGACCAGCATGACTGAGGGTTGCATTATGAATACAAATGTGAATTGGAAACAGAACCCCAACGTGATCTATGTCCTGCATGCGACCTGGAGCCACACAGGATTCGTATTGTCCTGCACCAAGCTAGGTGCATATTATCACTTCCTGAGCAAGTCAAGTCCCTGGGGCCTTGTGAAATTGACGATATTAAGTCATAGGGCCACGTCACTCAGTACAATAGCCTCTTGTCGTGTGTCCTTAATATTTCACAAACAGGATGATGCTAGATGGAAAAGATTGTCAGTCATCGTCACCTGCATCCTTATGATTTAGATTTCGGTGTTGATGGATATATTATAAATTTCATGGTGAAATTGACATTTTCTTTTAACATGTCATTGCAACTGACAACTGCTTGAAGTGGATTTTCAAAATTGTTACTAATTTGAAAATTGGAGAAACTTTGTTGAGTTTGGTATATTGTTTTTGTTGATTTCTTGTGGATTTCATTTGTTTGAAGAGTTTGAAGAGGTCCTTCATACCAGGTTAGTTGATTTGTTGATTTGGGGAAGAACTATATTTTTACCACAGTCTGAATTGCACTTATATATGCAATTAAATTTAGTTATTGATAGAAAGCTATGTCAGAAATTATTTCATAGCTAATCAAATATGAAATGCATTGACAAAACTGTGAGACTTATATTATGGTACAGGGTTAGATTTGTGAGAGATATTTCTCATTCATACCAAGTTCTGTGGTTCAATGTCTAGCTAAAGGTGTTGAATTTGCAACAGAGACTAAGAAATCAGCACTGAATTAAGTGTTTGTATGAATCTAAAAGTCAATGAGTGCCTTAAGTAGAATCCTTTCTTGATATCAGGGTTAGTGCAACATACTCGATTTGTCAGAATCTGAAAGCATATTAATTGGAAATATTTCTTCCTCATATTTGATCCCAGTGTCAAGGATTTGTGTGATTTGCAAGTGATAAGCTTTCCGCAGTGACAACTGACACCTCACCTCAGGAACATTTACAAGATTCTATGGTATATAAGTATTTAGAGTGGCTCAGTGGGTTCAAAATTGTGTGTTATTTACAAGATTTTGAGTCGACACCACTTAGTAACTCGAGTGGAAGAGATGTTTCAGAATAGGTTACTACGTATAGAAGCAGTGTCAATACTCATGGCTGTAGCAGTGTCATCTTCAGTGAAATGTACAGGATCTTGTTTCAAGCTGGAGGAAATATACATGACAACTTTATATATGTTACAGTCATTGCGTAAAATGAGTGAAATTTTCACTTAGGCATTTTACAAAAATAGTTAAATATTTCAGTCATTTTCCATTTATTTTTCTGTTAATTTATAATGGTATCGAATTACCGACATTTTTATGCTTAATTTCATCGCCCAGTGATTAAAATGATAGGATTATAAGAAAACGAAAGTCAATGTATATTTTTATTTTTTTGCTTCTAATTCTTGCATAATTTGTCTATTATGATGTTATCAAATCAATTTGCAAAATGACTGAAGTATATAGGCATTTTGTGAATTGTCAAAGTGAATCACATTTTACGCTTTAACTGAAACATACACTCTGTGTTTTTTTCTGTGTTTTTCTTCTCAGTTGACCTGAAGGTATCTATCATCCTATATGTTTTACAATCCATGTTTTTGCTTGCCATGACTAAACTAAAAGTCTACGGGAACATTTGGCATATTTTGGCTTTTGAACAGCTGGAATAATTATGACAAAGTGATATCTTTGGGGGAATTTTCATCAAATGAGATTTCAACAGAAAATAAAGCAGATGCATTTTGGTCCCTCTTGAACCATAAATATGATCAAATTTGATCAACTTTTGAATTAATGGTTCCATTGTCAGGAAGGTTTGAGAATGCATGTTAATAACAGCACATATGCCAGGCAGGGAACCACGAGTAATTTAAAAGTTTTTCTTCTAAAAATTTAAGGGGATAAAAATTTCAAATTCAAGTCATTTTGATGAATGGTGTCTAGACAAGGGACCCTTAATGAATCAATAATGTAGTTGTTATACGAGATTTTGTGTCCTGCAGAAGCTGTGGAATAAACCCTTGTGATCGCTCAAAGCACTGGAAATGAAATTGAGTGAAATAGAATCTGATCAAGTAGGAGTCAGATGGGAAATATACACCAGATATTACTGTCCTCATTTGACATCCTTAATGAGATTGGCCCAATGACCAGATTCACTGTATGTGTATGTACGACATTTTGCTGAAATGTATGTCGTCCTTGCCATTTTGGATTTTGTGTAAACTTGCGTCCTTGCGTTGAAACTGATGAGTCACTGATTGTTCTAGTGAGGTAAGATTTAGAATTTGACTTTAAAATGGGGGTTTGGGATGATGTTTTTGAGGTCATTCATACAATAGCATATTGACAAGTGAAAGATGAGGTCACAGTTATCCTAATAGTTTTATTCTGAACAGAAGAGAAACATGGGACTCAGCTTTTAGAGATTTCTTATGTTAATGGAGATGGTTTGTCGCTTTTCTATAATCAATACTATATGTTTGATTTCTACTAGAATTATGAGTCCTCGTCGATTAATATAGATAACATTTGATACTTGTCAAATATTTTGTTCAAATGTTTGTGTGCCTTCATAAGTGATGTTTAACAGAAATGTCTGATTCCCTGATTCCCTGACTTAACTTAATGCATAGCATTTGGGCAAAAACATCTTTGTCATTTCAACACTGGCGCCAATTAGCTATGTTTTCATAAAATACAATGCTTTGGCAAATAATTGCAATATGAAACCATGACAGTATTCAATTGTGAAGTTTTTAATAATTCATCACTGATGTCCACATTCAGACCTCCCACATTTTATCCAATTAAGACCATTACTATGTTGATAATCTCAGGAAGTTTTTTTAGATTTGTTTAACAAGCTTCCGTGGTAATAATGTAACATTGGTATCATAATGCACCATGTTACTGTTTGCAATTGTTCCAATCACATGTCAATATCGTTCAGGTGTCCAGTGGCACAGATTGACGTCTCACTGCTTTTGTAACGGTTAGTTTTGTTAACTTCACATGGGAATGATTAATTCATGCGTAATTGTCCTGCAAACAAAATATGGAAGTTTGTACATAATGAATTTGGCTAGACTCTTGTTTCATATAGATCGAGAATGTTATCGCGTAGATTATCATGACACAGGAATATGCACTTGCAAATGAGTGAGTGAGTGAGTGAGTGAGTGAGTGAGTGAGTTGTAACACTACTTTGTACAGTTTGTTAGTTATGTCAAGGAGCCTGGGTTTTGTCTGGGAACTGGACCAACATACAAACCCTTGCTCAGGGCTCTGGTTAGACTAACATTTGACCACCTCCGTTGTCTAATGGTAGAGCGTCTGCCTGGAGAGCGGAAGGTCCGGGGTTCGATCCCCGACCACGTCATACCAAAAGACATTAAAAGATGGTACTTGTTGTAACCCTGTCTGGCGCTCAGCATTAAGGGGCTAAAACAAGGACTGGTCGGCTCAGAGTCAGTATACTGTGTCTTAGTGGGATATTCATGTTAAACTGCAGCATGGTATCTCATTGAGCTAGCACTATAAATCGGCATCAGTCCAGACTAGTACAAGCAGCCACACAAACACATACACGTACATGCACGTTGCTATCTAAGTGCAATAATCTTGGACGCGACGTTAAACCCCATTTCACCTCACCTTAGACTAACATTTAGCCTATGAAATCTTATATTACACAATACCCTTCTCGACTCCATAATTAAACCAATAATTTTCGATGCTGATTTCGGTCAAATAGAGCTAGCTAGAGCTGGCTAGACTTGCTTTTGTATACATATCTAGATTGTTTTTGTTTCATAAAATAAATATACTCCACAGTCATGGTAGGCACACTAGGATCGGTTCCACCAAACTAACAGCACTAGGACTACTTTGAGAGGCATTTAGAAGTTGGAGTACTGGGTATATAAGGATAAGATATATGGATAAACAACTTCTTTATTACAATTAGGAGCGACGTTTCAGTGTAGGTTCTAACACCAGCTTGATAACAGTGTTAGAACCACACTGAAACGTCGCTCCTAATTGTAATAAAGAAGTTGTTTATCCATATATCTTATCCTTACTTAGCACTATGACTGTCGTAAGTCTATGTACAGGTAAGGGAATTATGATCATCTTAGCGCTATGAATGTGTTGTGGAACGGAGCCCTGGTTTCAACAAGGTTGTACATACGCCCACATTAGTGAGTGAGTGAATTAAAATTTAATGTCACATCGGCAATAGTACTCCCACATTAAACAAACACACTATGGTATATATTTTCTTGTGTATCATGCACACACCCCATTCTTTGATAAATGTTTCGTTAAAACTTGCTGTTCCATATATTGTCCAGTCGAAAATTAATGTATCACTTGGGGCGTGGTTGGGCCTCGTGGTTAAGACCCGGGTTCGATTCCCGACATGGGTACAATGTGTGAAGCCAATTTCTGGTGTCCCCCGCCGTGATATTTAATGATTATTGCTAAAAGCGATGTAAAACCATACTCACTCACTCACTCACTCACTCACTCACTCACTCACTCACTCACTCACTCACTCACTCACTCACTCACTCACTCACTCATCACTTCAGGTTAATGAACAGGAGCCAACAAACTTGCTCAATAAAAATGTGAAATATGCAATAAAACATCACGGGACATTATGATTTTCAATTTATAGAGTATTTCCCGCCAAGCATTGTTTTGTATGCAGTGATTAGGATTATTGCGTGTAATTGTTTTGTAAAATAGGCCGAAAATAGCATTCAGCTGTATCCATTTTCTCCCAGATTAGGTTAAAAAACACCCAAGATCATCACCAAAAAACTAAAGCATTTTAATGCAATGATTGGAAGAAATTGTATTAAAATTATAATTGTATCAGGAACAGCATATATAATATCTTGTTATTTTAGTAGCTTTTGGTAACTGAAATTAGGCAGTGTTGAACTGAACTCACTGAATACGAAGAAATTCACATGGGACTATTCCAAGTGATTTGTACGATCTAGTTATTGATTATTGATACATGTACTCTGGTGATTGCTTGACTGATTATTTCTTCTAAACTAATAGGCAACCCAAACCAGTTTCCTTAGAATGGTTTGTTCCGCCACAACACCTGAGGCCTCCCATGTTGAAATTGGGTCGTAAATAACCTATACTTGTTTCATTCTCAGAAACCAAAGAGTAAAATATTCCACATTTAGCACTGTGGTACCAATATGGTTCCCAGATATCAATGCCTAAATTGTTACTTGTTTTGGTTTGTGGTACCAATATGGTTCCGAGATATCACTGCCTAAATTGTTACTTGTTTGGGTGGGCGGTACCAATATGGTTCCGAGATATCACTGCCAAAATTGTTACTTGTTTGGCATTGTGGTACCAATACAGTTCTCAAATACTATCGTACATATTGTTTAAATTTGACATTCTGATACCAATATACATGGTTCTCAGAAGCCAATATGGAACTTGTTACTTGTTCTGGCTTTGTGGTACCTAATGTGGCATCAACATGTTTGGCAAAGTAGCACCAATATGATGCAATGGTTTCACATTTAGACCAGAAAATGACATTGATAGCATAGATCAAGCACGACTCACAAAGTGTATTTACAATGGATGCGGATTTGGCTGCATTTGATCTTTTCTAATAAAGCTTCAATTTCCACACCTTCATGTTGTAAGGTGCACCTCGTGAGAGTAGATCCCCAGGGTGCGAAATATGACAGCGACTAAAATGACATATGTGAAAATAACTAAAATCTTTGCCTTTCATTCCAGATATCAAAGATGGCAACCTCAAGGCAATTCTAGGTTTGTTCTTCAGCTTGTCGAGGTTCAAACAGCAACAGAAGACACAGCAACAAACGACGAAGCCTCCAGAACAGGCAAAGGATCCGCCATCCACACCGCAGCTCTCACATCCGGGCATCGCCGTCGTTGACGGAGCCCCAAACTCCGGAGGGAGGACAACACCTCAGGTTAATGGAGGGGAGATGCTATCAAGGTGAGATTTGATTGGCTGAAATGTTACATGTGACTGTGGCCATTTTGTTTTGTAGAATGTTCAAAATTGACATGTTGGAATGTGTGTCAAAATTAGCAAATTGGGTGTTTTGTCTCATTATATCAACTGGTATTTGCATAAGCTAGTATCAAATTTGAATGGACTGGCTTTAAAATTGTGGAGATATTTTCGCTGTGGAGTGAAATAGGACAAGGTTGGTATGGTACAGTATTCAAAGGTTTGCAGTCAAATTTGAATTTCCAAGTTGGCCAAAAAGTGCCCCTGTCACACATGAGTGGTCTCCCCCTTACTGCAGGTATGTGTGGGGAGGTAGGTTTGGGGATGCTTGTATGAAACATGTTTTATCTTTTATGTATAGTTTTTGACATTGACAAAGGTTACACCACTTTGTGACCGTGGACATATGACTTTGACTTTAATTTGACTTCGTACACAACAATCCCACATTCCAAAGTTGAGGAAAAACTTCATTCCCAGCTCCTTAGGGCATTTGTCACTGAACGTGGTGACCATATATTTTACATATCTCTCTTCAAAAATGAAAGCAAATGCCGATCATCTGAAGGTCACGGAGAAAACAATGTGGGAAATGCTGGACTTCCTCATAGATAACATGTGTGTGAATTTGGGGAGAAGACATTTAGGCAACAAGTAGACATCCCCATGGGAACAAATTGTGCTCCCTTTTTTGTTGATCTGTTTCCGATGCACAAAAATCAGATTTTCTGCTTGGATTGGCAAAATCAAAGCAAGGAATTTGGCCAAGATGGAAAAGCATAAACTTCAGGTATATATGATCTGTTATTCAATGATGGTCAAATAGCTAAAATGGTAAATTTCTATGACCAGCTTCACCTCAGCTTTCCTCACACAAGAAGCTGACTTGTTAAGATAAAACTGGTACACTATTCAAAGGGCATTAAACCCAGCTAACTCACTGAGGGAGAAACTTTTGAATGGAAATTTTATTAGTAACCATTTATACCTGTCCCGAGGTATTGATTTCGGACTGAAATTGACACACACTCATGGTATGTAGACGGTCATGATTGGCAGAAATGTGCGACAGAAATGAAACACATTTAGCCCCTCTGTAGTCGGAGAGGTAAGGGCCATGGTGATTGACAGTATCATATAACAAGCTATTTATTCCAAGCAAAGCTGATTTCACTCATAAGAGATCAAAAGGAGCCTTCCTATTTGACTGGCAGCTATATACGTGTATATTGATTGTAAGTGTAAATTGAAAAAGCTTCTTATTTAAGTGGTGAGGATGGTAAGGGAGATAACTATTTTTACTTGACAGGCCTTTTTAAAATATCTCTTGTGATTTTGTTTGGAAATTGTTGTCAGTGCATGTATGATGGAAAGGGATGATTTTAAGGGAGAATTTTCTTTATGAGTCTATATTTTCTAAAGTATCATGGTTACCAGTATATATTTGAGTTTTACATGTTATATATAATGGTGGGTGTTAAATATACAGACAGATTAGTGAACATAGCCTATTCATCTTCAACCTGCTGCATAAAGTCCTCATGAATCAAATATAAAAAATGTTGTGCAGTGATATTGTAAAGAGAGGCATGGCGGCTTTCTTTATGCCTAGCAAAGATTTGTGATTTCATTAGGAAAAAGCGATGATCCCTGAAAGTGCCTCATAGATGAAGTATGGTTACGATGGCGGAAGGCGACAAACTACGGATGTTTATTGTGGTTGTTAAACATCCACCGATGTAGATTTCCTAAATGTGGAAGAAGTTATGCCTGACATGACAAGTTTGGCTGACCTTTGATGGTATTAATGTATAATCAGTTGAGTTATGCGTCACAGACTATTTTTATGAGCGAGATGCTGAAAAACTGTTCACCAGACAACTTATTTGCTGCATGGTACAATGATTTAATAAGATAACGAAAGACAGAATCATCATGACAACTGGTTTGTAATCATCATCATCATCATCATCATCATCATCATCGTTGTCATCATCATCACCACCACCACCACCATCATCATCATCATCATCATCATCATCACTACCACCACCACCACCACCACCACCACCATCATCATCATCATCATCATCATCATCATCATCATCATCATCATCACCACCACCACCACCATCATCATCATCATCATCACCATCATCATCATCATCATCATCACCATCATCATCAATTATCATCTTTCAATATTATCTGTCATTCTTTTCAATTTTAATCTTGATCTAAGTATTTATAAAGCTAATAACTAAAAATTATCAATTGCCATGCTTGAACATATTTTTGCGTTATTTAATTAAACACAATCATATTAAACCAACAAGAGTTCTTAGTAAGCGCTCTTTTTGTACCAAATTTTAGTTCTTTGTTGGAGATAATCAGATTTTCAAGTAAACAGATTTGGAAGCTTCCCCTTGTGAAATTGACAACGTTTTGAAATAAGCAACACCAGCTGTCAGACTGAGTAAGCTTATTTTATTAATCATCTGACGTTATCAAATATGCCCCCTGCAGTGCCCTGAGTACTCTGGGTAAATTTAGATTAATTATGATTTCCTTTGAGTTCATCCAACAGCTGTTTTAGGTTAATCTGTTGCGAAACAGACATCATCTCTCGCTTGTCAATTTCAAGCAGGTAGATTAATAGAGCATCAAATTCTTTAGAAAAGTTCTTGCTGAACTTCAGCTTGTGGGTTACACGAGGGTGAAGATAATTTCTGTAACAGTGTTCAACGCTGGGTGGTCTTGTAAACTTTTTTTAAACGTTTTTCAAATTCTTTGAGGGCCAAATGTCAGATGATTGATTTCAAAGGGGTATTGATTTCAAGTGTACGTGACTTTCCATATCTCCAGGAATATTTGCAATGTTCATGCAGTTATGTATCATTTTCAGATAAGCATGTGTGGTTTTTGTTGTTGATAGATTTTCTAACAGACAAATTCAATATTAGATTTTTATAGGTATTTGAATAGGATGATGTTTTTATCTTTTATTGCATGTTGATTCAAAACGGTTTAAGATGTTTGTGAAATACAGTTTGACTGATGCTGTGACAGAAAAGAAGATGATTCGTTATGAACCTACAGTTAACTATGGTTACAATGAACTCAAAGGGACCACTAATTTTCGTTCGTCATAACTGTAGTTTGTTACAAGCTTATAGCATAAATACAGCAAATGGCTAGGACCGTATTTTATATCCATCAGTTTGTTTGTTATAAGTGTGTTTGTTATTAATGTAGGTTAAGGTATTTTATTCATAGTTGTGAAATGGATTGTGTACAAGTTGTCCTACTCAGGGGGCACTTGCGTAGTATAGTGGTTAAAGCGTTCGCTCGTGACGCGTAAGATCCGGTTTGATTCCCGACATCGGTACAATGTGTGAAGCCCATTTCTGGTGTCCCCCTCCGTGATATTGCTGGAATATTGCTAAAAGCGGCATAAAACCATACTCACTTACTTGTCCAACTCAGAACACCCTCTCCATAGAAAGATTGGAACTATGTGAGAGCAGGATGAATTCAGAGGAATTTGTGGGGGAGTTTCGTAGCCACTCTGACGTGAAGTTGGGATTGATGCTCATGCTATCAACCACTGGCTTGCCAGCCTAGACTCACTTATTTTTAGACATGATTGATAGAGCTGGAATATTGCTCACTGTTGTTTTAAAAAGGTTCACCCTCTCACTCACTCACTCACTCACTCACAGATGCTTTATAAATATTTTCAAATTTTAATTCATAAAAGGGCGGTCGAGTAGCCTTGTGGTTTAAGCTTTCGGTCGTCATGCCGAAGACACGGGTTCGATTCCCAACATGGGTACATTGTGTGAAGCCCATTTCTGGTGTCCCCGCCGTGATATTGCTGGAATATCGCTAAAAGCAGCATAAAATCATACTCACTCACTCACTCACTAATTCATAAAAATTACAAATTAAAACAAAAACATGTGTAATAATGCTGCATTGCAATTTTGATGTTCCCCTCAACTTATGCTTTTCACCATGAAGCAATGACACTATTATCCTTTTCAATATGTGTGAATATGCTTGTCGATTTTTTTGTACAGCCATTTTATGTGTCCTTGTCCACAGTGAGAATCACTTTAACAGTACACTGAGTTGAACTAAATTGATGGGAAGATGTCACGATTCCTTAAATAACTACAACTACCACTAGAGGGCACTTTTAGCGTTGTCTGCATGTGCAATATTGCGTATAATTACCGCCTCGATACTGGTCGGAGCTGTGCTGGTTCTACTGAGAATCCTGCCAGAGCCTAACTGAACTGCCAAAAATCAATACAAAAGATGCTAGAGCAGACGACAAAACACCACTCTGTGCTGCAATGAAGTAGGTCAAAATTAGACGAAATAAAATAAATGTTGATTGGACACTGCTGTGGAAGGCAGGTCTTTTAACTAATCAGTGAATATTTGGGATCTGTTGGTATAGCAACTAACGACCTTGACCTTTGTTTGTTGGGTTAAGGTCGGAGCCAATGTGATGATTGTGCGTGGACTGGTTTAGAAGAAACATTGTTGGATGATTCATACTTCTCAATTATTATGTTTGGCCTCCCACATTCAGTAAGATGGCTCTTCCGCGGAAAATTGATTGTGATTTCCAATCATGATGCAAAGGCATCGACGACTGGCACAAGCCTAGACTCTACTCTTGATCATCTGTTGTCATGGCGTTACTCCGTTAATCCGTTTAAGATTTGGTTATAACATGACAACTACCCTTTCTTCCTGGATTCTGCTCAACTGACTCGAGCAGTATTTTTAGCACAGTGGCATTGTTTTCAAAATTTGAAATTTACATACGTAAATTTCAATTTGAGTGAAATTGATTGGCGTCAATTTGTACTGTTGACATGATTGATGGATATGGACATTGTCAAGTTTTAAAGGTGCACTGCATTTGGAAATAGGATTGAAACTTCAATTATAAACACCAAATTTGTATGATGACCATCATTGTGATGACAGCTTTGGGAAAGTGACATTGATGGATTCAAAGTGATCTTTTCACATCTGTGGATTGCAAATTTACAAGGGTTGCAGATAGCAACTGCACTGAGGTTTCATGGTACATTTCAAGCTGGAATTTCACTGGACCTGGTTGGAAGGGATATCAATTACACAAAATGGACATTTCAGACCCCCTTTACTGTGTTAAACGGGATCATTGTAAATTGCAACTGGACATGTTGATACAAGTGGCACAGTGTTGATTGTTGATATTTATTTACATCTTGCAATAGAGTGTAAATTTGGCACATGTCACAGTTGATGATTGTGTGACGTGAAATGAACAGGATCAGTTCAACAGACACTTGAATTGAAGATTGTTAATTTCATGAAATGGACAATGTCAAAACAGTGTCCAGGCTTCAGAGAGTATTTACTGTGAATTGATCTTGGATTTACAGTTATCCTGCTGCTTTAGGCATTGGGGGAATCAAAGAGTATTTGTTAAATCATCCCTGTCACTGACGAGATCAGCTGATGAGCTGTCAACACACAAGCAGAAGCCTCAGCTGTGTATGTTTCAGATTGGCGCTGATTTCTCACATGGAATATGTTACTGTTTATGATGAGTTTACGAGGAATTTTTCCACGTGGTGCAATAAACCTCCGCTGGACCTGACTTGCCACACAAATGGACCACAAAGTTTCCAAGGCTGATCTAATTGAGGCAGGCAAGCCCTCGTGGGAGTGGAAATTATTTTGAGCAAAAACTGATGTGTAAATTTGACATCGAAGCTTCTTCGGTCTCTGTTGATGAAATTTGGTTGATTTGTCTCTCAAGATGCCCCCATGTTGCTAAATAAGTGTAAATGCTGGCAATTCTTCCAGGATTTTTAATAGAATCAGTCGATGATGACCAACCAGTAGCTGTTGAGTAGGTCGGTGTTTAAATTTGTTAATTGATACCGAGGCCAACTTCATCAACTTCAAGCTGTTCGCTACATCAGCAGCAGTAGCAGCAGGTCGCAACATCATCAACATCGCCAGGTGAGGAGTGTTTGACATGAATCACCGTCAGACTTAGGATGGATGTTTGCAGAGGAAGATGGTTTTGAAGAAGCTGGTGTGGAAAGAATTATTGTGAATGGATTTGTTTTAAGAATTCAGTGCAGTGTACCGAAAATTTGTGACAGTTTCAAGGAACCTGTTTGTGCATTTTGGATGTTATCGACAAAGTTTGATGTCTGTTTTTTGGGATTTGAGATTATCAGGATCAACTTTGACTATTTTGTGTTACTGGTGTTAGTTGAGAGATAGGAATTTCAAACAAGCAGTGCATGAATGAACCTGGATTTCATTTATTCACCTTGGATCATATATTTGGATTTTGTGCATAAACTTGCAGCAACATATGCATAATTGCATTTCAAGGGGACTGCAGTAAACAATGGAACACGATGGAATACTGCCTGTAACTGGGTATATTGACGCTGTCATGGAGTAATTCATTTCATCAGGAGTGAAATTGACAAGTCTGTTTATTGTGACAGATTCTTTGTGTTGCATTTCCTCATGGACTAATTTCACAGTTTTTATAATACTCTGAAAGGGACAGGTGGAATTCATT
This sequence comes from Haliotis cracherodii, assembly GCF_022045235.1. Classification (NCBI taxonomy): domain Eukaryota; kingdom Metazoa; phylum Mollusca; class Gastropoda; order Lepetellida; family Haliotidae; genus Haliotis; species Haliotis cracherodii. The sequence continues at coordinate 10,583,701 of NW_027266286.1, forward strand.
TTCTGATCTGACTCATACGATCTGGAGTTCTTGGTCTTCCTGTGATCACTGTGTAATGAGAATTTGAACATTTGCAGGTGATGTGAGGATAACATTCACTGTATAAAGGCGTTGTTCATTCTCAAGAATCTACAAATGAGATATGTCAGGACAGTTAAATATCCCCCTTGTTGATTGGAAGGGGCTTCCACCTTGACTCAATTATGGGAACAAAATACTCATAAGTGGATTCCCTAAACACACATTGCAAGCATGGAAGTTAGGCTTGGAGTTCTCTTGCAGTTATTTTCATAAGAACAATCTTTACTTTGCTTAAGAGAGGTGAGTTCAACTTTTATGTGTTCTTGTCATTCAATGTATTGAAATCGAATCAATCAACACCTTTTTTTATCAAATACTTTGTTTTCTTATGATTTTGAAAGGTAGGAAGAGCACAATGTGTGCAGTCTGTAGGGCTGGGACAAGTCCAAATTTAAGATCTGGGGAAGAACAGGTCCTCAGCAACCCATGCTTGCCGTAAAAGGCAAATATGCTTTTCGTAAGAGGCGACTAACCGGGTCAGGTGGTCAGGCTCTCTGACTTGGTTGATGCATGTCATCGTATCCCAATTGCTTGGATCGATGCTCATGATGTCAATCACTGGATTATCTAGTCCAGATCCGATTATTTGCAGACCACCGTCATACAGCTGGAATAGTGCTGGTTGTGGCAGTAAACACCAAACAAACAAACAAACCTATCCCAGGGTACCCAACTCCCGATGTAGGTCTCAAGAGTCGTCCGATTTGGAACTGTTATACGACAGTCCTTGCAAAAACTATTACTAATCTGAGCATGCATACACTAAAGTTTTATCTTTACTCAAACATATATAAAAATCAGAAGGTTTGTGTGCATCATCAGAAAGAAATGTGAAAATAAGCGACTTTTAGTGTAACCATGGAGTTTGACTGTTATGTCATGTGACTAACCATGGGTCTGGAAGTCCTCGGGGTACCTGGGTCCTTACCTGTCCCAGCCCTAGCAGTCTGTGCTCAAAACTTTTGAATCTACTACCCCGAACTAATCAATTGACATCATTAGTGTTGATGTATATAGACTTATATTAGCAAAGGTTACCAGACCGAAAGATATTTTACAAGACTTGGACTAGAGACTTGTGGCTAGAGACTTGTGGCTAGAGTCTTGTGGCTAGAGACTTGTGGCTAGAGTCTTGTGGCTAGAGACTTGTGGCTAGAGTCTTGTGGCTAGAGACTTGTGGCAAGAGTCTTGTGGCTAGAGACTTGTGGCTAGAGACTTGTGGCTAGAGACTTGGCCTAGAGACTTGTGGCTAGAGACTTGGCCTAGAACTTGTGGCTAGAGACTTGTGGCTAGAGTCTCACTGTCTGAGACTGGTTCTGTTTGCTTCATGTGTATTAATCTTACCATAAATATTACATGGATCATCTTAGCGCTAAGATCGCTTTGTGCAAGTGAGCCCAGGTGTTGTGAGATCATCATATGTGTATCATGTCTTCTTGTCATAGTGTCAACCTTATAATATACTGTCATCTTAATTGGTGTCAGAAATTATCAGCGAAGAGCTTGCGGTCATGCCAAATTATGATCGCACTTATATTTTGTCAAACTCACTTATTGTCAGAAATTCTTGATGATGATTATTCTTAATGATGATGATAATGATGATGATTCTTAATGATGATGATGATTCTTGATGATGATGATGATTCTTAATGATGATTCTGCAAAGCGTTAACTCGTCGCGCCGAAGACCCGGGTTCGATTCCCGACATGGGTAAAATGTGTGAAGCCCATTTGTGGTGTCCCCTGCCATGATATTGGTGGAATATTGCTAAAAGCGACGTAAAACCATACTCACTTACTCTTGATGATGATGATGATTCTGCTTCATGATGATGATGATGATGATATTGATGATGATGATAAGCGACAAGAACCATTTCCATTTAACTCATAAGAAATCTCTGCTAAAATCAGAGTCCATTGTTTGATTCCAACTAAATGATGAGCATGTGTTTATTAATCACTATTCAATATGTTTATCATTCTCATTCAGATGCACTACTAATGATACTACTGCCCTGCAAATTTAGAATAAAGCCAGCTTATGATCAAACTCACATTTTGTAAAACTCACTTGCTGCCAGGAAAAGTCAACCACCATCATTCGTGGCTATGTTTGCAAAGTATCCTGCTATACTGCCATATTCAATGTACTGCCAAATCATGTAACTCACAATGACATCTGGATATTGCCAATCTCACATGTTGCCAAATGAAATCTTTGTTAGAGGATGTGACTCTGGGATGGTAACAAATCAACTCACTGTATTGGCAAACTTGATGTAATGCCACATTATGATTCAACTCAGTTTGGTTCCAGTCAGAATATTGCTCATCTCACTCGTTGCCAATAGAAACTCTGCAACAGCATATCCATCATGTTTACATCATGTTTACAAAGTATCCCACTATACTGCCAGACTCAATATATAGCCACATTATTGCCAAAACGAATGGTGTTATTCTTGTAGAGCAGGACATGCTTACCCTTTTGCAAATTCCTGATTTTCAGTGACCCATTTATATATTTTTTACCACTATTTTGCCCTTACACCCAATGGAATCTCTTTCAGCAGGTAATCAAGACTGGTTATTCTATGGCATTGACATTTTATATTTACCATAAGGAATGCTGGAACAGTCATTACATTCATGACCACTGACACCAATTTCTTCACTTTGCTGCCAGACTCAATATAAAGCCACAACATATTGGTGATCAACAGTGGCTTTATAATGAGATGTGGCTGTACATGGTGATGTGTGCTGTGCACAGTATAGAACCATCTGGCAGGTGCCCCCAGCAGTAGAGGGAGGAGCAGACTGTCTGCATACACCTGGCCAGGTTGTGATTCATGCATGTGTCTTGTGGCTGTGGTAGGGTGTAACATCACAGGGATTGAGATTTCACGGGGACCCACCCACTCCATTAAGTGTTAAGTATATTTGCTATATACTGGCAGAGGATGTCATCTGTGTTGAATTAGGCTCTGGCCTTGTTTTTTGATGTTTGTGATGGAACATCAATATCATTGATGATGGTGTGATGATGATGATGATGATGATGACGATCATGATGATAATGATGATGATGATGGTGTTGATGATGATGGTGGTGGTGATGATAGTGTAATGATGATGATGATGATGTAATGATGACGATGATAATGATACTGATGATGATGGTGATGATGATGATGATGATGATGATGATGATGATGGTGTGATGATGATGGAGGTGTAATGATGACGATGACGATGACGATGATGATGATGATGATGGTGTAATGATGATGGTGTGATGATGATGATGATTCTTGTAAAATTTAAGGGTGGTACATTAAGTGATGACCATCAGTATGCAAGACAGGAATAGCTGAATAAGCATAATAAGTCCTGACTTAGCAAATAAACTGATTGGTGTGAACAGTGATTTCTTATGATATTGCTAAGACAAATGGCATTAATATTGTTCAATTGCAGTGATAAATGAAATGTTTCATATTCTAAATCCAAAACAATTTTTAGATCAGTTTAGTACATATGCTTTTCTTCATCTCCTGCAGTAAGCAATTCAAAAATTTCAGACCTTTTCAATTTGGACTTGTGCCAACATTTGACATTTCTTTTTGAAACTTTCACTCTGTTTTGATACGATTGCTTGTATTGAAAAGCTTGATTTTATTTCCGAGTCTTGCAGTTTTATGTGCTTGAACATAATTGGAGATCATTTCTGTGAAAAATACATGATTCAGCTGCAGCTGTTTTTTTTGTCATGATACTGTCCTGATGAAACCGAGTGAAATTGATTACCAACACGTTCATTTCACACAACATATTGCATTGCAGGAGCTATCTGAGATTTCAAGCAGCTTCTGCTGATACTATCTATATTATGAAACAGACATGGAGTCGCCTATTGCTTTTGTTGAGGAATACATTTTAGATGAAATTGGCAAAAAAAGGTAAAAATTGCTTTTCTTCAGTGTTAAAGTTTGAAATTAACATTCCTGCTCTGCATTCTGACATCAATCAGCATTTTCCATATGCATCGTTGCGTATCAGAACTTTGGTTTTTGATGCTTTTAGCATGTTATTGTTTTGAATTGGCTTGACCTTGCGTCAATTTCAGGATGGGTTGAAATGTATGACATCATTTTCAACAGACAACCTGCAGCAACACCATTGATCTTTCTTTAGTCTCGAGGGATGAGAGTTTCACGTTTGACATTTCCCATTTCTCAGAATAATTTGCTTGCCTTTGGTGCTTGTGTGTCCACAGCGATTTAGAAACAAGATGGAGGGATATTGAGAGTGGCAATTGTCAAGGGATTGGACCAATTTGAAAATGTCCCATGCTCTTAAGACGATATGAATGTCATATGTGAAAAACACCAATTTTTCAATTTGGAACTAAATTATCATCTGAGGACATATGTTATTTAACCATAATGTGTAGTTTGGGTGTGGGCAGTGTAAGATATTTTTAAATTGGCTTGGGGGAGGAGTTTAGTCGTTCTTTTTTAATTGTACTTTTTCCACGCTGATCTTTGAACTTTAAGAGAAATAAATTAGACATGGATTTTTGGAATGGATTTGCAAATATCATCAAAGACATATTTGCAGATATGATTCAGAACATCAGTTGAATCTGCAGTTCATTTTTCTACAGAATGGGATGATCTCATTATAGTAAAATGAGTTTTTATGCACGAGAGGAATCGTCAATTTGCCCTGAAATTGTGCAGGCTTCCTGGATTACAACACGTCTGTGTGTGTCCTTAGATCTCAAGTTCAAGCATTGTCCAACTCCACTCCCTGACCTTAAGGTAAATCCACCGTGTTGTGATCCAAATGGTTTAGAACAAAAGCAGTTCCGCTGAAATGGAACAGTTTGGATTTTATGATTTTGTTGCCATTAACAATGGGGGAAAAACTTCACGCTAGAGAATGCATGCGAAGAGGCTTCTCACTGTTAAAGAACACTGTGTAAAGTTCATCACATTCTCTATTGGACAACTACCACTGTCGGTGACTAAGTGTGAATTTCAGTGGTTGAAAGAGAATTCCAAATGAGTGGGGGGGTTCCTGTGCCAAGGGAGGTAACTCTTGCTGGCCTGATGTCATCAGAGGGTAAGACCTCTGTAAAATCCACAATGTCTGGGAATAGACTAAGATCTTTCAAGGCCAGTTTTTGAATATATGTTGAAACTTTAATTGAATTTAAACTTTTCAATTTTGAGATGTTAATTGAAAGTTTCAATCATGACAACACAAAATGTTGTTATTATTTCTGGCTATTTGTTTTTGATACCAACATAGTTTGGGATGAAGCTGAATTTATGAATTAAACTGAATGTAACTTGATTTTGTTGTAATTACTATTCTTATATCATATATGTATGAGGTTGTTTTTGGTTTTTGTCCAGTGGATGCAAGACTATCTTTGTTAAATACCCAGAATCTGACGTACAGAAAGCTTTACCCTTGAAACTTGTTATTGTATTTAATCAAACAGTATGAAGAAGTTACAAGTTGGATATGAGCATCTATCATCCAGTACAGATCTAACAAATTCTCCACTTCTTTATCTGCAAGTTATCAATGTCTTTGATTCTGAAGTGACGCTTTATCAAATACATTCCTTACTTAAGTTCCAATACTGACTTTACAAATGTTCCAATACTGACTCTATACATGCTCCAATACTGACTATACAAATATTCCAATACTGACTGTATTATTGTTCCATACTGACTATACAAATATTTCAATACTGACTGTATAAATGTTCCATACTGGCCATACAAATATTCTAATACTGACTGTATAAATGTTCCAATACTGACTGCATAATTGTTCCAATACTGACTGTATAATTGTTCCATACTGGCTATACAAATATTCCAATACTGACTGTATTAATGTTCCAATACTGACTGTATAAATGTTCCAGACTGGCTATACAAATATTCCAATACTGACTGTATTAATGTTCCAATACTGACTGTATAAATGTTCCAATACTGACTGTATAAATATTCTGCTACTGGCTATCAAATATTCCAATACTGACTGTATAAATGTTCCAATACTGACTGTATAAATGTTCCAATACTGACTGTATAAATGTTCCATACTGGCTATCAAATATTCTAATACTGACTGTATAAATGTTCCAATACTGACTGTATAAATATTCTACTACTGGCTATACAAACATTCCAATACTGACTGTATAAATGTTCCATACTAGCTATACAAGTGTTCCAATACTGACCTCCTATGAATTCAATGACCTAACATTCAGCTTCACATGTCTGTTGCACATTGCAATCAATGCCAGTGACATGTTGATTTATTTTGAATTAGCTTTTGTATCAACAGTTTTCAAAACTTTTAGAGTCCATTACAAAACAAAATTATTTCCTTCCACCACAACACCAAGCCTTTGTAAACATGCACTAGCACAGTCACCCCCCCCCCCCCAGACAGCCTTTGACCTCCCGACCACTCTGGGAAATATACTAGGACGACTTGATGTCTATTTCTCACGTGGACATGGCCCTTACAACAGCTGAACAAAGCTTGTCAATTACATTTTATTACAACTCCTGTCTAACACTGTAGACGGCAGTGGTAATCAGCTGATTGCATTCACCACCGCATCACATGGAGAATATGTATTGTGTTGGCTTAATGGGCCTGTGAGAGTATGTCTACAGCTTGCACACTGTGGCGCCTGGTACGTACTGCGTGAAAAGAAACTATACTGAAGGACAGAAATAAGGGAACAGATGTCAAGAGAAGGACTTATTTCACGTGACATTCTGTGTGTAGGTTGAAGATGGTCTCAGATTCTTGGCTATTCCAAAGATGTAACAAAGGTTATATTTGGGATACACTCTCTTTGTAAAGAAAAGATTCTGGTACTTTGGGGGTTGAGTCCTGTCTGGGACTCGAACCCAGACTCTCAGAGTGAGGTACCTAATCAACCATATCATTGATATGATGTTATAAAAAGGGTGTAACTGGTGTCTTTAATGTTATAAACTGGATGATATTGGAATACAAATGTTCTAATGAGTGTGTGTGTGAGAAAGTGAGTATGTGAGTATGTACTGTTATGTTGTGTGAACCGATGCTCATGAAAATATCACATGTGACGTCATAGATCATGACTCAAGATGCACCATTTGTGTCGTGCAGGATTAGCATGTAAAGTTTGGAAATCACATGCAGCATATTGTGATAAGAATAAAAACATGCTGTGGTAACACTTGACTGATTGTGAGATTTGTCATTAATTGGTACACATTGGAAACATCTCTTCTTAATGTAAATACTTCTCTTTATATTTCTATCTTATCTATCTGTTGCATATCTTTTGGCAGTGAGGATATATGATTGACAGGGTGAAACAAACATGTAACATATAAAGTTTTATGTAAAAGTAGATTTCAGAAAATGTTTTTAAAGAGCATATATCATATCTAGTGGGATATAAAGAGCATATTACACATCAAGGTAGATAAATGAGCTTGTATCATACAACGTATGATACGAAGAGCATGTATAACATCAAGTTAGATATAAGAGCATGTATCATAGAACACAAGATTTGAGGAGCATGTACCGTATGAAATGGGATATGAAATACAGAAAGTTGTTTCAGAAAATAGTTTGATGTCATTCCTTATATAAAATGTGAATTGTTATTTCAGAAAGATATATATTTAAATATGATAATAGTGTAGTGAAGGGCGTACAAATCAGTGAATGTTTTCAACAAATTCATAGGTTCTCAGATGTTGAATATGAGTGAGTGAGTGAGTATGGTTTTACGCCGCTTTTAGCAATATTCCAGCAATATTATGGTGGGGGACACCAAAAATGGGCTTCACACATTGTACCCATGTCGGGAATCCAACCCGGGTCTTTGGCGTGACGAGCGAACGCTTTAACCACTAGGCTACCCGACCGCCCTTGTTAATATGAAAATCACTGGCTACAAACAGTTGAATTTTGCATGTATAGGATAGAATAGGTCTTCAGCAACCCATGCTTGCCGTAGAAGGCGACTATGCTTGTCGTAAAAGGTGACTAACAGGATTGGGTGGTCAGGCTCGCTGACTTGGTTGATGCATGTCATCGATCTCAATTGCGTGGATTAATGTTCATGTTGTCAATCACTGGATTGTCTGGTCCAGACGCGATTATTTACAAACCGCCGTCATGAAGCTGGAATATTGCACAGTGTGGCGTAAAATAACAAACCAAACCAAACGCATGTATAGGACACCAAAATATTGGATGCAAATTACAAAAATTTCGCAACTTGAGATGTGAAATACAGAATATGGGATCGGAATGAAATTATTTAAAACAACAACAATGTACAGGCTATATCAATTAAAATATTCAAAGTTTTAATTTTGCTAATTTTGTGAGAGATATCATGTACACATGTCCAAATGGATACATATCTTAGCACCTGATGCCAACATTTCTTGCATGTGATGATAACTAGACAGGGGTGAATATGTTATTCAGCTGGAGACTCTGAAAGTGTTGTGGCTTGTCTGCTAGGCTCTTTGTAATCAATGTAATTGGGTTCCAGGAACTTACAGCAAATCCCAGAAATTCCTGGTAAATCCAGTTAAATGTTGAAATTGGCTTTGTGGTGATTTTGTGATCTGTGCTTATCTCATGAATATTTGATTGCATTACATTGTTTAAACACTGATGTTCCACAGTGCACTATAAGCAGAGGAACTGCCTACTGGCATACATAGAGCCTTGGAATCAAAATGATTTTTGTTGATTTTGCCAAAGGCAGACAATTCTTAGTCTGATTATTTATGGCAATATGAATAAATAACCTAAGTATTTCAACGGCAGACGATCACATATTGGATACATTACGGTTTCTTCCCTGATATAGGCGTGTGCTCTTAAACTTTTTCAAACTTTTTCTTCAAGTTTCTAATTGCCTAAATTTCCTTGTCGAAGGAACTAAAATAGAATTTAAATGATTTTTTAGTTCAAATGTGTTACAAAGTTTTAAGCTGCATTAGTCATACTTTGGGGTTTCTTAAAGTTTCTTTTTGTTTCTAATGATAGGAACGCGTCTTTCATGAGAAATATATCAGCAGGTTGAATATCAACAGGAATATTTTGTGAAGTCATGGATAATAAACTGTATTGTCCATTCACTGATGACTGAGTGAGTGAGTGAGTGAGTTGGGTTTTACACCGCTTTTAACAGTATTCCAGTTATACCACGGCATGTCAGCTTAATGTGGGAGGAAAGCCCGAAGTAATGCAGGTCTCAGACGTTTACCACTTCGGTGAAACCCACGAGCACGGGTATGGTGCTGACAAACCTAGAAACATAATCGGAGCGAACCGGGATTTGAACCCACAATCATAGGTTTCTGGCGTGCCCAAGGGATGCAACTCTGCACAGCGAATCATGGCGCCTTAGACGACTGGGCCACCCGTGCCCCCCACTGATTACTGAATGTCCACAGGGATCTCCATGCTGGCCATTCAGTCTTTTGGTGTTTAGTCAAACCAGAAAACTGTTTATTAATCTCTAAAATCATTGTTGAATGAGTGAGTATGGTTTTACGCCGCTTTTAGCAATATTCCAGCAATATCACGGAGGGGGACACAGAAATGGTGAATCGCATCATTGTTGAATGTAATGATACATTATTATTTCTTTTGTAACACTGTGTTTTAAGATGTCTTACATGACGCTAAGCTGTTGCCTGACTGATTTAGTGTTGCATCAAACCCTGAAGTGTACACTGTTGCTCATACTCTCAGTCACTGGGGTGGGGGTAGCCAAGTGGTTAAGGTGTTTGCTCATCATGCCATGACTGAGTTTGATTCCAAATATTGGGGTCATGAATAACTGGAGTATTGCTAAAAATGATGTCAAATTATACTCACTTACTCATCCTTGCTGTGCAATACGTGTATACTTAAAGACTTATATAAGCCAGTTGCCGACCAAGACTTTTGATTTGTGACCCCATCCTTTATAAGTTTACATATACACCTCATCCATGAGGATCTGGGTTAGAATTGGCCTTCAGCAACCCATGTTTATCATGTAAGAAAAAGGGGATTGGGTGGTCACCCTCCCTGACTCGGCTGAAGCATCCATTCTATCCCAATCTCATAGATCGATGCTCATGATGTCAATCACTAGATTTTCTGGTCCAGACTCATATATGTACAGTGAGTGAGTGAGTTAATATTTAAAGTCACATCGGCAATATTTCAGCCATATCGTGACTAAAGCAATTAATACATTAAGAAAACACATATATTTACAGACTGTCATCATATAGATGGAATATTTGTGAGTGCAGCGTTAAACAACAAACAAACAAGAATATACCACTCAATGGATGTTAAAGAACACCCAATTTCTTCACATGACAGATTACTGTAGTTTTGTGAAAAATCAGGTTTTCTTTAACTTCTGTTGAGTAGTAAAAAAAAATTAAATGTTTCTTAATTGATTAAACAAAATTTCAATTTCTTTTCAGGCTTCCATCACCTTTTAAGCATAGCAACAAGAACCCAGCCTCTATAAGTAACCTTTCTACCTCTAAAGACAGCTCCAACAGCAACTCAAACCTCAACCAGTCTCGTGGGAAGCCCACACTCCACGGGGCAAACTCCACGTCGAACGATAAAGTGCGGTCACATCTGAATCAACAGAATAATAATAATAACTTGCAAGGTAAGAAATTGCTTCATAATCATGTTTCTCCATTTCTTTTACAGTTTTCTCTTTCAGGAAGCATGGTTGGCACAGTTGATGGAGATACATCATTGTCAGTTTGTTCTTGCTTGGATGATCAGGTTTTGTTCTGAGGCTGAATGTTATTGATTGTTTCATTGATGGTAGATGGTAAATATTCAGCATTACTGTAGTTCATTGTGTTTATTTGTCTGCTGTTGTTGTCAACAGTATTCTTTATGGCCAATGGTCAGGGTTTTTTTCTGTTCAAGTAATATATAATACATAGGTTTGATCGTGATGCTTAGACTTGCCAAACATTATAGACTTGCATGGGCTGTATTTGATATATTTGTATCAGGGTCTGTAAAACAGACAAGGTGATGCTCCATTTCCGGTTTTACAGACAAGGTGGTTTTTGATTTACACAGATTCACTTTTACTTTCATTTCATTTTATGACAAATATCCCATCACGCAAACAAGTATTTGCTTTGGCCACAACTGTTCATCAGAACTGCAAATTCTATTTTGGTGGTGAATTTAATTTTGTGAAATTTTATCTTGACTAATCAGTTACAAGCTTATCTCCCTTCCAATAGGACAACCAAGGTTATAACAAAGAATGAATGCTTTAATTCAATTTATTTAATTATGTTTTTAATTAATACTCCTCGTATTTATTTATCAGTAATATTTATGAAATTAAAGCTGAAACAATAAATATAAAATGCATATATCAACCGTGTATTTTTACGTGTATATTTTCAAGAATAATTTGAAGTCAAATATTATAAAATATTGTCAGCCACTTGACCTAAACAAGTATGCCACTCATTTTGCAGTAAAAATGTTTTAGCTGTTTGAATAAAGTTCATGTGCCCTTAGAAATCCCTCTCTCATGGCCAGACTTCCTTCACCTTGCATAAAAAAATAGTTCAGGACGTTCACCTACCTTCAAGATAAGAGGATTAGATCGTCGAAACCAAACAATTATCTATTACACAAAAAGTGGAAAGTAACGTCAAATAATTGATTGTTTGAGTACTTTTTACCCCCTGGCTAGTAACCTACAACCCTTAGTGTCTGCGTCAATATCATACTTAATCATAGATTCCAGCAATATTTACTTGTAGATTTCATGTCTAGACATTGGATAGTGTGTATTCTTTTTAAATCAGGGCTGTCTTGTCAAGTTAAAAACAACATACTTGCTTTTAGAAGATCAGGGAGTAAAGCCTGACTTTTAAAGATCACTAGGACCTTGGATCAAATGATTGCTGGTTGATTTGTGCTATGGATCTTAAGGCCTCTCTTGAGAGGGTTTGAAATAGATGATACTGAGGTATATCACTTGAGTGCTGAAGTATACTGGTTGTTTTGATACAGGGTGCTGTCCTTTGAGGGATGTAATCACAAAAGGAAGACTTGACATTTCGTTAAGCTACCATGTAGCAAACCATTATTGGAAATAAGCCCTTTTGTTTTACTTGGAACTCTTGAAATTGAAATGTGATATGGTACTTGTCACAAGATGACAAGGCAGTATTTCATGCCTGGTTAAGACTACTGTAATTGAATTCATAGTGATTCTGTAATGTATTTTGAAATTTTTGAGTCTCAAATATATATGCTCTTGTGATGTACATGGTTTAATACCAATGATTTGATAGATGAAACAGAACTTTTAACCTTGGTGTTGACATTAATATGTGTTTATTTCATTTTGAAATGGATTGGTAGGGTAGCCTAGTGGTTAAAGCGTTCACTTGTCACGTTGAAGACCCGGGTTTGATTTGCGACATGGGTACAACATGCGAAGCCCATTTCTGGTGTCCCCCACTGTGATATTGCCGTAATATTGCTAAAAGTGGCGTTAAACCATACTCACTCACTCACTCATTTTGAAATAGACAAGACAGATTTTAGCCCAAACTCGTTCCTGTTGTTGTGTGATAAGGGTAGCTGAGGGAAAATTACAAAATATTTGTGTCCTTGATGATAAATACCCTTTATGCATAGGCGTATTTCTGTTTAGATTTGACTTGCAGTGTTTATTGAGATTCACGTTCCCATATGTTTTTGTTTTCTAGAATTCCATTTAGGTCACACAAACTTTTCCTAGTTTAGGAGTAAATATCAAATATGTTGCAGTCATGAGATTTTATTACAGCAGTTAGAAAATATGTTTTGATAATTGAAATTAAATCGCTAAGAAACTTCAATATCTTAAGTTGAAAGTAAATTCTTAATTTCTTAAGATTTCAAATTCCTTTCAGTGTCACACAACATGGCAATTTTTAAAGTACTACGATAAGTCCACAAATGAATAAAGCTACTTTTCCTGACGAGTGAATTTCAATTTGTTGAAGTGAATGCGTATTCTCTGCATAGAAATCAGACTGACGTTTACATCTACAAGAATACATATAAAGATCACAGGGGTTGTGGGAATTTGTGGGTAAGGTATCACCGCGATCTAAATTATATTTTCAATTTCATAAAAATGTCTGATTCTATGAAACAAGTTTGACAGGAGTTGGGGATAGGTACAAAGGCACCCTTCGCTCGGTTTATTATCATAATTATACTCATAATGTCGAGATCATTTTGTGAGGGAAATCCTTGTCACCAAGAAACATGAAATTGCAGTTCTGTTTATTTTCTTCTGCCCGATTTGATGTCATAACAATAATTCAACCATGAGACATTTCTCGGTGGTTGTGAGAATTGGTATGACATATTTTCCACTCCTGTGGATAGGGTTGCCTATTTGGAACTAATTTGAAATATATTATCTATAATGAGCTACATTTGCCTGCATATTTACATTGATCGTCAAACCAAACACAAAATATGGAATCTGGAGGTAGGTGTTTTATGAGGTTGTGATATAAAATGTTTGTTTTTTAAAGAAATGTAAATGAATTCAATGCAGACTTTTTTCAATCCAGAGTACCTTGAGAACTCTGGAACAAAATATGTTCTCAGTACCCAATGCTTGTAATGTGACCACTTTGAAATAGTGATTTTGTGGTAAATATTGCTGATGAGTGATGGGTAATCTCACCTAAGTGTCTCTTGATATAAAATATATCACCACAGGTCATTAAAAGTGTTGATATACTATAAATCTTGATATTAACGCGAGCGTGAATTAAATGTGAAAAATGCGAGTGGTCTTTGCTCGCATTATTAAACATCGCATTTATATCAACCATAAGACATTTTGGATAGCAGAAATACCAACTTAGACATATGCTGAAAACAAACAACTATGTATTCCACATCACTGTTTATTGAGCAGCACTTGTAACAAGTATATAAACAATGTCATTCAAACACTAATTACATATCCTGTGAATTGACACTGCTGGGGTCAAGACAAGAGTTCTACTCACTCATGTCATCACAGATCACACCTGCAAGTCCAGACAGATGCCACCCAACACGGTGTCTTTGCTCTTTGCGACTGCATCAAAGGCCGTCACGAGCCAGCACGCACGTATTGTTTTAGCTGAAGTACTCTACTCAGCGCTAATAAACAGTGCTATTTGGTGTGTGATTGGATTAATGTAAGGTTGGACTAAGGTGAGGATTCTCCTGTAAACCTGACAGAGGACATCTTGTTCAGATGTAAATCCACTGATGCTTGATCTAAACAAGGCTCTTACTCTAGAAGCAATCCTAAACCCACAAAATAAAATAGAAAAATTCAAAGCCCTAGGCGTATACTTAATCAAAACAGGACTAATAAATCACATTTAAAGACGTAATAAACCCCCAAAACTAAATCACATAAACAAACAAGCCAACTACCACACACAGCTCCCTTAGTTCACCCCCCACCCACTCTTGGCATACATTCCAAATCTCAAAATTACTATATAAGCAACCCCTAAAAAAAAAACCTCCTTGGTTGCAAATATCACTTTTTCCCTTTTCAGAAACACATTAAATGGCCTGGCCGGGCCCGTGTGCGACATACGCTTACAGTCAGAAAGCACACGTTAAATCTCCAATGTTAGTAAGTAAGTAAGTGAGAGGAGTGGGGTGTCACGTTCATATTGAGTCACATTTTTGGCTATAGGGGCCAGCAGTCGCATTCTTTTGGAGACGCATTAATTTCACGTTTTACAGTATTTGATATCAAAAGACACAAGGGTGGGATTCTATGAATCAAAATCATTCTTCCAAATTTTTCAGTTTGTAGACAATAATAACCAGCTGAGTGGCTTGAATGTACACATACAGCTGACCAGCTTCAGTGGCAGCGAGATGCAGGATGTCATTTGATTGTGATGTCATGGTTACTGATGACGTCACAATGGTCTGAAAAGCATTGTGATGCAATTCATTGCTTGGTCCCACCCAAGCGATAGATCTAGTAGAGGCCAGTTTTAGATTATAATAGAGATTATTGTACAAGCACGTGTGTCATGCTGATTTAAAAAAGCTTGTGTCAGAATTCTGGTATTTCCCAAGCGAGAACATTGGTTATACATGAATTCTTACACGAGTTTCATAAAATCAAGTATGATGCACATGCGAGTGGAATAATTTTTTTATTACCCCTTATTTCATAAAGCTGTTGAGCTCCTTTTAGACAAATACACTGATCATGACCACTGTGAAAGAAAACCACAATTTTCGAAAGATGTCAACAATCTTCATCTATGACATCGTTTCTTGTGTGACGTCATAATGACCTTATGTCGCAATAAGATTTGAATGACGTCAACAATGACGTCCAGATTACGCCCAGATGACGAAACAATACACTGATGCGCATGAAGTGATATTTGCACTGATGCACATACGATATTTATGAAACTGTTACATCGATTGATACACTGCTCTGTAACTAGGATTTGTTAATCCAGACATCTGTTAATTCAGGTGGTTTCAGTGGGAATACCCCGTGAAGATCCAGGGTAGAATAGGTCTTCAGCAACCCATGCTTGCCGTAAAGGCGACTATGCTTGTTTTAAGAGGCGACTAACGGGATCAGGTGGTCAGGCTTGCTGACTTGGTTGATGCATGTCATCGATCCCAATTTCTTGGATCGATGCTCATGATGTCAATCACTGGATTGTCTGGTCCAGACTTGATTATTAAATTATTTACAGACCGCTGTCATATACCTGGAATATTGCTGAGTGCGGCGTTAAACAACAAACCAACCAACCAATCAGTGGGAATGCAAGTGTCTGGCTTATCAAGGTTTCACTGTTTCAGATGTGTATGTGGGCCATGGAATAGTTATCTTAGCCACAATACGAGTAGACTTGTTTCAAGAAAAGAGGGGTTACCCAGTTAAAGTTCCTTTAACAGACATATAGAGAATATGTTTTTTTTTAAACTATACCACCCCACCCCATTTCTCTATTATACCATTTTCAGCTCTAGCTTCCCTTTTATCTCCCCTTTTCAGCTCTCAGAAATTAGAGAATTATTTGTTTAAACATTATCCAAAACTATGTTAGGCTCCATATGTTTGTCTTTCCCAGTTGCTGTGTAGAGTTATGTCCCTTTGCTGATCGAAGGCGAAGGCATGATTTTCAGTGCAGACTTGTGGGGATCACTCAGAAAACTATTCAATAAATAGAACATTTGTCTTTTCTTGTCAAATAATTGAAATGTTTACCTCATCTAGTCACCCAACAAAGCTGACTGCACCACTCACGAAAATATCCACTTGGTCAGGACACTTGATGAGATAAACATGTCATGTGACAAGAAACTACAAATATCTCTGTATATTTATCATGCTCTGTTATTAAGAAACCTTTCAGTCTCAAGGTGGAAGTTCTGTTGGCCTGGGGCCTCTCAGTTCATTAATAAACGAATACACTTGTCTTTGTCCCAGCCAATTATTTTGTTACGGCCAATTACTGTCATACTTGACTTTGTTTCATCAGGATCTGGTTGTGTATATCCTCACAGACTATTAACTTAACAGGATGGGAAATGTTAAGGAAAAAGACTTGCCTTGTTTGTAAATCTGCTGTTATCGTATTCGATGTAATAAGTGCCCTGGCCGCTCTCAAAATTAGAAATAGGGGGCTCTTATTAGAATATTAGTTTGGTGAAAAAACCAGAGTTGAAAAATAACTTTCATGGTTTATGCTGACAGCCTGAAATGCTTATGTACGACAGATACATTTTTCCAGAATTTAATTCCCCATAATTAACGGTTCATATAACACACGAGTGTTATTATATGCGAATAAATAAGTCTTGTGTACAATTGGGATTGTTCACAAGCGAATATATTAGCAAATATCATCGTGGGCGCTTATTAGAGCGGGGGGCTTATTATGTCGAATACGGTATATATGTGTGTCATTTCCTTTTTGCTTTCCCTTAATATGAAAGGCTAAGAAAAACAGTTTTTACCAAGGACATGACTCTTTATTTGGAATGCTGATAATTATTTTAGCTAAAAAACTTGAAAGATTTGATATGATTTTGTTTGTTTGTTTGTTGTTTAACGCCGCTCTCAGCAATATTCCAGCTATATGACGACGATCTATAAATAATCGAGTCGGGACCAGACAATCCGGTGATTGACATCATGAGCATAGATTTACGCAATTGGACATACATCACCCAAGTCAGCGAGATTTGATATGATGCCAAATGAAACAGCTGTGCAAGTTTAACAAAACTCATCGCACTGAAGGCCAGGGTTTGATTTCATAGGGGAAGCCCATGGTGTGTGAGTGAGTGAGTTTGATTTAACCCCGCTTTTAATAATATTCCAGCAATATCACAGCATTGGAAACAAGAAATGGGCTTCACACATTGTACCCATGTCGGGAATCAAACCCTGGTCTTCGGTGTGACAAGCGAATGCTTTAACCACGAGGCTACCCCCCGTGAAGCCCGTGGAAAATTATTAAAAGTGGTGTGAAACTAGACTCAGTCACCGATGAAAAATATTTTAAACCAGTACACATGCCCATTCCCCACCATTGATTTCACATTTGGTTTGACAGTTATTTTAGTTATGGAAGAAAATTGATCATTCAATCAAAAAGGGACAAATGTACTAAAATATTGTCTATGAAATCATTTGTTACACAATTAACTGATTATATTCTCCTCTAATAAAGATTTCTTGATGCTGATTTCATATACCCGGTATATATGTGGAATAGAGCTGGCTAGACTTGCTTTTTGATTATCTGGTTTTCGTTTCATAAAATGCATGTATTTCACAGTCATTGTGTAGGCCTAACAAACTACTTAAAAAAAAATATATTTCACTTGATTAACTAGTTATTTTATTAAATCATTTAAAAAAAACCCATTATATTCCAAATCTTATTTAGCGACCTATGGAGTCACTTAATCTGGATATTGCCTCTGGAGAGCGGAAGGTCTGGGGTAATAAAAAAAGACGTTAAAAGATGGTACTTGTTGTTACCCTGCCTGGCCTTGGTATTAAGGGGCTAAAACAAGGACTGGTTGGCTTTGAGTCAGTATACTGTGTCTGAGTGGGGTAATCATGTTAAACTGCGACATGGTGTCTCAGTGGGCTAGCACTATAAAATCAGCATCAGTCCGGACTAGTACAAGCAGCCACACACACACATGCATGCAGGCAGCTATATAAGTGCAATAATCTTGAACTCACGTTTAACCCCATTTCACCTCACCTCACCAGACCTATTGAGATACAATCACAACATTATCACATAGGTTCCACTCTCTACTATGTCTCCCTTGTCAATTATTCCAGTGATTCTGCACAATGTATCCCACATACTACAGAACACACGCAAACACCTGGTAGAGAAATCCATTATTCTATTTTCCCCCTGAAAGTCAACCATGGGATCTAACACATCGTACAGCTATGGGTCAGAGATTTTATCGGATATTTTGTCAGTCTCTCTTCCAGCCGAGTCTTTTCATAGTTCTTTGTGTAGCTGAAAAAGACTTCATTGAATGACTGATTATGTGACTTGTGAGGATAGCTGCAGTGCTAGCTGAGCCTTATAATCGTTTCGCCTAGGATAGATTTTAG
Organism: Haliotis cracherodii; assembly: GCF_022045235.1. Taxonomy (NCBI): domain Eukaryota; kingdom Metazoa; phylum Mollusca; class Gastropoda; order Lepetellida; family Haliotidae; genus Haliotis; species Haliotis cracherodii. The sequence continues at coordinate 10,602,581 of NW_027266286.1, forward strand.
AGGCAAGATTAGCCCCCACTAATGGAGTTACGAATTGTATAAGGGTGTGTGTAATTAAGTCAGCAACTAGCAGCGAGGACTTCAGGTTTGCGATTAGTTTCAAGAAGTCTGTGTCAGCAATCATGTGGGCCTCTGCTATAGTTACATGTCACATTTTGGAGTTACTATGGACCTGAGAGTTTTCTCATGGTAGGTGAAATATTGTCTCTTTGTTTATGTCATTGTTCGTGCAGCTTGTTAGTTTGATAGTGAATCTTACTTCATAACTGTTAATGTATTTAGATGTCTTTGTTGTTTAGATTCCAATTTTATTGAAACATTTATATAAAAAAACAGGAAGTCTCTCAAAGATTTTGAATGAATTATTTTCCATAATTTTATGGCAGGGTGTAAGAATTTTTAATTTGAATTAATTTGTGGTTTTAAATCTGCAAGATGGCTTTTGATGTATTTTACATAAGAGTCTCAAATTAATATTTGTGAAATATAACATTTATCAAGTTTTGTAATTTCCAATTTTTATACATGTGTAAAAAATGAAAATTTAATGATGAAAGTAAAAACCACTTCTAACCACCTTCCACAAAAAATATTAATCAATATTTCATGTTCTGGAAAAAACAAACGACCATGAAAGATGACAAGCCCCATGAATCTCTAGCTAACCAGATGGCTGCTGCTGAAACCTAAGCCAGCACTGTGTACTTTATTGTCATAAAATGATCATGCGTTTTACGATCAGGGGATGCTACATAATTAACATGGATGCCCCACCTGGAGATCATATACATGTCATAGATGACTGGTTCCCTGTCATTACAAGGGTCTAGTTGCAGGGAGTAACCCATAGAACTTTGTTGGAACGGAATTAATGGACCAAATGGAAATTAAAATCCCCAAATCGCTTTCATTGGAACAGATACACTTTTACAGCATCATTGTAATATTCCAGTGAAGAGGCCACAATGTGTTCATATGAATACCAGTACAAAATATGATCCACCAACATATCACATGATCCTTTGTGATTCTTTTTATTACCATGTGTTTTGGGCAGAACGATATTGCGTAAATAATTAAGAATCAAATTATATAAAGATGTCTTTTGTATGTAAAATGTTGTGTTGAAATAAAACACAATTTTTATCACAAGTTCAATGTTAACACATGTATTATTCATATATTGTTAGATTTTTTTCAATGTATGAGGTTAGTTTTCCTATGTCTAGAAATGTTTGACTATATTCTTTGTAATGACAATGTAGAAAATGTAGGCGGTATTTGAATGTTTTTGAAGGATATTAAGGGATTTGGGGGATGGTCAAGACTAACATTTAGATCCAGAAATATAGTTATCTTTATATGTATGTTCAAAACTAAAAATATAATCCAAATGGAGCCCAGAATAATGCCTAATTTAAGGCTGAGGCAATCTAGACTTGCCAAACCCTTCTAGACTTGAGTTGGATTCCTATATTTATTTATACTCTAGGTCTGGATGGTCAAGAATATCTTTACTGTACTGTCTTTATCTGACTTAATGAATGAAATATGCTCAAGTTTGTCCATAAGATTATACATTTCTTTAAAATGTTAAGTTCATTATATGCAGTAATACTTTATACAATGTTATGTCTGACACAACAAAGTTTGTTGGATTTATTTTTCAAAATCTGGAATATTAAAAACATTGAAACAATGATAAAACTGAGGGTGCCAAAGAGGGTATAATATGTAGTGGCATAATCTGTTAGAGCTAAAATATCTTTGCAACTTGTTTTAGTTATAAGATATTGTTATTCTACTTGGAAGTCAAGATTGCAATCTTTCTGTAATGGAGTTGGAGTAGATGTAATTTTTATCATCAACCAAATTTCAAAATGTAAGTATAACATTGTTCACATCCACCCCACATTAGAATCCTCATCTCTGCTAATGGCCCTTGCAGAGAAGAAGTATCTCCTGCCTTTATGACATCATAATGGTCAGCCTGTGCCTCATTGACCAGCTTGTGAGAGGCACCCTCCAGGAATCTGGACATTGGTCAGGCTTCCTTTCCTCTGATCATGGTCATTGTAATCTGTGTGTGGTCAGCTTGATGGATGGCCGTGATCAGACTTGGCCGAAAGGTCGGCTGGTAGAACCATTAAGGTACATATTCAAAGGAGATGGGGAATTTACTCTCAACAAAGTCTGGGATTGCTATGTTGATCTGGACACTTGAAAGACAACAGAGCCTCAGTTCACAGAGCCTTTGAAGCACTTACCCGTTCGTAAGCCTATAATAAAGTATATACTTCCGATAGGTCGTAACAATACTAACGCTTTGTAGATCAGGACCCTGCTCTTATGCTGTGATTTAAAGTGAATCTTCCATTAATATCAAATATATTCTTTAGGATGATAGAAATTCAACTGCATCTTCCTTTGGAGTATATTAGTGTTTGGATTCTCTAGTGGGGTGAATTATCATATGGACACGAGATGATGGGGTTCGTATCTTTGGTCATGTGGACATACCTGTGAAGATCCAGGGTGGAATAGGTCTTCAGCATCCTATGCTTGCCGTAAAAGGTGACTGTGCTTGTCGTAAGAGGTGACTAATGGGATCAGAGGATCAGGCTCGCTGACTTGGTTGATGCATGTCATCGTATCTCAATTGCGTAGATCAATCCTCATGATGTCAGTCATTGGATTGTCTGGTCCAGACTCCATCATTTCCAGACTACCATCATACAGTTGGAATATTGCTGAGAGTGGCATTAAACAACAAACAAAACAAAAGCATACAAATCATGTGGACATGGTGTCTACCTCATGGTCCATGGTTCTAACCCAAGCATAGAATGCACATATTTTAGGGCTTCTTATAATTTAGCATTTCGCACACTGCGATAAGAATGGAAAATTATTAAGTAAAGAGTAAGTTTAGTAAGTTACATGGCCTCCATTCCACAAAGCAATCTTACAACTGCTGTAAGGGTATGTAATTATAGGAGCACTGATCCTCTTAGCACTAAAATCACTTGCGGAAAGATCCATGCAATTGGGGTATGATGACATGTAATCAACCAAGTCACTAAGTCTGACCACCCGATCGCGGAAGTCACCTCATGCTGGGGACCAATTGTTACTCGGAATCTCCATCGTGCATGCATGCGTGCGGGCGGGCGTGTGTGTGGTGTGTGTTGTGTGTGTGGTTTGCGTGCATGCATGCGTGTGTGCGTGTGCATGTGCGTGTGCATGTGCGTGTGCGTGTGTGTGCCCATGTTAAAGGTGATGTGTGACCATGACACAGTGGGTCTGGAATGAGTAAGTGAGTGAGAGTTGTAGGTTAATGGGTCTTTAAACAGCATTTCAAGCATGTCACAATGATCAGGCTTTATTGTGGGGACACTGGTAATAGATGTTTAACAATTCTAAGACCCCAAGTATAGCTATGGGTATGACAAACCAAGGATCATACGTGGTGTGGATCTTAGGTTCGAACCAGTAACCATTGGACATTGCATCTTAGGGAAATGACTCCACACACTTAAAGACTTTTGAAGGTGAATATGTTATGTTCCACTGTTACTTATATTGTTGTCTCAACCTACAAGTAGGATTATGATAGTGCTATGTTATACAATACACTCTGCATGTTAATCCCAAAGCATATTAGCAGGATTTTGTACCCTTGAATGAATACGATTTTTCTTATTGTTGATGTATAGTACCTACTGAATGAAATTAGAGATAATGAGAATATCATAGGTTTGATAAATGAGCAATTGTCTGTTCCAGAACCAAAATTATTTCCATCATACATCACTTCATCATTTGTATGGTTTAAAAATTTGTTACAAGCCAGACATTTCTGATATTCTTGAGGGCATGAGTCGGTCCAAATGCTGACCTTCACTGGTCAGGCCATGAAACTGTCCTTTGGGAAGATGTCTTGTAATTAGAACTTGCTGGACAAATTAAATCAACTCGGGAACCTTGGTGACCAGTGGTCTGAGTGATAATTATTTGCCCAGTTGTCACTTTAAAGTTGAGGCAAGCCCTACAAATTAATATGGACACTGACCAAATTAAGTTGAATTTCAATTGCTGATGCACTTGTTCAGTTTGAATCATCATACATGAAACAGAAACTCCAGGAGGATACAGACACTCAGCTTCATCAATCAGATGCTCATTTTGGCCATCTGTTTGTCCAGTGGTCTGAGTAGCCAACGGTCAGTCTGCTGTTATGATCGCTTGACACAGACGAGGGATTGTTTCAGGGAGCTTTGGGCCATGTTTATCTCCTGCAAGGATCTCAATTGCCCTGGTTGTTGAGCCTTCTTGTTTCTGGGGCAATTTTGTCCAAGCTGTGTTCCATCTGTGTATCCCTTTCGAGAATGACAGGCTGCAGTTGTGTGAGTTCTGTAGTAGAAATGTGAATGTATATGTGAAAACAAATCACGGATTATTTGATCACAGACACTTTATTCCATGAAATTGCTGCCCTATATTTGGATGTAATTAGGGACTTGTATGGGGAAGTATGTGATAAAAAAACTTCATCCAAATCTGTAAGAGTCTGGATTGAGATAGCCCTCGGGGATACAGAATTTGGAATCTAGCAGACAGTATTTTCCAGTAAGTATGAATCAATCTGATCAGTGACTGATATTTAAGGTGCACGGTGGGAACTCGAATTCTTTTTCCAATTCCTCAGACTGGTTAGACGTAAGAACCTACTGATTTGTAATCAGAAGCAAGTTTATCAAGGTTAATTGAGGTTATAAACTCTAATCTGTTTGTTCATCCATGTAAAACCACAGATGAATACTTTGTTGTGACTCAGGTCAGGAATACATTACATGTTTACACAGTCAGAGAGATTTATCTAGATTCCCTTCTTGTAAAATGAGTATTTGAAAAAGTGTGAAATCTGCAGACGTATTTGTCATATCCTTTGACATCCAATTTTTCTGCAGCATCAGTTGGGAGCTATCATCTGGAAAACAATTATACTTATCTGATCTCGATTTCATCCAAGCACTGATGACAAGTTCTGATACAAAGGTAGCAGACGTACTACCCCGAAACTTGGCTGACATCTTGAATTGATTGGTTTGTTACAGGATTTCCTAAATGATTAGGGTGATGTTGTCAGTGGGATTGATTGTCTGTTGAGATTGACCATAAAATAAAGCTGAGTTTTTCAGAAAGGAATATGGAATAATGACAGGGACTGCACTTGGAAGCCATTGTTGTGAACTTCTTTCATTGTCTGTTGGGCTCAAATAGACTCTGTGCCAGTTAGATGTAACCATTTCATATAAAACAAGATGAATTTGATCATTTACACTGATGATATTGTCCTGCAGCTCATTTTGGTTTGTGTCGCTTCACTATATACTCCTGCACAAAAAGTTATGTATTGACATTGTCAAGACCGCAGTATATGCTGGAATGAAGGTATCAGTGTTCAAAGGAGGGTTACCATTATTGGATTGGCTATTCCATAGTTGTGAAGATGACTGGATAACGGAATTTTAGTTGTTGGCACCTTCATGGAGTATAGATGAACTGAAGGGGGATAGGGTGGCCCAGTCGTCCAAGGCGCTGCAATTCTCTGTGCAGAGTTGCATCCCTTGGGCACGCCAGAAACGTATACGTATGATTGTGGGTTTGAATCCCGATTAGCCTTGATTATGTTTCTATGTTTGTCAGCACCATACCCGTGCTTGTTGGTTTCACCGAAGTAGTAAATGTCTGAGACACTTCGGGCTTTCTTGTCAAATTAAGCTGACATGCCGTGATATAACTGGAATACTGTTAAAAGCGGCGTTAAACCCAACTCACTCACTGAATGAACTGAATACCACATTGATAGCAAAATATTGGCTAAAACAGAACATGACAGGAAAGAGTTTCTTTCTCTTTCTGACTGCAGTAATCTCTTAATTGGGAGAAACAAATTTCACTATAAGTTGTTGAAAGAACATAAAAATTGATTGGTTAAATTTTTATTTTTTAGATTATTTAGATTTGGATTAAGTATTCTTAAAATTCTTAGAAATCCTATCTTCAGCCAGACACATGTACACTTTAAATAGTCTGGTACTTAAATTTAAAATTCAAAGCCAGAGAATAACCAGTCTTGATTTTCTGGCGAAACAGATTCCATTGGATATAAAAGGCAAAATAGTAATGAAAATTATATGAATGGATCACTGAAAATCAATGATGACACCAGGTGTTCACAAAAAGGGTAAAAAGTCTCAATAGGATCAATCAGAAAATTATGACAGTTACTTTTGCATTTGAGTATATAATGGTACCACTCTTATGCTGATGGTACCAATAATGAATTGAATGATTCTTAGTTTTAATGCTGATACCACTCTTAAATTACAAATAGCACAAGTGGATTGAACATGTCTTAGGCTTTTATTTTATTTATAGTAGACAAATGCTGAGATTGGAGAATCCTGTGGAAAATCTAGACTTGCTTCATTTAGGACTATAGCATTACAGTAAGGACTTGGTAAAAGGGAAAATATAATGTTTCAGGGACTGATATTTACAGTATCTTACTGTGTCCACTAATAATCATCCCCTCCAGAATATAGCCTTGATTCACCAAGATAAATAAACTGTTGACCTGGTCAGACTCCTGACCCCTGCTGACCAGGCAGTGTCAGACCACAAGGGGCTTGGTGTTGATGCTATTTGGCAACCTAAAAGCTGATAATGTACTTAGTGATTATCCAATCTTGAAGGTATTAGTACACACTTGAGTGAAATCTATTACCATAACAGCTTGGCTGTATAAAGTTCAGTTAAATTTGAAATGGGAAATTGGTGTTTTTAATATCAATATGAACAAACAAAGACGAGATGGTGAAAGGAAATATAAAAATATTAATGTTAGGAGGGCCTTTCAATGAATTTCACTTTTATACAAACCACATGTTGAGAATTATTAATAGAGTTGAACCTTGCTTAATGTGCTGGCTTTTCATCTCTCCACTCTGGATGCTGTTTATTCACACTGAATCAGAAAGTGAATTATTGTTCAGTTAATTGAAATTTGCACCAGTTTTATTTGGTTGAAATGTTTAAGCACCATGAGATAAACGGACTGCCTTAAAGCAAACTGTTCAGATATTATATGGCTTAACAAACCATTTCTCCTATTACATCTGTCACTGTATGAACATGGCCGAAAATTTCACAAAAGGATTCTTCTTTACAAAACTGTCACACAATAATTCCTTGAAATTTTCAATTAATCATGGTACTGAACTAAACCCCCATGCCATGGACTTATGCATAACAACAGAGCTTTTGTTGAAGTGGCCTTTGTCTCCATCCCACGCTAGAACACATGAGTCTCTGGGAGGGTGTTAGAAATTACTGCAGTTTGAGGCCAGTGAGTGGACAGTAGCCCAGGGGGTCTACAAGGCTGGGTGGGGGAGGACTGTTCTGGTTGGAGCTGTGCTGGCCGGCAGGACTAATGGTCACATGATGGGCAGTTAGGAGCTTGGAAGTTGTCCATTGTCCTTGCGTTTATTGTCCAGATTGGATTATCCTTGCACGCTTGGTCCTTGTTTTGGAGATACATCGATACATGTAAGTTTTGTTGTGTTTGGGATCTCTCCAGTATGAATGGTCATGGTTTTTGATAATATTTTCATGGCTTGATGTTGTGTTGTGTTTGTGAATGTCCACATTGGCTAGGCTGATGACAGCAGGTCAAGCTTTTATGGATGTTTTGATACTTATTAGCTTTATTATTTCTGATTATTGTTAATATTTTGTTTTCTTTATGCATTTTTAGCTTGAATCTCTGGTCGAGTGGTTTGGTTTGGGTGGATGTTATTATTAATCTGTACATCTGAAGACCTTGTCTTTCTGTCTGTGCTATGTCTGTTTGCGCTTATCCATCTGTCAGTATGTTTAAATAGCTTTCCTGCATAGAGAGTGACTTCAAAATTTGTACATCTGCCAGATTTATATCGATTGTCATTCAATACATGCCAGATATACCAAAAATATTTTATACATGTCAAAACATTAGACCTACCTACACTGAGCCACAAAACACTCCTCAATCATGTTTGCTTTCTAGCCTCATATAGATAAAGATCACTCCAACATCACAGATTTATGGATCCAATTACTTTAATTCACCATGTTAGATAAACAAAATTAGGAGATTTATCAATTCATTTTGTCTTCGTGTTCAATTTAATAGTTTCTCTAAAACCATAGATCACCAATATCTCATTCCACCACACTGCCTTCAAACATACAATCATAGACAAATCAAGAAAGTTGAAATGGGAATCATGTCAGTGCTGAGCTTGCAAGATCATAGATATTACAAACACAATTTACTCCATTTTTCAGCTTGAAATTTGACTCTAAGATTGTCAGAGTTCTGGATCATTCATTATTTTGTCTACGTTTCTCAACACAGATATTTTATTTTTACATATTTTGTTCACAATTTCATTCATCTTTATTTCTTCCATTTTGAGTGGTCAGAATAAGGATAATTTCTTTTATCTTTCCAATATCTGATTAAGCCAGACGGCAATTTCCTTTCCAAAGCAGACGGTCAAACTTTCTTCCTTCTTAGATTAGAACCAGAAGTCACACAGCATAGGGTGGTCAAGCGATGAGGCAGAGGTAATTTTCATTCATTAGGGTCAATAAGTAATTAACCTGATGCCAATATTCAAATGTCAGGGAACAGATGAAGAAACGTTAACCATTTGCAACGACATCTGTCAAAGAAAGGATGATGTGGGAGCTAAACAAGTATGTACATGATAAATCCATTGTTAACCCTCGATGTGAAGTTTCAGATATGAAACTTTCAGTGAAATATAACAAATGTTTTGTACGTTATAAAGGGTTAATGTATCATCTGTTGAAGAATGCCGTCTGCTTTGTATCTTTGGATTCATAATTTGATTTATTTTCATCAAAATGAATAATTTGTAGATTTTATATCAAATTTTACACCAATTATCAGGATATATTATGCAGTTTGTAGTAAAGAAGCATTAAGGGTTAAAATATTCACAGAACAGTGCTGTCTGCTTAGGAATAGCAACAAAGAAAAAGGAACTCTGTAAACATCTTTTGAGATAGGATTTCAAAGAAAGTGTCAGTAAGATGTGTGTTGAACTCCTACAGAGAGACAATCAAAAGAAATGATGGAAAAATACTTGTTAAAGAAATAAACTAGATCGGTCAGTCTGTTTGCAAAGCTGTTAATCTTTGAAGAGAAGTATTTCGCCATCATTGCTGTTTGTTTAAGAGATGGTTCCCGATGGTGGAACATCATGATGGATCATACGGTAATTATTCAAGAGAGAAGGAATCTTTTCGGTCAAATATGTTTGAGTTTGACCTTTCTTGAGCTGCTTTAAAGGAAAAGTTGTAGTTCCAAGGATTCGGTATTTTCCTAAGATGAGCTCAAGGGTATCCTTAGGGAGTCATAGTCTATTACCTTACTCATGGAACTTCCCAAGGGGCTGATAAACCACTTTCGGTAAATACAAAAAAGATCACAGATACTAAAACTCAGCAACAAAACTCTATTTTTGAAGAACTCGGAGACTTGAGTGGATACAGTGAAATCTTTTGCACTCAGTTACTGTTGTGAAAATGTCCAGTTTATGGCCTTGTCCAGGAGACGGAAGTGCCTCAATGTGGTTCTGTAATCACCTACTCTTGTAGCTAATGTAACCAGGACACAATCAGAGCTAGATGGACTGACTGCTGGACAACATGGCCGTGATTGAAGAAAGGTAATGAGTTGAGAACATTACTGGATGTCAATGGACTTGCAGAAGGAGGTTTTATTGCAGACACATTTGATAAGTGGAGATCTAGATTTACAATAAGTCTTATGGCTATATCAATGATGGCAAAATATGTGATTCTTAATTTCTGGTTTATGTTGGAAGGAGTGACACGTCATGGTCCGTGTTTAAAATTAGGGATGAGAGTCAAGAATTCTCGTCACAATATAGTAATTAAAGTGAGTGAATGAGTACAATAAAATTTAGGAATCATGAATATCTTTGGGATATTTGGTGAAGACTGAGCGTTCAATTTCATCGAAATATCCCCCCAAATGTTCATGATCCCTAACTTTTTAGGTTCAGCTGTTTGTTTGTTTGTTGTTTTACGCCACACTCAGCAATATTCCAGCTATATGACGGCGGTCTGTAAATAATCAAGTCTGGACCAGACAATCCAGTGATTCATATCATGAGCATCCATCCACGCAATTGGGATCGATGACATGCTTCAACCAAGTCAGCGAGCCTGACCACCTGATCCAGTTAATCGCCTCTTACGACAAGCATAGTCACCTTTTACAGCAAGTATGGGTTGCTGAAGACCTATTCTACCCCGGATCTTCACGGGTCAGCATATTACTATGTAGTTACATATCCCAGATATGTACTCCATTATGAGTTTTCTGAACATTTGCTGAATAAACACAATTTTGATATTAACATAAATCTGCGATGTTCCATTTCACATCAACGCCAAATTATCCCTTAAAATATGGCTAGGCAGATTTGATAATATGTACACAACCTTCCATCTGTGGTGTATCTGTGTGTCTGTGTTCATTATCACACACAACATCGGGGAAACTTTCATCAGCAGCTTCATCCTGGGTCAAGTGGAGGTCAAGAGAATTTAAATGAGCTGTTGACAGCTGTCAGTCAAATCTGTTATACAGGTGAACATGATATGTACATCTCTGAAGATTTATGGGCACTCCCCAGCATACAAACATGTATTACGTCCACCTTGATGATATATTTGAACAGCATGTCTTCAGTGGAAGTGGGTCCCTTGGTCAAGCTGTGACCACTGAATGTGGGTCAGCAATTAGACATTTACTTCTGTAATTGACATTTCTTGATGAAGGAGACACGTCAGTATTGTTTGGTCAGTATTACATTTATTTTCCGGAGTGTTGCTATGGTAATTAGTAGGATCAGCTGCTTCTATTTATGTTGCCATGGGTTTGGTTTAATGTTTCCTAGAGGGAATCACAAGATGGATCTGTTGTAACCAGATGGTCAAAATGGCTGAGGCAGATGCGGTGTCATAATACTTCCCAATGTGGATGTCAGAAGATTGATCCACAGTATTGCCTGTAGTTAGATGGGGACAGTTGGTCAAAATGGCTGAGGCAGATGCCGTGTCATAATACTTCCCAATGTGGATGTCAGAAGATTGATCCACAGTATTTCCTGTAGTTAGATGGGGATCAGGTGGTCAAAATGGCCGACACGGATGCCTTATCATAATACTTTCCTATGGGGATGTCAGAAGATTGATCCACAGTATGCCTGTAGTTAGATGGGGATCAGGTGGTCAAAATGGCTGACACAATAGACAATGGTCTTACTTTGTTAGAAATTGTGTGGATAGATGCTCATGATGTCAATCACTGGATTGTCTGGTCCAGACTTGATTATTTACAGACCGCCGTCATATAGGTGCAAAATTGCTGAGTACGTCTTAAAACAAGAAGGTTGAGATGAGTAAAAATATGTATTTTATACTGATATCAATAATATCAATTTAGCCGCTCTAGAACGTATTGACAGATCAAACTTTTACTTTGTCCTTTTAAATGCCAAGAAATTGAAAAAAAAAATTGAAATTGACATTTATTGCAGTCTTTAAGTGCATTGATGACTTGTCATTTTCAAGGGACATACTGACCCAGAGAAGTGGTCAATGTCAGCTTAAATATGTATATGACTTCATGTACTCCATAACAAACAAACAAACAAACAAACAACATGAACAACAAGACAATGCTGCAGTTGATAATCAGGCCATTTAGGCAGCGAACAGCTGATGTTTGAAATAGACATGTGGACTCCAAACTGGCATGGAGATTGAAATTTCAAGCTTAAAGTCGAATGAAAGAGGTGGGTCTTTGGGACTTTGTGATTATTAATATTGGGCGTATGTATCAGGAAATGAGAGCTTGTTGATATCAAGTTGCAGTGACAGTTATAATGACAGCCAGAAATGCACTCTTAATTGAACTCTCACCAATGTGTGAGGTTATTGAGTTGAACCATTTGTATTCCTAGCATATAGCCTTGCTCCAAGGCTGTACTGAACGATTAGTCCCTGGGTGTATAGTCGCTCTATCTGGGTAATTGGCAAGTCTAGATTACTTTTTTAAGAGGCATTTAGAAGATTGTATCATGAACTAAGGAAATAGATCTATGGATATACAACTGTAATTCATGGATGTATATGGATATACAACTGTAATTCATGGATGTCTATGAATATACAACTGTAATTCATGGATGTCTATGGATAGAGATAAGAGATAATATTTATTGCAGAAACGTTCCATTATGGGACAGATGCAATTTTAAAAGACAAGACATTACGATTCATATATACATATATACAGACATACATAATTTACATTCCTGTAGACACATACAAAAACAAAATAATCAATATTACATATTGGATGATATTTTTATGCATAAAATGTCAACGGTTGATTATGAAGGGGTATTTATTGTTTGAAATTATAGATATGGAAACAAATGCAGTTGATATTGACTGCTTCATTATTTGACAGGATGTAGTGAAATAATTTATCTTCATGACTGTGGACATTTACATTTACATTTTGTCTGGATAATTTTTCAAAGAGTATATTTCTTTCTTGAGTGTGTTTAATACAGTGAAGTAAGTAGTGTTTTTCGTCATCAATGGTTGAACATGTAGAGCATAGCCTCTGATGTAGTGGGGTTGGTGGCTTTGTATACAACTGTAATTCAAGGATGTCTATGGATATACAACTGTATATACAAAGTTGTATATCCATAGATCCCTCTCCCTTGTTCAAGTCTAGATAAGCCAAGAGTTAAGTCCCAAAGAGGCCACAATTTTATGAGGACACCTTGTTCTTATTATTCATAAGACCTGTGAAGATCCGGGGTAGAATAGGTCCTCACCAACCCATGCTTGCCGTAAAAGGCGACTAACAGGATTAGGTGGTCAGGCTTCCTGACATGGTTGATGCATGTCATCGATCCCAATTGCATGGATCAATGCTTATGATAATAATCACTGGATTGTCTGGTCCAGACTTGATTACTTACAGACCACAGTCATATAGCTGGAATATTGCTGAGTGTGGTGTTAAACAACAAAGAAACCAAACCAAAATTATTCATAAAATTGAATCTTTTTATCATTTCCTTAGAGACTTGTGCAAGTCTAACTAAGGTATAGCTGAAAATTAGTTATGTATGTGGTTAAGTAAAACTAATTGTATAAGGGAGCCCTCCAGTATTATGGAACCCTGAAGTCTGCTAGAGCTGAGAATAGGTTGAGTATAGACTGAGAGAGCTGTGAGGGGGTGAGGACTGACATGGGGATGGTTGTTTTATTAAATATGTCCTCTGGGTCTGTAACAGACACTAGTCTGTCTACAGGTTAGTATCTTAGCATTGTGTGCAGATACATATTGGATATCTTAATCTTTGAAAATATTATTTTTAAATTTAGACATTTTTATTTGTAAATTTCTATGCAGATGAATAATATCTTTTGAATAAAACAAACATTTACATGTAATAATATTTTGATAATCAAAATTGCATAAAGTATTAGATAATATTGTATTATCATGCAGTTACTTTGGAGTGTAAATTTATGAATCTGAAAAAAATAATTATACATTTTCTGAACATCTTTCACAGACTTTTCAAATCAATTTATGGCAGAAAAACATCCTTGAGATTCATTTGTAGCCTGAAACACAAACTGGATATCATTTGCTTCTTTAAACTTTAAGAATTTGAAAAGCGGGTTACTAGGTCAATGCTTTAAAATCTCTTTGAGGAATCTTATTGAACTTTTTTATCACATATTTCGTTTAATTTTCATTGTTTAGCAGCACCATTTCTTTGATATAACAGTCTTAATTAGTGGCCAGAAATTGTCGATAGGGATTTTCAAAGGAAATTCTCATTTTCCTAATTAACACAGTTCTCTAGTGTTGAGGCATTTCTTGATCACCAGACAATGCCAAACTTGGCAGGGTTTCTGTCTGGTAATTTCTTTGTCCCATGAGTGTTTTAAATTGTGTTGGCTCTTGATACCAAATATAATTGACGGAATGGTTTCCCACGCTGTCCTGGTATTCGTCAGTTCAATATTACAAAGTAGAATAAGCTAAATTGGAACTACCTCAGATAAGTGTAGTATTTTTTGTGAAAAATGACTTTTGATCATGAAAACATAACCAGCCAGTTATCATATTGTTTAATTCATTTACCAGGATCTTGTTGTGTTTGTTTCGTTATGATCTTTTTCAATATGTTATGAAATAATTTTGTGTTTTAATTTTTTATAATCTTAAATGTCAAAGATTTATTTTTGATGTTTTTCATTCTCGTGAAAATGTCCATATGGAAATTTAGAATATGAAATATCGTGACCTTTTTAGAGGTCATCAATGACCCCACTTTACGATGAATGTTTTGTGTGTTACCGGACCCATAGGAAGGCCCCAATTGGGTGATAATGGTCAGATTATGGTGAGGTCCTTGATGATGGTAATTAAATTCGGAAAGGGTCTCGGATGAAACAGTCCCAGGACGGTCAACACAAAGACATGCTCCTGCTTAAGTCAGAATAATGACCACTTCGGACACTGTCCCATCCCCAAATCACAAGCCGGTCATCAAACCCCCCCATGTGGTCTGTGTAGTCTTGCAGGACATTGGTCAGTCCATTCTCATCTATGGAGTTGGATATTAGCAATGATTCAGCCTATTGACTCACACAGGAGATGGTATGCCCTTATTGCATTAGACTGTGAAGAACATTCTTGGAAATGGATGCTAGTAGATTTCGCACCGAGTGAATATGTCAGTGTCCTGTCTGGTTATAGATGAAATCGACATCGGTTGACTTTTCTTGATTTAATGCATTAAGTAAATCTCCGCCATTTGATCGGATGCAAACGGCTTGTGGATGTATGGACACATGGCTGCAGTGATAGAGACGATGCTGGATGCATTGCTGCTCCAAAGTTGTGAATTTCTGTTTCGTCTCCATGGATTTGTGCCAAATTCAGACATTGACAGCATAATTTACTTACAAATCATGTCATGACATACATATCAATTGGGCGGTAATGAGATCGGTCATTGACGTCGTTCCAATGCGGATCGCTGGACTTGTATACTGCCTGGATGTGTTTTTTGTGTTTCCTAGACATGTTGATTTCAACCTCTTCGTACATTGACATCTGAACTATCATAAATTGTCTGTGTTCATGGGGCAGAATAAGGAACGGACAGAAAATGTTTATTTCAATTTTTGCAAGATCAATGCATATACGCTGCTCTGTGTTGAGTCCAAATGTTTTTGTACAAACTCCAACCGATATCGACCCTTCTTAATGATTGATGCATCTATGACTCAACTGCCATTGACGAAGGAAGGATGAACAGTGTAATTACAAGTTTGACGTTTTATTTCTTTTAAAAAAATATATTTTAAAATCCAGCTAGATTAAAGTTGAGCATTGTGGAGTTTTGCCAAGAACACAAGCGAAGGATAAAACCAGAAATGACGGTTGGAATTCCCTGAAGATAGCCGTTCGGCATGATTTAGATGGGGATGTTCACTGCAGTTGTGAATTTGTGCAATTTGGAATAGCAGTTGCAGCATCATGGTGCATGTGCAGTCAGATATAGTTGGGACACACCTGTGAATTTTCATCCTTGTTGAGACAAGAAATACTGATTGTAATATATAATACTTTAGTGACTTGTTTTTGATGATCCAGTGATATACACAGATGACAGTGGATCATTACTGTTTGTGCAGTGACGTACAGCATGCTAAAATGGATTATAACTGATTGTCTTGTGAAATACAGACTACAGTGGATTATAACTGATTGTCAGGTGAAGACAACATACTGCCATGGGTTATAACTGATTGTCAGGTGAAGATAACATACTGCCATGGATTATAACTGATTGTCAGGTGAAGACAACATACTGCCATGGGTTATAACTGATTGTCTTGTGAAATACAGACTACAGTGGATTATAACTGATTGTCAGGTGAAGACAACATACTGCCATGGATTATAACTGATTGTCAAGTGAAATACACACTACAGTGGATTATAACTACACACTACAATGGATTATAACTGATTGCCAAGTGAAATACACACTACAGCGGATTATAACTGATTGTCCACTGCAATACCCACTACAGTGGATTATAACTGATTGTCCAGTGCAATACACACTACAGCGGATTATAACTGATTGTCCAGTGCAATACCCACTACAGTGGATTATAACTACACACTACAGTGGATTATAATTGAAGTGAAGGACAACATACTGCAGTGGATTATTCAAGGAGCTTGTGGATCATTGCATCATTCAATATGTTTCTGAAACGATTCTGTAAGAAATATACAATATAACCCGAAAAAATCCTTGATAATACCAGAACATAATATTAGTACTAAGTTAATAAAAAGTGAAATTAGACAATAGACCTTACCATTAAGAGGATGTGGGGTTGCCATGGTAACAGGGTCCAGACTAACAAGGTTTCACTGTATTGCGAAAATTTCATTATTTTTGTCATTTTCATATTTTTCAAGGGTATTCTGTAAAATTAATGCAAACATGACTGTAATATTAACTGATTCCTCTTGTCCTAATTCACTAGTAACATTGTCCACTATTTCAGGGCAGAGCTATCAAACAGTACATGTTTTTCTTACAAAAGGCTAGGCTTTGGGCATGTTTATTTGAAATGTGTCACTCATTTTCCTCACAATGGTCAATAACGCCTAATGAATATTCATAACCTCAGGGAAGTCATCTGCTTGCCTCTGATTCATAATGGTGTTATGGACAATCACTCTAATTAATGGCTTCTGTGTTTAACAAAGCCTTGCGCTAATGACTTGCTAACATCACTGGGGAAAACCTGTTATCAGTTATTTCAAAGGGATATTGGTTGTGTTCAGTTATGAAGATCAGGTTATCAATATTATATTCTTATCAATTGTTTTTTGTCATTAGATAAGCTTTGATTTATTTGGGTTTAGAGTATCAATGGTGGATTTTTATATGGTTTTTGTAATTGATGATAAATGTTAACATTAGGTATAATTGAGTTAATGTCTCCCCTCCCCCCCCCCTGTGACTGTGACAGAGTTGACTGTTTATGCCATCAGACATGTATTGGATGCTGGGCAATAATGTGTTAGTCATGATCGATGGGTTCTGTTTTAATGGGTTTCTTGTGTTTTTGCATGCATTTATTGTGATAATGAGGATTTTAGCTAATTTTTATGATGATTGTCATAATGATGATGATTACAATGATGACTGATAGTGGTTTCCAGTCAAGATGAAGATGATGGTGGTGGGGGATCATGATGATGATGATGGTGGTGGGGATGATGATTATGATGATGATGATGATGGTGGTGGGGATGATGATGATGATGATGGTGGTGGGGGATGATGATGATGGTGGTGGTAGGGGATGATGGTGGTGGGGATGATGATGATGGTGTTGGGGGATGATGATGATGATGATGATGGTTGGGGATGATGATGATGATGATGATGATGGTGGTGGTGGGGGATGATGATGATGATGATGATGATGATGATGGTGGTGGGGAGGATGATGATGATGATGATGATGTTGGTGGGGATGATGATGATGAACATGATGATGTTGTAGGGCATTATGATGATGATGATGGTGGTAGGGGATGATGATGATGATGATGGTGGTGGTAGGGGATGATGATGATGATGATGATGATGATGGTGGTGGATGATGATGATGATGATGATGATGATGATGATGATGATGGTGGTGGGGATGATGATGATGATGATGTTGGTGGGGATGATGATGATGATGAACATGATGATGTTGTAGGGCATTATGATGATGATGGTGATGATGATGGTGTAGGGGATGCTGATGATGATGATGGTGTAGGGGATGATGATGATGATGATGATGATGATGATGATGATGGTGGTGGTGGGGATGATGATGATGATGATGATGATGATGATGATGATGATGATGGTGGGGATGATGATGATGTTGTAGGGCATTATGATGATTATGATGATGGTGTAGGGGATGATGATGAAGATGATGATGGTGTAGGGGATGATGATGATGGGTGTGTGTGATTTCATTATACTCAATCAGGTCATTACATTACAGGTAATTTCAAAACAACATTTATGACATTGGATATATCTTATTTTATACTTTATCTGTTGTCACACATCAAAACCATTACATCCTAAGTTTTTCATCAAAATTATTTCACATTCCCATGACTACATGCACACAGCAAAAGTAGCTATCTCTAAACAAACTAAGATTCACATGATCGAAACTCCTTTTGATTAAATTGCCACTAAAGGTTTTTTTATCCAAACAGTCCTTTGCTTAAAGGATATTTATTTTACTGTCCATCAAAAACATGCAGTCTCTATTGCTAGATTGAGGTTACCAAAACCATAGGCGCTAAAGTTGATCTTCAAGTTCTATATCAGACAGACCAATCTCAGATAGGGAGCAATTTCTTTAAAGTCATGGATCCTTATTGATTCTTGCGGCCATCTTTTTCAGGCTAGTGAAGATCATTAGATGGTTATTAGTCCCATTTTAGTTGTACATGGCTAACTCAACAGAAATAATGAACCCTCCCTATCCTTCAAATTATTGCCTTGTCACTTGCCTGAAATTGACCGTCCTTTGGTAATTTTAGTTGCCGTCAAGGATGTGGTAAGTGATGCTGAAAGTTTTTTTTGTATGGAAGTTTGATACTTTGATTTTGCCCATTTCTTTTAATAGTTAAGATAAGTATAAAGAGTGGATATGCAAATTAGAGTAAATAACATAAGCTTTAAGATGATGTTAAAATTGATTATTTTTGAGACATTTTTGAAAATCTAGTTTTAGTTTAACTTTATGTAATAATTTCATTGTTCATTTTCATTTTTAAAAATCTTTTCTTGTTTTTTATCAATTTCATCAGATGTTAGAAAATAAGATATTATTGTAAGTCATCCCAATTCAACGGAAGTATCACAATGCACAAAAAAATAGCAAAACATTATATATATGAGGATCAGTTTCTCCAGTTTCTCCAAATTTCCCCTTTTCCTTCTTTCCATAATATTTCATTTCTAAAATGCCATTACCAGATTACAGTAGACGTCTTGACTCAATATTGTGCTTTTTCAATCACATTTTTCTTCCGCTAAGTGACATTTTTGGGTGTTAGTTGTCAGTGTGTGTTGTGCTGTCATGACCAGCCCAGAGAACCCATATACCTCTCTGTCTGCTATTCTCTACTCAATGCCTCTAGGGCTGAAACCATTCCTACAAAAAGCTGTTATTAGGGAGACTGTTTTTTCTCTCACAAAATTTAAAGGTTAAGGACAAGAAAGTTGAAACTTGGTTCTCATCACCTGATAATGCTGCTATTATTATAGCATACTTTGCTTTGACCTTTGAAAGATATTGATGGAGGCATTTTCTTAACACTATTTTGATTTTTTTTGTGATGAATGAACTTTAAGTTAAAAGTATTCATTTATTAATAATATAGTAATATAGTATTGTTATATAATACTCAAAAAGATATAGAACACCTAATTCTTTCATATTACTTAAGTAAATCTGTTATGATATGATAGTGATATGAAAGAATTTGTTGTTCTTTAGCATCTTTTGTGTAGAACATTTAACTGATGTAGATGTAAAATGTTCAAATTTTTAAAAATATGTTCATTATATGTTAATGATATTGATGGAATAAGTTAAGCTTATAGCCATATATAACTTTTAACTACTGGGTAGTCAATGCATATTGCAGCTTTGCTATATATCAGTGGGTGAGTGAGTTGGGTTCAACGCCGCTTTTAACAGTATTCAAGTTATATCACGGCATGTCAGCTTAATGTGGGAGGAAATCCCGAAGTGATGCAGGTCTCAGACGTTTACCACTTCGGTGAAACCCACGAGCATGGGTATGGTGCTGACAAACCTAGAAACATAATTGGGGCGAACCGGGATTCGAACCCACAATCATAGGTTTCTGGCGTGCCCAAGGGACGCAACTCTGCACAGCGAATCGCGGCACCTTAGACGACTGGCCCACCCGTGCCCCTTGCTATATATCAACAACATCTTGCTCCCAAAATGTGTTAATGATAAAGGTATTGGGCAAGTGGTCAGTGGTTTGCTCGTCCCACAGCAGGTCCAGGTTTGAATTCCAACATGGTAAATGTTTAAGCCAATCCTTAATTAACAGAGTGTAGAAGTCATTAGTAGTGATTAAAGCAGTACCCAAAACTTATCTTCATCCCATCCACCATACTAACATTAAGAAAGAAACTACTCTTACACCATATTGGCCTACGTCTGGTAGAATTCGAAAGTCTATGAAACCGTTACCTAGGGGACACAAATTGATTTTCAATTTTTTTCTGGGTTCTGGTGGCATATTAAGATGAAGCAGGGAAAGAATTGCCGACCAGATTCAGTTATTAGGCTGCAGCACCCAGACAGCAGCGCAACAATAATACGAGAATTAAAGCTAAAAAATAGACCTGCTGTTTAAGCCTAGGTGTGTATCTCAGACTGAGGTAGTTGCTGACATTTGCGAGTCCATATTTTGAATGTAAGTCAAGTCTGAAATGTCATGTTTGTGCATCGAAACTAATCAGGGATTTGTTTTTTTGTGAAATTAAACATGCATTTTCTCAAATATTAGGATTTCATGTTTTTTTCAGAATTGTCATTTGTAACCCAAGACTAAATGGAATTGATTATTTCAGAATAATCATTTTCCAACCCAAGACGAAGTAGACTTTATACATTCAGTTTCTCCATCAATATTTGCTCTGTTTCTGATATTTGCTCTATATTTGCTCTATATTTGCTCTATATTTGCTCTATATTTGCTCTATATTTGCAGTGTGGGTTGAACCAGTGTGCAAGTATTTCAATGTACAGAAAATCTTTTAGTTAGGTTTTACAAAGATATTATTTTTCCCGCTATGTCAATATCTGAAATATCTTAATAAATGTAGCTGTGATTTGTGGATGAAGTCTAGTACATGAATGAATGTGTGTCAAAAGAGAATGTTCTTTAATTTATCTCATTTTTGAAGAAAGTGCTGAAAGACATTAATTCATTTCACAGCTCAAGATTTATCTCAAAGATTGATTTTGCTTACATAATATGAGTAATGGCGAATGTACTCTTGATCATTGGACTGAAAAACGTTAGACATAAAAGTTTTAGAAACCTTTCAAACTTGTTTTGAGCAGATATCCAGTACCATTTTTTACACACATGCCCGTTACTTTCAGATATAAATTATATTTTTAAGAAGACGTACACATGAGTGCAAAATCAAATTAGCAAATCAATTCTATTCTCTTTCTTTTAATTTCTCCGAGTATGGCACAGCCAGGAGCTGATGGAATCAAAGTGACCTGTCTGTGTTCTGTACCGTAGTTCCTCTAAGAGAGTGGATATGTGCCCGGTGCAGAATGTTGATGTATCGATACGTGTTTATACATGTATCACGGTTTTTAAACCATTACAATTTAAATTTTGAAATATTCCATATTTATGATCTCAATGAATTCAAATATCCTAAATATTTTCAGAAAGAAATCGATGAAAGAGTGAGTGAGTGAGTGAGTATGGTTTTACGCCGCTTTTAGCAATATTCCAGCAATATCGCGGCGGGGACACCAGAAATGGGCTTCACACATTGTACCCATGTCGGGAATCCAACCCGGGTCTTCGGCGTGACAAGCGAATGCTTTAACCACTAGGCTACCCGACTGCCCCTCGATGAAAGAATATATACACTTGAATATGAGACCAAGAATTTGATTAAACTTTTATAAATGACTCACATACCATGAATCAATAAGTTCTATAATGGCTGCCAAACTTACTGAGACGTTTCGTCTTCTTTCTGTTGTTATTATTACCATTGTCATGGAGTAGGAACATTCGGTTCAGTAACTACGGTAACACAATTTCCGTTGTCTGGTCCTGTCCACTCTGCCTTGACCAATGGTCTTCAGAAATCTTACAAGCACCTAGATGAATCGGATTCAAAAGATGTCTGTCAAATAAATTATGAAACAGACATTGGTATATCACATTCCGTCTGGCCTCGTAATTAGCAATGGTGGAGACCGGAGCCCAGCAGCAGGGACCTCGTCATAAATATAGACACAGCTGTTTGTATAGAAGAATCTGGTTCACCAAACTTGGGTTCTAAAATGGCTGTCTCGCAAATGGAAATCCAATTTATTGATGTAGACATTGTAAGAAAGGTAAGGTAATATTTTTGAACTAGAACCACATTGCATTTATCATCTGTTAAAGGGTGTTTAAAAGTTTCTGTGAAGCCATATATATATATATATATATATATATATATATATATATAATGTGTTTTATATTACATTTTCTTGGTTTTTATGAAAGTTGTAAGCATGCACTTCTTACAAATAACAAAATTCAAAATTCAAATCGCATCAAAACATCTGCTCATAATTTAAGAATTTAATGAAAATTTAATCCCGTTTCCTGTGAAAATAGTTCATTTTGGTGGAAAAAAATTGAAGATGCTTAAATTTTCCAATTGCAGTTTTAAGTTTATAAGTGTCAAACTGTTAAATGTGGTTGTGAAAAATCCATTTCAAATTCAATATTCATTGGAATGAGCAAATTCCTTGTTTTCTGTCATTCCTGCAACCTAGACAATTTAATTCTCATGTTCATCTCAAGAAATTGAACAAAGGACCCAAATTTCCAATCGCTGCAAAAGGCTATGGGGATATTGATATTTGATTATAAAAGTTTAATTTGTCTTTGGAC
Source organism: Haliotis cracherodii (assembly GCF_022045235.1). Classification (NCBI taxonomy): domain Eukaryota; kingdom Metazoa; phylum Mollusca; class Gastropoda; order Lepetellida; family Haliotidae; genus Haliotis; species Haliotis cracherodii. The sequence continues at coordinate 10,625,604 of NW_027266286.1, forward strand.
CCTGAAGACAAGCTTTCACTTGAAAGGGGATTCAGATTTGTTGAGGTCAGGGGTTACACTGACCCCCTTAGGGTCGACCTGACCCCTTTAAGGAAGCATGGTTGGCCCTTGCAAGAAAGGCTTCGGTTCAAAGGAGGACAGTGACAACACGTCAAATTATTGTAATGTACGAGAGATATGGGGGAATAGTGAAGGATTGCTCAACAAAGAATATAAATGTGGTGAAGAAATGATTAATAAGGGAGACTATTTTGGATTTCCACAAAATCAGGGAAATGTGATCTTATTGTTGTTTGTCTGCTGGAATGGAAATGTTTTGCTGATAACCCAGAGAGCTGATGCCTTGATCTTAGCACGAGTCAGAATTGGTTTGAATATATTATACGACATACAAATCAGATGTTCGATAAAATGGTTTATCATTGGTTTAAATTCTTTGACAATTTATTATAGTTTTAAGTGTACTACTGTGTACATATCTATTAAAGGTTACATTCTGATAGTTTGATATATCTTGTAGTGGATGATACATGGGGATCCCTGGGTTGTTATCAAATGTTGTGTTCTAGATCTTTAACCCATCTACAATGGAGCACCATTACTCTAAATCTAATTATGCCAGAAGCACTATTAAGTTCTAAGCATTCTTGAATCTTATTAATCTAAACATCTTTGATCAAAATGAACTATCCAGATTAATAAGCTCTAATTTATATAACTTTTGAATAATAAAGCATCTTTAATGAAAAGTGTTTTGGAATCTCAAGACAGTAATGTTCACTCTAGGCAGCAATAAAATGATGATTAAGCACATTGCATCTACTCTAGTGTAGTCTGAAACACAATATATGTTAGACCAGATCCTAATCCTGTTTATGTTTCTGTGGGTTTTGAGTGACAGACAGGTCATCTGGAGCTGTCATGATGTTACCGGGTTGTCTTCATCTCCATGTTGGTATTGTTATCTTGTCTTCGTCAGGAAGATCAGTGACCAATCGGATAAAATCTCATTAGTTGAGATGAATTCATACGCAGATCTGAGAACTTCATTTAAGTAATCCTGGATTAGTGCTAAGTCTGTCACTTGTCGGAGTGGGGTCGTGTTCTGGTACTGACTCATGGTTGAGGAGAAACGATGTTCATAGCGAAAGGGGTATAAACTGTTTGGCTGTGTGATATTTGTGTGATTGTTGTGGATCTAGCTTTGTATCAAAATGTAGATCACCTTGTTTATTCATGAAAAGTGGGGTTTTGTTATCTTAGAAGGTTGAAGTTAGCTGTTATGAGGACAGATATCTTGTATTTTGATGAGGGTTTTTGTTTCTTCAAATACTGGTAGCTAAGTGTTTTTGACCGTCTTTGAACTTCTGGCATTGCTTGTCTTGTACTCAGATCCTGTGCATGATTGCCTTGTTTTCTTTCGATGGCTGCCTCTTAATGAGGGCTGCTGTGTACTCTGATAAGAAGTGGTAAGTGTTGGGATGATTGGTCTTGTGCTCTGATGATGATTGGTCTTGTGCTCTGATGATGATCGGTCTTGTCCCCTATTGTGATATTGCTGGAATATTGCTAAAAGTGACGTATAACTCACTCACTAACTCTATCACAAGGGGGTGCAGTGTGGTAGCCTAGTGGTTAATATGTTCACTCGTCATGCCGACAGCCCGGGTTCGATTCCCCATGGGTACAATATGTGACGCCCATTTCTGGTGTCCCCCGTGATATTGCTGGAATATTGCCAAAAGTGACGTATAACTCACTCACTAACTCTATCACAAGGGGGTGCAGTGTGGTAGCCTAGTGGTTAATATGTTCACTCGTCATGCCGACAGCCCGGGTTCGATTCCCCATGGGTACAATATGTGACGCCCATTTCTGGTGTCCCCTAATGTGATATTGCGGGAATATTGCCAATTTGCGTCTGTCTCACTCACTCACTCACTCACTCACTCACTCACTCACCCCTCCACCCACCCACTCACTCACTCACTCACTCGGGTCTTATAACAAGGACTGTGTGTTGGTTGGGATATTTACCTGGAAACAAATCACCTCCCATGATGAATCATGCATTCAGCTACTTCAGCACAAACAGGTAGGCTATGGCCAGGAGCTGTTTTGTGTGTTTATTACACTGTGAACAGCATCCTTCACTGTCTCATGGCAAGCAGGCATGTCGGCCACATCATGTACTTCCTGACAATGTGACGACCGGTATATTTCCTCAGCTTAAAGGATGTACATTGTATCCGATTTAATGAGATTGAGGTAACCTAGGCATGTGATTAATCCTGTTTTGTTTATTGAAGCAGTGATTGTTTATTATGGAGCAAGTTTATCTCTGCAGCTGTTGAAATATGCAGCTACTGGCCGACTCGTCTCGCATCAAAACACGGGGCTGTGTACTCGCGAGCAGATGACCACGGAGTACGCTGATCACTGTGTCGGATTAATAAGTGATTCCAGCAATTCGTTGCAAATTAGGTGTGTCGGAGTCGGAGTGCGAGACTGTCGGATTAACAGGTCTAGATAGCACTGATTTAATCGGTTCCCATCAATAGTGTCGGATAAAGCCGAATGTCGGATTAAGGAGTGTCAGAAACACGACTTGACTGTATGTTTCCAGCAGGTTAAAGTCGTACATTAAAATCTTGTGATTAGTTTACGGGAAAGTATTTTTATTTTGGAACTTATTTGATAAATGAAAGTGACAAAAGCTTTCCATAATCATAAGAAAACTAAAATCAGCGTATGTTGTGGAAGACATTCAAAACATTTTTAATGTATCTTTTAAGTAGAATGAGAAGTTTTTTCAATAACAATGAGAAAAAGAAAATTGATGTTCTTTCATTTTTATTTCAATGATTTTTGTGTGTATCAGAACACTTCTGACGTGTATTTTGACAATGAAATACATTACATTCTTTTGATGTCTTGAAAGAGATAGATGATAATAACATATGTTCTTAGTCCTGAAACAAAGATTGTATATTTCACGTGACGTCTATTCCAAATGAGCAAAATTAGTTTTCAGATCACTGTTCTAGTATTGAAAATGTTCGGATTGTTTAATCAACCAAACTGTGTCAATGTAAAAAATAATCATGAAATATTACTTTATCAAAATGTCATGTCATAACTGTTCATCATTGTCAGTTATCAGCAAGAGGCTGCTGCGAAGTTTGAAATGAATTGCAATTCAACATTTCAAATTTACATAATACCATGTAAATTTAAAATCCCACAAGTAGATGTTTGTCTCCATGGTATTCAAAACAGGGCGGGTCAGTTGGGTAGCCTGGTGGTTAAAACGTTCGCTCTTCACGCCGAAGACCCGGGTTCCATTCCCGACATGGGTACAATGTGTGAACCCCATTTCTGGTGTCCCCCGCCATGATATTGCTGGAATATTGCTGAAAGTGGCGTAAAACCATACCCACTCACTCACTCAAAACATGGCAAAATTCGGAATGATAATGCTAAGGTCATTAGGTGCAGCGACGAGACTGGTAACTGTGTGTATAACCAAAATGGGTACTCAAATGAGTTGTTCATATCTTTGGTTTGTAGTTAGAAAAGAGCTGACATGTCAGGCCAAAGACCTTAGTTCAGTGGGTACAATATGTGAATTCACAATGTCAACACTGGAGAATAACCAGTCGTGATATCCACTAAAACAGATTCCTGACATGTAAAAGGCAATCGTAATGAAAATTATATGAATGGATCACTGAAAATCAATGATTTGATCCACCAGGTTTTCACGAAAAGGGTAAACTTGTCCTGCTCTAGTCGCATCTGCGACATATCAAGTGATATGAGAGGTGGAATCTGATTGGTCAACAGGAAAGACATAGAAGGGACATCACTTGTAATAGCCACTGGTGGCGCTATGAATGAGCCTAGAAATTCCAGCTTTGTTCGGCAAGGGTGTAAACTGGATTTTTACAGTTAGTTAACTCCCTTGCCTCAGGAAGATGGTCAAAGACTTCTGGTTTTAGTCGTTAAACTTGCTCTAAGTAAACTCGGTGATGTGACTAAACTATTATCTATGATTCAGGAATTAATTAGAGTGTATGCTGGGTGTTATAATAACTTTACAGTGGATCCAGATCTCTCCACTGAATGGTTTCCTGGTTTTGTGTAGTGATCGAGCTATATGCAGGGTACATGTCATGCTATCTGCCTAGTGTTATCAGATTAAGCTGTAGACTTGAAAGAAACGTTATATAAACATCACACTTGGAGTATTGTATTCTTAACAAGATATCAGTCATGATGTCGTTGATAAGAACAGCAAAAATATGTATACCTGTACAAGCTAGCTATCAGCTAAAAAAGTAGCATGTCGGTTTCCTATCTTTCTGAACAAATAAAGGAAGTGTGTTTGTATAAAACTTACTTAAAATGAAGTAAAACCATGCTTAGAGGATCATGCTGATGAGATTATTTTCAAATTGTTTCAAATTTAAAATATCATTTGACAATACTGTATAGTTGAGTTTTTGCAGTTCATTTTGAAAAAATGACTCATAAAAAAATATTGATAATTATCAGTAATTTATATCTTAGTGATGTCATTGTATTGCAGCACATCTGTAATACACGATTAGCAGGAGACTGCACTATAATGTCTGGATAGAGTTGTTAAATAAGCACTACTGATATTGACATGGTGGCATAGCAGATGGAAATAGGACCCTATTACAATCAGATGGTGTATAGAAAAATGCTAGAAATATGCCTGTAGAGTTGTATGATTCATCATTACACTGCAATTTCAACTTTTAAAAAATGTAAAAAAATCTATAATGTGATGTCTCCTCCAGGGTGTATGCTAAATATCATTGAAAGAGATTTTTATGTTTGTCAAGAGACAACATGGACGCCCCCGGGTCCAGACAGGTATAATAAAACTAGAGATGTATCTAACGTGTGTTAGAGTCCTGTCAGCTTGTGTGGGTCTTGCTGACCGTGTATCTTTCTATCAGCTGATTTATTAGGTTGTTTTGGCAGTGGGAGGTGATACCCAAGACAGTCATTATTTCACCAACACATTGTTTGGGTGTAGTTTTATTGTTGTAAGGATTAAGGGGATTATAGTTTTGAATGATAAGTAAACGCGGGCATACACCTGTCTGCATGGTGATGGTAGATAAGATTATGGCGAGTCAAGTGCTGTAATACGATTGGTGTTAACACTTTTGTTTCTTGGATTTGGTTGTTGTGTGTCGAGTGATATAAACGTGAAAATGTGACAGGTTGGGATTAGTGAGGTATTATACTGAAGTGTGATCATTTCGAATTCCTATCATTGTTGGAGATTTTCGGAAATTTGGATGTATGTGTTGATTTCGACGACGACGATATTGACGACGATCTTGGATACGTTCGAGTTGTGTTGGAATACCATCTTGGATATTGCCTCATCTGGGAAGTGATATGATGTCATGTGCTCATGAGAAATGGATGGTTGTCAATTTCAGTGATATAGGCATGCTACTCGATATGATATAAGCCTGTGTAGAAATGGATGGTTGTCAATTTCAGTGATATGGGCATGCTACTCGAAATGATATAAGCCTGTGTAGAAATGGATGGTTGTCAATTTCAGTGATATGGGCATGCTACTCGATATGATATAAGCCTGTGTAGAAATGGATGGTTGTCAATTTCAAGATATATGAAATTGATACCACATGAAACCATTGACTGTTACTGCAGTGGACACGACTTTCACATGACATAGACGATACATCTCATGGCGTCTCATTAACTCGGGAGATCTATACAGTCTTATATCTGCAGGGTCACCTGTTCATTTCTATTTTATGTGAAAAACAGGTTCTTATTTTGCCCAAGGAGGGAAAAAATTGCATGAAAAACAGGTGTTTTAATCGCAGCAGCTGCTTGCTGTCGTTGAATATTTTTTCCCACTATTTATATCTGTGATTTTGTGGAGGAAATTATATCTATATAAATATCGGTGAAAATGTCAAGCAATCAGCGTAGGAAACCCTCGAGAATTGCCAGATATTCAGAGTCAGCTGTAGACAAAAAGGTGATTAATCAAATCAAGGAGTCTGATTTCAAATATAGAAAGGACAAATACATAAGAGGTGAGTTGATCAAACTAATGAAAGTATATTTGACGTTCTTCACATATTTATGTAATGATTGTCATATACGTTATCATGACATAACTTTATAATACTCATGTGTGATAATGATGGTGTGTGATCGTATTGAATTGTATTGACTTGTATTGACTTGTATTGATAATCATGTTTTGGAGTTTGATTTGCTGAGGTTCAATATTGTTGGATGCTTTTTTTAATGATAATGTGTGAAAATAGTGTAAAGTTATTATGAGGATTTGACTTCTCTAATAGGGCTGGGACGGATAACACAGGTACCAGGGTCGGGTGGGTACTGAGTAGGACCCGGGTACCCACAGGACTACCAAGACCCATGGTTAGTCATGTGATATATTGTTTAATGACCAAAATTATCTAGAACTCTATGGTTACTCTAAAGTCACTAATGTTCACATTTCTTTCTGACTATGCACCCATTCCTTCTGATTTTTCATATGGTTGAATAAAGATATAACTTAATTAACTTCAGTGTATGAACGACCAGAATGTTTGATACATGTAGCTAAATATGTTTTGCCAGGGCTATGCTAATAATGTTCCCAATCGGTCATTTTGAGACCTACAGCGGGTACCCGGGTAGGGTCGGGTAATAGGGTGGTGGGTACCCGGGTAGTAAATTTGGACTCGTCCCAGCCCTACTCTCTAATCCATCAAACTAGTATTTTTCGTTAAATAGGACATGATGATGGTGTTGATTTATAGAATGTAAACAATATCATGACTTCTCGTATCTGATATTGACGAGTAAGGAAGTATCGTAGCTCAGCGAACAGCGTAGATGAAATGCTAACGAGGTTATGTTTACATTGTGGAGCAGCCATCGATGATAAGGTCAGGACTATAAGTATTACCTTACCCTCAGGACGAGATGGGCACGACCCATGATTTGTGGATTACTGGACAAAATAGATGTCTACAGTGTCGTGAAGCGCTGATTGCGATACAGCTTCTGTTATAGACACCACCAGCTCTTGTCAGCAGTGCAATGGATGTGTCACGAAATAAACTGAGTAAATATCCGAAACAGGTGTTTTGCCATAGGTTGTGATATTATTCATTACAATTTCATCAAAGAGCACAATGAGATTGAGCCTTGAAAGCATTATCCATCACATCTGATATTAATGTTATCCTTACTCGTTCATTTCAACCAGTACATTTGACAATATCATAGGCCCTGAAGGTGAAGCCAGATTGTGAATTATACCCCAGATGGAAGAGACCTATTTAGGCCTTGATCGAAGCAGTAGAACTGATAAAAGGGCCATCACATTAGGCAGAGGGAATCAGTCGGCTGGTGCTCCCTAATCCCTGATTGGAGCCACAAAGGCACTTACAGGGCAGGGGGTGAAATGTAGTGGCTATAGACAACAGAATGCATTAGGTGCAACACTACATCTAGTGACGCTCCTGTGCTATTGACGAGCTATTTACAACCAGGGACAATACGTTGGTTTCCTGGTATTGAGGGTTGAGGTAGGATAGTCCTTTTTTGGTGCTTATAGCATTTCAGTGCTCTCACTTCTTTGTGATAAAGATATTGAGATAGATTTGTCTGGTTTTGATGTGTGACGTATAAAGGATAGAAAATCATGGATTCACAATTTGAATGACATTTTGCTAATTATTTTGCAAGATGATGATGATGACGATAATGATAATTGCATGTGTGACAATTATTTTTGTTTTGATTTTGAGTGAGAATCAAAACAGTAGTACTATGTTAAATGAGTTCAGAATTAAAACAGCTCTAGGATGATGAATATATCTCATAAATCACACTATTCAAGTTTAATCATGAATGAATTTAAGATCATATCAATAAAAATAATAATGGTGAGAAAAAACTTTGTTTAGATATAGTAAGATTTGCTTAATCAGCAAAATTTTCAAAAATTATTTGACTTTTGCTTCATTTAGTCATCTGAATTAAATGGAATATTTTGTAGGTTCACGATGTAGTCCAGCAACATCACAACCCTACTCATTGAAACTCTCCATCATAAGCTCAAACTCCATCCGCATCACTTGGTCCATGCACAAAAAATTGAAAAATCTCAAATCAGCATATCCTTTATATGTGATTCTGCCATCAGCCTACCACAGCAAATCAAGGAGTGCAATCTCTTCTTATCACGCAACTGTTACAGACCACTTCCCCCATCACAATCCCCCCTCAACTTCATCCCTCTCCCCGCTGATTGCCAGCCAATGAGGCGCAACCCCCACCTTTATTTCGACTCCGTGGTCTTTGTCGCTGGTTGAGGACACCTGAATCTTGAAAGCCTGTCGTGTCGAAAGGTGAAACGAGCATGATATGTACACAGTCTCAGACTGCTAGCAAACGGACGCCCCTCCTCTTGTATGTACTGTTTCTTGCCCGGTCTTGCGACGTAGGAAATGAGGGGATTCGGTCACTGTGACAAGGCCTTTGTCGGGATTGTTTGTGTTTTTATTCAAGAGCGGAAATGGGGATCCGATGAAATTGACGACAATGTAACAAAGGTAGGATCAGGATTGAGCTCATATGATGATGTTCTGATGATGCTGATAACATAGGGGGCTAGTCGGGCTTTTGTGGGGAGGTGGTTGTCAGTTTCACTTGAGACGTCAATTGTTGATTACCTTTGTGTACTTTTGTGTGTGTTATGTAATATGTTGTAACAATAGCATTAGCATATGCACATGATGTCATGTTAATGGTGGATATATTAGGTGCATTTATGGTTATGTGTAGTTGTCAGCATCTTATATCAGGGATGTTTATCGGTTTAATTGATGCATACCTTGGGGTGCAATGTCATTAAAATAAAACAATTAATATTTGATAATTGCGTTGAGCCTGTTTAATTTTATTGATGTAATGCTGTGATTAGGCATTCTTACTGATTATATTTTGTTTTTGATGAAATTTACTGAAAGAAATCCATGGGGGGAGAACAGAGGCAATTGATAACACTTGGTGGGATGAGATGTAGCTGACTCAGCATTATCCATTATCCCGAGAGAACATCTCACACCACCCATCTTCCTCTTTCCATACCAACACTATCCATTTTGAGAGACCATCTCATCCCACCCATCCTCCACCATCCATCTCATACCACCCATCTCAACACCACCAATCTCCTGAGACCATCTCACACCACCCATCTTCATCTTTCCGTACCAACACTATCCATTTTGAGAGACCATCTCATCCCACCCATCCTCCACCATCCATCTCATACCACCCATCTCAACACCACCCATCTCCTGAGACCATCTCATCCCGCCCATCCCTCCACCATCCATCTCATACCACCCATCTCAACACCACCAATCTCCTGAGACCATCTCACACCACCCATCTTCCTCTTTCCATACCAACACTATCCATTTTGAGAGACCATCTCATCCCACCCATCCACCACATCCATCTCAACACCACCCATCTCCTGAGACCATCTCATCCCGCCCATCCCTCCACCATCCATCTCATACTACCCATCTCAACACCACCAATCTCCTGAGACCATCTCACACCACCCATCTTCCTCTTTCCATACCAACACTATCCATTTTGAGGGACCATCTCATCCCACCCATCCACCACATGCATCTCAACACCACCCATCCCCAGAGACCATCTCATCCCGCCCATCCACCACATGCATCTCAACACCACCCATCCCCAGAGACCATCTCATCCCACCCATCCACCACATCCATCTCAACACCACCCATCCCCAGAGACCATCTCATCCCACCCATCCACCACATCCATCTCAACACCACCCATCCCCAGAGACCATCTCATCCCACCCATCCACCACATCCATCTCAACACCACCCATCCCCAGAGACCATCTCATCCCACCCATCCACCACATGCATCTCAACACCACCCATCCCCAGAGACCATCTCATCCCGCCCATCCACCACATGCATCTCAACACCACCCATCCCCAGAGACCATCTCATCCCGCCCATCCACCACATCCATCTCAACACCACCCATCCCCAGAGACCATCTCATCCCGCCCATCCACCACATCCATCTCAACACCACCCATCCCCAGAGACCATCTCATCCCGCCCATCCACCACATGCATCTCAACACCACCCATCCCCAGAGACCATCTCATCCCGCCCATCCACCACATCCATCTCAACACCACCCATCCCCAGAGACCATCTCATCCCACCCATCCACCACATGCATCTCAACACCACCCATCCCCAGAGACCATCTCATCCCACCCATCCACCACATGCATCTCAACACCACCCATCCCCAGAGACCATCTCATCCCACCCATCCTCCACCATCATCGTTCACCACCCATCCTCCACCATCATCGTTCACATCCATCCTCCACCATCCATCTCATCCCACCCGTCTTCCACCATCCATCTCATACCACCCATCTTACCACCATCCATCTCATACCACCCATCTCAACACCACCCATCCCCAGAGACCATCTCATCCCACCCATCCTCCACCATCATCGTTCACCATCCATCCTCCACCATCCATCTCATCCCTACATATATTCTTCCACATCAATATCTACACCCTCATGGAAAGAGCCAATACTGTAGAAATGCATGGATTATGTTAAAGATTAGACTATATTTCCCAATGTGAAATATTAACATGACAGTCAGAAGACAGCTGTTTAGAGTGCAACGTAATCAATCACAAATGGTTGGTTAAGAGCAATCGATACATTTATTATAGTTATGACTCATATATTTCCGATGTAATCATCAAAGACTTGTAGACAAGGCTCTTGGGATATAGTATTTCCTCATTTAATGAATTAACAGGTGAGTTTTTTTTGACAGCCTGTCATGTCATGGTGAGATAGGCATATTGTTTTGTTGTTTCTGATTGTCGGACCACGTATGATGTCGAGGATGTTGGATTTTTCAATGATGATTTCATTAATGGATTGAAAATTTAGTATCTTATGAAAGAATTATTGACTTTAAATATGAATATTGTTCATTTTGAAGGACTATGACAGAATTTGTATTACAGAGGTTATGGGATGAGATTACTAGGTAGGGATTTGGAAGTTCTTCTGACATAGTTTGTTTGTTTGTTGTTTTACGCCGCACTCAGCAATATTCCAGCTATATGACGGCGGTCTGTAAATAACCGAGTCTGGACCAGACAATCCAGTGATTGACATCATGAGCATCAATCCACGCAATTGGGTACGATGACCTGCATCAACCAAGTCAGTGAGCCTGACCACCCGATCCTGTTAGTCGCCTTTTATGACAAACATAGTCGCCTTTTACGGCAGGCATGGGTTGCTGAAGACCTATTCTACCCCAGACTTTCACGGGTATCTTCTGACATAAGCTCAGTATGGCTGTGTGTATATGTATGTATGTATGTATGTATGTATGTATGTAAGTATGTATGTATGTATGTATGTATGTATGTATGTATGTATGTATGTATGTATGTAAGTATGTATGTATGTATGTATGTATGTATGTATGTATGTATGTATGTATGTATGTATGTATGTATGTATGTATGTATGTATGTATGTATCTTAGGTAATCATCAGTTATCAGAAATATATGACAAAAAATGTTTTTATTCATAAATAGTCTATATGGACCGTAGTTATGCATACAACGTTGTGGAATTGACAAGGTGAATGTTTATAAGGTTTTGGAAAAATGGTAACTGAAATTGATCTGTTGTTGTACTGAGGGGTTAAGTGTTTCGTTGAAAGAGCCTGTGTCAGTATCCTAGGATGGAATAGAGAGGAGTTATGGCTTAAAAATCACAAAAAATATTTTGATGGATTTATTGACTTATTGATTAATACATTGTGCATTGTTTATTACAAGTCAATGGATCTGTATTATTAGGATCAATGTAACCATGCAATAGCTCACTTCTGTTTGATGGGTGATAAAACCGATTACAATAAACGCAACAATTACAGCGTGTCGTCTTTCATCATTAATGATTGCAAGTTAGAAACAATTCATCATCATCATAATTTAACACCCAGTTGATCTCAACTACACCTGTAATTAACACAAGGTAACATATATGTCCAGAGTTGATAAGGTGTCATGGGTGTCTATGAAATGTACATGAAATATGTGATCGCTCATTTCAATAGAAGCTGACACTTTTATGGCTTATTAAGCTGTCAAATCACAGTGTGTAAAGTTTCATGTTTTATTTGCTCTGATCATAAAACCAGTCTTGATGTTTTTTTATCGATGGTTTGTTCCTTACAGAGGAAAATATTAGTTTAGGGGTCATGAGTATTGATTTATACATTGATACAAGAATTTATGAATATTGAGGAAAAGAACAGATGTTTGCGTCATATTTTCAGTGTGACATCTTTCATACAAACGAGTCTTCAGTGTTCAAGGTAATAAGATATTTTGGCTTAGGTTTGGCTGAAAATGTATCTTTTGTCAGTGGTTAATGAAAAAGTCTGACATTCTATCCATGCCTCAGTCAAGTGTCAACAGTTGACAAGACGTGTATTTCAGTCGTCAATTTCGACTGACATACATACAATGGTAGGTAATTATGGTAGCTGCTGGCTCATGTTAAGGGCTTGCTGGTGGTGGCTGTGTATTGTGAGTGTATATGCTGTCCAGGTATTGGGCAGTGATGTTGATGAACCTGTGACCTCTCTCACCTGTTTAGGACAGGTGTGATGGTGGCTAGGTCATTTTGCAGTAGGCCAGATTAACTGTAATTACTTTTTAGTATTATTAATTCATTGCCTAAGGTAAATTTTTCTTTTTATTGTATGAAAGATTAGGATAATAAATAAATTTGATATTTTTATTTCTATATGTAATATTTCATACAATTAATAAACAGCCAAAGACTTAATGTATTTATTTTTAAATTTACAAATTGTGACAAAAGTAAAAACAATTGTGCCAGTTACAATAAGAATGTGTATATAACGTCCAAGTGAAAAGTCCTCTGAAACAGACAACTTTCAACAACCAGGACAATTATCTTGTCCCTTTCATCTCATGTGTACATGAAATTGACACCTACCTGTCACGCTGACAAAAACTGATGCAGCCGATTGGACAGCTGTAGAAAAGGCTTATCACTTTAAGTGGCTAATTCTGCCCAAAACATGCATCAAGTGGCTAATTACAGGACGGTGAGCTCCTTGACTCCTGTGTAAAGAGTTCTGCTATCAACGGCCTGTCAAAGGGGAATGTTCCCAGTACTGTGGGCAGGTGGGGTTGTCAACTCTGACAGGCAGGAATCAGCTGATTTGATACTGACGAGGCAATTGATCAGGAAATAAAATAACAGGCGGTTCTGTTTTCATGGTGTGTGGAGTGTTGATGAAAAGAAATTCTAGGTCACTGTGGGATAAGAAAGAATACTTTCTTTGTTTTGGGGATGATTTGTAAAAGTATATATCCTGATCAAAATAAATGAGGGAACCATGAAATATATTTCATGCAAAATATGAAATTGTGTGTTTATACTTCACAACAAACAAAATATCCCTAAATTTCTTTGTTCGGGATAAATGCTTTTTTTTCGGATTGTACTGATTATGATTCACATAGTGTTCAACTAAATTGCATGTACAATTTATCAGGCATATAAAGCATATAAACTTTAACATATAAAAAAATGGTCTGTATAAGTTTATTTATTTATTGGTGTTTTCTGAAGACTTCACAGCTCTGTTCACCCCCATTGTTTGTTATCAAACACATGTGTAAAGGCTTCATGCTTGTTTATAAGGAGGTTCTAGCACAATGATTAAGGTGTTGGCTTGGCGCACTGTTGATAGGGTTCTATTCTCGACATGGAACAGTGTGAAGCCAATTTTTTGTGCCCTCTGCCAAGATACTGCTGGTATTTTGCTAAATGTGTTATTAGTCCTGACTCTCTTACTTGTTTACAAAAAGTATTTGTGTTAAATATCAAGATTGATTGAAGTACAGTTATTTTGTCTTAATGTTGATATGTTCACAATAATATTTTGGATATGTTAAAATTGTAAGTTCTCTGTATTATGATAGTAATTGATGTATTTTGAAAATGATTAAGCTTCTGACGAGAAACCTCTTTTTCAAGTGTCTTTCTATCAATCTGAAGTAATAACCTTTCCAAAGTGGTTATAAATATCTTTTTATGTTCCAGGTTCCAATTTGGTGAGTCCGAAGAATAACAATAACAACTCGGTTTCCCATCGAGCTACTTCGCCAAGTAGTGCATCACAATCTGGTATTCCTACACCAGGTGGGCGGTCCTTGGGACGACCCACACCAACTGCGGAGAAGCAGTCCAATAGGACGAGTGCTAGCTCTACTAGTTCCACTTCTTCAACAAAGAGCAATCCTTCTAAACCTAGTGGAAATAACAAGAACTCTATGTTGGACAAATTTAAATTTTTCAATTCTAAAGAGAAAGAGAAAGGAAAAAGTGGCGTTGTAAAAAGTGCTTCCAAAACTAGTAACACGAGTACGACAAGTACGAGTTCACGGAGTGACACAGATTCTAAGACATCATCATACAGTGCGCGGAGCTCGAGCTCCACAGATGCAGGAGCTAGTAGCAGTACAACAAATGGCTCAAGCAGCCCTAAACTCCCGGCAAAGACCGGGAAAAAGTCCTTGGCTCGTGCATTTAGCACGAAACGTGATAATGCTAATACTCTAGCCCCTGATAGTAATATAAATGTAGGCAAACGTAACACACCCTCACCTTCGTCACAAAATCGGACTCCTTCCCCCAATCCCTCGGCACGAAATTCGCCAGTTCCTGTTCGGAAAACAGAGGGTAAGGGTGTTAAGTCAGAAAAGGGGCCTCCCAAGGAGTGTCAGCCCAGCCCACCTACTTCTAAAAAGGGGACAAAAATTGGCAGCTTAATTCCAAAGTCTTCATCCTCCCAATCAGGAAAGTCCTCAAAGTCATCAGGGTCATCACAAATTCCTGCTCCAAGTTCGGGCATTCCAAAGTCTGCCTCAGGGAAATCCTCCAAATCAAGTAAAGAGGACCGCAAGAATGGTTCCTCCTCTTCATCACAACATAGCAAGTCCCTCTATGCCAGCCTCCCCGGAATGAATGCTCATAAGACTCTATCTTCCGGTTCACCAAAGGTCCAGAGTCCAGCATCCACTCCTGAGGGTTGCTACCCTAGCCTGTCAAGCATCCCCATCAGTCAGATGAGTCTCAGTCAGATGCAACAGCGGCAACAGCAGATGGAGAACCTGGACCAGCAACAGCTGCAGCAACAGCAGATTCTGATGCAGAGGGAGCACCATCCAAGGGTGAATCTTCAGGAACAGCAAATCCGTCAGGAACAGATTCGACAGGAACAGATTCGACAGGAGCATATACGACAGGAGAACGAGAGATATGATCTCATGAGGCAGGAACAGATTAGGAAGAATGAACAGAGTCGGACAACGGAGCACTGCTCTCCCAGTATAACAGTTCCAAGAGCAACGGCTCACGTGATGGCCGAGATTACCATACCACCCAAGTCCAGTCATGGTAGTCAGATGGGTCATCTGTCGACCTTCAAGGGCGGGGACAGGTCACCAAGGAGTCAGATGGTAAGTCCAAGTCCTAGTGGGTCAGTGACCTTGACCCAGACTGTCAATGTCGTCAAACCCACATGTGCCATGGCACCAACCACAAGGTCAGTGACAAAGGCAGATGGGAATACGCAAACGAATTTGTCTGTGTTGCAAAGGACGATAACGCCAACCAAGTATCTGACTGAAGCCATGAAGGAGAACAGTAGTAATAGCATCCATTCTTCAACTTCATCACAAGTGGGAACTCCTGAACAGGTGTCGAGTGATTCTACACCTTCCAGTCAAAGTGGACACTCATCTTGTGATAGCATAGTCATGAAATCACCCGCCTCGGAACTCCTTGCCGCACATGACCGTGCAACTACAAACTCTCCCAAACTTGGAGTGAAAATGCTGAACTCGCATCTCGGCAAGCCCGCAAATAATATCGCTATCGTACAGCCTCGACATGGTGAAAAGGTTGAAACAACTTTTGACACTGAAGTGCGAACTGAAACTATTAATAAGAATTCTCTAGGAAAGGAAACTACATTTTCCGAAAAAGAAACCACATTTGTTGATGATGCTGGTGAGACAATGGACATCAAACCAATGCCACCTATAATGCGTGCATTGCCTTATGGGTATTTCCGTGGTTACTCGGGCTACTCAGGACTGTCTTCCAGCCGTAACTTCCACATCCCAGGGATTTCAGTGCCCCAGACAACCATGTACGCAGCAAGTACGCCCAGTAGGCTTGGGGTCAATCGGCCCCTATTTGATCACGGAAAATACTACTCGGGGCAAATCAAGAGGACTAATTCTAACTGTCCCAGTGTGTCGGACACAGACTATGGATCTGATATCGACACCTACGACTACGTCTCAGGATATATGTCTGATGGCGATATACTGAAGAGCAACAGAGGAGAAGAATGGGCGAGTGGGTACCTGAGTGAGGGCGGAGCCTCTCTCTATGCGCGGCGTCTGCAACAGCGTTTCCGCGAAGGGATGCAGGCAGTTCGGGAGTGTATGCAGAAGAGTAGTGGACTCGTAGACGATGACAGGTAAGAATTTACATTATGTGCATGACAAATGAATATACAGAAACTACGTTTATAACAAACACGCTTATAACAAACTGATGGATATTAAGAACTTAATTTTTGGTCGCAGACTTTTGCTATATAGATGCTGTATATAGACTTAAAATTAACTATGGTTATAATGAACTAAAATTAGTGATCCACTTGAGTTTGTTATAACTGTAGTTTACTGTATATATACTTCAATGGACTGATGTATGGACTGATTTCATCCCGACAAGAAGACCTTAGCCAAAGACAAGATGGCAAGGACTTTATTTTAGTGTCACAGCAGATTAATAGTTCCATTCTGTGGATTTCTGTCAATAATTAATTTTTATGTTTAATTTCTGGAGGGTTATGTTATGTTTCTTGATAGGTAAGATATAATCAACTACTGCAAAATCAGTTCAAATTTCAATTTTATGTTTTAATTTTGGTGTTATTTCATTATTTTAGATCAGACTTTGACAATCATTTGTTAGCCAGTTTACTGAAACGAATTCTGGCAGTGATGTCACACATAACATCAGTCAGTAACGTGATAAGTTTATGACACATTTATTTGAAGACATCTATGATTTTTGGTAGAATTGACAGAATATAGACACTTAAGCATCTTAGTTATTCTATCCAACCAGTCACAAAACATATATATTGTATATATTAAACCTTTTTGCCAACTTGATACTTGTAACTGTTTTGTTTTGTAGAAAGTTAAATAATTTATTGTACAGATCAATTTAATTCATCAACTGGAAATCTATCGGAGACGATCTACTAATTGAAGTGTCCTAAAATCCTTATTTGTGTCTCATGAAAGGGAGAGCACTCCTGAGTCTCTGGTAGTCTGAAAATCGCAACTTTACTGACTGAAGAGGAATAAAATATATTTTAATACCACCAAGTACTGACGGAAATTGACAACCTAACAAAGGAAGATATTTTGATTATGTGAAAAATATTATTCTGCTTTAGCTATTAATTTCCTGAGAGTGCTTATGTGTAATTTCCTGTTTCTGAAACATCAAAGGCTTAATTCCTTTGAAGTTTCGGCGTCATAAGCTGCCAACTCATAAGTAAACTGCTGTATATATTCGAAAGAATAACCTGTCTCTTTTCTTAATTGTGGTATGAATTAAATATACAATCCAATAAGAAATTAAATAAGACACACAAGAAAATATAAGATAGAAATGTGTAAAAATCAATATTATTTCATAATTTTCCTCACTCGTTTTTAACCAGTAAATGCCAAAATGTGCAAAGAAATTGTGCACTCATACAAAAATATTGGTTTTAACACAGCTTCATTTTAGGTTGATAATACTTGAATTGTGCCCAGTTCTTAAAGTTCATGATGACATGAGGACAAAAACAGCCATTGGCAAAATTATGTGTGGTTCATGGTATTGTTAAAACAAACACTCATAGCTAAAGGCAGCTATTGCCAATGGTTCTAGCACAGTTATTATAGTATTTTGAAAAACAGTTTTTTTCTCCTAACCAGTCATAATTGAAGGTCATAATGTCGGGTCGTAGTGACATATTCAAGTTATCAATTACGGTCCATAAAAAAATCGGTTTAAATATAAAAATCCACAATGGGGGCGTCTTTTTCTAACACTTAATAATGTATTAAAAACCAGCAGGAATAATTTGAGGTATTATTTATTGTATTTATTTGTATCTGACATTTTAAAAATATGATTTTAATGGAAGATGTCATCCAGATTTTTAAAAGCATATTTTCAGATTCTTTTGAAACATATTTTGTTTCAAATCAGCTTGTTTAAGAATTTCTTTGTCTTTGTCTCGTTTAAGAAATGCTAATCAACCTAAACGTCCCTTAGCAGTGACTTCAAGCTTGGAGGCAAAAGCCTGTGATTTTTGGCACTGAATTGTGATCGATTTTACCAGTAATTAACATTTTAAATTACATTTCTCAACACTCTCATTGGAACATTTTCTGTAGTCAGTGAGATTAAAAATTAACAATTGCTTTCAGCACATCCTCTAATGGAAGAAAAGACAAATCCTGTAATAAGAACAAAAAGTTTTAATGTTGTTAATTATTTGTGAAGGAAGTCACATGTGAATTCTTATGGGCACTGATGTGAACAGATTAAAGAAAATTTCATTTTGAAGTTCTAAATTTCACTTTTTGAATTTGTTGTCTTTCTTTTTAAACTTTCTGGATGTTTTTTTACAAAGTATATTTATTTGACTGTCCTCAAATGTTTAGTCACTGCATGGTGAGTTTTTAGAACTTTTAGTGCTGATGATAGCATAAAGGCTTTTCTCTTAAGGTCATCATGGCCAAAAATGTCCTTTTATGGTTGTAATTAGACTTCATCTTGAACGTGGTCTTCGAGGCAGCTGTGGAACAGGGGAGGTAACTCATGAGTAATTGATGCATTGGCGATGAGAAAACAAAGAAGTGGTATTTTCAGTCTGAGATACATCAAAATTTATATTAGGAAGTCTGAATGAAAAAATGGTCCAGGTTGCAAAATTATTTACAAAATTTCATGAAAAATGGTTGCACAAATTTGGTAATGAATTGTTCCATGCTTAATTCAGCGATGCCAACACACCCATGATTCATTCTACACTGAATCATGTTTTAATTGGCCGTGACCAGACTTTTCACCCAACCCGATACTCAACGTAGTGCTAACTATTATTGCCAAAGTTGATTACGGAAAAACGCAAGGAAATAGCAGTGCTATATTGCGTCTAATTAATTTTGTAATGGATTTCGAGCACTCTCTCTGCCAGTATCGTGCAAGTGAATTACTTATTACTGTCAAAAATATCACTCATAGTTTTCATAATTACAGTCTCGCATAGGTAGGAGAGAAAATGTGATGTGAATAAAGAAAATCTGTCACTTTTGACAGACAACAAACAAAAAATTCCTTTCATCTTTGGTCGATCTGTGCGTCAGCCTGGTAACCCTGAATGGTCAATTAAGTGTGCAAAGAAATACTGTCTTGCGTTGCCTAGCAACAAATTTTCTATAGTGATTCTCAAGAGTGCGTATATAAAATACATCTCATTGCTTAAATAATTACCACATCTGCAAATGAAAACATTTTCAATTCACATTTCCTTCTAAAAGAGGTATTATTTTTGACAAAAGTTTAACAAAGATTATTCCGATGAAAAAGAATGAGTGTTCAGTGGATGGAGGTTGTAGGCTTAACTAATGTATTTTCAACAGTAGAGAGTGATGCAAGGAAGGTTATCTTTACTTTTATGGATTTTAGTGTGCCTGCACTGAAGTGTTGATTGAATTTTCCTGAGATAATATTTACTTATTGTTGGTATAAATTTGCTTTGTCTTTACTTCCTATTGGAATCAATATGACTCTCAGACCTTTTTAAATTCACCAAGACTTCATTCTTAAATGAAGGCGTTGGGGTAGCCTAGTGGTTTAGGCGTTGGCTCGTCGTGCCAAAGACTGGTTTTCGATTCCTGACATGGGTACAATGTGTGAAGCCTATTTTCTGGTGTCCCCCTCCGTGATATTGCTGGAACATTGCAAAAAGTGGCGTAAAACAATACTCACTCATTGTTAATTTAACGTGTGTTAGATTGGACAGGATTTATTTATTGATTATTTCGATCCATGTGCATGAGAGGCGGCCTTATACTTTAACATAGACTTTGGGGGCACGGGTGGCCCAGTCGTCCAAGGTGCCGCAATTTGCTGTGCAGAGTTGCATCCCTTGGGCACACCAGAAACCTATGATTGTGGGTTCAAATCCTGTTTTGCCTCGATTATGTTTTTAGGTTTGTCAGCACCATACCTGTGCTCGTGGGTTTCACCGAAGTGGTAAACATCTGAGACCTGCATCACTTCGGGCTTTCCTCCCACATTAAGCTGACATGCCGCGGCATAACTGTAATACTGTTAAAAGCGGTGCTAAACCCAACTCACTCACTAACATAGACTTGCGACAATCGAAGGCTGAGATCACTTTGTGGAAAGGGTCCCCTACTTTGGTCAAAGATAGGGCAAAAGGGGTTATGGTGACCCCTTGGGGAGCAGAATACTGGAAGTCTTCTGAGGTTTGATAGGGTTAACGGGTTAACAATTTCTGACATCTCTTTTGAATTTTATGTTAACAGATTTACAGAAAGTAAGGTACATTCTAATATGTATGTTAATGTATTAAAAGTTAGATATCTTCTTTTGTGTGTTAAAACATTCACAGTTCAGAACCATCTTCTGTTATTTGTAAGGGTTAACATGTCATCAGTTAAGCTGTCAGGTGCTGGTTAAAAGGTTAACGAATACAGATGTGCAGATCTGTATTTCTGTTACAGAGTCTTGTTAAGGTGTAGTGATTTACATTGCTATAAATATGTCCACTGTCACGCTTGGGGGGTTTAAGCATTTATTTGGTTAGAAGGTAAATTGTGTTTCTGTGCCTTCCCTACACTTCTAGCCACTGTTTACTCAGGGCTAGGTCATGGAGTACATTGACAGAGTAATCTGTGTTTCTGGTATCTGCTAATTTTGGATGTAAATTTGAAACAGCCATCACATCCTATGCCCAGGGGAGAAAGTCATTCAAGGGAGGTAACTGTGAAGACTGGTATTTTAACCCCACATAAAGGGAAGTAACCCTATCAAGGGAGATAAGTTTTCTGAAACCTTTCATCTATTTATGTAACCTTACATTAACTTGACCTTTTTCTTATAGATACTATCACAGTCTTGATATTAGGCTATAAATGTCATAGATACAATTTGGCTGTGATCCAAAGATCAACAGACATTCAGAGCAGGTGGCCCTGATGAATTTATCACAGAACAAGTATTTTAGGCATTAATGAAGAACCATAAAGAAACATTCTTGGATTCTGAGTAGGAGAGTATAGCAAGGACACCTCTTGTTTTCAAGATTCTGTCTATATTGGATTACATAACCACCTGTTTATCAGTTTGTCTAGTCTGACAAACAATATACTATGTGGAAAGTTGCTTCTTGTTAGCTTGGTGCATTGTTTTGTTCTGAATATAAACGAGACTGTATGCTTGAACTTTCATTGCTATCAGACAGACATTTGATCCTTAATGTTGAGTCTCTGCATAAAATCTAATTGGTCTGCAACAAAATTGTATTAGAATTGTTTGACTACCATGGTTTTTATTGGAGAGATACATTATTTTAAACATGGGATGTTAGTTGATCTGTTTGTCAGTGTGTTGACAGTGTGTTGACAGTGTGTTGCTAGGAACCACCAAATAAGGCAGCCAAAAAAAAGTCAGGAGTTGATATGTTTGTAGGCTGTGCAAATCCTTCAAGTTACACAGTTACACAAGATGTCTGATGTTAAACTAAATGCGTCTGTCTCTGGCACATGTTAAGTTTGACGTGATATTTGTAGACAACTCGGAAACATAAAGCCAACCTTGCCGCCTTTATGATTTGATTAAAAAATGGCAGCACGCCTTCCACGAGTGCATATTTGTGATTCTACAACTGTTTTAACCCTTTTGTGTTTATCATTGCAGTCATTTCAAAGAATAAACCTTCACAGTCATCTTGTACATTCACAAAATATAGTATTTTTTAATAATTATAAAAGTTTGATCATTTTTAATTTTGAAAATGTATAACACACAAGTTTGAAAATTTCTCTAAGAGAGTCAATGCTGTTATTTTCTAATACTGACATTTGAATGGGATGAAAATAAAGTTGATGATGTTTTACTCTGAATTGTAGATCTATGTGTGGGATGTAAATTTGCAGCTATATTCGCTAAGCAGATGTTCTACCTTAGTGCATGTGTGTCAGTTCTGAAGAGATTCCGCTGCCTTTGAAATGATGCTTTTAACAAGAAACGATGTTCATGTACATCCTGTCTGACAGCAGGAAGCTTGTACATTGCGCCTGCCAAAAAATTAGCAAAATTTACAAGACATGTGGAACTTAAAATTCCTTCGCTTGACGCACAATTAGTGCTGAGAAATCTTTAGAGTAAAGTTTTCAAGTTATTCATTCAAATAATTGGAGTTTCACCTGTTTTTTTTTACATTCAGTTTACACTCAGGTGTTAAATGACATATGTCCTTTGCAACAAACATGGAATAGTTTATTATGTAGAAGGTGGGTAAGGATGGTTCCAATAGAATGAAAATCTAAAAATTCTTTATTTGTGACTTTTGGAAATTTTATGATAGTATTGGGTAACTATACTGTCTTTGCATGATGTCAACATTGGCTCACTATCTTTCTATGCCATACAACCCAACACCCCTTCTGGAATAATACTTGAGTCCAGATTCCCCCCCTAAGAAGCAGATTTCACCACTTGTTCTGGTACCAAGATCCCTATCTAGGTTATGGTTCATCAAAAAATACACACACCTTTACCACGTATATAAACACTTCCTACTGCAAAAACCACCGACTAGCCATGGACAGGGAAAGATGTTATTTGATAAGTCAGCATGATGCTTTAATGCCAAACATCACCGAGCTATGAGCGTGAAATGATATACTCAAGAAGGTGTGAGGATATATCGTTCGTGACCTTCACACAGAGTTCACTCAGGTTTTGTCTTCAGGTCTGTGGAATCGGTAAGTGGAACTCCGAGTTTTTATGATTGTTTGGGCTAGACTTGTTCCGTGCAATAGAGTTTGTTTTTGTTGAAATGCAAAATTATTTTGATAGTGATGTTAGTTATGTCAAGTTTGAAATTGACACATGTACATTTCTGGAGATTGTGGGATTGTAGGTAGGTTCTGTGTTATATCAATCTTGCTACTTCTCAGGAAGCACATGTACAAATAAGTACGCTTGACAGATTAGATAGTTGGTTGAGAGTTGCAAGTTGCAGGTCTGACAACTTGCAGTGATGATGTGTTTTTGATTGAACTGCATTCTATGAATTAGAATGACAAATGATTTGCAAATTGCAAATGTTGCAATTTTACAAATTAGCATTTCACTTCACAACCATCAGTGATATTAACACTTCAGATAATTAATCAGGCTATTATGAGTTGGATTCCATGCTAGTCTGTACTTCACTCACTGAGCTTTAAGATGCAGATGCTGCAAATAATCATTAAAATGCATTTTCATAAAATAATTTACTAATACTTTAAAAAAAACCCATTCAAACAGTAAGATCTTTATGTTTAACAGTAAAATCCTTGACAATTTTGGTGTTCATACCAAAATTCCATTATTTCAATAAATTGTAACCTTTTGTGTATAATTCTCGATATGATAGAAGACATTACTAGTCAGTACCATAAGGAAGAGAATTAATGGATGTTGACTTCTTTGTTTTGAGGGACACAACATTTCGGAGTATACTTGTTCCTTCATCTGGTGAAAAATAGTCAGTACAATGCTACTCAAATGCAGTACTATCATGAACATTGCATAAACAGAAACACAAGAGAAAAAGAACAAGATGGAACATGTTTAAGACTAAGAAACATTATTTCATTACTGTGGTTGTGTTGGCCAGGCCCTCCAGGAACTGCCACTAAACCAAACTGTGTAACCCCTTGCTGTCATTCACAATCTGAACAAGGTATAGTTTGCCACATTTCTCAGTGAACTGATGTAACCTGAAGGTTTCCTGGTAATGGCAGCCAGCTTGGAAGCCATTAGGCTGGCACAGGGAGGGGTGATTGGGTATAGTAGCACCTGGGACATTTCCCCCTAAGTAGGGGTGATTGGGAGAGAGGAGGGCAGGACTCATCACATATATCTCCCTTTTCATTACAAAATGTTCATGTAAATAAAATCTGCATCTCCTCACTTGCCCTAAAAATAGCAATATTTCTGTTACATTGAGTATATCAAAAGTTTATAACTTTCCTTTAAGACTCGCCCAGACTTGCACAAGTCTCTAGGGCAATAATTATTAGTTTCAGTCATAAGTTCTAGATTATGTAAATAATAAGAACAAGTTGTTGTCCCTATGAGAGACTGGAGTCCTTACTGTGCACATATCTAGACTTGCCTATTAGGAGGATAGAATTGCTACACATCCATGGATTTTCTTTCAGTACAGCCTAGGAGCAAGGCTATGACTCATGTTCATGCGTTTACCTGCCCCCTGTGGGTGTTGAGGTACAATAAGTCTTCTTCTTACATATACTAGCACCAGGGATGTCTCCCCGTAAAGAGGGGTGACTGGGTGGGGAGAGAGGGGTGCTGATTTCATATACTAGCACCAGGCTTGTCTCACCATAATGAGGTGTGACTGGGTGGAGAATTGGGGGAGGGGATGGAGGGTGGTGCATGCTGCCACACAGTCCCTTCCTGCTCATGTCATGCTTATGGGGGTGAAGTAGAAGTGTGCATCCTTCAGACCTGCCAGGGTCTTCTGATTGTGGGTTCAAATCCCAGATTCACCCTGATCATGTTCCTTGGTTTGTCTACACAATACCCTTGCTTGTAGGTAAAAGACCTGCATCACATCAGGTTTTACTCCTGCATCAAGCCGACATGCAGTTATATAACTGAAAAACTGTTACATGCATCTCAGTCAATGGAGCTCCATCCACACCCTAACTGCATCCGAGGCAAGGTCTCTGGAGCTCCATCCACACCCTAGCTGCATCAGAGGCAAGGTCTCCGGAGCTCCATCCACACCCTAGCTGCATCCGAGGCACAGTCTCTGGAGCTCCATCCACACCCTAATTGCATCAGAGTCAAGGTCTCTGGAGCTCCATCCACACCCTAGCTGCATCAGAGGCTAGGTCTCTGGAGCTCCATCCACACCCTAGCTGCATCCGAGGCAAAGTCTCTGGAGCTCCATCCACACCCTAGCTGCATCCGAGGCACAGTCTCTGGAGCTCCATCCACACCCTAATTGCATCAGAGGCAAGGTCTCTGGAGCACCATCCACACTCAAGCTGCATCAGAGGCATAGTCTCTGGAGCTCCATCCACACCCTAGCTGAATCAGAGGCAGTCTCTGGAGCTCCATCCACACCCTAATTGCATCAGAGGCAAGGTCTCTGGAGCTCCATCCACACTCTAGCTGCATCAGAGGCATAGTCTCTGGAGCTCCATCCACACTCTAGCTGCATCAGAGACAAGGTCTCTGGAGCTCCATCCACACTCTAGCTGCATCAGAGGCATAGTCTCTGGAGCTCCATCCACACCCTAATTGCATCAGAGGAAAGGACTCTGGAGCTCCATCCACACTCTAGCTGCATCAGAGGCATAGTCTCTGGAGCTCCATCCACACCCTAATTGCATCAGAGGCAAGGTGTCTGGAGCTCCATCCACACTCTAGCTGCATCAGAGGCATAGTCTCTGGAGCTCCATCCACACCCTAGCTGCATCAGAGGCATAGTCTCTGGAGCTCCATCCACACCCTAATTGCATCAGAGGCAAGGTCTCTGGAGCTCCATCCACACTCTAGCTGCATCAGAGGCACAGTCTCTGGAGCTCCATCCACACCCTAGCTGCATCAGAGGCGAGGTCTCTGGAGCTCCATCCACACTCTAGCTGCATCAGAGGCAAGGTCTCTGGAGCTCCATCCACACTCTAGCTGCATCAGAGGCAAGGTCTCTGGAGCTCCATCCACACCCTAGCTGCATCAGAGGCAAGGTCTCTGGAGCTCCATCCACACCCTAGCTGCATCAGATGCACGGTCCCTGGTACAAGGTGGCAGCAAGGAAGCCATGGTGTGAGCAGTGGGGGGCAATTACATCAACTGTCACTGTAACAAGTAAATGTCAAGACTCCCTGACGGAACCCAAGGGGGTGGGGCGATAGTTGGTGGGGGGAGGAGGATCTTGTTAGTATTCCAGAGTATTAGAGATGTCAGGTTGAAGCTTTGGAATGTGTTGGAGATGCTGTACACATATACTTTTACTTACTTTGAGGAAACATCGAGATAATTAGCTAGGGGATGGTGGATGGTTTCTGTGGTTTCATGTTGTCATTGTCAGAATAATTGTCATTTCTGACACCTTGTATACAAGTCATTTACATCTGTAGTCAGTTAAGGATTATCATCAGTGTCAAATGGTACACTCTGGGGTTCAGGGTCCACTACATCTACATCATTGTGGAAGAAAAATAATAAATGATCAAGACAAGGTTCTCGTTATCCGTGCTGTATTTTGTAGTTGGTGATTTCTACCCATAATGCATTGCAGATGCAAAATATAAATCCGAGGTAACTAATTATTTCCTGCAGTAAATAAATTTTCACACCTGACATACTGTTTGTCAATAACATATTTACAGAAGGTAAATTGAAGAATGTCATCTTGAAGTTTTATTTTGATTGACTTTTAGTATACATTTGATCACCTGTTATCATACACAAGTATGAGTATGCCTTAAATACAACTTGATCATTTATGTCACACCATGCTTTTAATCTGGAAGCCTTTCAGTATCTCATGATGACAACCTTTAAGCTCAAACTCTAAACTCTAAGCATCAGAGATAGGGTTGTCTGCTTTGGCAGTTATGTAATTATCTGTGCCACACGCTCTATTCACTTCCAATTTAACTCAACCCCCTGTCCGCTACCCCCTTCCCTCTTTCCCTGATATTCCCTGCACCCCTGCAACCTCTGTCCACTACTCCACAGCCGGCCCCACCCGGCCCCACCCGGCCCCACCCCCCACTACCTTCTTCCTTGCAACCTCTGTCCACTTCCCCGACCCCCACCCCCACTACCTTCTACATTGCAACCTCTGTCCACTACCCCGACCCCCACCCCCCACTACCTTCTACCTTGCAACCTCTGTCCACTTCCCTGACCCCCATCCCCACTACCTTCTACATTGCAACCTCTGTCCACTACCCCGACCCCCACCCCCCACTACCTTCTACCTTGCAACCTCTGTCCACTTCCCTGACCCCCATCCCCACTACCTTCTACCTTGCAACCTCTGTCCACTACCCCGACCCCCACCCCCACTACCTTCTACCTTGCAACCTCTGTCCACTACCCCGACCCCCACCCCCACTACCTACCCTCTACCCCGCAACCTCGATCAACTTCCCCCCACCCCTACCCCCACCCTGGACCTCGGTGTATGGCACTCCTCAGGTGTCAGCACTGAGGGTTACCCTTTATCATCAGGAACAGGTATTGTGTAGGTAGACCTCACAGACACACACAGGTATTTCCTGTTCTTTCCTCAACTGAAGCAAACATGTTTTCATTTCTATTAGGAAATTCTAGCATCTGCTCTTGACATGAAGCTCTGAAATGAAGCTCTTGACATGAAGCTCTTTCTTGGGGATGTTTAATTAGTAATAGAATGGGTACGGTACAAAGTGACATTGGGAATAAAACCAAAAATTTAGGAGAGCAAATGGATGGTCAATTATCCATTAAATATGTTTTTCATGTTCATGTGATTTTCATGGAACAGACTTCACTGGGAGGGTAATAGAATCTGGTTATGGTTATTCTTTGATAGTATGTGCCTTTCCCCCCCCCCCCCCATCCTTAGGTGACTTTTGTGTATATATGCACTCTTCTTGTCCTACCCCCTGGCACACACCCTCTGAATCCAACCCACCCAATAAAGATGTATATGTGTACACAATTCAAATTTAACCATATTTTCATAATTTAAACAGAAACATTGAATGTGACCCATCACCCAAAATAGGCATTTTGTCACCACCATCCTTTACCAATTTTACTTGAATCAATTTGTTCACTAGTATTTTCTTCTGTCTATCATTTCATGCCTCCACTGCTGCTATCTCTCACTCACATGCAGCCTGCCATTCCTTCATTGTCAGAGATAAAGCACAGAGAACCGCCCTTCACCACATCTGCATTTTCAATCATCCATGCTCGTTCATTCATCCTTCTCTCCCTCCCTCCCTCCCACCTTCCTTCCTTCCTCCATCTCTCGCTCCAGAGGAGAGTTATGTCATCTCATTGTCCCTGAATATCAACTTAACAGTTCTGCTGGTCCCAGCGTTCTACGTTATTGATCTCACTGTGAATTGAGGGGAGTCAGGCAGCTGTAGACCCCACCTCCTGTTTATAGATTATTTGGAATATGTCAGCGTTTCCCCCTTTCCGTAATGGAACGGACCAAGTGCGATGACAGATTTGCATAGATTAATTTTGAGGCTTCATTCACAACAAAGGCTGTGAGCCAGCCGGGGCTAGCCTGGCAAAAATGGTCATGTGGACTTAGATTTTAATAATGGCTGCCTGTAGTTGTCACAGAGTGTCTGGTCGGCTGTACTATGGATTATTGTGGGTAGGGAGAGCTGGAACGCTTTGCTTGCCGACTTGGCGTTGAGTCCACCCATTCTGGATCTATGCATTTACGTGTGTAATATTGACAACGCTATGTATACCATTCCGGAAAGTGTCGCGTATTCCCGCACCGGGAAATCGGGAAAGATGAGAACAAATGGTGCATTTCTACGAACATTTGACTCAAAACGACAACATACCATTCCTCAGCAAGGAGTCAAATTCTCACCAAGGTAGGACTGTTGATATCATTCAAAGCAAAACATGTATGTCATGTTAATTTGAAGCTGCTATTCATTGGTGTAGGTTTGTTTACATTTCACATGACTGCTACACACATGATATTGACATGATATTGACATGATATTGACATGAAACTGACGAGACATATACACATACATGTCATTTGTTACAACTTAAACAAAAAATATTTTAAGATTTTATATTATATCAGTTTTTTGTAACACTAAAAAGGATGTTTTCAATATATATCTCAAGATATTTCCTTGATAAAAGTGGCTTTGATACAAGGCTTGCACCGATATTGACGTGACACATGTCACTTGTAACAGCTTGACGTGTAGATTTATGTATGTGTGTCATAAACATCCCTTCCTCTCTCACACCTTCTTTCCATCCATTGGCTCACTGACTGTTCCTTCTTCCATTTTTCATTTCTTACTTTTTTTAACTTGTGTTTATTCTTTTAATTGAATCATCCATTCACATATTCTTCCTTCCTTTTATTTTTATTTATTCCTTCCTTCATGTTTATTGTTTCTATTTATTTATTCGTTCATCCCTCATGCTAGTTCACTGATTTCCTCATAGAATTGTGTATAATTACTTAAAATTAATGCTTGGAACTTTAAATTTATATTAAATTTCTCCAGAAAAAATAAATTTTTCATTGATAATCAATATAATTTGTGAGCTGTTTGAAATCTATGGAAGTCCTTTTTTCAAAAAGAAAAAATTTAAATCAGAATTAATTAAGTAGAAAATATTCAAAATATAATAAGGGTGAGATTTAAGTTTTTAAAGATATGTTGTCCAAGATTTGGACAGATGTTTTATTATCACATCAAAGATATTCAAATAATGGCTGGTCTGTGTGTGTCGTCATTTCGAGGTCAGGGGCATCGGCATGTGTAACATCAATCATCTGGATTATGCAAATGTAAGATGTCAACCCACAACAAAGTCTCTTGTCAAAAGGTTTATCAAAAATCATAAATCGTGAAATTCCAATTCTATAATTATCAACCGAGCAAAGCGAAATAAAAAGCAGGATCTTTGTTACTTTGTGGTAATAGTTCCAGGAATGAATCTTTTCCGACCTTCGTCAAACAGACCATGTTAATGGAGCAGACGTAGCAGTGACGCGTACCGACTTCACCCTCCAGTTTCCATGGTTTTTGTAAAAATTCACTCCTGTTTATTGTGAAAAAAATCAATAATTGTGTATTGTGAGGAAAAATTAGCTTTGTGTGGTTGTAATCAAGAATGGTCTGTCTTTGTCCTGGAGCTGTGTCCAGTGGGTCTATTCACTGTGAGTGTCCGACTGACGGCAAGCCTTGTGTTGTTGTTATCGACATTGTGTAAACACAACCAAATTTTGTATGAAGATGACAGAAATCTATTTAAGGAACTAAGGTTACAATGTCATTTTCCCTTAGGGAACAGCTGGTCGTCTTGACCTTCTGTTTCAGAGAGACTTTTTGTTTCGAAGTTGATGTCAGAATTGAGGAAAAAGTGGTTGAAACATTATTTAGGTTTTTAGAACTCAGAAATTGATCAACCAAGAAAATCTATCAAAAATAACTGAGGGCATAAAACTTGAGTTTGTCATTAAGGTTTGGAATAAAGATGCTGTATTAATGTGTCAGTGCAGTCATAAAAAAAAAATATTATAAGAGTTTATATGGGGTTTATTATCTGTTAAAATAAAAATATCCACAAAAGTATACCATTGCATTATTTTTAGTGTAAAAAACAAGCTTTTGTACATTCAGATTTCAAAATCGTAGTTATTCATTTATAGAAACATCTGAATGAAACCGTGCAAGTTTAAATTCAAATATACCGGTTGTGTGGAAACTATCATGTCAAAAGCCATGTGGTGTATCGTGCAACTTCCGCTCATAGATTTCATTCTGAAGTTGTCGATATCTACCAGATGATGAAATGTATTGTTGTCAATGTACTCAAGTGTACTACCTCATGTGATCATTCACAGAGAAAAACTTTAGGGATATTGGTGAAAAAGAATAAAAATATGCAACTGTTCTTATAAACATATAGTGTTAACAAATAAACGTACATGGTAAACATATATATACTAGACATTCATATCGAGGAAAAGCCTTTACCAGCTGTAATCAATATAATTTCATTGAAATATATAAACGTATCAGTACACATGAAATTTACATGAACACAAGATAAAAAGATTCACATATGATGACTTGATGTGTAGTATCTTGGAATATGTATTTTATGGAAACAGACCTCGGAAATAATTATCATTCAGTTATTATCATCCTCAAATCCCATGTGTGTGGGATGCATTAATAAATTGTGAAATTGAACATTGAAATGGTAAAATTCACATTTTTAATAGTCCCCCTTGTATTGGCTGGTCTGTGTGTGTTAAACCATATAGGTCTGGTCCTAGAGTGCAGTTGGTCTAAAAGTTGGGTGGGAATCATATAATTGGCAGAAATTTGCAGGATGGTCTTAAATGATTATCATACTGTATTCGACGTAATAAGCGCCCCGATCTGATAAGCGCCCTCAGTGATATTTGCTTATATTTTGACTTGTGAACAATCCCACTTAGCACCCCTTCCGATTGATCATTGTTTCGATTGATCAGACTTATTTATACGCACTCGTGTGTTATGTGCACCCTTAAATATGGGCAATTTAATTCTGGAAAAATATATCGGTCGTATATAAACATTTCAGGCTGTCATCAACAAGGCTGCTGCTGCTGTTGATATAGATATCAAGAACTTCATGTTCTAATTACTTGATGATGATGATGATGATGATGATGATGATGATTGGGTGGTGTTCAGTTGGTTTTACTTCATATTAGTGATATATAATATGAGCATTGATTTCTTCTCCAACACATATCAAGATCATCTCCAAATGTTTATCACATCTCTGAAGAACAAAGTAAACTGAAAATATAAACCATCCTCTTGTCCATTTCATCGCAACATACATCAGTGTAGTATATTTCTGAAACAGGCATTCCAATAAGTGTCAATCATCGTTTATGACTCATTCCTGGTGGCCACCTATTAGGGAGGAGAGAGAGAGTGACAGTGACAATTGATTGTCTGAGTAGGTCAACAAATTGGATAAGGAAATGCATTGTCACTGCTGCAAACATGATTAAATATTTATTGTAGCACAAACAGTTTTTCGCTAATTTATTCTGCCGTTGTTGTCTTTTGTATAAAAAGAGACACCTGATTTTGTCATCATATTTTGAGATGTGATGTAGTATATTTCTACATAACAAAAGTAAACTGAAAAAATA
Source organism: Haliotis cracherodii (assembly GCF_022045235.1). Classification (NCBI taxonomy): domain Eukaryota; kingdom Metazoa; phylum Mollusca; class Gastropoda; order Lepetellida; family Haliotidae; genus Haliotis; species Haliotis cracherodii. The sequence continues at coordinate 10,658,202 of NW_027266286.1, forward strand.
AAATAATTCGAAACATAATGCTTCTACGGATGTTTATTGACATAATTTAATATATTTAATGTTTCACTTTTTAATATCTTAATGAAACATATAGTTCATGTCCAAGGTCAGAAAAATGAAATCTTGACAGTATCAAAATTTCAACATATCATCAATCAATAGTGACACAAATTAGACAATTGTTAGCTTCTTTCCCTTTCCATGTAGTGTCATTTGCTGGGGCATTGATAGGGATACGAACGAATCTTTCTTTGTTGATTGAAGTGGTTTTAGCAGCATTGGCCCTTTCTCTCTAAAAAGTGGTGTTTACTCGCAGAAAGAAAAGTGTAGGGCTGACAATCTCGATCAACGCACATGCACCACATGTCACATCAAAGAAAGGCCCTTGAAGAACAGCACCCTGGCGCAGACCCAAACAGTGTCTGAATGACGATAAACGATCAGTTTCAATGAAAGAAGTGAACGATTAACTTTTTCAAAGAGGTGGGATCTGTCATTTGGGTCCAAGTTCAAGGTCCTTTTGAGTCACAGTTGAGTTGAAACAAAGACTTTACTTTAAATGAGGATTTTGACAAATTCAAAATTTTGAGAGCTTAATTTCCACAATGTTATAATTTTTCCTTTCACCGTTCAGATGCATTATTTGCAGATTTATTATTTATGACAAAATGAGAGATTTCTCTTGTGTATTGAGAAAAAAATTCCCATTGCATGACGTCATAGTTCTTTTGTCCTCTGAAATAGATGAATTTCACAACTGAATGCACTTAGTGCAAACCATTTGTAAGTTATTCATTACTTTGCTAATTCCTTTTGTGTAACAGAGTCAACTTCGAGGCACAGTTCAGACTGGAAACAGTTGCGTAAAGATTATTCGGTGCAAGCTGATTGAGAACATTGCAAGAAGGTTTCATTCTAAACCAATCATGGGTCATTTGATGACATTTTATCTCAACCGTGCTGACTTTTATTCATTTGGGTCACAAAATATCTCTATAATTAAATTTTCTGAAGTGTAACATAGAGCAAGGGTTATACAAGGCATGCTGGCCCCCCTAGGAGAGGCAAGTGTCTTCCTATAGTAACGATTTCAGGCGTTAATAGATTTAGTAATCATTTCACATGCAATGCTGACATAGCCACATTGACATCACATCAGCAATTAACGAGCATGTTCAGTGCAGTTTGCACTTTGGTCCAGGATGGGAGAGACTGATTATTGGTGTATCAGACAGACTTATTTTGAAAACTGACACTTGACACGATTATTGTAAAGAGCTTATAAATCTTTTTTGTGTTTTATGTCATTGTTATACGAATACTATCGATCTTTTATTTTACAAAGTTAATGGCAGCTCTAAATAATATTATCATATGCACATTCATTTTAAATGTGTTAAAAGATTTTAAAAAGATAAATTTGACATGTTAATTTTTGTAGCCTTTTTACCATATTGTTCCATTTGCATGTCTCCATTGTTATTATTCATGGCACTGAGTGGAAGGGGGATATAGGAATGGGTGCTGTCCGTCCATGATGACCTTCGGTCCATCCATCACATTTTGTTTCAGGAGCAGAACTCCAAAACTATGAGGGATATCTTAACCAAACTTGGCACATAGATAGGTCTAGTGGTGAACTGGTGCCTTTTGACAGTTTGGAATTTTTGAAGACTGTATTTTTAGAGTTTCCATGGCAACGACTTTGACTTAGACTGAAATTGGCTGTAGTGCTCGTTTCTGGAGCAGATCTTGAAAAAAATGCACAACTGGACATGTCATATTGGCAGAGGATATGAGTATTTCATGCATGTCATTTGTGTAGTGATAATACTTCATGGGATGCGTGAGTTTGAGAGGGAGGGAAGTAGAGTAGAAGGGAGGGATGTTTTAGCACTATTCCAGCAAAACCATATTGTGGGGGATACAAAGAATAGGCTTCACACATTGTACCACGTCGGGGAATCGAACATTGGTGATCGGTGGGACAAACCACCTCACCACCACCACCACACCACCACCACCACCACCACCACAACTACTTCAGTTGGGTTCCATTTAATATATGAGCACAAGATTTCCATGATTTCTGTAGATTTCTGTGGTTCTATCTAGTTTCCACTTATATTCACAAGAATATTATACTTGTGAGTTTGAATCCAAGAACTTGATTATGGTCCTTGGTGGGTCGGCACCAAACCGGGCTTGTTTTTCTTTCACCAAAGTTGTAATGACATGCTCCTAGATTAAGCTGATACATGTGAACTAACTTCGTCATGCATCGTGATTGCTGAATATCTACGTGAAGTTAATCAAAACCATTTGAGATGATGTAAATAGGCAAGTGTAGCCAGCTGTTTTAAATCAGATGAGAATTTACGGTGTGATTATATGTTTCCCAGGATGTATGTTTGTCTAGAAATGAATGGAATACTGTTTAAGTGGCTTATCAAAGACACTCACTCACGCACGCACGCACGCACGCACCCACCCACCCACCCACCCACCCAACCAACCAACCATCCAACCACCCAACCAACAAACCAAAATCCCTCAGGTACTAACATCCTAACAAGCTAGCTACATCCCCTCTGCCACAAACATCTTATACTTTATCTCATGTAATTTCATCCATGCTCCATAGCCTGTGATTAGTCTGCAAAAAATAGAGTCCTTCAAAACAAGAAAAAAGCACAACTTTTCATCATTCTTGTACTTTATTCTCAACTCTCCATTTTTCTGATTACCCAAGGAAATCAATATCACTGCCATGGCTTTCCACTTTCAATTTACTTTTGAACCAAAGTGATACCTCTTCACATATATATCCACACTTACCACAATTGCTTATATTGTTCCAGGATTCTCTGTTTATTCTCCTTCTGTGACATTTGAGGCTTGTCTGGAGGACAGTTGATGAGGGACCTTTCAAAAATCTTCCAAATGCCCCCGAGATGGTTTCTGTTCAATATCGAAAAGTGATCTAAGAGTTTGTCAAGGAGCCATCGTAGGATTGAGACATGATGTCATTGTAGTGCTTCTTCCTTAAGCTTGCTGTCTAGGTTCTCAATGAGCTATTTGCGTATGTTTTTTTATTGGAATTTAAATTAGAAATAGAAGATTGAAGACATTTCACCTACCACCTAGTCTGTCAATATTTGTTCATGAAAGGATCTGAAAGGGTCTTGAAAATCAATTTAAAAGTAAAATAATGTCTGTAAAACAAAGCTTCGAACTGCAATGTATTGATCCTCTTTATAAAATCAAATCAACAAAATTCTGTTTATATCAATTCCGTATTCTTGCAATTGCAACTGTCAGTGAGGGGCGGTCGGGTTCGCTCATCATGCTGAAGACCCGGGTTCGATTCCCGACATGGGTACAATGTGTTAAGCCCATTTCTGGTGTCCCCCGCAGTGATATTGCTGGAATATTGCTAAAAGCGGAGTAAAACCACACTCACTCTCTCACTACTGTCAGTGATGTTTCCTTCCTAGTTTAAACTCACACACATGTAGAAATCTCGTGTCTGGAATGAAGGCTTGACTTTTAACTAAGGTCGTTCACTGATAGGGAACATTTTATGAGATATCTCGTCTGAACAATTAAGACTCTCGTAGACCATTAGAAAGTGACTATGACAGAAATACTTGCCATTGCACCTGTGTTGAGATAGACCATTAGGGGCCTGATCCACAAAGTGTTTGTAGCATTCAGACAGTCATAAGTCATCGGTACACTACAGAGTTACGACAGTCGTAAATTACAGTCGTAAGTCTATATCACACTACAGAGTTATGACAGTCATAAGTTTATGTTACGTTACACTATAGAGATCAGATAGTTGTAGGTCAATCTTACACCATAGAGTTATGACAGTCATAAGTTTATGTTACGTTACACTATAGAGATCCGATAGTCGTAAATCAATCTTACACCATAGAGATTCGATAGTCGTAAGTCAGTGTTACACTATAGAGTTATGACAGTCATAAGTTTATGTTACGTTACACTATAGAGATCCGATAGTCGTATGTCAATCTTACACCATAGAGTTATGACAGTCAGAAGTTTATGTTACGTTACACTATAGAGATCCGATAGTCGTATGTCAATCTTACACCATAGAGATTCGATAGTCGTAAGTCAGTGTTACACCATAGAGTTATGACAGTCAGAAGTTTATGTTATGTTACACTATAGAGATCCGATAGTCGTATGTCAATCTTACACCATAGAGTTATGACAGTCAGAAGTTTATGTTATGTTACACTATAGAGATCCGATAGTCGTATGTCAGTCTTACACCATAGAGTTATGACAGTCAGAAGTTTATGTTACGTTACACTATAGAGATCCGATAGTCGTATGTCAATCTTACACCATAGAGATTCGATAGTCGTAAGTCAGTGTTACACCATAGAGTTATGACAGTCAGAAGTTTATGTTATGTTACACTATAGAGATCCGATAGTCGTATGTCAATCTTACACCATAGAGTTATGACAGTCAGAAGTTTATGTTATGTTACACTATAGAGATCCGATAGTCGTATGTCAATCTTACACCATAGAGTTATGACAGTCAGAAGTTTATGTTATGTTACACTATAGAGATCCGATAGTCGTATGTCAATCTTACACCATAGAGTTATGACAGTCAGAAGTTTATGTTATGTTACACTATAGAGATCCGATAGTCGTATGTCAGTCTTACACCATAGAGTTATGACAGTCAGAAGTTTATGTTATGTTACACTATAGAGATCCGATAGTCGTATGTCAATCTTACACCATAGAGTTATGACAGTCATAAGTTTATGTTATGTTACACTATAGAGATCCGATAGTCGTATGTCAATCTTACACCATAGAGTTATGACAGTCAGAAGTTTATGTTATGTTACACTATAGAGATCCGATAGTCGTATGTCAATCTTACACCATAGAGTTATGACAGTCAGAAGTTTATGTTATGTTACACTATAGAGATCCGATAGTCGTATGTCAATCTTACACCATAGAGTTATGACAGTCAGAAGTTTATGTTATGTTACACTATAGAGATCCGATAGTCGTATGTCAATCTTACACCATAGAGTTATGACAGTCAGAAGTTTATGTTATGTTACACTATAGAGATCCGATAGTCGTATGTCAGTCTTACACCATAGAGTTATGACAGTCAGAAGTTTATGTTATGTTACACTATAGAGATCCGATAGTCGTATGTCAATCTTACACCATAGAGTTATGACAGTCAGAAGTTTATGTTATGTTACACTATAGAGATCCGATAGTCGTATGTCAATCTTACACCATAGAGTTATGACAGTCAGAAGTTTATGTTACGTTACACGATAGAGATCCCATAGTCATAAGTCAATCTTACACCATAGAGATTCGATAGTCGTAAGTCAGTGTTACACTATAGAGTTATGACAGTCGTAAGTTTATGTGACACTAAAGAGATCCGACAGTCGTAAGTTTATGTGACACTAAAGAGATCCGACAGTCGTAAGTTTATGTGATACTATGGAGGGCCCCAGGGCTGTTAATTTTAATCCTAAGGTCCTGAAATGAAAACATGTGGTACAGTCATTCTTACTTCAATAAGAACATTCCAAATTAATGCCCACAGAAATGGGATTCTATGTTAAAAGAATTCTTTACCATGTTAACACATTCTGATACATGCTGCAGATGAAAAAGTAAAAATAAACAACTTTGGTTTCTAGCTATCTCCTTGCCACCATCTTAAACCTATCCTGACAATTTAAATATGGATACAGGAAAAATGTATCAACCCTATCAGAATCAGTTTCAGCAGGGCAATGAGCATTGTTTCCCTTTGTGTCCTTGACCTTATGTCAAGTTGAAAGTACTAATATCATGAAACAAATGCAAAATATTTGGTTTTACTGGGTCCGGAAGCTAGGATAAACAGCTGTAAGTTGTGTATATCTATAAATGTCAACGTGCCTTACCAAGAGATCCCATGTACTACGGATTATTTATCACAAAATGTAAACATTCTTTTATATACAGACTGTTACCTATATACAGTAGATTTCTGATCAGTCTCAGCATTGAAGCGTCTGAGGGAGTGTATCTAGTTCTTTGTTAGGGATTCTATAAACCCAGCATTAGTCTGGACTTGTACAAGAAGACACACATACGTACATGCACATTGCTATATAAGTGCAATAATATTGAACGTTAAACCCCATTTCACCTCTCCCACCTCGATCAGGAGTGCTTTTTCAACCTTGCTTTCATTCAATATAGGAAAGATTCTATATAAGCAAAAGATGTCATATGATTGCCATTAAATATATATCAAGATGGCATTCAAGTGGAAATTATGTCCATAATACAACTGTTATGATCAATAATCCATAACCTTATACTCGACATTGCGTAATTCACCTTCAATATTTAATAACCATACAAATTCATTTTCACAATCGTTCAAATGTCAAAAGTCAAACTGATAAAATAACAAGAATTTATGAAATCTCTTTCGGCAGACAAGCATGCCGAACATGACAATGGGACAGAGGAACATGTCTATTTTAGAATGAGGAGGCACTTAGTGTCTCCTCCTCGTCGCAAACAATACCGAGCCATCTCGAGACGGGCTTGTTCTCCAGTGTCTCATCAGCTAATGGAGGATATATGCAAGAACATGAGCATTACATTTGCTCCAGTAGGCCTAGGTCACTTACCCTTGTAAGTTGCAGCTTCTGATTAGAAGTATAATAGACGGAGCTGGTGAAGTGATGGGCCATGTGAAATTGACAATGAGGAAGTGTAATCAATTTCATACTGGTTCTCGTTTATTTCATTTTGGGGGGGACTGGTACATTAGTTTGATATGCTGGAATGCATACAGTTGTAAGGCTGAAAGCAGTTAATTGGTGAACTTTGTGTTGTATTTCGTCAGCTGGAACAAGGGAGGGAATTAGTTACATTAGCTGTTGCTCATCCAGGTTGATGGGTGATGCAGGGACCGACTTCATAAAACTGTCCGCTTTCTGCTTAGTTTTGTAAATTATTGAAGAGAATTGTTATGGCAGAAATCAATACCTGTATGACTTTAAATAAGGTGGGTTAAGACACATGTATTGATTTTTATTTTTGTGGAAAATAATAAAAAAATATTTTAAAAGTTTTAACAAATGTTGCATTTGCAACATGTGAACCAAGATAGCCACTTTTTCCAATCTAGTAATCTGTACTTTAATTTACAGATATTTTTATGTCCTTAAATACGAGTTCAAACCATTTTCTCTTGACCTTGTCTTCACTTCACTCTATCCTTATATCTCGTGGCATCATTGCATCCTTATAGCTCCATATCTATGTCTTGTCTCTACCTCCAATATGTCCTGGTAACCTCACTTCATCCCATTCTCAGGGGCATGGGTGGCCCAGTTGTCTAAGTCGCCGCGATTCGCTGTGCAGAGTTGCATCCCTTAGGCATGCCAGAAACCTATGATTGTGGGTTCGAATCCCGGTTCGCCCTGATTATGTTTCTAGGTTTGTCAGCACCATACCCATACCCAAACGTCGGAGACCTGCATCACTTCGGGCTTTCCTCCAACATTAAGCTGACACGCCGCGATATAACTGGAATACTGTTAAAAGCGGCGTTAAACCAAACTCACTTACTCACTCACTCATTCCATTGTCTGTGTTGTACCATTAAGTCATTAAACTATCTCTCCAACCCACATGTCCACTGACCTCATTAGCCAATGAGGCTGCCATGTTGAAAATGCAATTTGATTGTCACAAAAATATGTCAGGGACAGACAGATACAATATATAAAGCCATGTGTGGCATGACCCTCCACAGGGTGGCCTAGTGGTGAAAGCACTGCTTGCCAAGCGAAAGACTCAGGTTTGATTCCTGACTTGGTACAGGGTGTAAAGACAGGCGACATAACCCTTTCCACATTCATCAGAAATCTCTGCTAAAACCACAGTTGATTGTACAATTCTGACTTTATTATCATCATGTGTTTACGAATCACTATCAAATAGCCCCCAAAGGCCATTATTGGTGTTCCCCTCTGTGATATTGATTGAAAATTGCTGAAGCAGCATAAAACTAGTGATTAAGCAAGTATCGTTTTATGCCGCTTTTAGAATTGTTCCAGCAATATCACAGTGGGGGACACCAGAAATGGGTTTCACACATTGTACCTATGTGGGGACCAAACACAAGCCTTTGGTGTGATGAGAAAATACACTGGGCGACTCCACCGCCCCCCCAAAACAAACCCAGTATTCCATAGTGTTCTTTTTGGGTTTCCCCTGCTGTGAGATGGTTGGAATATTGCTAAATATATAACGTCAATGCAAGAGAATAAAAGGCAAAAGAGCCGTGAAAAGAATATGAATGGACCACTGTAAATCAGCGATACACCAGGTGTTCGAATTGTAAAAGCAAACAAACCCCTTCACTATTATATACCATCATACTAAGAATGGCATGAATTGAAGAACTGAGACCAAAGTGTCAAGTATCTTAAGCACTGTACATTCTTTGCCATCCTGATGCTACCTATTGATCAGCTGATCCGAAATGTACAACCTAATCAATATCAAGTGAACCCTTGCTTTAACGCGAAACTTATTACACCCGAGTTAATTTCCCAGTTGCGATCACTTATTGATGGATGAAATTGATAAGGCATGGTTATGTATTTGTAGCCCCGAACCTGAGAGGCATTTCAGGCCTAAATAAACATATGTGTTGTGTATAGCATCCTTGGAGCAGTGTAACCTGCTGGATGATTGACAGCTGAATGATATGAGTCATAGCTGTAGCAGCAGGACGTGGGCAACTTCATTTCAGCATCCATGTATATTTCATGCTTCCTGTTGGTTTCTGAAATCTGCATACGACCTGTGATACTTGATTAGCAGGTCTATTGTGTGTTTTGACAGGTGATGCTGAAACTTGAAATGTGTGTGAAATTATAAAAATGACATATTCCATTTTGTTTATCTGGGTAATGTTCACAAATTATTGTTCACAATTCTAAATTTTTCTGAAGCTTTTGTCTTTGAAAGCATATATTTTGATAAATAATCTTATAAAATATTGGGTTGTGTGTGTTTATTTAGTCTTTGTTTCTTTTAATAGCAGAAGACTCAAATCACAGAAAAAGGCTTTGAGGTTCATGTTATTGATGCTTTATTTTTTAAAGAGCAATGATCAACACTTGAATGCACACCAAAGAATGATAGCCGTGTTTTTTTCTGATAAACATTATACTGTTATAAACCATGAAATGATAAAATATGAATGTTCTTAAGATCTTTTAACCTTTGTGGGACTCTTTTCTCTGAAAATGAAAAAGTCTTTTTCGAAATGTTTGATAGAAGAATGTGTGAGTGAGGTTTTATGCTGCTTTTAGCAATATTCAAGCAATATCATGGGGGGGACACCACAAATGGTCTCACACGTACCCATGTCGGGAATCGAACCCGGTTCTTCGGCATGACGAGCAAACGCTTTAACCACTAGGCTACCCAACTGCCCCTGTTTGATAGAAGAAATATGGTATAATCAACATGATTATTTTGGTACTCAACCTTCAAGGTGTTCTTCATAGCTTCTTGTGTTCTGATCCTCCTGACAGAAGTGTACTTAAATATGCTGCAGGCATGTCTAAATATATATACTGGTAGGGCATTTTGTTTTCATAAAACAACATGGATGACATTTACTCTTGCTGGTGATAAGCAAATGTTCTTCCGAAATTACCCAGATGGTCATGGAACTGTGAAGGGAATGGCTGTAGTTCCTTCTGGGGTATGTAAGGAGATTCTATGCTGGATCTGAAATTCATTTGATATGGCTTCAACTTTCACTTATTGGTTGATATTGTCTTTGTTTATTACTTTGCTATGAATTATGTATTGAAGCCATTTTCTGCTGGAGTAAAGTTAGGATTGCACAGATTAAAAGTGCCATGATTCATATCTGGGTTTCAGCTTGTCAACATCTCTCAAACTACAGGACTGGTAACTTGAAAATCTTGCTGCTCCTCCAAATTTGCCAGTCCCAGTTGTCCTCGTATCAAAAGTGAAGATATATCTGTTTCTGTTAAGTTATGATTATCTCTCCATACCCAACAGTAGTTGTCTTAACTGTGAAAAACAACCAATCTTCGACATTCTAGATCAGGGGCTTCACACTGATGCAGTCATTGGCAACTCTGATACGCATCAACTCAGGGATCACATGGGTAGCCTCGTGGTTAAAGCGTTTGCTCATCATGTCCTAGGTTTGATTCATGGGTACATTGTGTGCTACCTATTCTTTTTGACACCTAATGTTTTGCTGGAATATTTCTTAAAGCAGAACCAACCATTTCAAACACTATTATAAAGGGAATTTTCAGTACCATACCTTCATCTTTGTCTAGCCTTACTCCAAGGCTTACAGAATGATAGGTCTATGGATGTATAGTAATTCTATCCTTTATTGGCAAGTCTAGAAGAACGAACAGTATATATATAAGTCTAAGGACACCAGTCTTTTATATTGACAGCCTATTTCTATTATCAATAGAATCCAGGAATATGATTTTAACTAATAATTTCCTTAAATACTTTTGCAAGTCTAATTTTTGTCATAGAAATATTTTTGTTATAATAACATTTTCTGCTGATAGAAGATTCAGTATCAAAGAAAGACGATGAGGTTTTTTTATGGAACCTCGTCAACTCGGTACTTCAGATCTACACGTGTTTACTGTCAATATACCTGACCCTCTGAACTCTGGGGTGTGAAATAGACCGATTATTGCCCCTAATTTTAGTGGTAATGGCTGCTATTGATGCCTCAAAGACCAGAGTCACTTACATGTGAAATGTAGTAAGGAACCGGACACGGAACCTGTGAGGCATGCAGTCAACTAATTGGTGCTTTTAGTAAGACCAATGAGTGTGATAATGACAGTAGTTCAATGCCATTTGAGAATTTAGAGCCAGTTGAGTGCTATTTCAGAATGACTTTGGTAATTCTACAGTTGTGTTAAAATGTTTCATTGTGTCATCTTTGCATGGTGATGTATTCACATAGTATTAGTAGTTTTGTGTTTTACACCATGTTTAGCAATATTCTAGCAATATGGTTGGGGTACACCATGCATTCTACCCTTTAGGAATTGACCCAGGGTAATAAGCCGCGATTATGTTTCTAGGTTTGTCAGCACCATACCCGTGCTTATGGGTTTCACTGAAGTGGTAAACGTCTAAGACCTGCATCACTTAGGGGTTTCCTCCCACATTAAGCTGACACGCCACAATATGACTGGAATACTGTTAAAAGCGGCATTAAACCCAACTCACTCACTTACTTAAGGTTGAAGAGCAACCTTAACCACAAGGCTTAACTCTCACTCCCACTATGTCAAGTTGTAAATACTATTTTGTAAATGTTTGAAATGAAAGCGAAAAATGAAATTCCATATCATAAGAAGACTTAATTGTATCATTTGAGTAATATAAAGAACTCTTTTGAAATACTCTAAGCTTAAAGAACCTGTGTAATTTAAAAAATGATTAATTTAGTTATAAAATCAACCATTATCACATTTTAATGTTCATGTAAAAAATCTTTAAAGTGTTATGTGTCAACGTCTATGAGATGATAATATGAACAGAGAAAGAAAACATCAACCAAAATTTTGAATATAACATTATTTACTTCATTTAACATGTGTTAAGCAAGCCATGTGATACATATATAAAACTTAACCTTCCATAAAGGGTCCTAAAGACTGAAACACACAATTGTTTTGCCTATAAGCTATACAACATGTAAATACACGTCAAATATGCCTTCATTGCTGCAGTTTAGGGCATTTGGCTTTTTCTGGTGGAGAAACCATTCCTGAAAACAATAGCACATAGACATATCAAGTCAGTGGCGCTCAGCCTGTGGTATGTCTCATCTGGGTATGACAGGTGGATGAGATCAGCAGATTTCACTGATAGAACTCGATATTTGGAGAAAAATGTTGAAAATACTTCAGAAGGTACTGTGAGATTGTGTTGACTGTTGGTTTGTCACAAAGCCTGTTGCAATAATCTGGAAGATTTTGAGGCACTGTCATGTTTTCGATCGATGAAATATTGCAGTATAGGAATTTGTTTATGTTCCTATACAATTGTGTTTCTCCATAATTTGCAATGTTAAAGTGAGGCATGGATTTCATATTGTTTACTTATTTAGATTAATTGTTGTCAGTATGATGTTAATGATGTGAAATGTTTTATGAACTGACTTTCTGAGACCTACTTTCATACCAGGGTAAAGATAACCAGGGTCTATGGCCCTACCATAATCTGTAAAGGTTTGCACAGCCCTGAAAATGCCATGATGAAATGCCTTGAAAAGTCCTTCAATTTACCTTGGAAAGAACATAAAAATATCTCCTATGCATAGAAAAGGCCTTGAATTAGTAGTACAATGTTGTGATATTATCAAATTTCATATATTTACAAATCATATGTCATATCTTATCATCCTGCTGTTGTATTTAAACAACAATGTACACTGTAGGACATCAAAGCAAAATAACAAGTGTCATGTTGTGATGTTATGGGCAGCCATTTCATGTTGAAATGAAACCTTGTCTATTTCACAACTGCTGAAACAGACAAGCATCCTCCACGAGTCCCCTGACATAGTTTTTATGTCACAACAAAGTCTGTTGCAATATCATGTTGGATGGTATATCTGGATTCACTGTCATGTTTTCGATCCATAAAGCGCTGCAGTAATGAGATTATTTCTGTTCCCTCAAGGTTTGGTTTGTTCTCAGAACATGGAAATAATCAGATACTGCCGGCAGACAACCAGTTGGATGAATATGTAGAGATTTCAAGTGCTTTTATATTGATTCGGTAATTAAGTTATAGGGATTTGAGGAGATGTCAGCTGATGTGAATTACAACAGACAGGCTTGTTTATTAGTTTCAGTGACCAGGTTACACAAGTATAACAAACCACTGCTTTCAGTCATGTATATATCAGCATTATCATCACAATTTAACAACACACAGTTCAATTCTTCCCATCCCAAGGGCATTATAAGTTTCAAGATTACAGGTAGAAGTGACTTTATTGTCATTGTGCGACATTTAGAAGTTGGTGTGATAAACAAGACAAGTTGGCAATAAGTAAATTGTTTGAATAAGGTGTTAGGATCTACACCGAAATGTCTCCTCAGTTGTAATAAAGAAGTTGTTTATCTTGTCTTGTTACTTTTATGTAAACCACTTGTCTGACATAACCCATGGTGTCTACCCATGGACCTATTTACAGTAACCATCACTTGACCCATTTACTGGCTCCACCACTTGACCCATTTACTGTATTCACCACTTGACCCATTTACTGTATTCACCACTTGACCCATTTACTGTATTCACCACTTGACCCATTTACTGTATTCACCACTTGACCCATTTACTGTATTCACCACTTGACCCATTTACTGTATTCACCACTTGACCCATTTACTGTATTCACCACTTGACCCATTTACTGGCTCCACCACTTGATCCATTTACTGGCTCCACCACTTGATCCATTTACTGGCTCCACCACTTGACCCATTTACTGGCTCCACCACTTGACCCATTTACTGGCTCCACCACTTGACCCATTTACTGTATTCACCACTTGACCCATTTACTGTATTCACCACTTGACCCATTTACTGTATTCACCACTTGACCCATTTACTGTATTCACCACTTGACCCATTTACTGTATTCACCACTTGACCCATTTACTGTATTCACCACTTGACCCATTTACTGGCTCCACCACTTGACCCATTTACTGTATTCACCACTTGACCCATTTACTGTATTCATCACTTGACCCATTTACTGTATTCACCACTTGACCCATTTACTGTATTCACCACTTGACCAATTTACTGTATTCACCACTTGACCCATTTACTGTATTCACCACTTGATCCATTTACTGGCTCCACCACTTGATCCATTTACTGGCTCCACCACTTGACCCATTTACTGTATTCACCACTTGACCCATTTACTGGCTCCACCACTTGACCCATTTACTGTATTCACCACTTGACCCATTTACTGTATTCATCACTTGACCCATTTACTGGCTCCACCACTTGATCCATTTACTGTATTCACTTGACCCATTTACTGTATTCACCACTTGACCCATTTACTGTATTCACCACTTGACCCATTTACTGTATTCACCACTTGACCCATTTACTGTATTCACCACTTGACCCATTTACTGTATTCACCACTTGACCCATTTACTGTATTCACCACTTGACCCATTTACTGGCTCCACCACTTGATCCATTTACTGGCTCCACCACTTGATCCATTTACTGGCTCCACCACTTGACCCATTTACTGGCTCCACCACTTGACCCATTTACTGGCTCCACCACTTGACCCATTTACTGTATTCACCACTTGACCCATTTACTGTATTCACCACTTGACCCATTTACTGTATTCACCACTTGACCCATTTACTGTATTCACCACTTGACCCATTTACTGTATTCACCACTTGACCCATTTACTGTATTCACCACTTGACCCATTTACTGTATTCACCACTTGACCCATTTACTGGCTCCACCACTTGACCCATTTACTGTATTCACCACTTGACCCATTTACTGTATTCATCACTTGACCCATTTACTGTATTCACCACTTGACCCATTTACTGTATTCACCACTTGACCCATTTACTGTATTCACCACTTGACCCATTTACTGTATTCACCACTTGATCCATTTACTGGCTCCACCACTTGATCCATTTACTGGCTCCACCACTTGATCCATTTACTGTATTCACTTTACCCATTTCTAACACTTGACCCATTTGCTAGATCATAACCTTTCCCATTTACTGTATCATAACCTTTCCCATTTACTGTATCAGCATGACCCATTTATTATATCAACCTCTTGACCCATTTACTGGATCGATCACATGACCCGTTTTTTTTATCTACCACTTGACCATTTATTGAATTACCTCAAAGATCTACAAAAGCGGTATAGTACATTATGAGTTTCCATTTCATTTGGTGTAGAACTTCTAAAACCATCCTAGTGGCATTTTCTTACCTAATATTCTAATCTATTTCTCAGATGGCTTTCTGCACATCCCCTGAATTACATAAATATACAATGACGTGCTAAAACAATCATAGATCTTGGAGCATCTTCTAACAATGTGAAACTCGTCCAGAATGAACACACCTAAAATAAATTTACCACCAAATTTGTGGGGCCCAAAAGAATTAGGAAAACATCTCTGTGTGGTTTGCAGCTGCTGATTTCAATCTAAACCTTGTACGTCAGACTAAGGATGGGTTTAACAGAGCTGGGGTTCAGCTATCGGCTCATCGGGAGATGCGGATGTTTTCTTACCAGGTTTTATGCTGACTTGTGGTAGTGACTGCTTTTTTCTCTGTGTGTGATTAGGTGCTACAGTGTCATGAGTGTTCCTACAGGTTGACGACTTAAGTTTTTGTTGGTACCGGTAAAAGTAAAAAAACTTACATCAATACATGTTGGCTGCTTATGTCACTGTGAAGCTGCATTTGTTCTGAAACTATCAAAATGCATTAATCATAATATCTTTTACATACCGTATTCGACGTAAGAAGCGCCAAGGGCGCTCTCGGAGGGTGTGTGGCAGGGGGTAGGAGAAGAAGAGTGCATTCGACGTAAGCGCTCTCAAAATTAGAAATAGGGGTCTCTTTTTAGAATAGTATTTTGGTGAAAAAAAACAGAGTTGAAAGATAAATTTCACGGTTTATGCTGACAGCCTTAAATGTTTATATACGACAGATATATTTTTCCAGAATTTAATTGCCCATAATTAAGGGTGCATATAACACACAAGTGCATATTATACACGAATAAATAAGTCTTATGTACATTGATCAATCGGAAAGGGTGCTAATTGGGATTGTTCACTAGCCAATATATAAACAAATATCGCCGTGGGCGCTTATTAGAGCGGGTTGCTTATTACCTCGAATTCGGTATTACAAGTTCATGTATCAATGAAGTATATCATTTAAAGTAGATGCAATATTAATCCTGCATAAGCCTAGAAATCTGTGGCATGGACGTTTTTGGGCATTAATAAGTCGAAAATGTAGAAAGGATTTTTGTTTTCTGCTCAGCATGATGAGATAGCTTTGACCTGGAAAAGGTCATTATGGGAAGCATCTTCAGTGAGTAACATTTTCTAGTCTGGCAAAACCTTTGGAAACTTTAATGAACTTGCATGGCCATTCTTTTCTGACGTTAAAAAATGGTTCGCGTATAAATGATTTAGTCATTGCACAGCTTGATAGGACTTGTCTGACATAGGAGGGATCGTAATAGCTGTAACAGGGAAAACCTTGCAGGTGGTACTTAGCCTTTCATCTGTTTTCATGATTGGTGGGAGTGAAGATATATGCCAAAATGCATGGCGCCATACTGACCAAAGACCCTACTTGATGAAATCACTTTGGAGGAAGACCTGTTGTTAGTATCTTACTAATAATGGTGTTCCATTTTCACACCTTTGTGCACTAAAATGTCAGAAAATCGCAGCAAGTTTGAAATTTATATTGCAACAAATCAAGTTTTTAAAGTCATTTATTTCTTCAAACCTTTTACACCACTGTGATTAATCTCATGGCAAATGTGAACATATATTTAACCCAACCACACTGAGATGTCAACGTCCGATGCACCTTTTGCTACTGTTAATCATGACACATAGCAGTTCTAAAAGCAATCCCCTGAGAGCTATGAATGATGGGTAATCTATGTGTCTACCATAAATTGGTCTAACTACCAGAAAGCAGTCTAATGTTGCAAACATTCACGGATGCAATATAGGACAAGATGACTGCCAAGGTGGTTGCGATCTGGAATAGATCTGCTTAGTTGTCAAGATGTCAATGGAGCGTGTAGTAAATCCCATTGAAGCCAGTTGTCTCTGAACCAGTTGCTTCAGATATAGAGATAAGGGAAATACATCATTGTAGATTTCATGTTGATATCGGATCTGGGTTAAATTGGCTGTTTTTGATTTAGACATATAGACCATCTTGGGGCAGGGTTATGGGTGAGAGAAAGCAGAAGCATATGGGTATTGTGTACAATATCTACTCTCGTGAAGTAGATTTAGGAGGGTTTGCTGTAGATTACATTGTCAATGTATTACTAACAGGGAAAATGTGATTATAATATCATGTCTATTGACCACAGTTGTCAAAAGTCATTTGCAGTTCACAATTACAATGGAGTGGGTTCATTTTGTGTTTTAAAGAGTAATTGTTCTCAGATTTTCAGATTTTCTTTATTGCCTGAATCTGATGAAAAACATTTTCCCGAGGCAATTAAGGGTGTTAACTGACTAGAACAAACCAGCTTCCACCCTTGGAATTTTGTGGCTCGATCGTAACCAGTGGCTAAAACTATTAGTGTCCCTTCTATGTCCCTCCTAATGACCAATCAGATTCCACCTCTAATATCACTTGCATTTGCTTCAAACAAAATGGTGGCGCCCAGTCAAGATGATCTGATTGATAATCAAAATTTATATTGTAATTAAACAGGTCTTACCTCGCAAAGCGCATCAAATCATTACAGCACCATGATTAAAAACATGAAAAGATTTGGAAAATAGCTGTCGACGCCAAGTTGGGGGTACACATGCTTTGCAAATCCCTCAGTCGACCAAAATCTGCATGTTGAAATCCATATTGTTTATTAACCAGATGTCTCATTCCTTGCAGATTTTGATTAGACTATGCATAGACTTGTTAGTCCAGCCAAAATGTAACACTGGCATTCCAGCCTAGTTCAGCAATTTCAGCAAGGATGGAAACTGTTCTTTTATAGTCAGTTAACTCCCTTGCCTCAGCAAGATGGCCAAAAAATTATCTTAACTCTCTTTTTGCTGATCATATGGCTAAGGTAATTTTATAATAGATTTATAGAATGTATTTATTAATATTAAATTAAGAATTTAAATATTTATATTGTTTTTGGAAAATAACAGTTCTACGGTGTTTGCAACAGAAATAGTTTGATTTTCCGGTGGAAAAGGTTGAAAAGATCATTGCTGAACTTTGGCATGACAAAAAAAGTGCATTTTACCATTGGTAAAGACAGTTTGAAGACCAGGGATAGACCAGAGCCACTTGTGTTGGTCGTGAAAGAAGTAGTAGAGAATGTTTTCTTGTAAGATGTTTTAGTGGGAGGAATTCTAATGCCCCTTGAGGCTAAGTTTATTAGATTAAAGGGAGATAATCTGCTAGGTTACGAATTCTGTATGAATAATAAGCCCTAAGTCCTCCTTTGGGTTTCATTCATCAATGGAATTGTTTTTGATAAAAAGAACTTGACCTAGTTAATCTTGTATATGGATATTGATTTTCTTCCATGGTTTTCCTGAGTGGAAAAAACCCTTTTAGTCCATGTTGTCACTTTCTGGAAAATGCCAACCTAACAAACTCTTTTGAAGTATGCATGTTTCATTAATATGAATTGACTATTTTGTGGTAGTTATGTGAAAAAGATTAATTTCCTCCCAAAAAACACATTTTGATGCAATTAAATTCAATTTGATGTAACAACACTGGAATAAAACCAAAGGATCAAAGGAGGAAGAAAGATGCCAAATTTTAACACCAGCCAACAAAGAAACAAAACACATGAGGTTTCAGAAGAACTAAAATTCACAAAATCTAATTAAATCCACAGAACATTATCAGAATTTTGGGAGTCTCTAAAAAATGTGTCAATTTCAATCCATTCTCATCAATTATATATCCGTCTATATTGCAACATGTGTCAACATGGACACTACAGGTCAAAGATGCCCATTAATAGGTGTAAGTTTGTCAATATCAATGAGGGCTGTAAGCCTTTCTGGAGGCTATTGATGAGAACAGAACAAGCCCATACAAGCATGGCAACCTGCTGAGATTTCGCAAAGACCGGGAAAGGAAATATTGAAGATATGTCATTAATGACCCAACAGTGATACATTGCCATTGTCCTACTGATCTATACAAAGGTCATGGCAAGGTGCTAGCCCATAAGCAGTGATATTGAGTGTGAAATAATCATCCAGTGCCAGGATTTAACTGTTGAAACCAATACCTAGTGAATTCTATCTCATGCATAATTAATGTGTATGTTTGTATATTTCAAAGGTTAATGAAATGTACGTGGATCCATTTCAAAGGTTGATGAAATGTACATGGATCCATTTCAAAGGTTGGCTGTATGCACTTCATCTTATATTGTGGTAGAAAGGACATATGATTCTTCAAAATTTGTTGAAAAAAATAACAATCTTAAAGTATAGGAATATTAGAAAATAAAATCAGTTTACATTCAATCAAGAGTGTTATTTGATAAGAGTTTATTTCCCATTGACACAAAAATATAGAATTTGTGAAAAAATATCCATGTATCTATGTAATTCTGGAAGTAGGCAATATACATGTATAAATGTAGGCCACAATGAGTCGCTCGGCTGTCGTAATGTTATTTATTATTGCAGTGATATTCACATTTCTTTGTAATGTATTCTTTTGACAATCTTCACCAGGGAGACATTCTACGCTTTATTGTGGTATTGTAGTTATTCGATTGAGAGGCATTTCCTATACACGTGTGATGGTGAGTAATAATGGGTCTGAGTCCTGCATATAAACTTTGGTCATTTGCATGAAACTGTATGTGCTCGACACTCCATTTCAGAGGGTGGTCGGTTTGTCTTGTGGTTAAAGCGTTTGCTCGTCACGCCGAAGACCCGGATTCGATTCCAGACATGGGTGCAATGTGTGAAGCCCATTTCTGGTGTCCCCCACCGTGATATTGCTGGAATATTGCTAAGAGCGGCGTAAAACCATACTCACTCACTCACTCAATTTCACAATAGTGCGGTAGGGTAGTCTAGTGGTTAAAACCTTCGCTCTTCACGCCAAAGACCTTGGTTCGATTTTCCCACATCACGGGGGACAATGTGTGAAGCCCATTTTCTTGTGTCCCCCGCTGTGATATTGCTGGAATATTGGTAAAAGCGGCGTAAAACACCACTCACTCACTCATTTCAGAATATGTAATGTGTTATGTAGTTGTACAATTCAGTCATAATTCTATGTACTTTTAACACATCGAATTCTTGTTCATAAAAATTGCAAAACATTAAAGCAAAGTTTGAAAATGGGTAGTATGTTTTGAAAATTGATTACCTTGTGTACTAACCTTTATTGAAATTTAAACATAGTGTTTCGACAAAATCTTAATGAAATATTTCTTTTTTCTGTCGGTTCCAATTACTTATCAGTTTATTCTGATTTGGGGCTGTATTGTTTATGTAGTCCTGCCCTGGTGAAGGATTTTTTAAGTCTTGAGTGTGATTAAGATTTTTTCACTTTGAATATGTCCTTACACTGACAAGATTGATGACAGATATGACATTGACATGTACGTTGAAATCGACAAGCAGCGGATGTTCTAACTCTGATGTGTGTTCAACAAGTTGTCCGCAATCCAACACACCCTGTTCCGATCTACTCAGCGCCACATTACAAGCTAATGGCTTTCAGAAAGGATTCTTTGATTTCTTACCAATGCTCTGACGATTGGTTCAGAGCCTGAGACGAGAGGTGATTGTCTATCGATTTGGACATGTGAAAGCATGGTGCTTTTTCCTGGTCCAATTGACAAATGAATTGCCATGCAGCCCAACACAGATTTCAAACCAATCAGCTTGAAGTAATAGATGTTTCTCTCTCAATAGACCATGAAAGGCAGCCCTTTGGACCAAAATTCAACGAAAATGGAGAAAATGTGTTGTCCAGGCAAAATTTCTGGAGATTTTTTCAGCATGAATCGATGGCTAATGGTCAATTGATTTTCATGAGGGGCTTGACATGTGCTTTCTTGCATGTGAAATGCTCGTTTTGGTATGCCACTAACCCTTATCACCAACTGGGCTTGCCATTATTACAATGCTATCATTTCAACCCCCTGCTTATGAGGACTGGAAAAACAAATAGTCTTGATTCAAATTCCTCAAATCTGCATTCCCGTGACTTTCATTTTATGGCATCTGTTTCGTTGTATTTTTTCTTTCGGTCCCTTTTTTCTAATCCAACATGCTGATCGATTGATGACTTCTGAACAAGCGTGTCACAAACGTCCGTGTTTAGTGATTCTAAGAGAGTGCTTTGCTGTGAACTTGTGCAAATTTGTGGAAATTTAACCAATCATCTGTTATCAGATATCCAAATTGACCAGTCCTTTTGATTTCGTGAAGGCTTTTCAACTTCCTTAAACCATTCTCGGTGATTTGAAATCATCAATCATCAATCGTGAAAAAATTCTCATTCTAAAACTTGTCCTAGTTTTTTAAATTGACCCAGCTGCAGCAAAGCAATGTAGCTCACCTGGCATGATGTGAGTAAGTGAGTGAGTGAGTGGGTATGGTTTTATGCTGCTTTTAGCAACATTCCAGCAATATTACAGTGGGGACACCAGAAATGGGCTTCACACACTGTACCCATGTTGGATGTGAGTAAGAGCCAGGTTTAAACATACCAAGTAAAGTTTGAAAGTTCTTCCATTGACATAAACATTCTTTATATTGTGATTATCTTTTACAATGATTTGTTGTTGATATGAGCTCTTAGAACCAAAAATAATACTTAATATTATAACATTGATACTAACAGAGTTTACTTTCTGAGTGGCTTATCTATGAACAAGTGAGCTTTGGGGCCACTGTTTCTGTTTGAAAATAAGTACTCAGCCAAATGAATTTCTTATCTCTGTAGGGGCCAAGGGTGACCCATTTGTCTAAGGCATCACAATTTGCTCTGCAGAGTTGCTTCCCTTTGGCATAGCAGACACCTACGATTGTGGTTACGAATTCGGGTTCACCCCGATTATGTTTCTAGGTTTGTCAGAACCATACCCGTGCTCGTGGGTGTCACCGAAGTGGTAAATGTCTGAGACCTGCATCAGTTCGGGCTTTCCTCCCACATTAAGCTAACACGCTGCGATATCGGTGGAATACTGTGCAAAGCGGCGTTAAACCCAACTCACTCACTCATAACCCTGTTTAGCTTTGACTAGTACTCACCTCTTCTAGATTGGGAATTGTGAAAGGTTCATATTGATTTGTGGATAGAATTTATGATGTATTGGGCTAAGAAAATATTTAGTGTCTGTCTGTGTCGTCTGATAGAGCCAAAGCGTTAATGATATGGCCTTAGAAAACTGTTATAATATTGCAATGATTCTCAGGATTCAACCATCAAATTTTTCAGATTTCAGTGTGTAAAGAGTCTGAGAGTTGTGGACAGTTTGGGCTTGTGCTTACTTCAAAAGTTATGCATTTAGCTGACAGGAAATAGGAATAACTTTTTTATATTTCTTTTCGAGTTGTTTTATGTAAGCTCCTCTACCAAGAAGAGAATCATTATTGACACTTTTATGAGTAACTTACGAGAAGTAAAAATAAGTGTTTGTCATTTATTGGTTCAATTTGCGATGGTGTGTATACAGCCTTATTAATTATTAAGGTTGAGGTTTCCATGTGAGGATTCAAGGACAAAAGGTCACCGGTGGTGTAATGGCTGAAGGGGAGATACCGTAAATTTTGTAATTAATACGTTTCTAAATTAATCCGACTGTTGACCCCTAGCCAAAAATGTGAAAAAGATTTGTCATTAGAACTGACTAAAATGGTGATACTTGTATGTGGTTATAGTGTGGGCTCTGCATCATGTGTCAGTGTGCTCATGCTATCAACCACTAGTTTCTTTTGCAGATTTGAGTATTTAATGGTTGTTGTGATATGATTATAATTGCCTATAGGTTAAACACCATTTGCTGTCTGATGTCAAATGGAGACGAGTGGTCACATGAGTATAGATAATGATTTCATTGTGCAATCATACCATCCTGGCATGCTCATGATATCAACCACTAGTCTAGGTCATGTGCACGTTTAGACTGCTGTGATATATCATACCTATATTTTACTAGTCACTGTAGATTTGGAATTATGATCATATTTTCCAAACCTTGTTTCCAGACAACTGCTGTTGGTTCAGAATCAATATATATTTACAGGAAAATACAATCTACGAATGATTATTAAAACAGATATTTGTTAAAGGACAATTTTACTGGGAAGGTACCATCTGGGTTTTGGGTGGCATTAACCCTCTTTTAGTAATTCAGTGGAGAACCACTTATTTGTGTCTGAAGGTTTGCATTTTGCTAGTAAATTAGGCCATTTTCAACACTCTAGTTGAGACACACTGAGAAAGACCAAATCTTTAAACTGGAAAGATCTACGTAAAGGTTATAACATTAACAGAGTTGATTATATGTAAGTACCAGCTTTACCTTAAGTGGCAGATGAGTGGCGGTATAGCTAAATAATTAAATATTGCAGTCACGTGCTTTGAGGCAAATCGGCACAGGATTTATTTCCAATCAATTTCAACATACACCCGACAATTGGGAGCCAATGTCAAGTTTAACAATTTTGATATAACATTGTTATAAAGTAACTGTATTTTATCAGGTTGATTCTAGACATTTAGGGATTTTGCTGTTCTAGTTTCAAATCTCCAAGTGAAAGGATCAATTCTGACCTCATTTTCAATTCAATGTATAAAATATGTAGGGTAATTTTATGAGCTATATTTTTGACTTGCTTGTACATATGATAAGCCTTCGGTGACTACATATTGACCCTAGAATCCTCTAAGACGAGAAAACAGAACAGTTTGAAAAATCAATGATTCTCTGTTATGACTCACCGCTTGTATGGCTCGTTCTAAATATATATCGTTAATATAGTATGATGTCATTGTTTGGGATGCGGAAGCTGCTAGGAGGATGTGTTGACGATCTCGCATTGATTTGCCTACCTTATGCATTAAGGAACTCATTGAAACTGATAACTTATTCTGCCCGATATCAGTATATTGGAAATAATCTGTGATCTCGGCACAGTCTTGTCTAACTCAGTACTGCGTGATCAATTCTGAGGCCTGTTGTATTTGGTGTGTGTATATTTCATGATAATAGTATTTAAAGGTTTGGTAATTTAGGATATTTCCTTGGAGGTTTATTGCAATGATTTGATTTGATCTGATCTGATAATGTTTTTAATTCTGATTTTCGAAATGTGAAAAAATTGTTTTTGAGCTGAACAGACTATTACATTAATAAACTCAGTTTTTTGGTTGGGTTTTGGAGAAATTTGCAAATTTCTCTTTTCTTGTTTGTATAATGATAGGTTTTTTGAACTCTGTTTTCCAAATTGGTCAATTTAGTTGCTTTTGAGTTCAAGATTTGATTTCAGTATGTATAGTTTGTGCATTAAGTGTTGATGAATTATGCTACAGCTCATTTGTACATTTCAAGAAGAATGACATGAATCTTTAAAAGATTTAAATGCATAATAGAGGAAGGAGGTTTAGAGTTTGACGTGATTGCACTGTCTGCCCGGGACCTGGCAGAGCTGAGCAGTTCTCAAGAGAATTGACTATTCCAGTTGAATAAAACAGTCAAGCCTGAGAGGACTTTACGTCCTCCGTTTAGATACTTTTTCAGTGAAATTCTAATGCGACATTTAGTGAGGTCATGACAGGGTTGTTTCTTCCATGTAGTTTGCAGAATGTACGTCTTCTTACTGTTATTTATAGCTAAAATGGATAGAATTATCATTAAACCGCCCGCACGTTATCAGAAATGAGCGGGCCACTGTAACTTGATAATGCCCTCGTTGTTAGGTGACGTCATAGGGTAGAGAAAATGACGTCACGTTAGTATAGTGACGTCATCTGGTTTGTTCTATGACGTTTCCATATTTGTAAAATGTGGTCAGTGACATTCGTGTTGATTGCAGTAAATGTTTCAAAACCGATGTTGTTGTTTCTTTTTATTTGATAACAAATTCCATCCATTTTAGCTATAATAACGGTAACGCTCTTTTTCAGGGCATTATCATTGGCAGAAGCCCTCGGTCTTTTCAACTGCCCTCCTTCGTCTGGCAGTTAATAGAAAACCTTGGGCTTCTGCAAATGATAATGCCCTGAAAAATTGTGTTACCCTTATAGTAATATAGGGCTTGATGCTAATGTCACTTATCTAGATCCTCATGATCATCATCATCATCATCATCCCCCTCATCATCATCATCACAATCATTATCATTATCATTAAAATCATCATCACAATCATTATCATTATCATTAAAATCATCACAATCATTATCATTATCATTAAAATCATCATCATCACAATCATTATCATTATCATTAAAATCGTCATCATCACAATCATTATCATCATCATCACTAAGATGATTTCTTCTGGAAACAGATTCCTCCATGGTCTAGTGGATAGAGTGTCTGCCTATAGAGCAGAAGGTCGACGGCTTGATCCAAGGTCGCCTCATACCAAAAGTTGTTAGAATTAAAATATGGTACTTGTTGTTACCCTGCTTGGTGCTTGGCATTAAGGGGATAAGATATGGACTGGTCAACTCTGAGTCAGTATAATGTGTCAGAGTGTGTGGAATCCATATTCAAACTGTGACATGGTGTCTCAGTAGGCTTTAACTATAAAATGCCCAGTACAAGTAACCACTCACATATAGCCTGCTCATCTCTATATAAGTGAAAGGGGGCACGCGATTCGCTGTGCAGAGTTGCGTCCCTTGGGCACGCCAGAAACCTATGATTGTGGGTTCGAATCCAGGTTCGCCCCGATTATGTTTCTAGGTTTGTCAGCACCATACCTGTGCTCGTGGGTTTCACCGAAGTGGTAAACATCTGAGACCTGCATCACTTCGGGCTTTCCTCCCACATTAAGCTGACACCCCGCGATATAACTGGAATACTGTTAAAAGCAGCGTTAAACCCAACTCACTCACTCACTCACTATATAAGTGAAATAATGTTAAACTCTATTTCCCATCACCTCTTTTGCAATCAAATCTATCTACCTCTTCACTTCAGTCTAAAGACCTTTCAAGAACTTGATATTATCTATAAACTTAAAACCAAGGGGCAAGCATGACGTCAAGCAAGCTGACATAGACAGCTCTCGCTTATCTTCACTGTGATAGTAAACACATACAATCTTAGGGTGTCCGAGGTCACCAAGCAGTGTCTATATCAAGTCCTCATGTCAATAGCCTCTACTTGACGTTGTCAGTTTCAAATTTATACCACTTGTCAATTTCAGGCAATAAGTAAATCATATAGTTTAAGAAGTAATATTTTCAGATTTTGAAAGAAAATTGTGTTTGGTAGGTAAGATGTTTTGGGTGTGAAATATTTATGCTGCTAAATACAATACAAATTATGTACGTGAGGAAATGCACAATGATCGTAGAGGTAGATTGATAAAGACAATAGGTGCTTGTTTTGAAATCAGTGCCGTTATATAGGAAAGTGAAGTTACTGATGGCGATGTATGATGCTTGCAGGTTGGTAGTTCATTCAGTGAATATGTCTTCAGCAAATCTGTAATATCTTCACATGATCTTCATGAGAATTGACACAGTAATTTGAAAAATGTTATTGTGCCATATTGCTATTTTGTTGTTTCTTTTTCATGATTATTTATAGGTCATTCTGTTGTCCATCTTGCCACATGTATGTGCGTATCAAGAAAATATCTAGTTTATCTGTTATATTAGGATAGTTTATATCTTATTTGAAAATTTAATATATTATGAATATGTAAAACTCCATGACTATAATAAGGATGAACCTGCTCCTAGCTTATGCTTGTCAAGTGTAATAAAGCATTTTCTAATGGTAAAGGGGTTTGTATAAACAAATAAACAAAAGTAAAAATAAAAGGGAAATAGCATACAGAGATACTGAGGTGGTGGTGGTGGTGGTGGTGATAATGATGATGATGATGATGATGATGATGATGATTCCATTTTTGTTTGTTGTTTAACACCACGTCAGCAACAATCCAGCTGTATGGGGCTAGTCTGTTAATAATGGAGCCTGTACTAATCCAGTGATTGACATCATGAGCATCAATACGATGGATGATGTTTGTGATGTAGAAATGTTGTATAAAAGTATAACAACACTATAAGTAACTCATTTTGTCATATATTTTTAACAAAATTAAACAACTCCCCAAAACGAAATCCCAAATCGTAAAAAAGCATTTCTCTACTTCCGCAACCTCTAGCCATGCTTGAACAGTTGTGTTGAAGTAAGTTCCATTATCAGTTGTTATTCTTGATCATTCATGAAAACTGAGTTCAGCCATGCTTGTCCATTTCATTGTATCACATTTCAATAGCGGTGACACTCAAATGTGTCCACTGTGCAGATATTATTGATTGACACATTCATAAAACTGGAGTGTAATTATCAACACCTGTTGCACATTTATGTGTTGTTCTCAGAGGTCGAATTGTTTACTTAGTATAAGTGAGTGATTGAGTGAGTTTGGTTTTACGCCGCTTTTAGCAATATTCCAGCAATATCACGGCGAGGGACACCAGAAATGGGCTTCACACATTGTACCCATGTCTGGAATCGAACCCGGGTCTTCGGCGTGGCAGCGAACGCATTAACCACTAGGCTACTCAACCCCTTACTTAGTATAAACAATATTTATATCATGTGTATATTGCAAACACACAAATTGTACACACACGTTTAGTGTACAATCATTTGAATGCATTTCATCTACACGGGATAACATGCAGTTAACAATATGGTTCTGAATATTATTTGTGTACTTTTTTTTCTGCTATCTATAATGTTTATGTCATGAGAAGAAATTTATGTTTGATATCGGAAAGTTTGGCACAGAGTTTATCGGTTTCTTAGATAGGTAGTGATTTTGTGGCATTTTGCCAAGTAGACCATATATTTTTTAAGCTTGAAGTTGTAACCTTTAAAAATATTAACGTTAGAAGAGGCGTGATAGATGATATATCATATAGAGCAATCTTCTTTGAAAAACATTAATTTCATCAACCAATTGAATATGAATATGGTTTGTTTATTCAGAATTTTAATGATGGTTGCAAACTGTTTCAGATCCCAAATTTGTTTTAACTTATTAAATTATTCAACGGTGGCTTTTACCATGATTGATGGTGCCCTACAACAAACTTTTGGAATAATAATGATAAATTCTGAAGAAATGGGCATCCATGACTTGTGTGGTGTTCTTATAGGACTTTCAAAGAACTTTTTTGTCTACTTAAAACTGGGAGTTGATTGTCATATTCTGTTGTGAAACATTTATTGATTCTCAGCTTGTAAAACTGAAAACCCTAAAACCCTGATATCTGGTGGATTACGGTATGCCCTATCATAACTGAGATTGTTTATGACCAGGCATTTTGGAATAATGATTTCCAAAACAATGGGACCGGAAGTGTGATACTATATTGATTTGAAAAGGAAATTATGGATTTCAGTGATGGTAACTTGGTAAACAGAGGGACAATTTGATACTGGGAAATTTCCATGATTTTTATTAATCTATATGGAGCACAGACACCTGGGTATTTTGTACCAACATGCATTTACATCTACATCTACATTTACATCTACATTTACATCTACATTTACATTTACATTTACATTTACATCTACGTTTACATTTACATCTACATCTACATCTACATCTACATCTACATTTACATCTACATTTACATCTACATCTACGTTTACATTTACATTTACATCTACATCTACATCTACATTTACATTTACATTTACATCTACATTTACGTCTACATTTACATTTACATCTACATCTACATCTACATTTACATTTACATCTACATCTACATTTACATTTACATCTACATCTACATCTACATCTACATTTACATTTACATCTACGTTTACATTTACATCTACGTTTACATTTACATTTTCATTTACATTTACATCTACATTTACATCTACATTTACATTTACATCTACATCTACATCTACATTTACATCTACATTTACATTTACATCTACATCTACATCTACATTTACATTTACATCTACGTTTACATTTACATCTACGTTTACATTTACATTTTCATTTACATTTACATCTACATTTACATCTACATCTACATTTACATTTACATTTACATCTACATTTACATCTACATTTACATTTACATCTACATCTACATCTACATTTACATTTACATCTACATTTACATTTACATTTACATTTACATCTACATTTACATCTACATCTACATCTACATTCACATTTACATTTACATTTACATTTACATCTACGTTTACATCTGCGTTTACATTTACATCTACGTTTACATTTACATTTTCATTTACATTTACATTTACATTTACATCTACTTTTACATTTACATTTTCAGGAAAGGACTAGGTCTAATACTGAGTTACACTGGATCAGTTTTACCATTGCCTAAGCACAAATGTTCAGATGAACAAGGTTGTGCTGTAACTGTCGATTTTGATTTGATTTTTTTTATGTAAAGGTATCCAGTTTAATACCATGTTCTGTATTTCCATTATAATTGACATGATAATGTTTTCCTCACAACTATCTGAATATATTTATGTATTACAATTGACATTACAATGTTTTCCTCACAACTATCTGAATGTCTTTATGTATTACAATTGACATTACAATGTTTTCCTCACAACTATCTGAATGTCTTTATATATTACAACTGACATAACAATGTTTTCCTCACAACATTCTGAATATTATATCATTACGATTGACATAACTATGTTTTCCTCACAACTATCTGAATGTCTTCATGTATTACAATTGACATAACAATGTTTTCCTCACAACTATCTAAATTTTTATTTATATGTTTCAGCTTTGATGACAGCAGCTCGATCAGCAGTGGTGACATCAGCGACACCATTGCAGAGATCAGCACTGACGAGAACCTGACAGGTTCTTCACAAGGGGCACTGTCGGACACGAACCCCTACAGCAGCTTGAAGAGAACCCCTAAGGATCTCACCCGTGGCTTCTCAAATGGAGGGGGAACGTCACAAGTGCAAGGCAAGAGGGTTCCGAATTTGGGAACAAGTGCTTTTATGGGAAGTGATTATAACAGTGATTCCGGGCATATAGGCTGGAGGAAATACTCTCTGCCCCAGAACAGCAAACTCTTGAGTAGTGACCCCAGTGATTACGCATACCCCTACAGCAATGGGTATGATCACAGCCAGTGGCGCCGAACAGACTCATCGTCCGGGTATGGTTCGTTGAGGAAATTATCCAACGCCAGCCAGCCTGAATTTGGTTACCGAGGGGAACATGTATCGTACGCTGAAAGTGAAAAGGGGACCTGTTCAACGAGTCCTTCAACTAAACGTGACTGTGAAACTAACACGGATAATTCGCACTTGCTAGAAACAAGCATGAAACGAATGCAGAATGCAAGGGGAGCTAACTGTGGCTCAGGGGGCAGTAGCAGTAGCTTTGGTTACCGCAGACCGCTAAGTAACGCTAGTAACTCCTCTATCGGTAGTAACAAGAGCTCGAGTTCTAAAGGCTCAGCAACTGTAGGTAGTCGACTGGCTAAGCATGGTGTGGATGCAAACCCCATGTCAAAATCAGCCAATGAAATGCCGGCAAGTAATATTCCCCGGCCCGGAAGTGCATCTGCTAGAACGAACATGAAAGACAGTGACTTGGGCCCCGAAGTTTACTGTAGCAACACCCTCGAGAGAGAGAGGAAAAAGAAAAATGGTATAAGTGCAAGTAAATCAACAAGTTCGGCCCAAACCGAACGAGACTTCCAATCGAATACGCTTGGACGACGACGGTTGTTCGGCAGCAAAAACAGCCTGAGTAAGACACCTCAAGGTGAAAATGGCAGTCTCTGCAATAGCACAATCATATCTAACCCTCATGCTACATACAGCAGTAAATCAGAGTCTTCTTCTCCATCTCATGGTGGCAAAAATACAAGCCATTACGTTAACCTTCAGCAGCTTCAAGCCGCAACCGCTCAGCAGAACGCGCTGCAGGCAAACCCCAACTATATAGCCTTGGAATACTCTAGCCCTCGCAACTCCGGTTCTAACGGTACTTGGTTAAAATCTGCAAATGGTCACTTAATGCACGTTTCTGACACGGAAGAATCTCTGTCTTCTGCCGCTTCCAGTATTCAAGCACAAATTCAGCAAGCACGTGCTTTAAGCGGTGCAAGTGCACGTATTCTCGCACACCAACGTGACTCTGTGCATGGGGGTGGAGTCGGTGGCGGGGGAGGGGGTGGGGGTGGCCTCCGCCGCTCCAACAGCATCAAGTCCACCCAGTCTGACTGTGTATATTCCAGTAGCACCAAACACTCTGCTTGCGACGATCTTCCTCGCACCAACTCTTTCTCTCAACTGCCGAGTCCGAGCTCGCAACAACCATCTTCGCCCACTCCTAGTTCTGCCTCCCAATCCTCTCGCTTTACATATCCCATGATGTACTCCCCCAACATGCTTAGTTCCAACAACGCACAGCACAACATGGTGCGATCAAGTACCCAGTCCAGTCTTCCGTACTCGGGGCTTGCTTTGTCCAAATTGAGCAAACAAGACGAGGAGGGAAGTCGTAAGTGTGCTTTCTGTAGTTCTTTAGCAAGCTTTAGTTTAGTGTGTAGGCCTGCGCTCAGGTTTGCTTTGCTTTTGTCAGCCTTTACGGTGTATATACAAGGGGCGTTCAATAAGTTTTGCAACTTCAATATAAGACCAAGTCGCAGAATATCTTTATCACTTTTAGTTTTCAATATAATCTTCTACACCTCAATACACTTATTCCATTTTTCCTTCAAGCTTTTAATACCACTTTTATAGAAATCCGCAGATTGTGGCAGCCTTTATGTCCTCGTCATCCTGGAAGCATCTTCCACGTAGGGCAGATTTCATTTGCCGGAACAGGAAATAGTCACTGGGGCTAGGTCTGGGCTGTACAGTTAAATCACTCATCCTACAGCCCAGATTTAGCCCCCAGTGACTATTTCCTGTTCCGGCAAATGAAATCTGCCCTATTTGAAGGCACTTTTAGGATGACGAGGACATAAAGGCTGCCACAGAGGCGTGGTTAGAGGGCCAATCTGCCTATTTCTATAAACGTGGTATTAAAAGCTTGAAGGACAAATGGAGTAAGTGTATTGAGGTGAATGAAGATTATGCTGAAAAATAAAAGTGCAAAAGATATTCTGCGATTGAATTTGCAAAACTTATTGAACGCCCCTCGTATGTTATAGATGAACTGCACAACGGCCACAAATAATACTTTTGATTATATATTTTATTCAAGAGTATTTCAATTCATAATGGGTATTGTTAAATTCATGTTTGTATTTAGTTTTTGAATATTATTAAAATTTCTTTGTAATTGTAAACTATTGATTAACAAATTGAACATCGCAATTGAGAATTTGCAAAAATTAAAATAATGTTAGAAATATAATGGTCATGTATCCAGAAATCACTTTATGTAATCTTCTTCCTGATGGTAAAATTATTCAATGAAGTAAACAAAGTTTGAAATTTTCCTTCTATTGTAAACAATTAAGTCTGTTATTTTTCGGTATTATTTGTGGCAAAGTAGGTGTAGAATAATTATGTTAATCAGATGTAAAGTGTAAACTTTCATTTACGCAAATATATATTTTATTATCAGGTCTGTCAAAATCTTCAACTTTGGATTATGCATATCTGAGTGATTATGCATATTCAAGCGGTAAGTGGTCAAAGGGAGGTAACTCCTCTTGAGATCTCTTCAAGAGTCTTTCAAGCTGTTTGTTGTCAGTTCTCATTACATCAACACATCTGCAACTTCCTGTTTTTGAGTAGTTGGGATATACGACATTGTGTTTAGACCTTCTTCAGATAAAAAAAAGCATTTTTTTTATTATGATTACATTTTTATAAAAGATAGTTTGAACTTTCATACCAACTAAGGGACAGATAGTTTTCTAAGATGAAAAAATTAAGGAAAATAAAATCAATCTCTCGCCACCTGTCAATCAAACATGATTGACGACCAATCAAAAAGTCTGAAGTGATACAGAATCCGCCATTTTGTCCAACAACCTTAAGCCTTTTTGACTTTTATCAAAGTGATATATGATTTGAACATACATTGACAGTGTCTCTCAGAAACATCAGTATATATCTGGAAATGTAACACAACCCATTATTACAAGTATACAGATTTTTAAAATCAAAAACCCATCAATATTGATGACTAATTCAGACCTATGTAGGGGTTCACTCCGCTCTGGTTACAGTTAAATATACTTTAAACAGAACACTTTTAAAAAAGGTTTTGAAAAAGTAGACTT
This sequence comes from Haliotis cracherodii, assembly GCF_022045235.1. NCBI lineage: Eukaryota > Metazoa > Mollusca > Gastropoda > Lepetellida > Haliotidae > Haliotis > Haliotis cracherodii. Next base: position 10,691,673 of record NW_027266286.1, read on the forward strand.
TGTTTACTAAGGGGAAATATACATCACTACATCATGAGTTTTTGTTTTACAAATACATTTTCTGTGATCTGTGAACAATTCTAATGTCTGAATACCATTTCTCAGACAAATCATTCCAGAATCGGATCCAAAACAGTTTTGTTTTGAAGACTAGAACTCTGTTTTTTGTACATACAAGTTATGATTTGGTTGAATGGTATTCAAATATGACACTTTTTATTTGAATTAAACAGCACAAAGAGAGCACAAATAAACAATTTTTATTTCATTTTCATCTTTACTTATAAATGTTGTTGTTAATTCAATCATAATCATTCATCTGTGAAACAATTTGTTACAAAATCTTGTTTGTTTTCTCAAATTATTTGACTTAAAACTTTTTAATAAACTTTTGTAAATATTGAAGCATGCTGTCTATTTGATTTTGGTTAAACAAACATATTTGTGCCCTCTTTCTTTGTTATTTGTTACCTTGTATATATTTCCCTCCTCATTCAAAATTTTATTTCCAGCCACAATTGTTTGTTTGCTTATGCAGTTAATATTTTACACCCATTTCATTCTTACCATCAATATTGTATCAGTTGCTAGTTAGACCTGCACATATGAATCAAATATATAATTTTTAGCAGACTAGTTGCTCATTCATTGAAATATTTTTTCAATTAATTCCCTTCAATTCAAATTGATTTATGTGTCAATCAATACATACAATTTTATTATTTATTTTTGCAATGAAGATTATAACGGTTTTCATTATTCAGCAATATTTAGTAAAACATTTCCACCAATCAGAATCTTCATCTTTTCAGTCCATGGCTCCAATTTGTCTCTTGTGTCTACATCGTCATCAGTGTATTCATCGGTAAGAATTGCTTCATTTCAAAATTAGAAGATTTTTTTGAAGATTTTATTTAATTATCCTCTATATATGATGAGGATGTTTAATAATATTGACCCCATGGGACAAGGTTCTTCATTTGTTGACATGGGTGGCTCAGCAGGCTCACTGGACAGAGTTGCTTCCCTTGGATATGCCAGGATTCTGATCCTTGGTATGCCAGCACTATGCCCCTACATTAAGTTGACACATGAGTTTGGCACATGTATGGAGAAAATTAAGAAGGAAATGAACTCTGTCCAGTTACATCATCTAGTGGAGTCATGGTGATGTCCGTCACATAGCTGGAATATTGCTGATGGCGGCGTTAAACAACAAACAAACAAATCCTTCACCCAAAGCTGTCATGATTACAAGATTTTAATGATGATGATGAAATTGTTGATTAGCGACAATTTTTCTCTTGTTTTCAAAGTCATATATATGCATGAAAATTGAAATTTAAGTTTAATTTAGTTTTTGTTAATTTTTTTACAGGCTGAAGAAAAACAACAAGCAGAGGTAAGAGGAATGACAAATCTGTAAACATATCTCTCACATCTATCTATAATTTTTAAAAGCTTTTTTTTAAGTCATGCTTCATTGTCCAACTGCAAAGGATATCTTTTCCCCACAAATATTCAAAATCCTGAATATTTCTATGGACACTCAATTTTGAAAAAATACTTTTGTGAAAATACCCTACTGCTTTTTAGATAAAGATATCTTTTAGTCTTGAGCAAGATTTAGCTAGTTTCCATGAGTTCATTGGTTTTCGATTGAAAAGATAATATATCCGCTATTCCACAAACTTCAACAACCAAGATCACTACATTTTTATCTTGTGATTTGACCCGATATTATGTTTATTTTTTTGTTTCTCAAATCAATCCAAGCTCCAATCATTTATTTTGATTACAAAGTCTGACCATATTTTAAGTTAGTCCAATTGTTTTTTAGGTTCGCAAATTGCAACGAGAACTTGTATCCGCACAGGATAAAGTGCTAACACTACAAACGCAACTCAACACAAATGTAAGTCAGAAGCAGTGTGTTTCACCAGCATTCCTTGCACAAAATTTGATACTAACTTTTAGGAATAGAATTCAGACGAACCCTTTCACCCTGTTTCATGAAACTGTTTGAATTGATATTGCACATAACATCTGACATCCCATGATGATATAGGAAGTAGCGCATATCATCATGATTATTATCATCACCATCACCATCATCATCCCCTTTGTAGTGTGTTAGGAATGCATGTATTTAGAATAGGAAGGCCAAATTCAGTCAAACATATTTTTACCACAACAACATAATTGGCTGTTCATCAGATTTGAAGAGGATGCATTTTTATAGTTTTTATGATTTTGAAATAAAAGGAACGCAATATCTTTATGAACTGTTTTTTGCCTGTATTTTAAAAAATAATCTGAAGAGCAATTAATAAATTTGTTGTGGCCAAATAATTTCGTTTTAATTTAAAATTTGTTTTAAACTAGATTTTATATTTTAAGCTCCTGTTCTTGTAGAAAATATGAAAAAGTCAAATAAAATCATGTATTTTTCTATATAAATTCATAAGTCATTTTTTGTCACTGAAAACAATGACATTTAAAGCTGGAAATAATGTAATCATTTTTAAGAGTTTCTAGCTAAGAGCAATGCAGTTTAAGAAAAATACTTCTCAAATGAAACTCTTCTTGAAAAAAGTATACCAAAGAAAGTTGTTTTCTTTCATACAAACTCTTCCAATCATCTATCAACAGAGAGCTGATACAATATTCTACAAAAATCAGGTAAGAAGCCAACGCATCTAATCTGGCATATATTCTCTAGCACATCTGCAAGGCAAAATATTCTGAACAGCATTTTGAATATTTTAGTACGCTTCGATCACTTTCTAAATAAGAGTTACTTCCCTTGATGCACTGCGGCAATTGAAAGCAGGGATCAGTGTAGATTCGGTAGTCCATGCTTTTGGTATTTTTGTTTCAGACTTTTCAATTTCATTCTGGAATTTACTCTTCTATCAAATGTGTTGTGATGGTTTTGGGATTTTGTGATGGTATATGTGTTATAACTACCCTCTATATATCTTTGTACATATACCCCTTGCATGTGTTTTTCACGTCCCTTATTTTCAGGATTTGAAGTGTTTTATTTTTGTAATGTTCAATTTATAGTGTATATTATATGTTGTTATTCATCCTGTGTTAATGTTTGAGGATGAATTTAAACTAAATGTACCAATGTCTATTTCACATATGCTTTATACATCTAACATTGGATCTCGTAAAATACAAAATCTTAGGCAAACAGATGGAAAGATTATTAATTTGATCCACCAGATAACTGTTATCTTTTCTGTTATATATCACACATGATACTTTCATGCAATCATTTTTCCTTGTAAAAAATTAAGGTAATGAGGTGTTTTGAAGATTTAATCTGTAATTTACCAAACTGTGTGTAATCAATCTCATTGTTGAACTTTAACGAGGATTTTTATTCTGAAATAAAAACAGGACTGACGAGGTTTTCATGATGTCAGTTTGATATTTACGTCAGATATTATACACTTCACTCAAGGCACCAAGTGCGATCAGTGTGCTTTATCTTCTATGATAAATGACTTAAGCTGCATATAGCAGTCTTCAAGGACTATTTAGCTCCGGAGGTCTGCCGACAGACTGTGAACAATATTTCATAGGAAACATACAAATGATTGTGTCTTCAGGACTGTCAGCTTGTCTGTTTCATTTTGATGTGAATGTACGATGTTGGTGATAGACATCTGTAACTGGTTTCCGGGAATGTTAAGGAAGTGTAGAGTTGGAGCAGATTTACTGGTCTATTGTTATGGAATCTTGTACAGATTTTTCTCGTCATGCGTCATGTGACTGTCATGCTCCATGACCATTTCACAAGGATTGTAGTCACTGATTTCAAGATTGATATTGACAAGAACAGTATTTTGGAGAATTTGAAAACATCTGACACGTTATCAAATGAAGGCTAAAGATACCGTTACCAATCTTTGAAATGTCTTTCTTGGGTATCTTTTGATGTTTGTAGAACTGAAGAAATGTCTTTACATCTGTGAACATGTAAATGTACTTGGAGATTTAAAAACTGTGATATGAACAAGCGAAAGTGATTTGAATTTTCTAAGATTATTTCTTCTATGGAGGAGAAGTCATTTGTTTCAAAAATATATGATTTAATGAAGTATAATAAGCTGAGTATTGATTATGGCTGAAATTAAATATATCTTTTAGTTTCTTTTGCCTGGGGAAAAAGATACATTTAAGAGTTGTATTTTAAATTTATTGGGTAGAATTGTATCATTTTAAACTCATTTTGTAATGATTTGGTTTGACCCCGTAACAGCTGAAATTGAAATCCAAAGGGTATCAACCTTCATGAGTAGGCCATCTGACAACACTGATTTCACCTGTTGAACATGGGGTTTTAGCATTTTTGTCATGGTTTGACCCCACAACAGCTGAAATTGAAATATAAAAGGGTATCAACCTTCAAGAGTAGGCCGTCTGACAACACCATTTCACCTGTTGGACATGGGATATTAGCAACTATCGAGTTACCGACATCGTTCCCACATCATAGATTTCAATGATGACATTTCAGTAACCAGGGCTGTGATGTTTAAACCTTGAGGGTGCAGAGATGAGATGGGGAGTGGACAAGAACAGTTAAAACAACCTCCAGGCGTGTGGGCAGTGTAGACAGATGTTGTTTCCATTGCAAATGAGCATCCCCTCTTTACCCTGGGACTAGAGTTTGTTGCCTTTTGCTTTGACTGACCTCTGGGTGGTCATGCACTGAAATGAAGTATTTCTTTTAGTAACCAACTTGCCGTAGTTCGGAACATGGGCTTGAAGAATCCCTGGGAGAGATGAGCTGGTTCCTAGATGGTGATTTCACATTCCTCTGTATAGTTTTACCTATATCTATTAGCACGATAGCTTATCATGGGAGATTTCAGGGCAGGCTAGAGCAGGAGGGTTGTAGAACATTGCCAGCTTTATGAGTGAAGCCTTGAGATGATAACGAACTGTGAAACTACTTCCGATGCAACTGGGCACGAATCCTCGGCTTTAAATTCAGTGATGTGTTTCACAAAACATGGGCAAGTGAAATTTCGCTTGTTAGATTTGTGATGTGTTTGTGACCCCGTTGCCATAACAACAGTGAAAATGGAGAGATGGTCCATGTATCAGATGCGAGCTAATGATTGGTATATTCGAAACAATCATCATTACTATGACAAAAAGGTTAGTACGATTTCTTTATTTAAAATATGGTCTGGTTTTAGATCTGGTGAAGTTTTCCAGTTTCCACAGTTAATGATCGATAGCTTCGTCTCATAATTGTTTTACAGTCATAGTTTACAGTCAATGCTTGCCTCAAATCTTCTGTGTGTGTATACTAATCATAGTAATCATATTAATATTAATCTGATTAAGATCAAGATATATATTTACATAAAATGTTGTCATTGCCTTCACCTGTTAACAATCCTTTGGAAATGTTGGCTTGTGAAATGCAAGTACAGATTTATTCAAGCATATATAGACATAGTTTTCTTGTCATGACCAAGATTACATGTAACCATGTAATATTTTTTTTTACTTCAACTTTATGATGGATGTCAGACATTATTTTGGTAACATCTGTAGTTACGTTCATATTTAACTAGCAGACTCTTAAACATATATTAATCTTTAATACATCAGCTGTTATTTGAATGGGTTCGTTTGTCTCACAAAGTAGTTACAAGACCACGTTGCAAATTGGTATAAACCCTTTCTGCTTTATACAGATCATGCTTTGTCCTCACTCTGATCTTGGCAGCAATTGATTAAATCTGTGTCATGTCTCCACCTTCTCTCTGCCTACAACATCAGTTGTTGTTGTCATCCCAGACAGCTTCATCAACCACTGTAACAGCCCCAATGCCACCATCACAGCCTCGTCCCACCATCACAACCTTACCCCTGCTGCGACAGTGCCTCCTCGACATTATGAGTCTCATCCAACTATAACTGTCCCACCCCACCATAACTGTTGTATTACCAATTCTGCCCCATCACATGATATAAGCCCTCCCCTAGCTCTACCATCACTGCCCGATCCCAACTATAACAGTTCCACCACACCCCAACCCACCACACCACACCCCACGCCACCCCACACCGACCATAACAGTTGTATTACCAATTCTGCCCCATCACACGATATAAGCCCTCCCCTAGCTCTAACATCACTGCCCCATCCCAACCATAACAGTTCCACCACACCCAACCCCACCCCACCACACCCAACCCAACCCACCCCACCCCACCATAACAGTAATATGACCAATGCAGACCCATCACACGATATAAGCCCTCCCCCAGCTCTACCATCACTGACCCATCCCAACTATAACAGTTCCACCACACCCCACCCCACCCCACCATAACAGTTGTATTACCAATTCAGACCTATTGCACAATATAAGCTCTCCCCTTCCCACCATCACTGACCCATGGACATCCCAACTATAACAGTTCCACCCCACCCCACCCCACCCCACCCCACCCCACCCCACCCCACCACACCACACCACACCACACCACACCACACCACATCACACCACAACAGTTGTATTACCAATTCAGACCCATTGCACAATATAAGCTCTCCCTTTCCCACCATCACTGACCCATGGCCATCCCAACCATAACAGTCCAACCCCACCCAAACCCACCCCACCCCACCCCACCATAACAGTTGTATAACCAATTCAGACCCATTGCACAATATAAGCTCTCCCCCTCCCACCATCACTGCCCCATGGCCATCCCAACCATAACAGTCCAACCCCACCCCACCATAACAGTTATATAACAAATTCAGACCCACTATAACATAAACCCTCCCCTACCCCCACCATAACTAAACTTTATACTGGCATTAGATTTATAGTGTAAGAAGCTAAGCAGGTCAGTTTTCTCATTCTTTACTCCTGCTTTGGTCTTTAACACTCTGGAGAAAAAAAAAGTTTTGGGAAGTGGCAAAAAATAATCCCTGTCATATTTGTTTATTTTTTGCCAAACTTACGAAATGAACATGTGTAGATTTAATCAATACTGACAAGACGTTGACAAACATGTTCAACAATTTCTTATCAGACAAGCAAATGACACTGAAGCCCGTTGAGGTTGTATTGTCTACAAAGGGTAAATATTTCCACAGTACACATTCTCCTGGAATGCTGGTTAAAAAGGGTTACATTTATCACGTTTCAGATTAATTTGTTTACATCATGTACATTTCCACATCAGGATGCTATTTTCACATGATGAAAACCTTTCATGGTGATAGGTTTTGGGAATGATCCAAACGGTCCAAGATAAGTTTGAGTTTTCAATGTCGTTTGTCTAAACAAATGTGATTTCTAGGCACTATAGATTTCCTAAATCGTTGATAACAGTTGAAATAGACCTGAAATTGACAATGTTTGGTGGGAAAAGAAATCATCGGCTTTTGTATGAGGCTACTCCTTGGGTTTATCAGATAGTTTAAACAAACTTGGATAGGAAAGTGTTCATTGGATCCTTACATGCCCATGCCAAATGGATACTGAAATTCATTTTGAAATAAGATCTGTGCTGACAGATTCTTTGTAGTCTTGACTAGAGAAACATCCAACGGTTGTATCTTTCATTAAAAGACTTGTACATTGCAAATGGAACATTAGCTTTTGTCAGTGAAGTGAAAGGAACCATGCCGAGAGAACATGATCTTTTTTCTTGGACACACCTCACATTCCTTAACATATCCTTGGATCCACAGATTTAGAGAAGTTTTTAATGCCCCAAAAAGTACCTGAAAAAAGCTTTTGTTTATTTATTCAACTTGTGGATGGAAGACCTTTGACTTTGGAGATTGGACTGTCTGCTTTTTTTCAATCCAGTGTAATAATTTGGAAGTACAAGAGATAAAGGGTTCTGATTCACAGAAGAGAATTATGCAGGTTTTTCTTGTGAGTGTGAAGTGTGAAGAACTGTAAAGTGTTAATCCAGTGGTTTATTCATATATTTCCTGACTCATGCATCAGAAAATATTTGAAATATTTGTAATTTTCTGCAAATGAAGTTTCTGGATAACAAATACCAGATTAGAGAGGTTCCCTTGTACACAGGTGTTCTAACTGACACTAGCTGAGAAGAACACACACACACACACACACACACACACACACACACACACACACACACACACTATCATCCACATATTACTTCAACTTATCAGAACATTAATTGTATATTTATGATTAGCTACCCACCCCATAACAAGTTGAGTGAATGCAGCTACCTCAAATAAATAAACACTTGATTATGTAAACAGGGAGCCTGTCCTTCAGAAGAAGGCCATGACTGTACTTCAATCTCTTTCTCCCCTCTTCCTGATGTAAAAATAAACACAGATAGTGGGGCAACCAGCAGATATGTGATTTGTCAAAAAGGGTGATAATTTCACAAGTGCACTGTCTCCATGGGAAATACACACAGGATTTGGGGAAAGTAGGATAGATTCATTATCCACATGTTGGGCTGGCAAACGATACAGATGTGTCCCAGTTCTGTATAATCAGGGATGGATTTTGGACAGGATTGAATGAAGGTCAATTTATGACAGTAACTGTGATTTGGTTGTCTTGTAAATAATCTGGAAATCTCATTAAAATCAAATGACCCTGCTCTTGGGACGAATTTATGTTGACATGCGTGATAGTCGTCCTCTCAATATGTGTGTTCCTCTTTCTAAAACAAATACAGAATGACCTCCAGATGTTGGGATGATACATTCTCTTCTCCTGCTGTAAAAATATTTCACCATCCATTGGCATGGAACAGTCCACGTTAAGTCAGTTTCATTGACTTATTGCCGTTCATTTTAATGTCACATTTCTGTTTAATTATGACATTTCATTTTAATGTCAGTGTGCTGTAATATTATATTGGGGATAAATTTAATGTCACCTTGCTGTTCTAATATCATATTGCAGATAAGTCCATTATTATATTGTAGACAGATTCAATGTCATAGCGTTGATCCAATGTCATATTCAATGTCAATGCAGACAGATTCAGTGTCATCATGCTGTTCCATTGGTATATTGCACATATGTCTGATTGTATATTGTAGACAGATTCAATCTTTCTGTTAAATGGTATATTGCAGATATATCCAGTGTTATTTTGAAGACAGATTCAACAATGTCATCTTGCTTCTCCAATGGCATATTGCTAATATTATAGTGGGGATAGATGTAGTGGCATATTGCTAATATTCATTGTCATACTGTGGACATACTCAGTATCATCTTGCTTTAGCCTTCTAATAGTATGTTACAGATAAGTTCAATGTCATAATGACCAATTCAGTGTCACTTTGCAAACAGGTTCGGGGGCACAGTTGGCCCAGTCGTCTAAGGCGCTGCAGTTCGCTGTGCCGAGTTGTCCCTTGGGCACGCCAAAACCTATGATTGTGGGTTCAAATCCCGGTTCGCCACGATTATGTTTCTAGTTTTGTCTGCACCATACCTGTGCCTGTGGGTTCACCGAAGTGGTAAACGTCTTAGACCTGCATGACTTTGGGCTTTCCTCCTACATTAAACTGACACGCCGCGATATAACTGGAATACTGTTAAAAGCAGTGTTAAACCCAACTCACTCACTGCAAAAAGGTTCAATGTCACATTGCACACAGTGGTAGGTAATAAAATCCGTCTTACAAAGAAATGTCAGTGAATTTTAGTGCCACATTTGCATCCAGACTTCAACCAAATCAACTGTGCAGGCAGATCAAATGAAACTTAAAGAAGTTCAGTGTCATCATCTCTCTTAAAATAACCACATTTCCAAAACCCGTTCATCAACAAACACATAATTAAGTTCTTATAAAGAGGTAAAAATTTACCAAGGTGCTTTTTAACAAAGACTTGCACAAAAAAAGCTGGAAATATACTTCACAACTTCTCTTAATGATGATGCAAAATTCAGACTTGTGCTCTCATGGGGCAACTCAGAGTGATTGACAGGTTGAAATGTACAAAAACAAATACCTGTTTTGCCAACCAATACCTCCTCAGATCTAGTACCCTGCGTTAAAGATGTACTGAGTCCACTGTTAATGATATGCTGTGTTTCACTGTTGGGGATAAACCCAGTCCACAGTTTCCACACTGACGGATGAATGCAGAATGAATGGGTGTGGAAAGAAGGCTAGGTATGGGAAAAGTTTATGGCTTGTGATACACCCACAGTAATATGTTGTATTTATCCCGTAGGACATGGGAGGTATTTATTGGCCGTGATTTCTGACAACTTCAGCCTTTAACACTTACTTAATTCTCATGTCGTTTTCAGAGAAAGGTGAATATATTTCCAGAAAAATTGACAATTTGTCAATTTTTATCTGTCATATGAGATATCAATTAACCCAAGCACATTTTTTTAGAATATTTGATAGTTTAAAATATGTTATTTGTCAATTTTTTTGTCATGATAGATATCAATTAACCTAGACAGATTTATTAAGAATATTTGCAACTTTAAAATATGTAATTTGTCAATTTTTATCTGTCATACGAGATAACAATTAACCTAGACATGTTTTTTTAAAATATTTGCAACTTTCAAATATGTACTTATATTTCAATTTTCCACCATTTAACATATATCTACAACACAGAATTAAACCATACTCTGCAAAAGGTTCCAATATGTTTGCAAATCTGCATTATTTCTAATCCAAACTGCATGTATATTTCACGAACTGGGAGGTATGGTAAAGGCAAATGCTATTACAGAAGTAATCAATTTCATCTCGAAGATCCCAACTTCCTTGCTCCTATCATTTTGCTTGTTAATGTCTTTCCAATTTTAGCCCTGTGCTAGGTCTGTTTTGGCGTGTTTCCATGTTTCTGATATGTGTGATTACTGTTTATTACACATTTCAAGCCCCCCACCCCACCCCGACAACTTCCTGTGGTGTAAACACCAACCAATCAGGTTCTGATAATAATCAGTGATGAATTTCAACTCTGCCATTTATTTTTCTTCTTCAAATGCTAGTACTATCTAAGAGATAGTGGTTCTTTTGGGATACCAGAGAAAAGTGATAAAATAATATTTTTAGTATTTCTTGCAGCGAAATGACGTCAAAAGACGTCTATTTTAATATTATATTTAGGAATAATATCACGTTTTGGTCATAGAACAGTTTTGTAGATAATAGAAGTAAAAATTGAAAGATAAATCAAAACCAGATTTTAAACATTTTTTAATCTATTTTGAAGACTCAAGTAACACATGACATGGAATTAAACTGAAAATGAAAAAAAATGAAAAAGGGATGTATATATTAAATACAGATTTGTGTTTGACACTCAGTAAATAATTAATAGCATATGATGTCATTTCTTTTGTCAAGAAAAAGCAACATCTGCAACCTTCAGAGTTATAAAATATTTAAAAATTTGAATTTTGAAAACATGATGACAACTTTATAAACTTTCGTCAAAAAAGTTGTCTTGCGCAAGTCTGTGTTTATCCCCCATATCCTGGTATCTGTCTGAGTGTGGCGTGTGCTACACCTTATCTTGTCAAACTCCTGTCAGACCCAACTTGCCACAAGCCGTGGTTCATCTCAGGTCAGGAGAGATAACTCTGGAAGCTCATTGTGGGTCACGTGATCCTTTCAGGTCATCATATAAACAGGCCCAGTAACCTTGTCTGGACAAAATTTAGTACAATTGCGAGTTTTAAATTGTTTATTTACTTATTTGTGTGTAAAATTGAATTTTATTGATATGAAAACAAATTATGAAAGTTTTAGATTGTGTTTGCCATTATTTTCGTTCCTAATCAATGTTGAAGATTGTGTAAAAATGCTCAAATTATGATTCTGGAGTTATAATTTCAAGTATGATGTTATTCGGGTCGTTTGGGATTTGCAGTGTTTATAATTTGCTGATTATTTTTCTGCTTTTAAAGTACACATTAACTTCCTTGACAGCAAGTTAGAATGCAGATTTGTCTGAAATGTGTTAAGAGCCTCAAGGGTTGTGAAGTACTCAGTGGAGCTGATCTTTGCGTCATATTTCATTATTTTGCACCTACTGCAATATACCAGTTATTCCCTAGCATCGCCATGGTGACCTGTAGGTTTAGCAAGATTATCTGCATGTGTCTGGGACGATTCATTCCAAGAATATATGCCAGGAAAGAGGTTTTAATTGAGCCTGCTGGAACGTCAATCGTTTTCATCTTAATGGTTATTTCTGGGAAGAATTCAGGAATGCCGCCGTTGCAGTTATTCAATTTTGGTGCAGATGTGATGAGTGGAAAAAGGGTGAAAACTGTCCATTTTGAATATTTTCCCAATTGTATTACCTAATTGTAAAGAAAGACAGAAATTATTTTAGCACCATCTGAATGTGCATCCAGTACTAATTATGTGGTCATCAAAATATGTCTATTTTCTGACCTATTTGGATATTATCATGTGAAGTATGTATAAATTCCACCTATACATATCACTATCTCAGTTCTCTAAACAAATAGTGTTGGAACTTGACTAAAATAGAAGCACCCTGGTGATAAAAACATGGTCAGTATTAAGGCTTGGAGCACTAGGGGCTCGTCTTGGAATGGCTGTTTTTCTACTGGATACTGAGGTCGGTAGGAAATAGGTTTATTTATCTTTGGCCAAGTTGGCAGATGTTCGAACATAATAAGCCTGATTTTGTGTTTTTTGTGGCACATAGCGCAATCTTTTGCTACTGTGTTCGTTCTATTTATAGAAACTTGACAGGTGTGTTTTCCTACGTACTATCATACTTTAATTTGATTTTGTAAAGCCTTTTTAATCAGTACCTTTCTGGTTTGAGATGAGAGTTTTATCAGGGATGGGATGGATTATGATGTGATGGAGTGTAGGAACTATGTGGGTAATATAGTACCATCAAGATAGTTCATTTAATTCATATATCCTTATTTTCTTTATGTATCATAATTAACATTCAATTTTTTATGAACATTTTTTGTCATATTTTGTAAAAACTGGTAAGGATATGATATTAATGATGATAATTCTTATCAAAATTAATTTGTTTTTTAAATTGAGCTGTTCTTGAGTTGTTCTTGCTGCTGAATCCACCATTCTTGTATTTGCTTATTTTCAGTTTGATAAGAATAATTTTAAAATGGATGTACTTGAAATAAGATCTGAGAATTGCCATTGAAAACTAGTCAAAAAGAAAAGATGTGATTTCTTCTTCATTTTATCTGATGAAAGATGAAAAGAATTTTATAGAAACTTGAGAAACTATTTCACAATCTGCGACTACTTAAGTCAGAGGAGCAAATGTTATGTTTGATATCTGTTCAAAGGGAAACTTTACATTTGTTTGATAAGGATATCTTTGTATAAAGATTGTGTAGGTGTGTTTTGACTATTACCTTGGTATTTAGATATTAATACATCAAGACCACCTGGTGCGAATATTTTGAGACTGATCAACATCCCATAAAAAAGTAGTTCCAATTTTAACCCAATTATCCTTTGAAAACACAAAAAATAAACGACCAAGGAATGATGATGTACAATCATTATATATTTTTAAATAAAGCATGTTATTAACTCTATTCAAAGTATCTAACTGAATATCTATGAAAGTTATAATCCAGTTCTCATCCAGTTTGTTCTTCTACCTAAATTCCTTAAATCTTTTCAGAAATTCCTCTAAATCATGCTTAATAAAGTCATCCAAGTTGTGATCTGAATACCAGGAATTCTGGTTCCATAAAAAGCATTCATGGATCAATGGTAACCTGCCTTTAAACACAAACAGTCATGCTACTAAAATGTTCTTCAAGGGCTTATTCAACAGCGTTCCTCACGGTTTCCAGGAATATAGTATCTAACAGCTGTTTCACAATTGGTTAAAAAGCTTTGAATTTGAAAAAAATAAATCTGGAATTTCAATAGATTTGAGATTATTCTGCTAATGTTTAATGCCATAGATTTGTTTATAAAGTGTATCATATGACAGTTGTATAAATTCTAGATGTTGGTTAAGTCTGGAAAGGTTATGTCTGAATTTGAGAGGGGGAGACATCATACTGAGTTATTTTAGTGTTTTTTTCTTTGATTTTGATTCTTTGTCTGACATGGATCTCAAAAGCTTAGGAAATTTGATTATCTTTAGATGATCTGCATTCACTCCTTGAAACTGATATTCGCGTTTTGAAAAGATGCTATTAAGTTTAATTTGATACCCATAAATTTTATGATCAATTTAATGTAGGGCTGCTTTTGAAATAATTTAATTTCACACTCAATTATCCTATTTAAGCTACAAGCACTAGACGATGAGGGGTCAGTTAATATGTGACGACTTACAGGATTAACCGAGAAATTAAATGATCGTTACATTTTTTGCCTTTATTTCACTGCATAATTTAAAAATACAACTCTTATGCCTGGGCCAGATTTTGATTGTATCCACAATTCTATATAACCATGATAGCATCACATCTTGCAAATTATTTCTCCAACATTCATGTATTTTTACTATGCAACAAAAATATTGAGGTTTGGTTGTCTCCTAATTCTTTTGTAATGGTCAAAGAATCTGAACCTACAAAGAAATGTTTTGTAAAATTGGTTTGACATAAAAATATGTTCTATATTTTCATTTTCATTAAAATAATATCTAAAACTGATTGCAGACATAATACAAACTTTATCATGCCAGAGAATGTTTGTGGAATCGGCAAGGCTAAAGGACAAATGCTTTTTTCTTTCTCTAAAAATGTATGTAAATTTCAGTCACAGCAGTAGCAATTTCCTGAATGACATGAATCCAGTGCTGTTCTATTTGAACACAGACAGTCTTTCTCGATGAGGACTTTTATCTATGCAGATCAGAAATGGCCAAATCTCCATGGGGGATGATTGTTATAAAACAATACATATGTTCACTGAAGACCTGTTGGCTGAGAAACAAAATACCACACTATCAGTATTTGGGTCCCAGTGATTATTTTCTCAGTTTTATGCAACATGTTTTCTTTGTCGTTTCTTGATGGTGTGTCTGGGTTTCAGAATAATGTCCCCCTCTGTTATTTTCTTAAGAAATGTTCCATTCAGTTTTGACAGAGCTTATGTTTTTGTTCGGAGACTAGAACGTTGTGATAATGTTAATCAGCTGATAACCAGTTGACAGATGTCTCTTACTGTCAAATGAAATGTACATGGATTTATTTCACTCTTTGTCCTTATCTTATATTGTTGGTTTTTAGGTTGTAATGTTGTATCATTAACACATTTTAAGACATGCTTGCAGGTGTACAAAAAATGAATTGTCAAAATGTGTGTGAATCAGGATCCTGAAAAATTGTCCAAATTTGACAGTTTATAGTTTATAGCAGTGTATCATAAACTTAAAACTTTAGAGGAAGTGCATCATGAACTTAAGACTTGAGAGGCAGTGTATCATGAACTTAAGAGTTTAGAGGCAGTGTATCATGAACTTAAGACTTTCGAGGCAGTCTATCATGAGCTTAAGACTTTAGAGGCAGTGTATCATGAGCTTAAGAGTTTAGAGGCAGTGTATCATGAACTTAAGACATTCGAGGCAGTGTATCATGAACTTAAGTCTTTAGAGGCAGTGTATCATGAACTTAAGTCTCTAGAGGCAGTGTATCATGAACTTAAGACTTTAAGCATGGATTGTATTCTGTTTGACCTGCATTTCTAAATGCAAAAAATGTGCTTGGAAATGTAATTGCAACAAGTTGCAGATATAGAAAGAGAAAAATGAGAAAACAATCAACTTAGAGGTAAAGACTTCACATTTGAGTTTATTTGATATGTTTTCCAGCATTGTTCTTCACGAGACGAAAACTTTTGATAATAATGTATTATATCATAGGAGCAGGAAAGTAACAAAAAAGATATATATATATATATTTTAATCTTACTTTTGACCTTTTTCACAAAGTGTTTCTTTGTTTTGAGTCTGGAAATCTTGAGAAATGACTTTTTATGACATGATTTAATGTCTTCTGGGAGAAAAATCAGTTGACTTTGACTTTTGAAAGCGACACACATACCTTAACTATGAATGTGAAACCTTACTTCATTAAAGCGCTGGTTATTAATGTGTGTTTGGTCAAAAATGACAATGAGAAATATATTCAAAGTTTTATTTTTGAAAAACTGACATTAGTTGGAATTAATAGATATAATCTGCAAAATCTATCAACATTCTCAAGTCACTTCCCCCTGTGTTTGCCATTTCTTACCTTAGTGTTTTATGACCCCGGTAAGTTTTTTACTAAGAGTAAAACATGTCCTGGAAACCCTATCACAGATTCGGTTTGGTGTTTTGCACTTGAAATAGTGCCATTATCTTCTTGATGGATGGAACACACCAACCAGTGCAACAACCAGATATACATGGATTCTTGGAGAAAAAAACAATGGCTTTTTAGGCCCATCTTGAAAGGGAAAGACACTGTGGTTGTTTTTTTATTATCTTTTTATCGTCTTGGACATATTTTTAGGACCTCTTTGGGAGTTTTTTGGTTGTTATTTGTTCATTGTGTCTACCTGTTGATTGGATTACCTACAGGTGTGATTTGATGTTGGAATGATTTGATAAAGAAATTGGTTCTTTTTTTCTTATTTAGATAATGTCTTTCTTGCTAAATGATAGCTGGTTCAGCTTCCTGATATTTCACCCATCTGACACCCATTCCTCTGATATTTCACTCCTATCTGTGACAACCCTCCTCTCCCCCCTCCCCTCCCCCCCATCTCAACCCCTCCCCTCCAAATGTTCCTCCCCTTTTATTTATACCCGGCCCTTCTGTTGCCAAGGCCTCTGATTCCTGCTGTCTACTACCCACCCCTTTCTTTTCTCAAATAGATCTTCAGCAACCCATGCTTGCCGTTAAAGGTGATTATGCTCGTCGTAAGAAGCGAGTAATGGGATCGGGTGGTCAGACTCGCTGATTTGGTAGATGCATGTCATTGTATCCCAATGGCATAGATTGATGCTCATGATGTCAATCACTGTATTGTCTGGTCCAGACTCGATTATTTACAGACCGCCTTCATATAGCTGGAATATGGCTGAGTGCGGCGTTAAACAACAACCAAACTTTCTCAACTCTTTCACGGTTTCGGTCATCACTCTGGAACATTCATACACCCTAATACACCCCACCTCCATAACACCCACCCTAACCTCTAACCCTCTTAAGCCCACCCCTTTGACACCTATGTAACCCATGCAACAACCACACCCAACCTTCATCCTGATGTCCCCATCATCAGCTATCTCTCCCCCCCCCCCCCCCTCATTTCCTCCAGTTCCCATGTTTCCAGAACCCCCCTCTATTCAATCCAATGTCAGGCACCTCACGTCCACCAATTAAGCCTTGATAGTGTTTAGCCAAAGGATTTCAAAGCCTTTAATTTGGATAGTTAAGACCGCTCTCTATTTATCCTCATCATTAAGCTGTCCTGCCCTGATAACGGACAATCCAGATGAGATAATTCAAGGTGGTATCCAGACCCACTGATACCCTACTTGGAAAACAAGCCTCAGTCCTGGGATTAGCTTTGTTGTAGATCTGAAATTAAGATAGGATACTTAAGTTAACTAATTATGAAGATCAAGAGAGCTCGGAAATATCTCTGAGGCGGTCAGAAGATGCTCCTGGTGATAGTGTTGACCTCACTGGGAGAATTTTGTAAAGTCATTATTTTTGCTGTGTTTTTGACAAGGCTGATATAGTACAGACTTCGTTTTAATGAAACTTAATTCTTAACACATAACATATTTGTCACCTTCAGAGATCAGAGGATGATTCTGAGGGTCATGTTCGGAGTTCAGCCTGTAAGGAAGTGAAACATGAAAATGATACCTTTCTTGTGGTTACCCTGTATTTATAATCTAAGTGGAAGGTGTCTCACTCATTGGTATCAGTATATTTCAATGGCATGGTATATGCACCAGTTTAACATGATATATGCACCAGTTTAACATGATATATGCACCAGTATAGTATGATATATGCCCCAGTATAGTATGATATATGCAAAGGATAATATGATATGTGCACAGTATAATATAATATATTCACCAGTATTGTATGATATATGCACCAGTGTAGTATGATATATGCACAGTATAATATGATATATGCACCAGTATAGTATGATATATGCACCAGTGTAGTATGATATATGCACCAGTATAGTATGATATATGCACCAGTGTAGTATGATATATGCACCAGTGTAGTATGATATATGCACCAGTGTAGTATGATATATGCACCAGTATAGTATGATATATGCACCAGTGTAGTATGATATATGCACCAGTATAGTATGATATATGCACCAGTGTAGTATGATATATGCACCAGTGTAGTATGATATATGCACCAGTGTAGTATGATATATGCACCAGTGTAGTATGGTATATGCACCAGTATAGTATGATATATGCACCAGTGTAGTATGATATATGCACCAGTATAGTATGATATATGCACCAGTGTAGTATGATATATGCACCAGTGTAGTATGATATATGCACCAGTGTAGTATGATGTATATCAGGTGGGTTGCCTTGTGGTTGAAATTTGGGCTGTGTACAGGATGTGGAGCCAATTCTTCAGGTATCCCCCAGTCTGCCCTGATTATGTTTCTAGGTTTGTCAGCACCATACCCGTGCTCGTGGGTTTTAAAGTGATAAATGTCTAAGACCTGCACCACTTTAGGCTTTGCTCCCACATGAAGCCGACATGCTGTGATTGAACTGAAATACTGTGTAAAACTCCCTCACTCACTCATGGTGCCCCGACTGTCATTTGGATGGGATAATGCTAAATCTGGTATAAATAAAGGGACAAAACCCTTTTCATATCCAATAGGAATCTGTGCATAAAGCAGAGTCGATTGTATGATTCCGACTCTATCATGTGTTTGTGAATCACTATCAAATAGTAATCATACCAGGTGTTCGTATGAGGTGAGCGTATCCTGCTCCACCGTGGCACCCATCACAAACACATGCAAAGGCAAGTCAATTGTTCACCTGAAGAAATAGGGAACATGTGGTGCAAGTCAAAATAGGGAATTGCATTTGTATATCATTTTTGTCATGATGCATCAAATTTGGAAATGTCCTCCACATATCTACCATAAAATGCTTTGAAGGCTTTACTGAGGCCTTGAATGTTGTAACCTTGATCAAACAACTTCTGAGCAAGAGTTGTATGACACTCTTTAAAATCTTGGTAGAAAGAGCATGCTCGATTGTATCTCAAAAGTTGTGAAATGTAAACACCAAAGGCTGGAGCTGCTTGAATATTGCTTGACATGAAGAGAAAGGGACTTATGGAAAGATGAAGTCATCCTTCTTGTCATACAGTCTTGTGGAGAGTGTTTTGTCTCTCTGAATCTTTATGCATAGATGAGGCAGTAAAACCATAGTAGGCAATATGCAGGGAATGGAATGTACTCACAGGATAATGAGCGTTGTCATATTTTGTATGATATTTTATATTGTCATGGTGTCGATAGTATTTCATACGACATAATGGGAGTGATTCTTAATGGATGATGCAATAGAGTTCCTGCATTGTGCGGATTCTTGCACTAAACATGTAACTAACTGCCTTGTTTATCCACATGCATTGTGCACAGAGCTGTTTACTCATCAGCTGGTTTGTAACTTTATAACAAGGCAATGTATGCCAAAAAACAATAAACAACCAGTCCATTGCACAATATGCAGACAAACCACAGACATTCCTTTCGTGATATTTAGCAGTGCCACATCTGAAACAATTTCTAAACATTGTGTATCTCATCTTGCACTGATGGTTCCCACACAGACTTAACCGTTATTGCTGCCGCGCTATGGCTGGAACAGTCTTATACAGACAGAGGGATGCTTTACCTCACTTGATATGTACAACTAGACTGACATGCATGTCTATAGAACTCGTCATTGTGTAACGTCTTTACACAAAGCTAAGGAGCTGTGCTTCATGTTGCACTGGTTGTAGTGGCGCCGATGGTGGCCCAGCCGCTGGGAAAGTATTAGGACGCTTGTTGATTTCCATCAGGCGGGGATTTGAGAAAAGAATCTGTAGATATATATTGGCGGATTTGTGACAGAAATGATTTCTATTTCACGGATAAGTGATGTTGATTTGAAATTTCCCTTTTTATCTTTTTCTTTAAGGATTGGGTTTCTGTACGGAGAATACTGGGTTTGTTTTTGATAAAGGGTGACAGGTGATTGATTATGTCAGTTGCATTTATTTTGGTGTATATTTCTTTTGGTGATTTCATATATCAAAGAAGAAATGAAGAGATATGAGTCATCAATAAAGAATTCATGATTTGTTGTAAACTTAATTATTACCAAGAACTTATTCTGGTAAAATCATATTTTGGAACTTCTTCACAACGGAAAGGAAAAGATGTGATGAGATGATTGAAAAGAAGAAAATATTTAAAAAATGCTTGTTCATGATCTTTATTTGAAATACAATCTGAAACGTTTTGGTTAAGTGGCATTTTAAGTTAAAAATATCTTTACATTAAATCATGTGTGAATTTGATTCAAACAGGTTTCACAGGCTTATATAGGAAATAAAATCAACAGTTTTAGTACCTTTCATTTTTAATTAACAAACATCATTTTTTCTCAACTACGAAAACACTTTATAAAAAAATGACAGTCATTATATTCCCATTTACCAAAATTTAATGCATATGTGTACAGTTCCAGCATGTTAA
The DNA here is from genome assembly GCF_022045235.1 of Haliotis cracherodii. NCBI lineage: Eukaryota > Metazoa > Mollusca > Gastropoda > Lepetellida > Haliotidae > Haliotis > Haliotis cracherodii. The sequence continues at coordinate 10,712,470 of NW_027266286.1, forward strand.
TTCAATTTTTCAGTTTCAAATTTTGACTCCTTTTGAAAATTAACGACATGCCATTAAGGAAAGGTCCTTTGAAGATTTTTATTCAAACCAGAATGAAGCGTCACTTATTTATTGCAGTGCAATCCACACCAGGTTCATCATGTCCATTTCAGAAAGCCAGATCTAAGTAGATTGCATGTTAGGACAATTTCCACACTTATGAATGATGTATGTATCATGTTGCCTTTGAATTATGCATGTCAGTTTACAGATAACAGTGTGCATTATGATAAAGTCTGACCATGACATGATAATACAGTGTTCCTACAGAGGAACCCTGTCATTGTCTTTCAGCCCCAAAAGGAATATTGAGTCCGGCACTAAAATGCTTTTCATATTCCTCTGGTCCAAAGTTGGCAGTATCAGGTCCCCTATGTGACATCCGATCTTCATTTACTTGCTATAATTACAGGCAATATGGAAAATCTCTGTCACGAATTTGAATAGACGTCAATTGTAGGAATACGTTTCTGGCTGCTTAGGAAGGTTGTCAATAATATTTTGTATGATATTGATATCTTAGTTTGTTATGCTGATGGGATTGTTTATTTCACTTGCTGAAATTTATTAGTTTGTGTTTTGATATTTGGCTTAAATGTGATTTGGGGTGGGTAATGGACTGATCAATTATTATGTGAGATTATTTTTTATAGATTTAAAACAAAGACCCTTTCAAATAATTTATGATGACATGCCAAAATATGACATCTGATTTACAGATTAACTTCAAATATAGAAAACAGACCCAGCTGTTAAAATCATTGAAACTGACAATGTTCTTATCTCAAAAAACATATATCAATCAATCACTTTAGCAAGGATAGCTGTTTTAATTTCATTTACAGAAAAAGCGAGGTTTCAAATTCTCGTCATGGAAATGTAAAGGTTTTTATGTCTTATTATTGTAACACATAAAAATGGATATCAATGTCTTCCTCATGCATAAAGGGCAGATAACTTGACCTTCTACCCGGGTGGCACACCATTAAAAACTTCCCAGGAGAGGGTCGCTTTCACGCTTGAGATGGAATAAGCTTCTAGTGTCTCACTGCTGAAATGATTGGATGTCACTGGGGCCAATTACCAAGTACCTCACAACGATGCCGGTCTGCTGGATGGTCTTGTGCTACTTTGTGGTTTCTTATGGCATTAATGATTAATTTTTGTTGATATATCTGTTTGTGTTGGTAGATGTCACTCATGCTGTGACATATTGTAAAATGGTACGATTGTTAATGATAAACTATTGTAAGTGTATCCTTTTTGCAAACACCTGGTGTCATCACTGATTTTCGGTGATGTATTTATATTCATTTTCTCTACTGTTTGCCTTTTATGCTCTGTTGGCTGGATGATCAAGGTTTTTATTTTCTGGCGTTGACATTATGTATTTACAACATTATCGCAACGGAATATTCTCCAGATTGTTTGGGCATACAGGGTAGGCTTAGGTGGCCAAATCATCCAAGGTGTTCAGTGAAGAGTTGTGTCCCTTAGGCATGCCAGGAATCTCTGATCATGGGTTCAAGTCCCATGTATGCCTTGATTTTGTTTCTTGTATACCCGGCCATGCTTGTGGGTTTTACCAAAGTGGTAAACATCTAAGACTGGTATCATTTTGAGTTGTTTTCCCACATCCAGCAGACGTGCTGTTCAACTTGATGTTAGACCATACTCATTCGCTGTTACGTATATATACAAAATTTCATTACAAACAAATATCACTTTTGAGCTGTACCCAAATTTCTTACCATCAGTGTATATATATATGTGGGGTGGCTGAAAGGTTCTAAGTCTAACTATGATTGACTGCGTTTATGGAGTTGGATGCAAATTATTCTCCAACATAATCTCTTCTGAGGTCCATCCACTTCTGCCAATGATGCTGAAGTGCCTGGATCCCACTAGCTTAGAAGATTTTATCCTAGTAGTGTAAAAAGTCGTCCACAGCAGACAGAAATGTCACCATCTTTTGCGTTTTGCTTGCCAGACAGTTCTTTCTTTATGTCTTGGAAGATGAGGAAATCTGACAGTGAATGTGGAGGATGTTCAATAAGTTCCAGCCATAGCAACAACAGATGTGTGCACAGGTGCATTGTCCTATTGGAACAACACACCTTCAGGGAATTTTCCATGATATTGCGCCTTGATAATCCCAGAAAACCGAAGCCATCATCTTGCCAGGTGATGGAACAGATTGCTTTCTTCAGAGGAGGAGATGTTGGATGTTTCCATTGCTCTGACTGTTGTTTAGTCTCAGGCTGATCATGGTGATTCCAAGACTCATCCATGGTTACAAATCGCTCAACAAAATCAGCTGGGTCAACTTGAAATTGTAAATTGTCTGACAGCAGATGATGAACCTGGAGCATTTCGGATCAGGAGTCCAGCTTGTCTAAACCTTGGTTCAGGCTTAGTTCATTCATCAACATGTTCTCAACTCTCTGATGTGAAATGCTCGCTATTGGCAATATGGCCCGTTGGGAGTCGTCTGTCATTCATAATCATATCCTGTATTTTATCAACATTTTCCTTAGTGAAGACAGTTGAAGGTCTTCCTGGTCCTGCTTAGTGGTGGCAGTTGAAGGTCTCCCTAGTCGTGGATCATCTTCAAGGCTCTCTCATCCCCTCTTGAACTTTGTGGCCGACCTCTTAACAGTGGCAGTGGGATGAGCATCATCCCCTAAAGTTGACACCATGTCTGCAAGGATGGCTGTTGGAGTTCAGTTGGAGATGCTTGATGACATGGTTGCCAGTTTTGTCTATTGTCATCAGCATGGAATCTGGATCTGGAAATTAATGCATCTCCAAATTAAACCGACTGCTTAAACCTAGCCAAACATGCGCCTCCCCCCTCCCCATCCCCAGTGGAATGATACATATCCTTACCTTAATCCAACCTTACCTTAATCCAATCAAACAGCAAATAACACCGCTTATTAGCTCTGAGTAGAGCACTTCCGTAGAAACAATAAACAATGTTTTCATTAAAGCATTATGGAAGTTCAAAGGCAATAAAATAATAGAACCAACAACAGACCCCAGCAGTGAGAACTCACTGGATGCCCATTGTATAATTCCTATTCTTTGAATGACATTGTAATATACTTGTTACAACTGCTGCTCATTAAACTGTGTTTGTGTTTATATTCAAGTTGATATTTCCACTATCCAAAGTGTGCAGTCATTGTTGATTGTTGATAGTCATTTTGGAGACATAAATGCGAAGTTAATTAATGCAAACAAAGACCACTCCCGTTTTGGCATTTAATTCACACTCACATTAATTTCAAGATTTACAGTGAGTGAGTATGATTTTACGCCACTTTTAGTAATATTCCAGCAATATCATGGCGGGGGACACCAGAAATGGGCTTCACACATTGTACCCATGTCGGGAATCGAACCCGGATCTTCGGCATGACGAGCGAACGCTTTAACCACTAGGCTACCTGACTGCCCCCCAAGATTTACAGTACCTAGTCACTTTGATGCCTTCAGAAATATGCTGCCTGGTTGTGTATTTGGTTCAAATGAAGCCAGTAGGCATGGACAGTATTGTACTTAATACATGCAAACTGTTAAGGGTGTACTATTCATTCTTCATAGTTAGGCTGAAAACTTTTCACCCACCCCTGGTACAAGAACTTGTGTGTGCAGGTTGAGTCAGTCTGTTAGGTGATTCAGTTTGAAAATATTTGGCTTCCAGATTGTGTTGATACTGTATCAAACTTTAACATTAGGGGAAAAAAAGACTTTAATTTTTTTTCCGCTAATTCTCATCACCATAGAAATACACAAATATCACAAGAACATCCTCACACAAAAAGAGTTGAATATGAAAAAATGTAATTGGCTCAATGACATTTGCTAATGACTTCTTAACAGATGATTTAAAGAAACCCCAATTCATGTAAACAGGTGAAAATAAGATACTTATCATAATTAGCTGAGAAACGTACAAAGATAGGTGAGTGGTTTTGCTCCCCAAATCTATAGGTAAACTGTCTGCAGTTTATCAAAAAATGAACAGAATAGGGATAAGTAATTAAACATATATGCGCCCAACCCGAAAACGTGTACCTGGCTAGCTTAGATAAAAAAATTGGAAATCTAGTAGATAAATTTGTAATCTTTGTCAAGTAGATTTCTTTCTTGTCTACTGATTGATGAGATTTTTGTTTGGGTCGAAGAGTTTGTGTTGTAATCTTATCAGTATTTCTTGGCAGATACTTTGGGAAAAAGTGAATTTACCAGAACTGGGGTTGTTGATTTAGAAATCAGCAGTATAGGTACATTGACATTTACAGGCCGTGAGGGAAAATCTGGTAGAAAATCCAGATTTAAGAGGTATACTTTTTATTTCTTTTAAAACTCCTGTGTTCAAGATGTATGCTTATGTGTAGTTTGGGAAAAGATTAATTTACTTGAACTGCTGTTGTTTTAAGAAGAACTTTAAAAAGACGTTCATTTCGCTTCTTGTTTTCTAGAGTGATATACATTTGGTGGTATTGAGATTTAGATTTACTTTGAAGGACATTGTGTCTGAGCTGCTGTTGTTTTTCTTTTATTGCCACCATTTCCCACGAAAGATATACAACTTTAAGTGTGTAGCTAGTGCAGTTGTTGATTGCAGTAGCATCACTGTCATGTTTTGTGAATAACAGCACGATGTCAGTTTCATGGATCAATTTCTTGCAAGGAAAAAACTGCACAGCTGTTTCATAGTATTTTTAGACTTCTTTCTTATTTAGGTGACACCCAAAAGCTATTTCATGTAGATAGATGTGTAACACCTTTTGATGTTGAAGCACTGAGCTATCATGTTACATGTATTTATTCATAAATAGCTCCTGTGAAATCGACATCCCATAGAGAGGTCAGTGTGAACCGCAACAGTGCAATGACATAAAATATACTATATTTATGGCACGAGATTGAAAAAGACTAAGCTAATTTTGTAGTTTGTAAAATGACCAAATGAAGTTTATGAGGTGTGAAATTTTACAGTTGCTCTCATTATTATCTTTATGATTAGATAATGAGTCACAGTATGTTTTGGGGGCTTTTGCAGATTTGGTTTTTGGTTGTTAAACCTTGCACTCAGCAATGCTCCAGCTACACGACTTTGGTTTGTAAATGATGAAGTCTGGACCAGACAATATGATGACATCAATCAAACCAAGTCAGCAAGCCTGACCAGACCCATCTTCCTGAGGCAAGTGAGTTAACTAAAAGTCCAGTTTCCACACTTGCCGAACTAGGCTGGGATTATGGAGTTACATTTTGGCTGGACTAACAAGTCTATGCATAGTCCAATCAAAATTGTGCACTGAAATCGAAATCCGGTTTGTAAACTGTCATGCAGAGTTCGGTCGATTGCAGGATTGGCAAAGCATGTGCATCGCCAACTCGTTGTCAACAGATATTTTCCAAATCTTTTCATGTTATTAATCAAGGTGCTCACGTGATTTGATGTACTTCACAATGTAAGAACTGTTTTATCATAAAATAGATCTTGATGGTCGATCAGATCCTCTTGACTTGGCGCCACTATTTTGTTTGAAGCAAATGCATGTGATACGAGAGGTGGAATCTGATTGGTCTATATGGGAGAGGCATAGAATGGATACAATGGACATAACTCGTAATAGCCACTGGTGGCACTATGATCGAGATCAGGAATTCCAGCCTATTTCGGCAAGGGTGGAATCTGGACTTGTAAAGTCAGTTAACGCTCTTGCCTCGGGAAGATGGACCAGACCAATTCTAACCCAGTTCTTCATAGTTTGGCTTGAAAGGTTCATAGGCAAAATATAATGATCACATTCGTTATTGCTGGTTGTATTGGGCGTAGGTTCATGTCAGTTAGATGTTTTTAATATTGAGAAGTTTCAATCATTAATAGCGTATTGGGGTAGTGGTTAAAGCATTCTCTCTATATGCTTAAGGATTTGGTTTGATTCCCAAATGGGAACAATGTGTGAAGCCCATGTCTGCCGTAATGTTGCTGGAATATTGCTAAAAGCAGCATAGACCCCACTCACTCACTCACTCACTCACTCACTCACTCACTCACTCACTCACTCACTCACTCACTCACTCACTCACTCACTCACTCACTCACTCACTGATATTCTTGAGCAGCAGAAAAATAAAATTGTTCAAGGAAATAGAAGAATTATTGACTAGACGCTATGATGTTTCCAGAAACCTCATTGTATGTCCATATTGAGACTACTATTACTCCTTAAAAACACATCAATATCATCTCGAGTTTGTTCACATGAAGTCCAACCTTGAGATATGATAAATGACCCAAACTGACCGCTCATCAGCACCATTCTCATGAGGTTACTTACAACCGATGACCGATGAAAGTATTCTTGACATGACCATTACCCTCAAATAACTGCAACCGATTCCACTTGCGTCTCCAGACAGTTCCATGACCTTTCTGGTAATGTCTGGTAAGAGCTATACCTGAAATGCAATCTACCTTGTGTTTTTTCTGGCAGGGAGTTATGACGATGTGTTGTGCTTACAGATAACTGTTATCCCACGCCAGTACCAACCATTTGAACCCTTCCTTTCTGAGAGTCATTCCTGGCAGGGCAACTCGCAGGGGCTGGTGAAGTTCCTGGCCTGAGATGATTATGCCAATAAGGCCCACCATTTGTAAACTGACAATCTCCTATTCCTGGAATGTTGGTAATGGGTGTTATTTGGGCTTAGTGTTAAAGATTACATATGGTGTGTCATATGTTTGGTTTGGGTAAAGAATTTTTTTATTTCCTCAGATGTGATTCCATTATTGATAATCTGGAAAAAATGCTAGACATTACATAAAATTTCCTCACATCATTATCCAGTTTTGTTTAAAACATTATATTCAATATTATGTGATCTTATTTTATTACCAAGAATATATCCTTTCTAGTATTTTCTTTGAAAAACATTAACCCTTATTTCATCATTGAATACATATTTTGTATATTTTATCGGGTATATTTCTTCATTTTTTATTATGGGGGCACGGGTGGCCAAGTCGTCTAAGGCGCCGCGATTCGCTGTGCAGAGTTGCGTCCCGGTTTGCCCAGATTATGTTTCTACGTTTGTCAGCACTATACCCGTGCTCGTGGGTTACGCCAAAGTGGTAAACGTCTGAGACCTGGATTACTTCGGGCTTTCTTCCCACATTAAGCTGACACGCCGTGATATGACTGGAATATTGTTAAAAGCGGCATTCATCCCAACTCACTCACTCACTCACTCACTCACTCACTCACTCACTCATTTTTTATTAATGTCACAAAATTCAGTGCAGTAATGTTTTCTGATTCCTAATACCATACATCATTGCTTGTATTTCCTGCACTTTACCCAAGCCTTGTCATTCACATAGATGTATATTTAGCTATTCCGTACATTGTACATTGCTTTGTTTACCAAGTACATTGCCCTGTTTGTCATGAACATGACACTTGGGTGTCAGAGGCTATCCCTCAATGAGCTTGCCCTCATCTTCATCACTGATGCCATGCATTCTGACAGCAAGGCCAGTGGCTATCTCTTGACCAGGGCTTGTTTATGGCCAAGGAAAGCTATTTGTCTTGCTTGTTTTGAGACCAGCATACTTGGTTGGTACATTTTAGATTAGCTATCTGCAAGTGGATTTTTGGACAGTGACTTAGGATCCGTTGAATGTTTTTTCTAGTACTATTTGTTTTTATACCTTGGACAGAAGATACACAAAATACAAATCAATTTCATGGAAAGACATTTCTCTTTCATCTTATCTTTCTCATTTATCTTTGTAGATGCAAAGTATTTCTCCTGGCTGGAGCTTATTCTATTTTTCTCTACAGTTGTAAATGCTTCAGTCACTTGTGAATTCTTGGCTCATTAGGTGTGAAGCATTTCTCACCTTAAAAAACATTTTTTTTCAGAGAATCAACATGTTCATGATAAATATGGAAATAGTGAGATTAGGTTTGTTCACCCTAAACAACTCAGTACATCACTTATTGATCTTTAATTCTATTGTGAATGTGAAAGTTCTTCACAGGGTTAATACAAAATTTGAGACTTCAAGAAATGAAATCCCCTAATTGCTGTTGAAAGACTGACGTTTTGTATCGACAATGTTTTGTTCTTGTATCATGTACTGTGATACATGGAGAGCAAGAGCGTACCATTTGTCAAGTCTCAGACTTCTTCTAGTGTAGACTTTGACAGAATGATGAGTGTTGCAGGCACTCAAGGGGTAAATATAGACTCGTACATAGCAAGGATGGCCCATTCTGACCAATGATACCATCAGTGCATATTTCACATTGTTTGCAATGGACAAGAAACACGTTGTGGTTCATCACTAATGCTGTACCTTTAGGTATAATGAACCGAAGCCAAAGTTACATTTTAACCACTGGCGCCAATGGTCTTTGGTTCGTATGTCATATAGTGTATATGTCAGTGTATGTCATAGGGTGCCTATACTTATCTATACCTATGTTTAGAGATCAGTCTTGGAGGCAAGCAGTAGCTTACTTAGATATATAGGATAAAAAAAATTGAAATGGTTCTTTAAACTGGTGTGTGTCATGTTTGTTTATTTCAATTGTCATACAACAGAATGATGCTAATTGCAGCTTCCTACAACTGATAAGGAAACTGTAACCATTAGCGTCACTGTTTCTGAGGTGATGATAGGTTTACATGACACCGTTTTTTCAATGTTCAGAAAACCTATTTTGACCAATGGCGCCATAGTGAATTTCTCAATTCTTGTAATCTGGAAATGGTATTCAAGCCTGTTGCTTTACACTTTGAGACTTTTTGAATATATTTATACATTCAAAAATTTTAAAGTGTGGTACCAAAATGTAAGAAAAATGTCATGTCATTAATAAATACCAAATTGATTATTTTACCAAAATACATCATGAAGAAAATTGTGATATATTTCAATGCATATTTCATGTCATATATGTCTATTTGAAGCTTTGACAGATAATTAGGGAACCGAACATCTCTGAACCAATTCTAATCTGCCAAAGCTTCACCACTAAATCCTCCTACCCATGACAGAGAGGTATTTAGGCAGTCGACTTGCGATCAGTGGAATGCAGACCTGTATGGGTAGGAAGGTTAAGAGTTGGGAAACAAAGAAAGAAATTGATACAGTAGAAGATATGTATACCTACAAGGATGGGCCAAATGCCACAAAGGTTGTTCTGGGTCTGGAGGTCAGTGTAAGATTACACAGTTGTAACCAGTGGCTATGTCAGTACTAGTATACACAATGTTGTAGTTTGTGGTGGGGATTTTTATGAATGGTTTTTATTAAGTTGAAGTCAAGTTTCATCAATTTTGTAATAATTTGATTTCTTGATTATTTTGTTTTTGGATCGATTGTCGTTAAAAGTTTGGGATGTTTTTGTCTACCATGCATTTCTTTTTAGAGACCGGTAAGCACTGATGAAAGGTTCTTTCTAAAACATTTTTAATTTATCAGATATGAGTAGTGGTAAATTTTCTGTAAGTTCAACTGTGTCAAACTGTCACAACTCATTACAAACGATGTCTTAAGACAGTGAGATATGGTTTGCCCAGTGAGAAATGGTTTGCCTTGTGAGATAATTATGGTTTATTGTGAGATATGGTTTGCCCTGTTAGATATTTTTTAGCCTGTTAATAGGTATGCCTTTCTGTTGTGAGATATGGTTCACTGTTAGATATGGTTTGCCCTGTGAGATATGGTTTGGGCTCTCAGGTATGGCTTTCGGTTGTGAGATATGGTTTACTGTAAGATATGGTTTGCCCTCTAAGATAACTGGTTTTTCGGTGAGAAGAGTAAATTGACAATTATCCCTGAACACTATGGCCTATAGCAGCCCCTGATGTTACAAAGCCTTGCTGTCACAGAACGGTCCAGTGGTCATTTCAATTATATCAACACATAGTACCGACTCTTGGACTCTTAGACTTGCAATGATTGGAACCAAGATTCCAGACCTGAGAATTTGGTAAAATTCCTGATTTGTCTCCATGGCATATTGATTCCAACTTTAGTTTGGAGGGCAAGATTTTCAGGTCTGCTACCCAGAAATGGGACATGTAATGAATGTCTGCGAGTAATTCCACAATTTCTGGACCCATTTCAAGACTTATGTCTGCAATTTTAGCTCCAGAATTTGGCTTGGGGAACTCTTGAATGGTGAAATAAATGAGAATTAGTTGTCAGAAGATTGACATATTGACTTTTGTGAGTGGTTGTGGTTAAGGTTATCCTTGATTGAATTTTTGACTCTTAGTTCAGATAAGTAATATTGGTGTTAGAAATTGGCGAGAACGTCTGGAAGTGGGGATTTTTTCGTCTGGCTGGAAAATAAGTACCGATATTGTTAATTGACAGAGTACTTTGTGACTAGCTTGAATGTTATTTGGCTATTCACAATTGTGTGTTTTGTATATATCGGGGAAATAATTCATTCATTGTATTTCTGAAATATGAAGGGAAATGAAGGGGGTTATTGTAAGTGACATGATTATTGTCATAAATGTTTTACTCACTTTCTGACACCGACCATAAACACAACCTACCATCATTGATGCCAACATAAAAATTTCATGTAAAATGGACATGTCAAGTATTGAAATGCAGTCCAAGTAAGACATTAATGAAATGGGCATGCCAAGTATTGAAATGCAGTCCAAGTAAGACATTAATGAAATGGACATGTCAAGCATTGAAATGCAGTCCAAGTAAGACATTAATGAAATGGACATGCCAAGTATTGAAATGCAGTCCAAGTAAGACATTAATGAAATGGACATGCCAAGTTTTGAAATGTAGTCCAAGTGAGACATTAATGAAATGGACATGCCAAGTATTGAAATGCAGTCCAAGTGAGACATTAATGAAATGGACATGCCAAGTACTGAAATGCAGTCCAAGTGAGACATTTATGTACAGATAAATCTCTATCAAGAGTACTTAAATCTGTATGATGGACAAGAATGATAAGACAAGGGATCAGATGTGAGGTCTACCAGTTATGAAATGGCTTTCTGACAATTATGATCTAGCTCATTTATTCATCCAGGAGAATAAACTGACATGTACAGGACATAAGAGCTCCTACCTAATTCTTATCTTACTTCTCCATCCAGCTATCTTCTGTCTCATATCCTTAACATCATCTTTCAGCCTTGAAAAGCCAGCTGTGCTTTCATTTAACTGTTATCTTTCAATCTTGTAAAAGAAATTTATGAAAAAAATTAAAACTATCCCATCAAAATATATTTATGTGGTATCTTGTTTCGAAGAGGAAAATGTTCTTGTTCTAATGAATATACATGTTTATGTGTTTTTCTTTAAAAAATATTTGCAGAAAAGATATCATGACCATCACTGACTTCAAAAAGTTAGGATCGAACTCAAGATATGATCTTGATGTTACCTTTGGGAAGACAGAACCTTGCTGCCAATAAAATCAGAAACGTTATCAAGTTGGAACAGATTTTTTTTAGCTTCGTGTAAGTCTTGTAGTGGTAGATACTGCTCTTTGACTCTCCGCACTATGGTAAGAACATGGTGTTTTGAGTTACAAGTTGAACATGGTTTATATTTTAACAACTGCCTACTTTTGTCAAAAAGTTTAAACCTCCAGGGTAACACATCACACGCATTCTTCAACTTTAAGCCTTGTCGGAATACACATACGTGAAATTCTACACTTTAAAGGTCAACTCAATGGGAGGTAAACTTGAAAATTACAAGAAAGTCTGTCGGATCAATGAAACAAGGAATAAAAATCTTATACTGGTTGTGTAATAATATTTACATAGTTTGGAAGCAGCAATCAGAAATAAATACAATAGGTTTGTTTGTTTGCTTCCTTTATGGCTTAATGAAACATGTACTTGGTAGATTGAGATAAACAGTCAATATGTTGTCCCAGGAATTGATCTCATAATTGCATAGAAAGCAGCAGCTAAAACTAGCAATCATGACTAACTGAGGAATGGATTGATGTAAATTGTGAAATATATAGCCTTGACCGAGTTTTTATAATTGGAATGAATTTCAGTGCTGGTGAAATTGACAACAGTAATTCTCCCTTTGTTACATAAACATACCATGACCCAGTCCTACTTGACAGAAATTCACCACAACTGAGATGGTCAATTTCATATTTGCCAGTTGTAGTCCCAGTACAGTGGAAATAACGCCCTCTCTTCCTGAATAATGAGCTTGTGTTATTCTCTCCCTGATTGTGTGATTCCCATCTGATCTTGTCTGTGTTTCCCAATCATCCCAAGTTGGCAGCCAGTGTGCCCATCGGGAAGCCATTAAAGTGCTGTGTACGGAGTTATGTTGGTCTTTGACCCTGGTCTATTTCACTGTATCAATATACAGTTTTGACATTTCCTCTTATTGAGATGCCTCAATTGCCAAACAATCAACATACAATACTGATTGATATCAGACATGACATTGCTGGAAGGGTGTCGAAATTGGCAACAATTTGTGTGAAATTTAACCATGTTACTCCATCTCATGTAATGAAATTGACGAGGGGTGTTGTCAGTTTGGTGGTTAATGCTCTTGACACCTTGTTGATTTCGAAATCTACAGGATGCATCTGGTAATAGACCATGGGATGCACATGTTGATGCAGATTAATCTACTTTCTGCATGTGTTTCAAGCTCACATGAATCCAAATTCCAAACAGAATGTTTCCAGATTTTGGGAACGAAATGTTTGAATGCAACCAATGTCACAATGAAAGGAGGGATTGTGAGGAAGGAAGATTTGTGCAAATGTTTGGAACTTTTTTCTCATCCTTACTGATAAAGACCTGGATCTCATCAAAGACGAGCAACCAGCTTACCACAGACTTGACTGGACTTTGTCGATTCCCAGATCATGTTTAGAATACTTGCATAACCAGCAATACATTGCGGCAGATATTGACATCATCGGGGCTCAAAATGGCAGATTTTCCGACCAGAATTCTTGAACGCTGATCTGAGATTAATTCAAATGTGGTTGAAGTTGGAAGAAACATAGCGCCTGTAGACATGCTGAATTTATATTCAAGTTGGATGGCACCAATTATGTGCCAGGTGAAGTTTTAGAATTGGCAATGCAATTTAGAATTTCGATGGAAGTTTTTCCACTGGCTATATGCTGAAGAGGGTGATTTTTACAAGTCAGTCTTATCGTCTGTGGATTTTCAAGTCACGCCCTGTGTCAACAGGCTAAATAAGAGACAGGCTATTTTTATCAGCAAACCAGGAGAACACAAAGACCCATATGGGGGAATTGGCAAAGTGTTTCTTCCATTTCAAGGAATCTGAAGATTATGGTAAGCTTGAATTCTTGTTGTGCCAACATTGTGCAGGTGGTCCACTGTTGAAATTCCGCACACTTGTTAATTTTGGTTTCATGTCTGGTGTCAGCGTTTGATGGGTGTTGTTTGTGTCAGCCCTGCCCAGAAATGTGTTTCAGGATTCCATTGTGCCAAATATCAGCAATAAGCCAGCGGGACATCTCTGGGCAAGCTGGATATATTGTGTATCAAATTATCAAATTAATGAATAGCTTAGAATGTCTTTTGATAATGACAACTCATGTCATCAAACTATTGATGAAGTATATACTTAGCATGGTTCATCTCTGACACAGAGGAATATTAATGGCAAGATTTACGATAAATTAAGCTGTCAACTTTATGTTTGAAATATATGAGTTTGAAGTAAATATATAGGCTTGTCATATCATTGAAGTTTAAAGGCTTAGTATATAGCTTTGAAAGTTATTTTGCTTCATAATTCACCAAATCATTTGATAAAATTTTATCTGGTTGCTAGGATCACTTATTGTTACCTAGACAACCAGGTGACATGTGTGACACAGACATCACTCCATGTCTGGAATAAATCAGCAGATATCTGGAGTAGGGGGTAAGTGGAATGGCCATATGGCAGAGATTTCATGGGGGAGGGGCAGAGAAGGGGACTTAGAGGAGATGGGGGTCGGATGAGGTGGCAGTCAGTGGTGATTTGGCTCTTCCCATCCATGTCATCCTCTTGAACAGAAGCATAGAAGGGTAATTAGCCAGTTCATAGTATTCATGATTGTTAATTGTGAAATAGACATGAAACTTACATAATAGTGTGAAATAGACATGAAACTTACATAATAGTGTGAAATAGACATGAAACTTACATAATAGTGTGAAATAGACATGAAACTTACATAATAGTGTGAAATAGACATGAAACTTACATAATAGTGTGAAATAGACATGAAACTTACATAACAGTTTTGAAATAGACATGAAACTTACATGTAGTTGCAGATGTGAGATGTGCCATTGACACAAAACAGGCTTTTATTAATCGAGCTATCTTTCACATTTAATACTTGATTTTATTCATTTTTGCAATGTGGGTGTTTTGTTCTTAGATGTATGTGTCAATATTTTGTGATATGTTTTGTGAAGGGATACATTCATATCTCTTGAGATGTAATCTACTCATAAAACAAACAATTAGCAAAGGCAGCATACTTCTCACAAGAGGTAGATGGTCCTGTCGTTGATCTTGCTCAAAGCTGCCATGTATAAATTCCTCATCTGAGGTGCAAATGGCTGACCTGTCCATTCCCATGTGGTGACCACAGTCTGAAATTCAATCTGCTTTTCAAGAGCGCCCTTTGGCCAACCAATGGTCAGCATGGGGAACTATGCAAGGATGGGAGTCTCAAGGTGGCACTGTTTTGTTAGGAGTCAGGCCACCCCAGATCATAATCTGGGAGACATTTGCAGATACTCTGTTGAGATTTAAGATTGGCTTTACTGCTTCTGATGTTGCTAGTGATAATATTTTGCAGACAAGATTCTTAGATTTTAAGTAGTCCCCGTTTGGATGAAACTGACTTCCTGATAGGAAGGCTTCAGATTACGTCATTTGTGAAATTGACGTGATGTACATTTCATGTCGATGTCAAGTCAGTCGGTAATGCTTGGCAGGTATCAGATTGAGTTAAGATAGAGACAGTGGCGTATCAAAAGATCCCCACCAACCTGTGCGGTAATATTCCTCTAATTGACACAGGCTACGCAGTCAGACATCGGTTCCAACTTTGACATAATATCACCAAAATTTCATGTGAAACTAAACATCGAAATAAGGTCTTCGGTTACTTTGGTACTATGTAGACTCAGTGCTTTGGTGCCCTGCATTTGGTGCCTTTATCATCATGCATGACTTGCATCACACACATGCAAGCTGTGGTGCAGTTACAGCAGGTACTGTGCACGTTTTGGTGATGCCTCATCAACTGCAGCTAGACTGATGCAGCTGCCGTGACAGATTTCAAGAATAACCACATAGGGTTAACGTTGCTTCTAGCCTTGCTCCAAGGCTATACTGAAAAAAAAGTCCATGGATGTGTAGTAATTCTATCCTCCAAACAGGCAAGTCTAGAGGACTCCAGTCTTTTATAGCGACGACTTGTTCTTATCATTTACATAATCTAGAAATTATGATTTAAACTAATAATTATTGCCTTAGAGACTTGTGCAAGTCTAGGTTGCTTCAGGCTCATTGACCTGAACTGAAGTGTTATGATGCGATATCAGGGTAAATGTATGCTTGCTGTTATCATTGACCTGAACTGAAGTGTCATGATACAATATCAGGGTAAATGTAAGCTTGCTGTTATCACTGACCTGTGTTGACGTGCTATCATGATACTGTAGAAGGCCCACATCAATACTGATACAGATCAGGTCGGTGTTATCATGTACCATTGATGTAAGCCGGCTGTTATCATGGACCTGAACTGAAATGTCATGATACAATATCAGGGTAGATGTAAGCCGGCTGTTATCATGGACCTGAAATGAAGAATCAGTGAATATCAGCCATATTACAGCAACCTGAAAATCATTATTCTCAATCAGGCAAACTGGTGGTTGATATCTTGAACAAAAAGTTTGTCAGTGTACGATTGCAAACATTCTTCAAGGTCACACACTGACACCCTGATCCTCTTATACAACACGTATGATGTATAGTCTGTTAAGTAAGTATATAAGTTAAAAGGATTTACTTTCTCAAAAGGGGCGGTCGGGTAGCCTAGTGGTTAAATAGTTCATCACGTCAAAGACCCAGGTTCGATTCCCGACATGGGTACAATGTGTGAAGCTCGTTTCTGGTGTCCCCCGCCGTGATATTGCAGGAATATTGCTAAAATCGGCGTAAAATCAAACTCACTCACTCAAATACTTTCTCAAAAGATGAACTACAAAACCAACCAACCACTGATTCAACATACCATTAATCAGCCAACACACAACATAGAACCAGACTCAACTCAAACATCCAAAGTGAAATGTGTTTTGCTTTATAGATAGAACATTGCTGTAAGAAGCACAATTATCAAAATATGTGGGCCGTGATGGAATGGTTGTCAATATTTGCTTGGCACCATCAGAAGAATATCCATTGTGGAACCGTCATCCAGTTCAGTTAGACCCAATCCCTGAGGGTATCCAAACCAGTTCTACGGCTACTGTATGGCATCGGACCAAGTTACCATATTAATTGATATTTCCGGCATGCCCGTAGGAATTGTTTAAGGTCATAATACAAGGATAACTAGGATATTTTCAGAATTTGTTGTTTACATGGTAGAATTAATTTTGCAGGTAGTTTGTTTTGTTAATTGTGAATTAATAACAGTTCTCATTCTTCTATTTGTAATATTGCACTTGGTCAAATATTTTTGTATATTAAAATAACATAAAATATGAAGGTAAACGTGATCTATAGAATATGATTAGTAATTGGTATCGCATTTGTTTCAGTAAGAATTTACGACCAAACATTATCGTGGTGATAAAAGTCAAAAAACTGATTCTGTGCTCTTTGTATTTTGACAACTATATTGATCCAAACACAATGCAAAATTTTTGATTGTGTTTTATTGGAAAGTTCTGTGACTTCAAGACTTGTGTCCATGGGTTTGACAAATTTAAGAAGTTAATTTCTTCTCCTTGAGAAAAGGTTTCAATGGCTATTGTCATTTGCAGTGTCATTTGTCTGCTAATTTCCCTCTTGAAGAGATTTCATTGCCTTACATGATATTACATTACAAAATGAACATGTCAAAATTAGATGGGACCGACAGAGTGGATGCTAAATAACACAAGCTAATTATCAATGGATGTCTAAAAGCCATTTTCTCTCCTGATAATGATCTTCATTTGTCTGTACAGGCAGTTAATCAACTTTTCTCTCTGTCCCAGAAAACCTGATTTTACTTTGATGTAACTAGGAAGCATATTTTTTCATGAGAGAACAGCATTTGTGTGTGTAAAAAAAGTAATAATTTAATCACAGTTGATACAGGTTATTGTTACATACAGATATCTTATTTGTTTGTTTAACAGCGCTCTCAGCAATATTTTGGCTATATGACATTGGTCTGTAAATAAGTGAGTCTGGACCAGACTATTCAGTTATTCACGCAACTGGGATACGATGACATATTCTCAGAATATGTAATACCATTGTTATCATCATCTCCATCATTGTCAGCAACAGCAGCACCAGCGCAGCAGCAACCTCGTCATAATGTTGTTGTCGTGAGTGATATTTGATATGTTTTTGCATCTGAAAGTAATGGAATATAAAACGTCAACGCCAGAGAATAATCAGACTCGATTATCTGCCGAAACAGATTCTATTGGGTGTAAAAGGCAAATAGTGGTGAAAATTATGTTGAAGGTCACTGAAATTTAGTGATGACATAAGGTGTTGTCCATGTTTTTCCAGTCACAGGCTTTTGCTGATGTTTACTTGGCATGCTTTGGAGTAATAAGTAACAGCTGATGTCACCTATCTTGCAATTAACGTGAAATACACTACAATAGACAAATGATTACGCACAATTACAGATTTGATGACGAACAGCTATACATAATAATACACTATCAGTGTAATCTGAGGAAGAATTATTTAGAAATATAATCCCAAATATTAATATCAGCGTATTTGCATCTTTATTTCCAACATCGGAGATGATAATCCATAAAATTACCATGAGCTGATCAGGCAGCGAGCTTATCAGGAGAAATCGACATGATATAGATGACAATGCTCCATTTATCAGTCAGTTCAGAGAGCTAACTAGCAGTGAATTGTGATGTAGAACTGGTTTTAAGTGTGGGCGAAATTGACGCTTTCGGTGGAGTGATTAGCTTTAATTACCTCGTTAATGGAACAGTTCAGTTGGTCAGTTCTCAGCTGATCGGTCAGCTGATTGTGTCAGAGGGATGAATGGACTGTTTGTGGGTGATGTGCTTGATGAAATGGACATGCTTGGGTGAAATGAACAACTTGTGTATGGAGGAGTATGATATTGACATTCCCGAGTCGACAGAGATCTTGCTAATGGAGTAGACACTTTGAAGAGCTAAATGCCATATTTTGTAGTGCTTCTTCAGTTTGAGTAGTTTAAGCAAATTCAGATTTCCTTTGAAATTAAGTACTGGTTTTGAACTCTTGGCTTTTCAGAAAGGATATAAGATATGCGATATTCAAACAAATGATTTGGATTTTTTCATTTTGAATAAATGAAAGATTTTGAATTTGAATTATTTTTTCCATAAATATATTGACAGTGTGAGTCAAAGAAAGAGTAAAGCTACTCATTTATGAAATAAATGGTGGTTTTTGTATTTGGGGATCTTCTTGGTAGGACCCTTTAGTTGATACAGGAGATTGATGAAGCCGAGCCTATGTTCCCAGGCCGAAGAAATGACATTTGCGTGTGAAAGACGGGCATTGTCATGTAGATGTTATTCAGCGAAATTGACATGATTTAGGAAATTGATGAGAATCCATCGAAATGAAGGGAGTGTGTCTTTCCTGATTCTGCGGAAGTATTGTCGCAAACAGGTTGTCATAGGAACCACCCTGTCTGGGTTCCATCAATCATGTTGGTGTCATTCATTTCCTTTGTGCTGAAAACAGGTTCGTGGGATACGTTGAATTTGGCACAAATTGGAGGAATTGGTTTGTCTGCTGGGTGTAACGGTACATACGTCATATGCTGGAGGGAGATTGAGGATTATCTTCACTTGAGAGATTGGACTATTTTTGTGTTGTAATACATCATTGATAGAACCTGATGTGTCCAGTCAGTGTCCATTTCGAAATAGACGTGGCTTGCCGGTAATAGGAATCTGTCAACATATTTTCACAGTGGATGTTTGGTTGATTCAGAAATTAATGTCACTTGTCATAAAGTGAAAATCTAACCCATTGTGACAAGTTCTCAGAAGGGATGTTATTCCACATTTCCTATAAGGAAATGAACATAAGAATAACAGTCTGAAAGTTACGTCAATACTTGGCACTGAAATTGACAAGTGCACCAGACATCCAACCTGACAGTAAGGTGTTGATTTTGGCATTTTGGCTGTTCCTCCTGTGTAAGTACAAGCACCCCTCTGATATTGACGAGCTTTAAAGTGAAGAGATCACCAGCCAGCAGCAGTGTACCTTGAAATGTACGTGCATGTCAGGGATATAGACGTGGCTTGTATATAACAACAGTGTCGGGAGGAAATTGACATGGATTCAGCCATGTGTTGTCTGTGACTTGTATGTAACAAAATTGAAACCTGAAGAAAACAGATGCCTTGATACATCCCAGTGAATGTGATCTGAGGTTGGATGATGGTTTTCAAGTTTTATGTGAAGCAGCGAGTTGGTTTTAGTTTTGACTCGTGTTTACTCAATAAATATCAAAATCACGTTTATGCATCAAACTTTGCGAAATTATTTCAAAATTCTACTTCATTAATTCAGACTGTGCAGTTGTATTAGGACATTGGTTGAGACTAATAAAAGCAGTATAAGTTATTTTGACATTTGTAGATGTATATTCCACAACCTATTTTCAGAGGAAAATTCCCGCCTATGGCTACAGCTGGATGTGCGTATGTTTCGTTGATATGAACATGCCTAGTTGTACATAGCGCAATCTACACATGCAGGAAGAGCACTGACTGGCCGGATATGCTTATCTTCAAGGGTCAGATTAGAAAGTTGCCAAAAGATAGCCCTCATACAAGAAAGTAGCCAAGGGATAGCCCTGTGAACAAGAAAGTAGCCTAATATACTGTTTGTGAAAACAGCTGGAGTGCAATGGATTGGCAAGGCAGCAAAGGGTGATAATTTATGGTACTCTCAGTGTGTGTTTTAGAAGAATTGCACGTGGAAATTACGCTTCTTGGTATTGACGTAAAATCACTGTTTGGAACTGTTTCTCATGGAGAACTCTTAGAGTTGTCATAACAACCCCATCTGGCTTCCATCTTTATTTAGTTCTGCAGGTTTGGAAATCGAGAATTAATTATTTTGACATGCTGGAGTCTGTTGGAGTTCTTGGATGAAGAATTTTTAATGCATACACTCCTGATTGATAAGCTCCCAGTGATTACAGTTGAAATGTGTTTGTCATGAAATATTGAAATTTGGATTTCCATAATTTTGAATTGTCGGCCATGCCTCTTTCCAATGTTTGATAAACTTTGCTGATTTTGTCAACGAACCTGACATTAAGGGAATAATTTGGATACAAAATTAGATTCCAAATAATATTGATTTAATATCAAATGATACAGAACAGATGTGGTTAAAACTAAACAATTAGAAACACACACGCAAAATCGCCCATCAGAAAATCAAATGAGGTATTAATTCTGTATTTACGACCACCAAAGTATTAGGAACTAGCGATAAAATATCTGTAGTTTGGGATTGGATAACGTTATAGAAAAGCATTAGGGTGAAAACAATAGGAGAGCAAACAAAGGTGATATGGACGTGCTATGTATGCTGATAAGGGAATCAAAGACCAGGTTACAAACTACCAGTGGTGCACCGAGCCAGTGGCATTTTCCTAACCTGGGCGATATCGAGTGATATTGGCATCGCTGGTGCCAGCTATGGGCAGCAGCAGTAACAACAGAGAGCTGTAGGCTTTGTCCTGTTTATGTTTTGCCAGCTGGGAGGAGATTATACAGAGAGATATACACTCAAGTTGCCTGAAATTGACTTGCTTTGTGAGAGCTATTGACCAATACTGGATGTATGTTGTGCGAAATTGACGTGATTTGGAGATCAGCTGATGAACGGTTCACATGTCAAGAAAACAGACGGAAGAAGTTTCTTAAGTGATACTTCATGGATGTTGAAAAAAACTCTTTGATCTTTTTTCACTTTTTCTGATGGATTTAATGTTTTGATGACTTTTGCTGCTTTGTGAATATACAATGTATATACGGATTTGAACTTGACATTTACGTGTGTCAAACAGAAATATACGTGAAAATGTGTACTCAGCTGTAATAGACATCTTTTGACTATACATCTGTCGGATTCATCAAGAGAACACAATATCTCATTGACTCAAAGAGCTGATGGAGATTTCACCTGGACAGTGGTCGATTTCACATTAGGATTCATTGTTATGATTATGCAATCACAACACTCCCTGTCAGCATCCTCGAGTGGAATGCAACCTCGCTGACACAGAGTCTATACAGGGCAAAACACGCACCAGAGCTGTTAAGTACATTTTGTCCCTCTACAGACGAACAAGCTCATCCCAGTCAGGTTGATTCTCTTTACAGGTTCAGATAGAATTAACTGCTTAATACATGTCTCACACAAGGGAATCATATTCTAAAGCATTCTCATAATTGTGTGTAGTGTAATTTTATTGCCAGTCTCTTTCTGGGAAAGTGCCATTTACCAAGCTTCTGTATGTTGCTGTTTCACCAACCTACACAGCACAAGACTTCTATCTGTGCCTCAGCTGAAAGATTTGTTGTCTGAGAAAAAGTGATGCTACGTACAATGAACTCTTTGCTCGTCTGTTTTGAAAACTCATTAATGCCAACGTTCTCATCATCCTCTGTCTCCGAATTGAGGCTGTGGAAGAAGATGAATTTGTGATGTATGATTGGTGTAGATTTCAGAAGTAAGTCGTCAATTTCAAGTTTCAAGTTGTTTATTTCAACTCAATTTGTGATGTATGATTGGTGTAGATTTCAGAAGTAAGTCATCAATTTCAAGTTTCAAGTTGTTTATTTCAACTCAACGCCCACTGAAGCTGGCAGTAAGGAGTTGTAGATATACATGGCAGTGTTTTGCTTGACTGTCCATATCACAGATCTTGACTCATACTGATTTATTACACGAGCCTAAAGTTTATGTGAAGATAATAGAACTATTTTCTTTCAGAGGAAGAATACAGATGTGAATAGCAGGTGTAATCTGACAGCAAAAAGGTTGATAATCCCGTTATAACTTTTTCCACCAATATGCCAGTATATTCCAATGGAAGAAGACACCTCTTCAGTTTGGAAGATTAAAAACTCCCACTCTTCACTCATAGATAAGAGGTGGTGTGTATAATAGGGTACCTGGTTCGTGAAGAGATAAATATATCAGTTAAGACTTTTCCAAACTGGATGTTCTATTTCTTGTGGCAGCAATCACCGACAAAGTCACAATCGACTTAACCACATCATGACATACCCACTCTGACAAACCCTAAAGAAGCAAATCTGGTACTCATGGTCACCATCTTCATCAGTTGTCAATACTTAATCTAAATGAAGCGTACAACAGCGTATAAATATTAAATCAAGCCTGCTGTGACCGAATCTAGGAAGCACATCGTTATCACCATTCTCTTCACGACAGCAGTTATTCAAGCCATTCTTATTTTCTAGAGTCATCAGAAAGTGAGAATCTGTTTTCTTTAATCGCCTCCAACCCTCTCTGCCGAGGCGTCGCTGTTCTAGCCAGTATCAAAAACACTTTGAGGTGTTGTATGGTTCAGCTCCAACTGAACGCGCCAGTGAACAAAATGCTGTAACGACACCTCAAACACATGGGAAAAGAGGAGAATCTTTTTTCTTTCTTGACTCTGCTTTCTCTCAGCAAGAGGCTCGGTACACAGGCTGCCTCAGCCTAGAGTAATGCCTGTCAAAATATAATTCTGTCAGCGTAAACCAGCTCTCAGATAACCACATAACCTCAGCTATATCTACTGTGTGATTGGTATATCGGCGCTGTATTGGAGTGTATTCCATGGAGACTGCAACACGGATGGAGGAACTCTTGCATGAGACTGTGAATTTAAATAACAGTTCGGGGCATCAGTTCTTGGATATTCTTTAGATGTTGGAACTTGGATTTGAATTTTTACAACTTCGAATTTGACTAGCCAACTTGTAATTGACTATTTTGGTTTGAGGATTTGAGCTGACCACCCAGGACTTGTATTAATTTTCGACAGCTTTGTGTCTCTCTCATTCAGTGTCTCTGGAGTAGTAGTGCATATGTTTACAGAGGAACTGCATCGTTGAAATCGCTCACACACATGCAGATATAAAAAGGCTGGTTGAATTTTCCGTGAAAATTTCATTTTGGACATCTGGATTTCAAAGTTTGTGTATACATGTTTGTTTATCCAGAGTGAAAATGACATTGACAGGTCTTATGGTGGATGTCATGCTAACCACTTTTAATAGAGACATCGTTGATTTCATTTAGCTGGTTCACTCATCAGCCTTAGTCTGCAAAGGGTAATTAGCCTTTGCAAGTGGTAGCTTATTATATGTCTGCAAATTCCAAATCACCCCAAATTCCACATTCCAAAACCTTCGGAGGGAAAATGTCGGAGAAAGCGGACTTTGAATCTCTCTACGATTCTGAGTACACCGACTGGTCAGATAGCTATCTGGTTTGTATATTTCATTTATTGATCTTTTGATTTATACTAATGTTGCTGTCATTAATAACTGGTTTATATTGACTATGCTCATTTCAGTTCAGTGTATATCATCTATCATTCACAGCAAATATCATTATGCCAATATGATTTGATTTGATAATAGTATCTGGGACATGTGTTTGATATAGTGGGAGGAGAAATGTGTCGTGTTTCTTAAATGTACATGCTATGAGATAGTTTGATTGTTTGATTGTTTGATATCAATCATCATCAAGAGCTATTCCTGGTTTGACTTGTTTTGGCAATTCAGTAAATATGACATAAGTATGCTTTTTAGGAACGGATATCTTGGTTTCTACTTGATCATGACCATAGATGTGGATTGACAAGATAAGTTCAAATTGTTTACCGATTCCCGACATGGGTACAATGTGTGAAGCCCATTTCTGGTGTCCCCTGCCGTGATATTGCTGGAATATTGCTAAAAGTGGCGTAAAACCATACTCACTCACTCAAATTGTTTACCGCCATGACATTTAAGCAGTTCCAACACTCAAGGACAAATATTTGTTGTAGATTTCACTATGATGCACATGTCATCTTTTAACCCAAGTGAAATACATGCTTGTCAATTTCATAAAGTGAAATGTATCCTTATTGCAGTTCACTTGCATTTTTGTGTCTAGCCTGACCCTCGAACCAATTCATCAAATCTGACAATGAAATGACAGGTAAAGGTTATATTGTCTCAGCCCTAATGACAGAAAAACATCTGATTTGTGTAGGAGGACTTGATCATAAAAATGACATTTACTATCTCTAGTGAAATTGACACTCATTTAACACTGTAGATAATTAGCTATTTATCTTCTATGAAGAATAATACCCATTTTACCATAAAACATTGTTTATCCTGTTAACACTCTGTAAACAGACACAGGCCCAGTAAACAACTCCAGCTTTCCTGGCTAAGATGCAACATTCATCCATGGTTGTAGATTTCAATATCTTGTTCTCGTGATTGTTGTGAAATTGGACCCAAGTGAAATATACGCTTGTCAATTTCATAAACAATTCCACCCACCACACAAAGCCACTTCATCATTCATTTCATACTCCGATCAAAGGCTGTGGATCGTCTTTCAATGAGATGTTTACACTGTTTCATTACAAAGTCTTCAAGCACTGTGAAAATAAACAACAGAATTGACTTTTTGTGTTAAGCATGTTTTGAGAGAACTTGGGGATAGCAGCCATGAAAGATTCTCCGAGTTCCAATTCTTTTCCATTACAGGTTTCTGCACCTGTTATATTTTATAAGGAAAAGATAAATACATTTTGTTTGGATAGAAGTCAGAAGATGTTGTTTGAAGGTACCTGAAACTGGGAGCTATGACGATGGTACACATCTCCCTATGTATTAATGTGTATGAAATGTGAATATATTGAATTAGATTGTTCTGTCATCACTAATCATTGATGAAGGACATGTATTACATTTGAGGCTTTTGTGTTGTTTTTATGTCATAAAGTTAATTATTTCCCCAATTAACCTTTTGAGAATAGAAATGTATTAGAAAACCATTTTCTTTCACATTTTCCATTGAGAGGCACTGACTAGTCTGGCAATTGCAATATATGTATTTAATGGAAACAAAACCTATCTAGATTACTGATATAAAACAACAGGTCGACAATCATTATTCCACAATCAGCATCAGGCAAGAAAGCTTTATAGGTGAGAAATGTATTGTGTAATAAATTATTATTACACTATGTTTGACGTTTGATGAGAAACGGACAGGTCTGATTATGATGATTGTGATGTCCGTAACCACATCCATATCATTTGTTTGTTTGTTGTTTAACGCTGCAATATTCCACCTATACGACGGCAGTCTGTAAATAATCGAGTCTGGACCTGACAATCCAGTTATTGACATCATGAGCATTGATCCACGCAATTGGAGATACGATGAAATGTATCAACCAAGTCAATAAACCTCACCACCCGATCCCGTTAGTCACCTCTTACAACAAGCATAGTCGCTTTTTAAGGCACGCATAGGTTGCTGAAGATCTATTCTACCCCGATCTTCTCGGGTTTTATAAGGGTACATTGAAAGGCTCTTCAATGGTATAGTTAAAGCATGCACAAACAATTGTAAGAAATATTTATCATATCTTCGAAATTCTGAAGACTTCTGATGCATATTTTATAGTGATTAAATATTATCAACCTTGAGACAGGAATGAAATCAACATCCCCGAGGTATCTTTATTTCATCTGTCAATCAATCATATGTTACACATTTCCCAGAAAATGATGCCTGTTAAAAAAATCAACATCAGAATGAAAGCAGATACTTTTTTAGGGGAAATTTTTATCATCTACCCAAAGTATGTTTAAGAGTCCAGTCCAGTCCTAATCCATCTCTTCTGCATTAAACTGCTGAAAAAAGCGGTGAGATCATTAAGCAAGATATAAATTTCACAGAGTGTCAGCTGCCAATCTTGTTGAGTGTCAATTTCAAAGAACCTGTGCTATAAACGTGATCATAGCATCTCGGAGGGTGAGAGTTGTTAGATGGGGCTTGCCAAAGTTGCTGGTCTGGCTTGACTAGAGGTGTAAAGGTGCGAGATATGTGGATAATAACAAGAACCACTTGTCAGAATGTGTTGTCAATAACGCTCGTACATTACCTGATGTTTGGGCAACCCTGTCCCAGGTGGAGGATGGAGAGGAATTTGTTTCATCCTGGGATGTGTTGATTTTGTGCTACTTGGCACTTTCTGTTATCACACCCAACTTGTTACTTTTCTCTGCTAACGCTCTTTTGTGGATCTTGTCTGTGATAATAAGTAAAGCGACAAAACCCTTTCCATATCAAATAGAAATCTCTGCATAAAGAGTCGATACTACAATGTAAGCAAAGGCATCAACAGTGTAGAAAATGGTTTAAAACTGGGATATATTTCTCAAACAGGTGTGACAGCTTATTTGTGATGATGCATTACTCCCTGTAAAGTGGAACCTTGTTAATTCAGAACATTGTCCATTCAGATCAGTTTCTTGTAATAATAATAATAATAATAATATTGTAAAGGTAATTCAGGATCCTGTCCCAGAAAGGATGTTGGTGCTATATATAAGGTGTGTTTAGTCTATATAGTAATACTGTGGAGTAACTATAGTTATTGCACTCCGATTAATGTTTCTGGGTTTGTCAGCACCATACCCATTCTTGTGGGTTTCACCAAGGTTATAAAGGCCTGAGAGGTATTCCTCCCACAATAAGCTGAAACACTGATATAACTAGATTATTGTTCAAAGCGGCACCAAACCAAACTCACTCACTCACTCACGATAGTCATTGCACTTCGATTGCTTTGTGACCGGTTGTTCAGAAAAGAGAAGTGTTCTGACTTAATGTTTTAAGTATTTACAGAGTGTAACTAAAGCGATAAACCCTTTCCATATCCAATAGAAATCTCTGCATAAAGCAGAGTCCATTGTACAATTCCGACTGTATCATGAGCATATGAGTAATCGGTGGCACCCATCACAAACACATGCAAAGGCAAGTCAATTGTTCACCGAAAAAATATGGGAACATATAGTGCAAGTCAAATGAAACATTTAACAATGTAGCAAAAAAGGATCAACATTTTTTTTCAGTCAAAATGGTACATATACACAAAATATAAAGTAAAAGGTTAAGTGTTAACAGCATGACTATGTTGACAATCAACATCCAGTCATATTTGAGTTTCATATGTGATCAACTCAAACATACTTCCATGAACAAATGTTCCCTTAATTAATTCAGTGAGCATAATTTTGTTGTATAATTAGAATGTGTTTCCCAGCTTGGCACAGAGCTGAGTATATTCATAACAGTCAGTATGCACATGGAATTTATTTTCAAACAAAAACTCCGATTTACAGGTTTATTTGACATGGTATGGTAATAAGCCTGATTTTATATTCATAGATATGGAAATTGTTAAAACCAATCAATATAGATTTTGAGGTTGTCAAGAACCCTGAAACACTAAACCTATCCTTGCTGGCTATATATGTATCAGTGACATTGTTCTTTGCCAATGTTAATGCCAAGCATTCCGTTCCTGTGTGGCTTGGTATTCAGATATTTCATGCTTGTTTTATTCCGGAAATCACAAAGAGGGTGATATTCATCATTAATGATTGTCTTTGCTAGATATATTCGTCAGTGACACTTTTGTACTGAGACTGTGGTCTCGGGGAGTATATAGGACTTTTACCATCATGTTATTTTGGGTGTACTGGTTTGTTCAAAAGTTGATGCCTTGATGCTGTGTAGGGATGCTGTGTTGGCAGACTTGTGTGTGTTATAACATCAAAGGATATATCTATTGCAATCGATTTCAACTGTAAGATGTACATTTCAACTGTAAGATGTACATTTCAACTGTAAGATTTACATTTCAATTGTAAGATGTACATTTCAACTGTAAGATGTACATTTCAATCATACATTTCAACTGTAAGATGTACATTTCAACTGTAAGATGTACATTTCAACTGTAAGAGGTACATTTCAACTGTAAGATGTACATTTCTGCTTGTACATCTCAGCTCTAAGATGTACAATTGAGCTCATACATTTTGGGGGGGCACGGTAGGCCCAGTTCCCTAAGCCACAGCAATTCGCTGTGCAGAGTTGCGTCCCTTGGGCACGCCAGAAACCTATGATTGTAGGTTAGAATCCTGGTTTGCCCCGATTGTGTTTCTAGGTTTGACAGCACCATAGCTGTGCTCGTGGGTTTCACCGAAGTGGTAATTAAACGTCTGAGACCTGCGTCACTTCGGGCTTTCCTCCAAAATTAAGCTGACATGCCGTGATATAACTGGAATACTGTTAAAAGCAATGTTAAACCCAACTCACTCACTCACTCACTCATACATTTTGCCTGTTAAAAAAAAAGCTGTAAAGTGTACATTTCAATTCTAAGATGTACATTTCGGCTCCTACATTTTGGCTGTGAGATGTACATTTCCGCTTTATGTGCAGGTGTAGCAGTGATGAAGATGCTTTGCGATTGTGGCATAAGAGCATATGGAAGAATTTTGAGAACGTTAGTACTAAGAACAGGTCAATGAAAACACAATAGGCAATGCCAAAGGGAGTGTTTAGTTGAAAAGGGTGCTAATAAATATGTTAAAATATGATTCAATATTCATCATAAAGATTGACCCCTGGTTCCACAGAGACTGGACATAATCTTTCTGTTGTTACAGTTAATGAATATGTCATGAAGTTATGGATGCTATGTACATAGCCTTTGCATATGTCACTATCTCCAACAATGTCGCTGTTGACAAGCACATGTCATTGACATGCACCTTTTGTGTTTTGTCTGACAGGGGTCAATAAGGGTCAATATCTGGCGTGTCCATGATTAGTCATGTCTGAAATTATTTACCCCTGTGAAACTGAAATTCACAAGGGATGGTGCACATTTCACTGTCTGTGAAATAGACAGGTTGCCTCAGGCTGTGACCAGCCTAAGTCATACTGGGACTTTATTAAAATGAATGGGGATTTTCATTGAGATGGTGTTTCGAGAACAAGGTCTGGTCTGTCATATTTCATGGCTCCCTGAGTCAAATTCTTGTCAGAACTTCAGATATTTCTACTTTGTAATTCTTAGCAGTAATTAATGTTCTTTTGGTGGGGGAATGAAAGCATCTCCTTGCTGAACCGCCTGGTGTGAAATTGATTACAAAGAATGAAAGGTTTGATCTTCACATGAGCCACAGAGCTTTTATTGAAATGATCTGTATTTTGTAAAAAAAAAATCCACACAGGGCTTGACATGTTAATTTCATATCAAACCGTGAGCTAAAAAAGCACCCACGAAAGAATGGATGAGTTTCTTTTAATTACAAGGCAATGATTTGTATAATTATGACTTTGAAATTATTTTATGACAAATGATACCTTGAAGAAAGAAATGACAAAGAAAACTGCAGTTAAAAATATAATGACTATAACAACCGCATAAAAAAGTCAAATTTTAGTACATTTTAAAAAGGAATGTGACACACAAGCATCTAATTGGAGTAATATTTTGGTAATAATTGTCCCTTCCTACCTTATGAATTATTTCAGGAAGCTATAGCATTAGGAATGACTGAGCTAATTATAGGTTTAGTTGATTGATTGAAATGAGCATGAGTCCTGTGGAGGACACTGTAACGAAGAGAGTGACATTGACGCTCAGTGATATTGACGTGATCTACAGCACGGGTTGAATGAATCATCCTCTCTCAGGTGACCCAGGTGAAACAAGATGAGCAATGTTACTGAGTCAGAGGCGTAGTGAAAAAGGTACAAACAGACCTGACATTAACACCTGATATCAACAACTTGCCAATCAAAGGTGAAATAGACAACGGTTCAAGATGATCATGGAAGATGGTGTTTTCAGGCTGCAGGTACTGTGTTGATGCTGTTATGGTGACAGACTGGGAGCGTCAATTGCTCACATTTCAATCACTGACCTTTGATTTTTGATAAATCTTTCATTTAATGGGATCACAGGCTTTGTAATTACATGTGTACGGATGATTTCATTTCAAGAATTGATGAGGTGTACTTCTTTGATCAATAAGTTTTTTTTTTTTTTAATTGAGTTAATGTACATTTTGATCTTCTTTGATTAAATTCATATTTTCTGGATCAGATTAATTTCTGACTTCTATTTAATATTATCAACAGAAGTATATAGTGTTTTCCTTCGGAAATGACTTAATGTTTTACAGATCTGAGTAGACTATTGTTTTTGTAAATTGAAAAATATGTCAAAATTATGTTTTCACATGAAGAATCATTTCCATTCCTTTGTATGTTAATGATGTCAAGTTAATTTTGTCATGGTGTATTCTTTTTGTGAGACAAAAGTTAGAAAATCAACTTTCTTTGTTCAAGAGGTTGTAGGCCATAGCTGTCTTTGTTTCAGTACCCACCACAAATTTCAAATATTCAGTTACAGCTTAAGTCAAGAAACTGATGCACACTGCCCCAGGGTTTTCAATATACCTCCCCACGAAGTCCCTAGTTTCTCCAAACAGATTTTTACCAGCATTTATTCTATGTATTTTTTGTAATTGGATAATGCTGGCACATGAGGCAAGAGTGTTTCTTTGATCAATGTTCTCTGGAGAGCTGGCTTGTACCCTTGCTTGTCATATAACATGCGGAGGATTTGTGATGATGCAGTTTAAGAGTTTGTAGAGCAAATTAAAATACAGTTGCAGCTGGGATGTTATCAGGAGAATATTTGTGTCATAAAATCTAATCTTGTTTGAAATACTCTAAGGGTTTGGGAGAACTGAATTTGTCATAATGTTGAAAGTTAGGAGCCAGTATTGAGTCAGATCCTTCATTGTTTGTTTTAGACTCTTTGTCAGTTTTCCCACAGACATTTTATGTTTTGTTTATTGTTTTTGTTGTTGAGCAAAATGTTACCTGTGGTGATCTGTAGACTTTGTGTGTTATCTTGACTCAAGGATTTGAAATGTACATGAAAACTCGCTCATCGCAAATTGACACTTTGTGAGAGACAGCATGTCAAAACAATAATAAAAGAACTTTTTAACTTGTAAGTTGCATCACACTTGAAGGTATTTGGAGAAAAAAGACCAAGTTGTAAAAATAGTATTAATCGTGTTTTCACCTCCATGCTTAGGCTTGTCTTGGTGACCATCATTTATAAAAGATGAAAAAATGCAAATGTTATGGCAGAATCTCTATAACCAAATACTCAATTTTAATGACACGATAAGGTTCCAGGAACCAGTTTTTAAAACAGGATAATGGCCTCAGCGTCTGTTTTCAGATCTGCTGGTTGTCTGTGTAGTGTTTGTGTGGATTGCAGACTTGCTCATTTCATTCTGTGACATGTTATGTCAATACCGGCTATATGCACCAGTTATGCACATGGCAGAACAAGCCACAACCAGCTGGAGGGGTTATTTAATTCACACTAAGAAATAACAAAGTTATTTCACCTGGTGACACTGTTCTTTCTGTAATGTTGCAAAACATAATTCTGTTGCATACACTTAATATGTTACTTTGCATCTTAAAAAGTAACATATTTGACACTGAAGATGTTGGTATGAATATTACTGGAGTGTTTGAGCTCAAAACTCATATCTTTAATTTAGAAATGAACATTTTTGTGTGATTTTCAAGGACTGATTCTGGGTGTTCCCTTCTGTCAAATGCTTGTTAAATTAAAAAGGTAGAAATAAAACCTAATTCCCTGTGCTAAGAAATATTTGTTTGGAGTAATTTTGTAAATTTTGTGATCAGGTTAAGGAAATCCTATATTTGTTGCTGACAGTATGTTAATGTGACAGAGGTTGTCTAGATCTGAAACGGACACAATTTTGTCCATTTCATCTCATGAAAAAAGCAACAAACTGAAAAAGATATCTTGTTGATAGCTGAAATGACTCTGATGCTCAATGATACGTTTAAAGCAAAGAACTATATTTCAGCAACATCAGGCTGTCATTCTGTCACATATTGAACAAGTTTAATTCGTTAAAAGTATTAGATTTTTAAGATTCTTTCAAATGATACTGACTTAAATTCATTGCTCTGGCAAAACTTTTATATTTGAAAAAACAAAACTGTCTTAAACAATGAAACAAACAATTTAAGACATGAGCATTTTTGTAAATGTCATGTAAAAAATATATTGAAATTTACATTACTTGACAATATGTTGCATTTCTAAACCAGGATCCTGTATGAAATATTAAATCTGCTTTTAAATCATAATACACCCAAAGGATTTACACTCAAGGCTTAAGATTATGATAACAAACTTTAAAAGTCGTAAATAGATTTCGCCACATGGATTGTGTTTGGATGATGAACGGCCATCATGGGGCCTGGTCTGTTTCAGTTATAAAAACAAATGTTGTTTACACATGTTGAAATTGTTAATCGCCATTTACACTGTTTGATTTGTTTGATAGTCATACATCAAGGCTGCCGAGTACATTCTGCGCAGATGGCGGAATTAATGATAACATTATGCTCTTATTAATATATGCATGTAATGTTCATAGCTGAATACACTGCCTTCATGATTTGATCACATGGTGGTGTGGTTTATAACATCAAATTATTATACTGTTTTCTCAAAATTTGGTTATCTGTAATACTTATTTACACTTCAACAGACTTGATAAATCAGCATAGCTATTTTGGACAGGATTGTAATCATGGATAAACAGTCAAACGTCAGAGCTTTGGAATTTTTCCACTGAGATTTTATTGATCTAAGTATGATTAGGGTTTTTTGTGTGACATGATTTGAAGTTAATAAATTGAAGCTTAACTGTAATCAAAATATTTAGACATATGGAACTACCCACAATCCATGTAATTACATTGTCAAAATGATCTTCCAGTTATGGACACTTGATGTAATGTGGTATATTTAAGTATTAAGGAGCGAAATAACACTTGTTATCAACCTAAATTCTTAGAAGTTCTTGTAAGGGAATAGTTCCAGTAGCATAATGGACTTTTGGAATGGTAAGGTTACCGTGGAACTTTGACAAGGAGGATGGTTGTCAAGGGCTCCCAATGCTGCGCAGTTCTGAAAAGTCCAACGCTTTGTTCTATAGCTGGCTGCCAGTCTCGAAGCTGTCTCTTGTTCACGGCAGACAGTATTCATCATTCGAAAGCTTTGGGACATGGGACCCATTTCACAAACACTTTCTGATCGTGGAGGTGTAAATTACCCCTTGTCACTTTTATGTTTGAGGGTCAATAACGGTTTCAGAAATCATGCTGGTTCCTATCTATATGTTTCCATGGCAACTGGTCATAACGATGCTGAATTAATCTTGATGTGGCAGATTGGCTTCGAAGTCTGCTGCAGTGTTTGACTGAAGGGCAGTTTCGTTTGATGAAAGCTTGAACTGATACAAAAGTTTGACTGATGGACTGATATAAGACTTGATTTGGTTCTTGTGGAAATTGGAAAATAAATGGTTTGTCTGTGTTGGTCATTTGAATGTGCAAATCATTACAAAGCTATGGCAGAAATGGTGCCTAAACACTATATACATGTTATCTCTGTCTGAGAACTCATTCAGATTAGTGTCAATGGAGTTGTTCTTTTCAAACATCTATGAAGCAATAAAGTGTATTAGAGTCGTATATTTCTTTCCCAAGATTTCGGCAAAGTTTATATGAAAGTTGCAGAAATAAATGAGTCACAAGCAAATCCTCTATCAATTTCCTTAAATCAAAATCATTTTTTGGAATTTAGACAAAGGTTTTGTCTTGAACACTTTGATGCAATGTCATAGATTTATGGTTATCATAATAAAAGTCTAAATGGCTTTCACATTGTTCTTGATATTGTAACTCTTAAGCTAAAAATCGTAAGAGGCGACTAATGGGATCGGGTGGTCAGACTTGCTGACTTGGTTGATGCATGTCATCGATCCCAATTGCGTGGATCGATGTTCATGTTGTCAATCACTGCATTGTGTGGTCCAGAATCGATTATTTACTGACCACCGTCATATACCTGGAATATTGCTGAAACCAAACCAACCAACCAAACTTACGCTAAAAAGAATTTCATACAAGGATGTTATTCAACCAATTTTACCACTTTTCTTAAATGGGTGTTTGTATATGCAAATTTGCTGTCCCAGCATTTTTGATTCTGGTCATTAAAATACTTCTTTGTCTGCTAACTAAAATGATAAAATGCACATCTTTTTTAACAATTAATGATTATCCAAATTGAACAGAGACAATGTCCTTCACATGGGCACCTTATAGTGGAGCTTAGTCCCCCATTAAGCTATTGCCTGGAAACTCTGTATATTCTTCTGCAGCTCAGTGCGATAAGTTATCCAAATAGTATTAACTTGGAATCAAAAGGCAGTTATTGACAGATCAATTCATAAAGATTCATTTCGACCTTTAATTAATCGTACAATCATCCCCGATCTGTCAAATTCCTATTGAGATTCACCACTTATCTGCGAGATTGGACTGCTACGCACATGCTGCTAGTTGATATCAAATATAAGGTCAATGATGTGGATATTTTCCGAACACTTTGTTGATTTGGTGACAGTTTGGCCTTTTCTGTGCAGCTTTGATCAAATCTTATGGCTAGGTAGAACAATAAACGTCAGCTCCATTTCTTCGATTCCGCAAATGACGGGGAAATTATATGCGCAGAGAACGTCATAACCTCATATCTAGTGATTTCCATTAACATTGTGTTCGTGACGTGGGTCTGTTGACCAAGTAATGCCCAAACTTTATAGATTAATCATCATTGTCTGATCGGGGCTTTCTTCTCGTAATCTGCATTAGTTTCAGGCAGGATAAGCACAACCTTAAAATATCTGCCTTGTTAACAAACCAACTTAATGCTTTTGGATTTCGTTCAGTTAGATTTATGCAGAAAGTCAGAGTGATTGTATTTCTTTGTTAGATTTCTTGGTGTATGAAACAAACTTAAGATCAATAATATGAGTGAGTGTTATGCCTCTGAGCAATATTCCAGTAATATGTTGGGGGCGTCAGAAAAGGCTCACGTTGTACCCATGAGGGGAATTGAACCTGGGCCTTTGGCGTAAAGAGCGAAGGCTTTGATGACTTGGCTACCCTACCTCCCCTTATCAATAGGTAGCTCAATGTGAGCAAATCATTTAGCTGCAGCCTACCCAACCATGGTGCCTGTGTCCCAGCAAGTCTGGTGCTTTGCAGGGGTGATTACGATTTTTAGCAAGTTTGATAGCTTCATTCCAAGTTTGTTCTGATATAATCCTTGATCTGTAAGTCGTACCTAAGTGAAATCACTCTTTGTGTCAGACATAGTACATTGAACTACTTACTAGGAGTCTTTTAGGTGTTTAGATATGACTGCTTCAAACATTATGATTTTCCCAACACTTTTCTAAATGCTAAGAATGATCAGTCATGATTCAGAGCTGGCAGACTGAAGAAAGGTCTTGAAATATCTCATTGTAACAATCCCTCTTCCATGTTACATGTCTGCCACATACACAGAATAAGATTTACTCCCAGAAATAATGTTGTCTCCTTTAAGAATATATATCTACAAGTGAAAAGTAAAATCCAAATGGAGACCAGAACACTACTTAATTTCTGGAGCTGAGTCTGTCTGGTCTTATCAAATCATTCTAGACTCTGGGAGACGGACTTTTACATACAATGAGCAGATAACCCATGGTTTACCAACAGGTTTTGACCAAAATGTTGATTCCACTGTCTGTCTGAGTCTTTGTTGACTCTGTGAAGCCATACTGGTGCCGGTGCCATTATATACCACCAAGTATTGAGTAATAGGATTGAGTAATAGGATTGGGTTCAGTGGGCCAATAAACATGGAAGGAGATGTGGTATGGGAGAGTGTTTTGCTTTAGTATCCCAAGGGATGGTGGACCACCTGAGTGGGTTGATGCGGAGGGTACAGAGAAGTTGCATGAGGGGGATGAAGGAAAGGAGGATGAGGAGAATTTGTTTTGTTAGGGTGGTTATCTCTGTGTGCTGTTGTCTAAGGCGCTGCGATTCGCTGTGCAGAGTTGCATCCCTTGGGCATGCCAGAAACCTATGATTGTGGGTTCGAATCCCGGTTCTCCCCGATTATGTTTCTAGGTTGGACAACACCATACCCGTGCTCGTGGGTTTCACCGAAGTGGTAAACGTGTGAGACCTGCATCACTTTGGGCTTTCCTCCCACATTAAGCTGACACGCCGTGATAAAACTGGAATACTGTTAAAAGCAGCGTAAAACCCAACTCACTCAATCACACTGTGTGCTGTTAAAGGAAACAACATCTTTCTTTGTCTCGATGACTATAGGTTGATTGTGTATCATCATACCTCATTGTGGATTGTTGCTCACAGTGTCGGTCACTGGATTGTCTCATCCAGACTTTATTATTTACAGGCCACCATCATATAGTGAGTGAGTGAGTTGGGTATAACGCCGCTTTTAACAGTATTCCAGTTATATCTCGGCGTGTAAGCTTAATGTTGGAGGAAAGACCGAAGTGATGCAGGTCCCACACGTTTACCACATCGGTGAAACCCACGAGCACAGGTATGGTGCTGACAAGCCTAGAAACCGGGATTCGAACCCCCAATCATAGATTTCTGGCGTGCCCAAGGGATGCAACTCTGTGCAGCGAATAGCACCGCTTAGACGACTTGGCCACCCTAACCCCCCCACCATCATATAGCTGAAGTATTTCTGAGTGTTGGGTTAAACAACAACCAACCAAACCAAACAACCTTTCAGGTTTGGCATTGGAATGTTAGCCTGGATTATGGTATAAGTGCATGGTTTCAGAAACAGGTATGCATATATTCACAGGAATATGTAACTGTACAGATATATGATTCTACTCTCCAGTAACAGTTTAGTAAACATTTGAAGTGGCACCTTTATTGAAGGCTAACAGGTACTTCTTTGTACCCATTCAGACAAATAATTGAAAAAATGCAAAGAAGACAAAATCTACAAATCAAGTGAAAACAACTTAGATTAGCATCAACAGGTGCTTGGTATAATTGTACCATGATAAGACAGACCACCATGCAGCCATCATGGATAAGAAGTTTATATAGGTATTATCTGGTGCAAAATCCAAACCAAATCCTCAAAAATACTACAAAACATCTTTCTGATCTGCCCAGGTAGTTTGACGACACATGCAAGATCTTATCCTACCTTGTATATGATTTTCTTGTCTAGAATTACCAACTCAGGCTACTGATGAACAGCAGATATCTGTAGGTCCGATAGTAGCTACTAAATATGCCCCAATATTTTTAGCCAGGTCAGGCAGTAAACAAGTTCCTGATCATTAGGGGTTGAAGAGGTGGGTTCATTACCTCACCATCTGTCAAGCAGTAAGAAGGTGTGTTTTGATAGTCGAGATAGATAGGAGAGACGGGGTATGTGATTACTCTAATATAGGAGCGAGCTGTAACACCAACGAGATGCATTCTCTGCCCCTTTGTAGAGCACTTGTTAAAGGCGTTGATCCAACTTTTTCATGCCACAAATGTTTTCGTTCTTGAGATTTTTTCGCTCAGCTGAGAAAATAAATTGACTCTGATTAAGGATGATTTTTGGAACGTTTACAAGTATTTCGAATGCAAGCATGCTTGAAACTTTGTGATGAAGTCATCAAATATATTTTTGTAACTTGTATATTTTTTGTTTAATTTTACAACTTTTTTTACCAAAGGGATTTATGATAAAGGGTGTTGATGTTATCAAAGATATTTATTCTGTACAAGGATAAGGCAAAATATCGGGAATTTATTCTGTGGTGTATGGAACCGAGTTTAAATTGATCCTTAGAACAAGAACTAATGCTTTTTGATGGAACAAATTCAAATTTATGTGATTCTGTGCCAGATAGAAAAAAATAAGGTCTGAGCAAATGTTCTGGCTATGGTAATAACAGTTCATAACAGAACACTTTTACCCCAAGCCCAATCTAAGATGGTCTATGGTCTGTTGTTGGGGAAATGGCCCACAGTAATGATAGTCATTGTGTTGTCTTGTAGTCAAGATGGCCTCCTTGATTCTGACAGCAGAATGTTTTTGTTTCTGGAATCGAAGACTTCTCACAGACTGAACAGCATGTTTTTGTTTGGCTTGTTTGGAATCGCAACGTTTGGTCTTTTTTCTGACCCAAAGGTCGACAATTTGATCATTTTGGGGTGTTGTTGCATGTGGTCTCACATGCCAAAAGTGCCGGTAAGAAGAAAGCGGCCATCTTTAAGCTGTGTAAATACCTATGTAGGTTATGCTTTTGATGGCGGAGAGAGTGCTCCTGGCACTCCAAGACCACCATGGCTACCTGTAGGGTAGAAGAGGAATCGTGGCAAATTAAATGCTTGTGTTTTGTGTCGTATTAATTTTTCTCGGCCTTCTTTAACATAAAAGGAGCGAAAGGTTTTGAAGTTATGTCTGGACAACCTTCAGAACAGCGGGACACAAATGTTTGGGGTTCAGTGGTATAGGACTGTGTTTGAAAGTGAAAAGATGGAGGCCGCCCTGCTGCTGTAATCATTTCATAAATATTCTTCAAAGGCAGCTAATTCTGTGTTTAAGAAGATGATGTGAAGGAATATTGTGTTATGGGCATTTTGGTAATGTAATAAGGTGAAAGGGTAGTTAGTGCCTTGATACGACTGCTTTGAGGAAATACCAACCAGAGCAAATGGCATTTAGAAATAATTTTTTTGTACTTCGTCTACAACACCTGCCAATGCATATTTCAGATATGCTAGAAATATGTTCATGAATGATGCTGATCTGTCTCAAAGGGAAATCAAGGTATCATTCTCCCAATGGTGTATTAGAAGTTATAGGTGTAAAGAAAAATTGCAGATAATATTTTTGGCATGGTTGTTAACTTTGGTTTATCAACTTTTCAAACTGATCCAAAAAGGATTAAGAATGAAATTGAAAAAGGGATTTTATACTTTTATATGAAAAATGAAATAATAATTTGTTGTATATTATGAAAATGGTTATTTCCCTATAAATTGAACTGCTTTGATGTTATTACTGGAATAATTTCACAGACTCTGTGGGAAGAAAACCAACTGTTGTGAAAATTGGAATTTTAAATTTGAACACTTAGGTCTTAATCTCACAAACTATAGGAATGCTTGATAGAAAAAGTGTTCATCATACATAGTGACTTTTTTCAGAGTATTTCAAGTTTCCTTGTTGATGATTTGTATTTGTTTGTGCATCATGGGAAGTGACACTTGTTGCTTGCCGAAATGAACATGGCTTTCTGGGCTTGGTCCCTTTGTGTTGACAGCTATGTACAACATGAGTAGTTGTTAATTTCACAGGGGTAGATTTTAATCAGCTGATGCTCTTATACAATGCGAAAAACACTTAGTGCTTTACAACTGCATTGCTCTCTCGAAATCTTATCAGTGCTTGACATATTTATTTACATATTTGGTTGTATATTTATGTTTTTTCCTTGTACATTTCAGGCCCATGTGGTGGCAGCCTTTGAGCAGAGCCTGTCGAACATGACATCACGTCTCCAGATGTTAACATCAACTGCAGAACAAAAGGTGAGATGTTTGCAGCAACTGTGAGCATTTCAAGTAGAATTTAAAGGGGAATTGATTCCAGAAATTAGACCAGGATGCTTTTATCTTTGCTGGTTTTGTGACAATAAATGTATATTTTAGTTAATTGATTTTAAAGGGAAATTTGTTTTAAGAAATCTGGCTGGCATGCCTTTTACTTTCTCGACTTTGTTGTATTAAATACATGTTGTAGTTAGATTAAATTTAAAGGATGATGTGTTTTAAGAAGTGAGACCTGGGGTGGCTTTTACTTTAACAAGTTTGTTACAGTTAATGAATGTTGTAGTTAGGTTAGATTTAAAGGGGGATGTGTTTCAAGAAATTAAAAGGGGGTGGATTTTATTTTTTAAATTTTGTCATGGTAAATCAATATTGTAGTTAGGTGAAATTT
Source organism: Haliotis cracherodii (assembly GCF_022045235.1). Lineage (NCBI taxonomy): Eukaryota > Metazoa > Mollusca > Gastropoda > Lepetellida > Haliotidae > Haliotis > Haliotis cracherodii. The sequence goes on from NW_027266286.1 coordinate 10,752,948, forward strand.
AAAGATGGGATGTTTTTTAAGGATGTAGACTGGGGGTGGCTTTTGCTTTTCTGAGTGAATGGAAGTAGTAGGAAATATTGATGTAAAGGGGATGATGTGTTTCAAGAAATGAGACTGGGCTACCTTAAAGTTACTTAACCTGTCCCTGTATTCATCCAGTTATAGGCTCCATACTAAGACAATTTCTTTGATGAATTAAAAATTTCTGGCACAGCATGCATGTCTAACTTAATTTAAATCTCCCTCCCCCCCAAAAAAAGAAAAGAAAAAAGAAAAGAAATGAAAAGAAAGCATCGGCATCTTACCTCCACAAAATCCTTTATTTAAGAATGGATACTTTGAAATACTTGAGGGAGATTTAAAAATTGGTAATGGGACAATCTAGTTTAAATATACACATGTAAAATTCAGATCAAAGAAATATGTTAGCATTTGGTAAATATCTTTTGTTACATTTACATGATGTGTATATATCCAGAAACAAAATATATATGTTTGTGTGAGATTTAAAGACTTGATTAGTACATCTGTTTAGTTTCTGAATAAATTTAAAGTTAATATCTCAAAATTGCTTTCATCTTACAACATTATTGAAAGGGGTGACAGTTGATTTAAAAACATTGTAAATTTAAGGTCTCTTTTTTATAAAAAAGGGAAAAATGTGTGAATTCAGAATCAGTTAATGCAGATTTTGTGAAAAAGAAGTTTGATGAAAAGTACAAAGCCCTTTAAACAATCCAATAAGGTCATTTGGTGAAGCAAAACAGATAAACAAAACACTATCCAGACAGCTATTTAGAGAGGTGGTTGATTTATTTTTTGTCGAAGAGCTGAAATAAAACTTGATCTGGGCACTGGAATTTGGTAGTGTTAAAAAAACAGGACTCCAAGTGAACTGTTTAGGTTTCGAGGGAAACATATCAAACATGACTTGGATGGGTTTCATCAGGGAATGCAGACATTGTTCGGGAATTGATCACCTCATTATTCTTATTTATCAAACCTTTTTGTATTTGAACAAAACATCTCCTGAAAGTGATACTTTCTACTGGTAATGTGTATTTTTCAATGTCAAGGATGTTTTTCAACAATGTACTGTATTTTAGTCTTGTTTGAAAGGTTAGAGAGTTAAAAAAAGAGGGCATTTGAAGAAATGTGATTAAGAAATGGAGTGGGGCTACTGTCCTTTTAAAAAAAGTAGATAAAAAGTAAATAACTGTGAGAAAATGTGAAGTTGTTCGTGTTAGAATGCCATATCAGTTGCTATACTATGGATTCTATCTGCCTTCATGTAAGTAATGGAATTTGAAAAATGTTTTGAAGAAAACCAGAATTTTAAAATATTCATGAAATTTTACACCCAGGTGGTGCGGCCTTCTCAGGAAAATATTCAGGTAATTTCAAAAAAATATTCTAATGACATTTTTCAATACATTTTCAATATCAACATGTTTTCTTTTTTTGAATACATTTTTCTTTCATTTTGTGAAACATGCTAAATGCATAATTTTTGTAAACTTCAGCATGAGATTTCTGTTTTTGAAAAACTGACACCAAACATGTCCAAATTTTTTTTATAAAATTTTGATGGATGAAATCTTGATCAGTGATTAGTATAAATTGCTGTGTTACTTGTGTTTGATTGATGTTGATGATGCAAATGTTTGCCAAATACAACATGTGTCAAACATTTTGAATGTTGATGTTTGACAGAACTGATATTACTCAGCAAATTCCATCTGATGGTGACTGATAGAAACCAACACATGAATTGTTTCTTTCCATACGCCTGCGATGCTTGTATGTTGTGTCATGTGCTTCGGATCAAATACAGTATTTATCAAGCATGGAAATAGACATCATTTGTTGCGTAACTGCAACCCACATGAGACTTGTTACACCGCATTCCATTTCACTGGCGTTGATTTTGTATACATAAGCATTCATCTCTTGTCGAACACCCAACAGATAATATTGTTTGCAGATCATGCAATTTGACCTTATTATTAAAGAGAAAAGGTCAAACGGAATTGGTTTGACCGTAAGATATAGACAAGATCATCTATTGCATCCTCATGGTGGTGTTATGCCAGCAGTTAGGGAGAGTCACCACGGAGTCGTCAATTTAATCCCCGAGAACAAAGGAGACATTTCATAATGCATGTCAAAATGATACTTGTGTGATCTTACGATTAGCAAATCATCGATTTGCTTTTTACCTGGAATAGCAAATGTTTTTGGAAAATGTTATCCCAGAACTGAAAGAACCGTCCAAAAAACAGATGGTCCTACGTGCTTTCGATAAAGAAAACAGTCTGCTTCATGTATAAAAATTATCTCCAGTCCACACTGCCTTGACTGGGACATTTTGTTTATTGATGTGGGTTAAAAAAACCATATTGATGCATTATTTTTGGCAAGAAAGCCATCTAAGAGAGTTGACTAGACTGGGAAGGCCCCTTGCCTGTGGGTAAAGCACAACAAGACAGACAGTATAATGTGAAAATAAGTATTGAAATGTGTTAGGGACGATGAGTTTAGTGTTTGTACAAATATTTACAGTAGTGTTGTTGGTACTTTAGTTTTCTTTTATGATCTTTGCTTATTTTCAAGTTACGAATATTAGCATTGATATTTCATACTGTTTGTCATGTATTATTACCTATTTTAGCATTTAAAAGTTAAGTGGTAGATTGTTTACTTAATACAATTGCATTTTTGTTTGCATGCTACAAGAAACAATTAGATAACAAAACTTTGTTTTGAGATGTCTGAAAGTGTGAGGTGTCAGACCCTTTAGTTATCAGGAACTCAAAGTTGTAAAATGTTCACCACAACAGGTATTTAGGCTTAAACGTTTCAATACATATGGGACTTTTATGGGAGGTTTTAGATGTCAGACACTTTGAGATAATAGAAATTTACTTAGTGAGATTGAACCATAAGAAATTAACATATAAGGAAAGTTTGAGAAACTTTGCAAAAAATCAGAACAATATATAGTTTCTCAAACATGAATTTGATTATTGTAATGTAGAGTGTTAGTTACACTGTTATTAATATTAATATTAATTGTAATTATTTTTGCACTGTATTTTCCTACTTTTTACTGCAAGTCTTAGAAAAAAGCATATTACCAATAATTTCAAGGTCTCAGATGCACATGAGACACTTTGTGTGGAGAACTATCTATTTCTAATAGTATTTCATCAAACAAATTGTTGATGTTACCAAATCAGGCTAAAACAGATTTTCATTGACGTAAACACATTTTTACAAAATCTAATTTCTTGAGAATCATCCTCTTTGCAGATAGAAGTGCATCACACTACACAAACAATTTTGTCTCGTCCTAGAAATATATAGAAGATGTATACATTTTGAGATATTTTGGATTTGTCAAGGGTATTAAAGTAGATTGCAGATTTTGAAAAAAATATGTTTGGACGATTGGTAAACCATAAGGGGCTGTGTGCAGTTTATGTTTGTATCAGAGACATAAAAATTCCTGTTTGGAAGTTGTGAAACTGAATCCTTGTGTTTCTTCATTGGAGATAAGACATAGTGCTGAATGGGTAAATTTAGAAAAGTGGTGATTTTATCTGATGTTATGAAATACTGCTTCCATGACTCACAGCACAACATGTTTGCTAATCAACACTCGTCAGAAATCAAAAGAACTAAAGGGAGATAAATCAGACTTGGGTGATAACTGGCAGCCATATTTGAAATTAAAGAATCATGTGATGACCATTTCTTGATACTTTCACAGATGTAACTCCCAAATGCTTTTACATGGTGTACCAGGGTGTGGTGTTTTTTATACAGATAGCATTACATTATCTGTGTTTAAAGTCATAAAAAACTCCATGCAAGATGAGGCACCAGAAATAGTGTTACAGTTCAGAGGTTAAATTAAATCCATGCATGCAAAAATATTCATATTTGTAAAAAGTATTGAATTTTTTTAAAGTATTATCAATGGTTATGTAATGATATTTATTGTTTTTTCAGGATTCTGAGTTGAATGAGTTGCGACAGACAATCGAGGCTCTCAAAAGACAAAGTGGGCTCAGTATTCAGGAAAGCCTCGTCAGTCCAAATGTTGGGCGTCGACACACCTCACCTGGTATGGGTCCTAAAGACATTCATGGTAGGGATAGGTAGCATGTAGGTACTGTAGCTCACTGTTGAGTTCATGCTTGAGGTCCATAGTTATCCTGTGGTTTAGAGTAAGTGTAGTTGAGGTTGTGAGTGAGTGAGTATTGTTTTACGCCACTTTTAGCAATATTCCAGCAATATCATGGCAGCGGACACCAGTGATGGGTATCACACATTGTACCCATGTGGGGAATCGAACCCAGGCCTTTGGCATGTCCAGCGAACGCTTTGATCACTAGGCTACCCCACCACCCTAGTCAAGGTAGTTTAGTGGTTAGTGCCGTTGCTCATGATGAAAAAGGTGTGAGTTCTATTCCCAACATGAGTGTAATCTGTAAAACCAATTTTGAGTGTCTACAAGTTTTCTAAAATAGCATTAAACCCCAATTCCACAGTCTGTGCATGGTTTGGTATTTTGAATGGTAGCATAGAGGAGTTTTTTGTAAGAGAATATGTAAAAAAAACAATTTTGTTCGTATAATTCTCTTTTTGACTAACATAAACAATAGTATGTGTGTGTGCTTCGACTAAGTTATCCATGTCTCTGTTTACTGTTTAAGGTACAGTGACAATCAGGAAGAATGTAAATAAAATATACGTGTAAAAAGTTCTGTTATCAGTTTATTGTTTCTTCATTGTGATTGGTTGGTTTGTGTAGTAAAAACAACATAACCTATGACAGCAAACAGAAAAGGAACTTATTTTTGTGTGTGGTAAATTTAACACAGAACATCTGGGTACTATGTTTCATTCCTAATTTTGTGATCATCTTTAATTGTACCCCATACCAGTTTTGTTTGTGTGATTAACCATGCTGAGCAAACCTGCACTCTATCTAGTTTTAACTTATGTGAGCTCGAAGAGGATTGGATTACCACGCATTGGATGTAACAAATTGTAAACAGAACTGATTTTGAAAGCTGATGAATTACGAGTTAAACATGCACATTTCAAGCCTAAACGTCCACATATGGCCCCCCAGTGAAAACATCTGGTGCATCTTAAACGCTCCACCTTGTGTGGTATTTGTGGAATTAACAAAGTTTCTTTTCGCTAAAGTGCATGTGGAAATTTGCTGCCTAGATATTTAGTCATCAGGTAAATATTATCACCTATTACTGTCAGTACTGCAGTAAATCTTGGTTAAAATACTACTTGTGGCACAACTAGTCTGGAATAAAGCCAATAATCATATCAACTTGATCAGAATTTTTGCAGCTGAGATGATATTTTCTTTCTTGAAATAGAAAACTGAAGGAGAAATGTATCTCTTCAGATGATAAATGGTAGTCTAATAAGATTATGCCAACAAATAATGTCTGAGCTTTTGCAAGCAATAAGAAACGGGGTGATTCGAAGCAAACAAAGGGTCACCTGAGGATACATGTCTGGGAAAATAGTTGATGTAACTGATATGATGATGTATGCACGCTATTTGGAATTATTTCTTCTGATTTATAATTTAATTAATTTATGAGCCTGAGGATTATAATTGAATCAGAGAATTTTTTTAATGTTAGTCCTGACTGTTATAGCCAATACCATGTGATCAATGAAAGCAGATAAATTATATTTGTGAAGGTAAAGAAAGAATGATGTCTTTTGAAATCTGAACAGGAGAATCAAAAAGTATGTATTGATCTATGAATACTTAAACATTCGAAAAGCAGGATTTTTTAGGATTTGGGCTGTGTGAAGAGTTACGAAAGCATTCAGTGTGGTCAATTTCTTGCAGGTGAAGGTGGCCGTATCGTTCGTCAGATGTCCTCGGACAGCATGTCTAGCATCAACAGTTTATCCAGTGCTTGCAGTGTCGCCAGTCAACAGTCCGCCGCAACTGATGGGGACATCGGCAAAAACTCCAAGAAAAATAAAAAGAAGGGATGGGTGAGTGAAGCTTACAAAAATATCTCACAACTGCTCATTGTTTATTTTCAACATGTCTGACTCCTGACATTTGACTTTGGACTTTATTGTAGTGAAATTAATGAAACAGATGACATTTGACTTTGGACTTCATTGTAGTGAAATTAATGAAACAGATGACATTTGACTTTGGACTTCATTGTAGTGAAATTAATGAAACAGATGACATTTGACTTTGGACTTCATTGTAGTGAAATTAATGAAACAGATGACATTTGACTTTGGACTTCATTGTAGTGAAATTAATGAAACAGATGACATTTATTTCAAAATGACAAGATGCACAACTTCATATTTGGAACACATGATTTTGACTGTTTTACATAAAAATGTTGATATCTTATGAACTAATTGAATATTTATTAATTTAGATTTAGGACCTTTATTGTTTTTGTTCAGCAGTATATTTTATTTAGACAAATTTGGTTATTTGGTATAGTTTCCTGATCTGGATAAAAAGAGATGAAAGAAAATATAAAACAAGAAGCTTGAAGTTTTAAGCTTGAAGATTCAGCTTTTTGTAGACATTTCTTATGAGTATGGAAATGTTTTTTGTGGCTTTTTATTTATTCTACAGAACAAATACAAATAAATCTTCTTCATAGTAAATTAACAGGCCATATTGAACTGGCTACTTGCAGGTTGTGTGAGGAAACATATTCTTGCTAAATCTCAACAATCATATCTTAATTTCTGCATTTTGAGAGATGGGTCTGTATGGTTGTGTGAACCTTATGATACAAACAGTATCAAAAAGCAGTTTATCATGTGCAGAACATGTTTGTTGTCTACTTCAGCAATAACACTGATATTGGAGAATAAAAACAACACGACTTACTCAGTGATAATGATGTTGCTGTCGTTCAGTTCATACTAATTTCCTGAAACATATTGTGTCCTTACTGTGCTGTTAACAATCTTTTTCAAAACAATTAGTTTCTAGGTAGGCTTTATTGGCAGTATTTTTTTCAAAAAGATATAGTATATATCTTTTCCAGATGTGTACTGTGGCTGTAAATAATGTATTTCCATGGTAACACACCTACCGCTTGCATCTCATTTACATTAATTATTTCTGAATCTTGTTTCACGCTATGGGGTCAGTTGGTGTAATTAATTATAAGCTCTATGACTCTGCAATATACTGCAAGATCAGTTAGAATATGATGGTTGTTTATTGCAGTCTTACCTATAAAATCTAGTGGATGATTTATTTCATGCTTAAATGAAAATGTCAATGATTGTGATGAGTTTGTGTTTTTGTTTGTGTTTATGCTGTTTGTTTATGTTCTGGAGACGATTGAATATATATTATGCATTGCGTCTTGCTGTGATATGTTTCTTGTTATTGCCTAACCATGTAATATCTAGTATGAACCATGGTGTCAATATCATGTCTATTTTACACCTTGGGTCCTAAATATCTGCTTAGGCAATTAGTTTTATAACCCTGGCAGACTCTAAAATATTAATTTCGGCAGCACTTTTTGTGTTCTCTGGATCAATTACATCGCATATAGTAGAATTTCAGACATTTATCCTTGCATCTACTGATTTTGAAATCAGATCTTGAAATTGAATTTTTTTCTGGAACGTTAATTTCAAAGCCAAGGCACTGACCCTATTGACAGGTGTGGGGAAATTGGGATTACATTTCAGTAAAAACTGTTCTTTATGTATAAAACAGGAAAGTTGATGGATGGTTGATACGGAGGTCTTTTTGTCACTTTTCGTCTTGTCAGTGAAGGCTGCTACAGTCCTCAGCTGTTCTTTAAGCTTTGCCCTTGAACACGCCAATGTGCTGGTGTACATGTCCTCCGTGGTGTACATTGCTGCTGGAATGGATGACATTTGTGCTACATGATAATCTTCGTAACTGAGGATTCGCACATGCTTTGCATTCTGGAGTGTAACTGGATTTATTTCCGCCATGGTATTGGCTTTATGTTGATCATTTACTACCATGATTCTCATGGAATGTCATCAAAACGATTTTATTTTCATCAGTGTGTTGTAGCTTGATCCTGAATTGCCAAATTACCAAGTTTATGTTTTTATTCATAACTGATATCTGTGGCTTCCAATTCCACAGATTTACTGCAGGAATTTCCCGGATGGTGAAAAGTGAATCTTAATTCTGACGTGTCTTTTTCAGCTAAGAAGTTCATTTAGTAAAGCGTTCTCCAGAAAGAAGAACAAGCACGGTTCCATATCGGATGTGGAGCCTGATACTGCAAGTCTTCGCTCCAACGCTTCCGCACCAAATTCTCCACTCCTGCAGATGACGCATGTTCCTAATGGTTCTGGAGTCATGAAGGGTTCACACAGCTCAGGAGCGTAAGTACACGTTTATCTATCATCTGATGATGTTATTTTTAAGATTTTTTTCTGATACTTATGAATTAAGACACAAGTGTGGGTATTCATATGAAAGCTTTTGAAAAGTACTTAATTAATAAACATAAATCAAAACATTTTCCCAAAAAATATTATTTCATAATTTTGAAAACTTTTTTATCTAAAATAGACTTTGTGGATGATTGTGAACTGTACCAATTACATTAAAATTATAATTTGTCTGAAATTAGTCCCAGAAATTCTGTTTTCATTTGAATATTTGTTTTATGTATACTTGTTCTACAATTGCCCCTATTTGATGCTTACAGTAAATGTATATGATTTTTTAGACTGTGTGAAACAGAGGATCATGCATCTGTGAATGAATTAAAGAATCTGTTACGAGAAAAAGACATGAAATTGACAGACATCCGACTGGAAGCCCTGTCTTCAGCACATCAGCTGGAACAACTCAGAGAGACAATGAACAAAATGAAGGTATGCTTTGAACAAAAGAGATAAAATAATGGCTTCAGTTTTCCAATAATATTCCTTTTTTGTATCACTCCATTTTCCATATGAAAATATTTAATCCTTGACTTTTGACATTGTTTACATTGGGGAATGTATGACCTCCTTTGAGCCTATCCTTGACTATCACATGTGCACCCATTTGTTATAAGCCATTAGGGAACAAAATTTAAGTATATTCCCCTTTTACCAATCCCACCTCATTAGGATATTATGTAGAAATCTCTTATATCAAACTCAATTTGCACCAATGATACTCATTAATGTTGTCCCTATGGACCTTGTGTTAAGTACAAATCCTTTGTTTCAGACTTTTGTGAAAATGTGTATGTGAAATATGAGCGCTAGACATCTGGTAATGGAAACATTTTTATTTCAGAGCGAAATGGGACATTTGAAAGCTGACAACGACCGACTTCAGCGCCTAGCTACCTCCTCCCGAACACTCAATATATCCCAGAGTTCCCTCGCTCACACCCGTGCCAGTAACGACTCTCTGGACCGGTCTCTCAGCCTCACCGATCAGAGTAGTCTAGGTAATGTCAACCTCAAACACCCCCTCTTGTGGGATTCTGGGGCCCAAGATGTCCCCAGTGCCCCATGTGTGTCGTAAGAGTCTACTAACACGGATGAGATGGACCAGGCTTATGTGTGTGTCATCATATCCCTGCATGGATCAGTTCTCATGCTATCAATCACTGGATTACCATACAATTATTTTCAAGCCACAATGATATAAGCTGGAATATGACTGATTTCTGCAAACAATCAGTGATTTATGCCTTTTTAGATATCAATGTTTTGGAAAAAGCATTTTTATGAACATTGAAAAATATAAAATTCTGTTTATTGTTAGGGGTGAGAATGTTTACATGGATCCGTCGTTAATTTAAGTGACCACAAATTTGTTAAAATCTGATGGCTGGCTCCATAAATACACAATTTATGGACCACGCTCCATTGCAAATTAGTTTCAGCCGAAAAGGAAAATATCCATTCTCATCCCTATATTCTACTTCCTAGGGGTGGTCGGGTAGCCTAGTGGTTAAAGCGTTAGCTCGTCATGCCGAAGACCCGGGTTCGATTCCCGACATGGGTACAATGTGTGAAGCCCATTTCTGGTGTCCCCCGCCGTGATATTGCTGGAATATTGCTAAAAGCGGCGTAAAACCTCACTCACTCACTCACTCACTCACTCACTCTTAATTTCCTAACATAACATACACCTTGCATGTCGATGTATACATCTGTCAGTTTGTGTATTCAAAGCTCTTCATTTATAGTATAAACACTATGAAGTGCAATATGCTACCTTGTTGTGCAATCTCATCAAAATGAGATTTTTTACTCCTATACAATACCTCTCCGCATGAAGATCTGAGGACATCTCCATAGATGGTGGCCTTCGGTGACCCCTGAACCCTGAACCTGATTTCTGATGGAGGTGTCGTCAGATCTTCATGCAGGGAGGTATCATATCCTTGTAAGCGATTCATTTTGATGAGTGTGCGTTGTTGTGAAACACTGAAATGTTTGTTTATTGTTGATGATCTGAAATGTTTGTTTATTTATGTTTTTATGTCTTTGGTTGTAGACATGCTATTGGCTGAGACAGCAGCAAATGACCGTGAGGGGAAACGAGTGACGATCACAGTATATCTGGGCTCGAACCCAGACCCAACCCGGATGGGCATTGAGGTAAAGAAAAGATCATATTCTAGCCGTGTTTGTCTTCAGAAAACACCCTCACATCGGGGAAACCCTATCTAATCGACCGCCTCCATGGTCTAGTGGTAGAGCGTCCGCCCGGAGAGCGGAAGGTCCGGGGTTCGTTCCCTGGCCGCGTCATACCAAAAGACGTTAAAAGATGGTACTTGTTGTTACCCTGTCTGGCGTTCGGCATTAAGGGGCTAAAACAAGGACTGGTCGACTCGGAGTCGGTATACTGTGTCTGAGTGGGATATTCATGTTAAACTGTGGCATGGTATCTCAGTGAGCTAGCACTATAAATCGGCATCAGTCCAAACTAGTACAAGCAGCCACACAAACACACACACGTACATGCACGTCGCTATATAAGTGCAATAATCTTGGACGCGACATTAAACCCCGTTTCACCTCACCTCACCCCTATCTAATCTTATTAGGAACATCAGAAGACATTGCATATATGGAGCTGAAAAGTAGTCCTTGGTGCTGTTATCCAGCGATCTTAGCACTAAGGTGATCGCAACTTCCATACCTTAACATAGACTTACAAGAGTCATAGTGCTAAGGTTGATTTGTACAACGGCACCCTGGGCAGTGCTAAGGTTGATTTGTACAACGGCACCCTGGGCAATATCATTTGCTTATTTATCAGATCGGTTTATGGCATCGATATCACTATCCATTTTATGATAAACTCCATATTGCAGTTGCACTACTTCAATGCAAGCAAGCAAAGAGGAGACAATCACATTTCTTCAAAACTTCATGCTTCCATTATTTCATGATTTGCAGTCAAATTCAAAGTAATTGTGAATATCTTCCTGTTTGTGTTACAGAGGCCAGCAGAGGTGCTGATTGGGTCACTGTCTGTCAGTGGCAAGACCAAATGGGACATCCTTGATAATATTGTCAGGAAAATATTTAAGGTAAGGTTATAAGAGATACTGACAAAAGTCCTACTTTCATTACAACTGACTATGAGTAATATTTATTTCCATTATACAGACCAAAACAGGTGTCCATTTTGACCAAATATATCATGTAAATTAAATATTTTTCACAATATATGGATAGAAGTTTGTAATAATATCTATGGATGTTTTTTCTGGAATATTAATTTAGGCGAAATTTAGTTCATGATTTTTCTTTGTAGTCCACTCAAATTGTCAATTCAAAAATAAAATCAATATCACCGCCTTCTTTTGGAGATAAAAATACAGACTTTGTGATCTTATGACAATCTTTTAACGTCATCCAAACAAACTGTTCTGAAATGTATGATATGTTGACAGGAATACGTGTTACGAGTTGATCCGGTCACCAACCTAGGTCTGAGTGCAGAGAGCGTCTTCTCCTACCATATTGGCGACATCACTCGGACCAAAGGTGTGTATTTGACTGTAAACAAAACGGTAGTTGATCCGACACAAATATTAATTCCAAACCTGTTTTTTGAATAAAATCACATCATTATTATAGTGCTTTTTTTTTTGTTTCTTATGTATGTAATGGTATAGAAAACTTGTGATATGCATAAAGATACATAAACAAACAGACTGGTTGAAACAGTCAAGATGAGAGGACCAGTATTGTGGATGTTAATGAACAGAGGAGTTAAAATTTGGCAGGTTTGATAGTAGCACAGGCATCAATAATAGTATGATGCATGAGACTCCTGTTTTATAAAGCTGTGCTTTATGTGTATTTTTATGTCATGATATTTTACAGAAGTGTTATAACATGGTTTTAATGTCAACAACTTGCCCTACTTTTATCAAATGACGATATGATTTTTTCTGTATCCAAAACCTGTTGTGACATCTTTGAGTGTTTGCGCCTTTTAATGTACAGATAAATAGTATTATTTTGTATACTGTAAATTATGGTTATAACGAACTCAAAGGGGCCACTAATTTTCGTTAGTTATAACCGAAGTTCGTTATGAGCATATATACAGCATGTATACAGAAAATGGACGGGACCAAAAAAGCAATTTGTTTTATCCGTCAGTTCACAATAAGTGTGTTCGTTGTAAACATAGTTTACTGTATATCCTTACACTCTATAATTGATTGTGTTTATCAATTATGTTTTATGTTATGACTACTGGTAAGTGGATTTATCATCTCGCATAAATCGTGTTGGGTCGCAATTTAGTTATACTGGATAGTAGGTATAATAGTTACCGTATTCGACGTAATAAGCGCCCACGGCGATATTTGCTAATATATCGGCCAGTGAACAATACAAATTAGCACTCCTTCCGATTGATCAATGTACACAAGACTTATTCATTCGCGTATAATATGCACTTGTGTGTTATATGCACCCTTAATTATGGGCAGTAAATTCTGGAAAAATGTATCTCTCATATATAAACAATTCAGGGTGTCAGCATAAACCATAAAATTTATCTTTCAACTCTGTTTTTTTTCCCACCAAAATAATATTCTAATTAGAGCCCTCTATTTCTAATTATGAAAGCGCCCTGGGCGCTTATTATGTTGAATACGGTATGATCCATATAATTGCAAGTGAGATGTAAACATAATATTCTGTCTGTCATGGTGCCTCTGTGGTGTTATTTATGTTTCAATGTGTGTTTGTGTCCACAGATGCTGATCTACCTGAGCTCCTGCCTGTGGGATACCTGGTCGGGGAAACAATGCAGATCAGCATCTGTCTTAAAGGTGAGGGAGGTAGCAAGCAATGGGAGAATAACATGCTAGGGCAAAATACTTTTTGCCAGGGCTTCTGTCAAACATTTCCCAATCAGACAGTGTACCTATCCCTTGAGACCTACGCTGGGTACCCAGGTAGGGTCGGGTAATAGGGTGATCGGTACCCGGGCAGTATATTTGGACTTGTCGCAGCACTAATATACAGGTATATCATGGTAGAAACTAACATTTTGGGTCCATTAGTCCTTATAATGATAATATATAGCAAAACCCCTAAAAATGACAAATATCTACTAGTCCTTATGATACCTTAACTACTGTGCAAGGACTATAGGACTAGCGCCAATTTTTTAACCCTGGTATATGCCACCCTGCAACAGAAATTCTGATACTTGTAATCATCAGGCACTATCGATATAATGTCACCTGCTAAGGAACAGTGTGAAAAAAATCAAACCATTTGAACAATTAATTTGGACTGAATACGTTTCACATCCATGGATGTGATTCATTAGTCAAGAAGATTTTACTGAAACAGGGTTTTTATGGACTGTGATGGTTTGGTGTAGTTTGAAAATTGGAGTTGACAATATGATCAGAGAATATTGTAAAAAAGTCAATTATAATTCCGACACTTTCTTAAAATACATCTGCCATGTAAGCTGTAATGTTTCATGGTTTCACGTTTCATGATGCACATCAGCTATGCTTCAAGGAGTGAAAGATCATGCATCAAACATTAATTTCAAATGTTTCTGTCAAAATGATTATGGCCTTGACTAATTGAAATGCTGTACAGAAATAAGACCTGTATGTTTGTATGTCTTCAGGTACAAAGCAGATCAGTGTGGACTCCCTTGCCTTTGAGTCGATGATCCCCAAGACGATCATCCAGCGATATGTCTCCCTCCTCATTGAACACCGGAGGATAATCCTGTGTGGCCCCAGCGGGACAGGGAAAACTTACCTGGCTCAGAAACTGGCTGAGCATTTGGTGCTGAGGTGAGTGTGTCTTGTATGAACATGAGGGGTTCAAACAAAATGGTGGCCAAGGGGAGATAATTTGGGGTAAGGTACTATGATACCATGAATGTGAAAAGCATTCAAATTCTGGTTGGATCACTCTGAGATTTGTGTGAGGGTCATGCTTTGGTGGAGGTATGAAGCTTACTATAATTCTGTTGTGGGTGCTTCTACAATTTAACAGATGGAGCTTGATCAGTATCGGGTCAAAACGATATCATTGTGAGTTTTCATGTGATGAAACGATGCACAATATGTTTTTTTCTGTATTGATACAAGACGGTAAAATTGCTAAAATATATTACTTACAACTCATTTTGTCAGTTAAATACATGTACTGCAAAATGTGTTGTAATTAGCTTTTCAAGTTCATTAGTAAGAAGAGCTGCTACAGCTACCTTTTCCTTTGGAACCTGCTCTGAAATATTTAATGTCATGAAGTTCCACGTGATTTGACATAAATATGCATATCTCGATACATATCATATTGTGACCTTATCGTATCGTGACCTTTATGTATCGTTTCACCCCTAATAATTTGTTTGAATATAGTACCACTAATAAAAGACAACACTGTAGACAATTGCCCATTCTTTATGGTTATGTGGGACAAGTTTTACTTACTTATTTTGTTTTTCTAATCAAGATCTGGACGGGAACTGACCGCTGGATCAGTGGCTACGTTCAATGTTGACCACAAGTCTTCGAAGGACCTTCGCCAGTACTTGTCAAATATTGCGGAACAGTGTGAGAACACGAACGTGAATGAACTGCCGACTGTCATCATACTGGATAACCTGCACCACGTGGGCTCCTTGGGCGAGGTCTTCAACGGCTTCCTAAGTGTCAAGTACCAGAAATGGTAAGTTAAGCTAATAGTACACTTCGTGAGCCCCCTGTGATTGTCATAAGAGGCAACTAAGGGGATCAAGTGGTCAGGCTCTCTGTCTTGGTTGATGCATGTCACTGTATCCCAATTGCTTAGATCGCTGCTCATGCTGTCAATCACTGAATCGCCTGCTCCAGACTCAGTTATTTACAGACTGACATTATATAGCTGAAATATTTCTGAATGTGGCATTAAACAACAAACAAACAAACCAAACATTCATGATCAACTGATAGAGCGATTATATATTTGTGTTATGTACCTTGCATATTGGAAAACATCACTCTAAATTTAATTTAGTGTGTAGCTACTTTAGAATTCACAAATTGTCTAATATTTCAAACTTATATGTTATATTTTAGTTATGCTCAATTTCAACAAGATTTATATGCTTCTCTTCCTAGATTTTGGAAATCTCTGAATAATGGTCAGAATAATGGTCAGAAATATATTTCTACAATTTGTTACTTTCAGCCCCTACATCATTGGGACGATGAACCAGGCAACAAATGCTGCCACAAACCTCCAGCTTCACCACAACTTCAGGTCAGTATCTTAGCAACAGCATGCTGTACAAGCAGGTTACCATGGTAACCGTGCCATTATGTATCTCACTCACTGGTTGCAATCTTTATATTCTGTAAGGGAGTTGCACCTTACTGTTCGATGGATTGGACAGACATGACATGAGATGAAGTGTTGAAAGTCTCCCTACTAATAACTTTAATATCTTATTGACACAGTTAAAAAATTACAAGGTTTTTTTTCTTGATTTTTGTTGTTGTTAAAGATAGGTACATCATGAATATTTTCAGTATTTAAAGGAACTTGGTCCCAAGGAACAGACAAATACCGCTTGACTTGTGTATTGTGTGCAGTTTAGGAATTAATACTCAATAAGAGAAACTTCTCTTCATAGTGCAACTTTCCTCAGCCAGACTAATGGCAGATCGGTGCTATTATCCATCAGACATATTATCATGACCCAGTATGATGTATGCCTAACAACATATTACATATAATGTCAATGTCTCTCTCTGTTAGGTGGGTATTGTGTGCTATTATCCATCAGACATATTATCATGACCCAATATGATGTATGCCTAACAACATATTACATATAATGTCAAAGTCTCTCTCTGTTAGGTGGGTATTGTGTGCTATTATCAATCAGACATCTTATCATAACCCAGCGTGACGTATGCCTAACAACATATTACATATTATGTCAATATCTCTGTCTGTTAGGTGGGTATTGTGTGCCAACCACATGGAACCGGTGAAAGGGTTCCTGGGGCGTTACTTGCGCCGGAAGCTGGTCGAGGCCGAGGTCAGGACAGGTATGAGGAACAATGACCTCAACAAGATTATCGACTGGGTGCCAAAAGTGTGGGCCCACATCAACAAGTTCCTGGAGACGCACAGCTCTTCTGACGTCACCATTGGTGAGTCCCTGGTGGATGCTTCTGATTCAGGGGAGATATGTTGGGATGACAGGGTAGAGTCTCACATTCCTACTGTAAGGGTTGACTGACAAGGACCATCTTCCCTAGGCAAGGGAGGTAACTGATTATAAAAGTCTAGTTTCCACCTTTGCCGAACTAGGCTTGAATATTGTGGCTTGATTGTATCGCCAACAGTGACGATTACAAGATATATCCCTTCTTCGTCACTCCTATTGACCAATCAGATTCCACCTCTCATATCACTTGCATTGGCTTCAATGTTCAGTTTACGGCAACATACTCTGAAAATACTGCAATCAACCTAAATCTTCACGGCAGTTGCCATATTGTTTATAAACCAAGTTTCAAACATTAATTTCTTAAACCATTTTTGTATTGGACTATGCATACACTTGTTAGTCCAGCCACCTGGGATATTTCTTTCTCAAGTGGAAAGTTTTGCCAAGGATATTATTTCCACAGCCAGTATCTTGGTTATGTACAGGCTGCAGAGAAATAGCTATGATTATATAGTCTGTGGTGTAAAACAACATTCACTGATTCTTGATGAATGCGGTCTCATGGTCCAGGACTACCAGGTTCTGCTGGTCATGGGTTCGAATCCCAAACTTGTCCTGATAATGGTAGAATAGATCTTCAGCAACCTAAGCTTGCTGTAAAAGACGACTATGCTGGTTGTAAGAGGCGACAAACGGGATCGGGTGGTCAGGTTCGCTGACGTGGTTGATGCATGTCATAGATCCCAATTGCGTGGATCGATGCTCATGATGTCAATCACAGACTCAATTATTTACAGACCGCCTTCATATACCTGGAATATTGCTGAGTGCGGCGTTAAACAACAAACCAACTAACCAACCTTAAGTCAGCACCAAATCTAAATGGGAACATCTGTGGCCCGTGTCAGCTGGGGCTTTCATCCGAGATCATTGTATAAATGAAAAACCTATTTTACCTTTGATGAGAAGGAATATCAGGTGATGAAGGGTCAAGAAGAGAATCCCTGAAACGTGAAACGTATTACTTGTCATAAATATATCCAACTTCTATGTGCCTAGAAATACTGTTATCTTGAACTTTGTCAGTTTCAGATGTCTCACATGGGGTTGTATATTTAATGATTGTGATTTGTGGGGATGCGACGATCAAGTCTCACTGTGTCCATGTGTTCCAGGTCCACGGCTGTTCCTGTCCTGTCCGATGGACATCTCTGGATCCCAGGTGTGGTTCACGGATCTGTGGAACTACTCGCTAGTGCCCTACATGCTGGAGGCCGTCCGGGAGGGACTACAGGTATACCCACATTACCATCAACCAGTACACCACTGCTTCAGGCGACTGCTGAAATTTGCTTTTGGGTTTTGTAAAATTTTCAGACATCACTTGAAAAATGAAATCCAATAAATTTATTAGACATCATATTTTATATCACTGGCGAAAAATATCATAAAATTGGAATAAAAGAATAGCCTTATTAGATTATGTATTTTTCCACTCTTTACTTTTTGTTAGGGTCGGAAGATTTGTGAATGTTTTGAGTGAGTGAGTATGGTTTTACGCCGCTTTTAGCAATATTCCAGCAATATCACGGCGGGGGACACCAGAAATGGGCTTCACACATTGTACCCATGTCAGGAATCGAACCACTAGGCTACCCGACTGCCCCGTGAATGTTTTGAAGTTGAACCGGGTATCAGCTTATTACACATCCCAGAAAACATCATCAAGGGATCTATGTTACCGAATTGTTCTGCTATTTCCAGGTGTATGGGAAGAGGGCCCCCTGGGAGGATCCTACAGATTGGGTGATAGAGTCCTACCCTTGGAGCGGCGGCAGCAACAACGACAAGGATAAGTCATTGCTGCGGATACGACCAGAAGATGTGGGCTATGATTCCCAGACAGCGCAGGTCTCTGTGAGCGGGAACAAGTCGAAGACGAAGACAGTTGGCAACACTTCAGAAGGGGATCCAGGGGACCCTCTGGTATGTAGCCTTACAGTGGGCGTAGTTATTGCAGGGAGCAGCCAGATGCTTGGTTAGCCATTGCCACAAACTTGGTAAAATTCTACTTACTGTAAACAGCTTTATTTCTGCGCCGTTAAAATATTGCGAATACCACACCAAAGACAATACTGCAACGAGATATTTTTGCGAGTTGCTGTGTTGAGATGACCGCTCGATTACCAAACAATAGACAGCTTCTCTCCGAAGCTATTTAATCTGAGTTGGCCGGAAAGAAGGCAGGATTACTGTGAGGTAACAGTGACACTAATTGGTCTGTTTACACTGTCATTTGTTATGTATTGTGTAACCATTCTGCATTCATTTGTGTTTTTAACTTATTGAGTAACTTGTGGTTCTGGTTGATGATTTCAACATTTGATGACGTGTTGCAATGAATAAAATATGTATGTATTATTTATACTTATTTTTGCGTTTTTAATTTTTGCGATTGAGTCTCGTTCGCAAAACTCGCAATAATAAAACGGTCGCAATAAATTCCCTGTTTACAGTATTCACTGGCATAACAAAAGCGTAATGAAACCTAGAGCTTAGTTGATATAGTTATATCTTTATTACATTTCTTGAGACTGAGAAGGCGATCTGAGATGCTCGCATTAGTTTCCAGATAACTAATTGGCCTTAAGTTAATTACTCAGGTACTGTAATCATTTTGCTGACCGCGTCAATGGTCCAGTGGTAGAGTGTTTGCTCAGAGAGCAGAATGTTGGTGGTTCGATCCCTGGCCGCATCATACCAAAAGATGGTAGAAGATGGTACTTGTTGTTACCCTGCCTGGCACTCAGCATTAAGGGTCTAAAACAAGGACTGGTCAGCTCAGTCAGTATACTGTGTCTGAATGGGGTATTTATGTTAAACTGCGGCATGGTATCGCAGTGGGCTAGCACTATAAAATCGGCATAAGTCTGGACTAATACAAGCAGCCACATACACACATGACGTTAAACCCAATTTCACCTCACCTTCAACTCAATGTGTAGAGACAATTTTAATAATGCAATATAAGATGCTCTTATTGGTTTCAATTCTACTCCGATAATTCAGTTTTCCCTCATCAGGATTAAATGTAGGTATGGGCTCCTATGCAGTATGAGTATTTTGTATTGACTATGAACTTGTGTTTTCAGGTTAATATGTTGATGAGGCTGCAAGAGGCTGCCAGCTACTCCAGCCCACAGAGTAACGACAGCGACTCCACCAGCCTCGACAGTCACAGCAGTATACAGGAGTTCTCCAGCTCTAGTGTTGAGTCAACGCTTTGAGTTATCTCCCTTTGACGAGAAGATTTCAAGCAAATACTGTACAGATTTGGAATTTCTTGCTTGGAAAGATGTGTGTGAGACATTGACTCAGAGTTATCTCCCCTGATGACCATTTATATGTGAACCAGCATTTGTATATTGGTGTCTTTACCATGGATCAGTTCAAGGGGTACGTGACGGCTTTTGAATTCAAAGGCTGAAGTTGTGCTTAAAGGAACATTATCCTTTATGACGCATAGCAATATATAGAAACGCCCTTGGGTTCACCTTCTGCCAAAAGGTATCAGTTCATGTGCCATAAGAATGTTCATTTTAATACCCTTACATTGAGTTCATTGTGACAGATCTGATTAATGAACCCTTTAAATGAACCACAAGATTCATTTAGCACTCAGACTTTCAATAAGATTGAAAGAATTACAGCACTTGTGAAATGGAGTTACTTCACAATCTAGATCACATTCTCACTAGAACAACTCTTCAACACCAGGAACTATGCAAGTTGAGGCACTGATGCCAATGTACCGATTTTATAACCATTTTAGAAGTGTCATGACAACCTTGAGGACGTGTATGTCAGTTATAAGTGTTCTGGACATGCCTGTCTCCTGCTTTTACTGGATGCTTATCATGCATAGTGTGCATTGGCTGATGAAGATGGATGTCGAATTGACATCTTATGCATTTTGATTTGTGCCTTCAAAGAAGAAAGTGCTTAACTGTGTGAACCAACGCTCCAAGAACTCGGAAAAGTAACAGTGCTAGTTTAGAGTTTTACGACTTCGTGAAATTGATCCGAAATTCTGTGACAAGACACCAAGTTTTGCTTTATGCCTGAAATATACAATATTGGAATACAGTGCTATTACTGTTATGGATTGTGTCAAGTTTATTTGACAGTTTGTTGATATGGTTGAATTGATTCTGCGGATGGTATTGTACTATTGGAAGAATGCCAACTACATAATGGGAGGTTCAGTGATTAGTTCATGTTGATTTCAAGATGACTGATGCTGATTGCGAAATATACAAGAAACAGCTGATGTATTTACCTCCTCCTCTTTATGTTTGCTCATCCTGAAATGGACACCCGCACATGCATTTTGATGCATGTGTATGATGAGACTTCCAAAGTGCCAAGCTGATAATAATGATTATACCATGTGTTGCTCTTTGGTGTATTATACAGATGTACATTGCCTGTATGTGACATGTTTTGTAGGCGTAACCTGTTTGTAGCCGTCATGGTCTGATTGTATAATTTTGTAATTTGCACATTAATTGCGTGATGACATTGTGTTTGCTGTGACTAGGGTGTTATTGTATGATTTGACTTCCATAGCTTGAAACTGACATACGTACATTTCAATCAATCACTCATCTCCAAATCATTCTAACAAGAATCTTCTCATATCAAAATGTGTGTCAATTAATTTGCTGAGTAATAATTTGTATCTTCAGCAAAAAATCAAAGTTTAAGTACTCTGTTTGTAAAGAAATCAAGTTGTATGTCAATTTCAAGCATGGCGCAAGAAGGCTTCATTCAGGGTTGTGAGAGAAGGCTAGTAGCAGAGTAAGCAGGTTTTCTGATTTACAAGGCTGTGGCTGAGTGCTATAGGCATCCAGAGCTAGAGTTACCTCCCTTTGCTTAATGCATGGCGATCCTTGAATCATATTGATGTGCCAAATGTTGATTTCATATCATTTCACAACCATTTTATTATTTATTTTTTGAACAGTTTCATTTTATTTAGCTTCAGTTGTAAAATCAAAAGAAAGGTCAAACTTAAATGAAGAATCAGTGAATATACTCAAAATATTTCAATGATTTTTATTTCAATGATTTGCTATGGAAATAAATAAGATTATCAAATGAATCGGAAACATATCCCATTAACTCTGGCAAGTAGAGGGATTATTCCTATAGCTGTTCTTTCTAAAACTTCTTATTTCATTAAACCTGACCTTTTCTTGTGATTTTACATCTTGTTATTTTACGCCCTCTTGTATTTTCGGCTTCTTATGGGGAGGAAGCTTAGTCTTGTTTTCGGGCTGCTTGATGGTTGCTAGCAATCAACGTCTGTTATATTAACAGTGTGCGTCACATTAACATCAGGTATAGAGACAAGTTGCAGGTTTGACAACTAACATCTTCAATAATGCATGTACTGTTACTGCCATCGATGATATTATGGGATGCAAGAAGTGTCGTCGTTATCATCAATGTACAATTTTCAACAATGGGCATGACAATTAAGACCTTACACCCATTTGTAGGCAAGCATTTCTTAATATACAGACACCAAGCAGACTTGATGAAGGGGGATATAAAATAACCAACTTTAACCAAAATTTATATTGTTGACATATTTTTGATAGATGTAAATTGATTTAGATAGCTGATTTACATTTTGGCACAAGCTAACCAACTAGCTTTAACTAATCCAGCTTAATCCTTCACTTACGTGCAATGTATATTGGGATTAGATTATATAAGATATTTATTGTTTACATGTATTTATTCTTGTTTTGTACCATTGTTGAAGAAATTGTTGCTCCATTGAACTGATACTAAGATATATCGATATATATTCCCTCCAGTGCAGTTGATATTGTTGGAAGTGGAATAATATTTTATTGATACTAACAATAAAATGTGGGGTTTAAATATGTTTAGCATTAACTAAGTAGATTGATCTTTTTTAATTGCAACAGATTTTTGAAAAATATTGAAAATATACTTAATAAATTATGGAATATTGAACCATTTTAATTTTGATAAGTAAAAAAAAATTGTTTATTTTAGAATTTTGAATGTGTTATGTTTTAATATTTCAACCAGATTTAACTATGAGAACAAATATACTCGCATACAGATTCACTGATCATTTATTTGGAGGAAATTGTTATAACATTAAACGTAATGAGACATTGTCCTTGAATGACATCAGCTTGTTATTATCTCTCACGCATGTCTGTGTTGTAACCTATCATACAATGTGCAATGCTTTGCAGTGTCGTCAATAGCAACATAATTTCTAACCAATGCACAGTGTTACATGGATGGAATCAACATCCAGGCGTATATTTCTAGTCAGACCCTTGTTGTCTATGTACAGAATGTAAATGATATCTCATCTAAGTTATATACCGATCATCATGGCGTCGTACGATGTCACCACACATGTAAATACATTAGGGTCATCGTGTGTTCAAGCATGTACATCTATTGGTGGATTCTTGGATGGCCGAGAGAAACTGCTGGGAGAAAAACTCTTGAAAATTGTCATTAGATGAGAAGTTTTCCTCTTTGAAAACTTTAGAATTGCGATGTCTAATGGTTGAATAAAGTTTTCTATTCTATACATCACTTGGTTTTGTCTGTGATTTGTTTTGAGTTGAATCAGTGTTAAGAAGTGGTATTTATGGTTGATTTGTTTAATAAAGAGTTTCAGGATGTGAGGGAGTTGGTAGGGATGAATGTGTGATTAATACTCTATCTGTGAACGTGTTGTGTTGATTCCACCTTTGGAAGTGTTTTGGTCTCTACAATCAGCTTAACATGGAAAGTCATATCACCTGTAGTGAAAGCAGTGACTCAGGTATGGTGCTGACGTCGTGGATCATAATGAGGGTCAATCAAGAATACAACCCCTGATCTCTTGATCCTGACAACTAAAGGTCTAAGGTTGTCTTAGATGAACTGCCTGTATCAGAGACACACAATCAACACTGTCTCTATCAGTGACACACAATCAACAGTGTCTGTATCAATGGCACACAATCAACACTGTCTGTATCAGTGACACACAATCAACACTGTCTGTATCAGAGACACACAATCAACACTGCCTGTATCAGAGACACACAATCAACACTGCCTGTATCAGAGACACACAATCAACACTGCCTGTATCAGTGACACACAATCAACACTGCCTGTATCAGAGACACACAATCAACACTGTCTGTATCAGTAACACACAATCAACAGTGTCTGTATCAATGGCACACAATCAACACTGTCTGTATCAATGACACACAATCAACACTGTCTGTATCAATGACACACAATCAACAGTGTCTGTATCAATGGCACACAATCAACAGTGTCTGTATCAGACACACACAATCAACAGTGTCTGTATCAATGGCACACAATCAACAGTGTCTGTATCAGTGACACAATCACCATTGTTTATATCAATGACACACAATCAACACTGTTTGTATCAATGACACACAATCAACACTGTCTGTATTAGTGACACACAATCAACAGTGTCTGTATCAATGGCACACAATCAACAGTGTCTGTATCAGTGACACACAATCAACAGTGTCTGTACCAGTGACACAAAATCAACACTGTCTGTATCAGTGACATACAATCAACACTGTCTGTATCAGTGACACACAATCAACAGTGTCTGTATCAGTGGCACACAATCAACACTGTCTGTATCAGTGACATACAATCAACACTGTCTGTATCAGTGACACAATCACCATTGTCTTTATCGGTGACACACAATTAACACTGTCTGTATCAGTGACAAACAATCAACACTGCCTGTATCAGTGACACACAAGCAACACTGTCTGTATCAACGACACACAATCAACACTAACTGTATCAATGACACACAATCAACACTGCCTGTATTAGAGGCACACAAGCAACACAGTCTGTATCAGTGAGTGAGTGAGTGAGTTTGATTTTACGCCGCTTTTTGCAATATTCCAGCAATATCACGGCGGGGGACACCAGAAATGGCAGTCTGTATCAACGACACACAATCAACACTGTCTGTATCAACGACATACAATCAACACTGTCTGTATCAGTAACACACAATTAACACTAACTGTATCAATGACACACAATCAACACTGCCTGTATCAATGACACACAATCAACACTGCCTGTATCAGTGACACACAATCAACACTGTCTGTATCAGTGACACACAATTAACACTGTCTGTATCAGTGACACACAATCAACAGTGTCTGTATCAGTGACACACAATCAACAGTGTCTGTATCAATGACACACAATCAACACTGCCTGTATCAGTGACACACAATCAGCACTGTCTGTATCAGTGACACACAATCATCACTGTCTGTATCAGTGACACACAGTCAACATTGTCTGTATTAGAGACACACAATCAACACTGTCTGTATCAGCGACACACAAGCATCACTGTCTGTATCAGTGACACACAATCAACATTGTCTGTATCAGTGACACACAATCAACACAGTCTGTATCAACGACACAGTCAACATTGTCTGTATCAATGACACACAATCAACACTGCCTGTTTTAGAGGCACACAATCAACACTGTCTGTATCAGTGACACACAATCAACACTGCATGTATCAATGACACACAATCATCACTGTCTGTATCAGTGACACACAATCAACACTGTCTGTATCAGTGACATACAATCAACACTGTCTGTATCAGTGACACAATCACCATTGTCTTTATCGGTGACACACAATTAACACTGTCTGTATCAGTGACAAACAATCAACACTGCCTGTATCAGTGACACACAAGCAACACTGTCTGTATCAACGACACACAATCAACACTAACTGTATCAATGACACACAATCAACACTGCCTGTATTAGAGGCACACAAGCAACACAGTCTGTATCAGTGAGTGAGTGAGTGAGTTTGATTTTACGCCGCTTTTTGCAATATTCCAGCAATATCACGGCGGGGGACACCAGAAATGGCAGTCTGTATCAACGACACACAATCAACACTGTCTGTATCAACGACATACAATCAACACTGTCTGTATCAGTAACACACAATTAACACTAACTGTATCAATGACACACAATCAACACTGCCTGTATCAATGACACACAATCAACACTGCCTGTATCAGTGACACACAATCAACACCGTCTGTATCAGTGACACACAATCAACACTGCCTGTCTGTAAGTTTCTAAAACCTGATGTGAAAAATATAAAAACAAATGAAAAATATATATTGCCAAATGAAATAAATAGTTCCCATGAAGCATGAAAGTTGAATATGAATTATGAATTGTCCTACCAATAAGTGATAGAAATGTTAACACTTTGGGGTATTTATCCTAATTAATATTATTATTTTCTATATTAATATGCCAGGATATTTATATAGATTCTATGTTCTAACATTTACAAAGATAGTAACGTTGGGAAAATGAACAGAATGCAATGTCTCAGATAAATAGATAATTCCTTAATATACACAAACAAATAAGCGGCTATGTCATCACCAATACCTCTTAAATAACAACAAACACAATCCCACGGCCACTGTTTGGTGCTCGAAAACTGTACTCCGTACATCGATCAGTAGGAGGCTGCATACTTGTATTATATCATATACAGGGAATCGGAGTTTTAGAAAGCCTCGTTCTGAATTGTTCAGTTTGGTTGATAGCGAATACGAGTGAGTGAGTGAGTTGGGTTAACGCCGCTTTTAACAATATATTCCAGTTATATCGCGGCGTGTCAGCTTTATGTGGGAGGAAAGCCCGAAGTGATGCAGGTCTCAGACGTTTACCACTTCGGTGAAACCCACGAGCACGGGTATGGTGCTAACAAACCTAGAAACATAATCAGGGCGAACCGTAGCGAATACGAAGTTGACTTTTTCAGTGGAGTTTGATTTTCATTTTCAACCATACACGAGAATAGAAACAATCAGTATTCATTAACAAATACCACAGTTATATATTTTATATGTTTAGGTAGTCATGTAGTCTAGTATTCGAGGAAAATAGTTCTCCGATGACCGAGCTTGCGCTTGTGTCGCGTCGTCTGCTCGAAGTGAGGTGCAAAAACACAGCGCCCTCTATGAGAAGCTGTCAATAAAGAGTAGCGCCCCTTGAAAATTGCCAACATAGGGCCAACGTCTGAATGCTATCTTGGAAGGTTTGTACATAGGGTTTCCTATGTAATAAGATCAATATTTTTCGCAGTAACGTAAAACGCTGCTATGGAGAGGGGCATTTGCGTTCAGGTAGTTTTATTATATGCAAGGGATGAAAATCCTAATGCCGAAAATACAGAATAGTAATGATTTGTTTTTCTGATAAAATCAAGTTGATTTTGATGAAAGATTCCTATTCCTTTGACTATCGCGAACCAAAATGTATGACGTCACAACAACGTTCCAAAAACGTAGTTACTAAAACGTTGTGTGATATCACATACACAACGTTTTCACAACGTAAATATGCAACGTTCGTAATACGTTGTGAAATAACGTTACACAGAGACGTAATAATAACGTTGTGACAACGTTATATCACAACTTTACCAATCTACAACCTTACCACAACGTTGTGAAGACGTAGTGTGTTAGCTGGGTATTGTGTGTGCAGGTGGAGGATCTCCCTGAGAGTTTGCTGAATGTGGTGGAAGAGGAATGCATACTACTTGTTGATGATGGACCCGTGGAGATCCGGGTTAGAATACGTCTTCAGCAACCCATGCTTGCCGTAAAAGGCGACTATGCTTGTCGTAATAGGCGACTAACGGGATCGGGTGGTCAGGTTCGCTGACTTGGTTGATCGTGTCATCGTATCCCAATTGCGTGGAAAGATGCTCATGATATTAATCACTGAATTTTCTGGTCCAGACTCGATTATTTACAGACCGCCGTCATATAGCTGGAATATTGCCGAGTGCGGCGTTAAACAACAAACCAACCAACCAGGATGTGGAAGGAGCTGAGAAAAACAGCCGGAATCTTAAATCATGAAAGTATTGAGTAAGATGTGGTGATGACAATAGCAGTAGTGTTCCTATATATCCAGAAACATTCTGGGAAACAGGAGATGAAAACTGCGTTTGGGCATCATCTCAGAGACAGAAAGGTTTGAGCTGTGCACTTATGATTTACGATTATTGTCATGCATTAAATTGGGTTTTTATAATGTCTAACGAAGTTCGAAATAAAATTTCGTAACAGTAAATGCGCTATCGTGTCTCGATATCACTGGTTTGTTGTGCGGCGTCAGGCATCAAACACTTGATTTTTATGCCAATTATGTGAATAGCTGGTGCTACCGATGAGGCATGCCATGTCGCGATTTTTTTACTCTCACTGATTTTAAATGATCCATTTATATAATTTTCTCTGCTATTTTGCCTTTTACCCCAGATAAATGGAGACTGGTTATTCTTTGGCGCTGAAGATTTATATATTACTGACAACAACCATTATGTTAAATACGTTAAGTGTTGAATTACTATACCCATACCTTAAGATGCAATGTATAATATGTTACGTGTTGAATTGCTATACCCGTACCTTAAGATTCAATGTTCCATATGTTACATGTTGAATTACCACACCTGTGCCTTAAAATGCATAGCGCATATGAACGTGTTGGGTACTAGCATTGATTGTATGGAATTCAGTTGTTGAAACAATTCTTTTCATGTTCTCTAACACAAGTTGTCTTTTTGAGTTCCAATTACTGACGATTAAAGACATATTTATCCCTATTATCATCAGACAATACACATTCCATATTCATTATAAATAACCATTTTCACGATTCTGGTCTAACATTGTATTTAATTGAATACAGCAATCCACGTCTTAAGATTCCTATCTATATATATCAGTTGATGGAGAGAAACCCGTATTATCCCAAACTAGATAATCATTTATCAAGTTTTGATGTACATGCGTAAGTCACTTTTCTTATATATTGTGTTGGGTTGTTGTTTATATTATTGTACACAAGTATACATGGAAATGTATCAGTAATATAAATAGTGACAAACCTTTTCCATTTCCATCATCATCAGAAAGACCACAAGAGTCCATTGTGCGATTCCGAACATACCATGAGCTAGTGTTTATCAATTGCTATTACATAGTGATGACAGTGTTCGCGAAAAGGTGAGGGCATCCTGTCCCACCTGTGACACGAGACACAGACATTGTATGAAAAGTAAGTTGTTCATCTGAAAAAACCACGGGGACATATGGCACGAATAAATGGGGTAAAAAGGCATCAGGCCTGAATTTTGTCAGAGATGCGTTAAAATGTCCTCCACAAGTGTACAATAAACCTATTTGAAAGATAAAGGACATTTGATGTTCCTGGGAAACTGGGATTTTTGTATGGAGACTTGATATTCTTTCATCTGCATCTACAAAACCAGATAGTGAAGAAATAGAGTTCTACTACAATTTACTATGTCCTCCAGTGGTCAGAATGTGCTCGGATCTGAGCAGAGATTGTGGAGTTTCAAGTTACAAAATGACATTCCATTAACAGACTCAGTGCTGGTCCTTATGCCGAGAGGGCTGGGGATGGCTTATCTTAAAGACATTTAACGGAGATAATATTACCAAGCAAAAGCCACTGTGTAACAAATTACTAATAAATTAAATGTGATATACTTTGTTTTTTTCTCAGAATTTTACCACAACTGCAGCACGTTATTTTTACCTCTCAGGGCTTTACTGTCTAGTGCACATCCCTTATAGCCCTTTGAAGTATATAGACACACTATAGGTCATGTCAAGAGTTATGCTCAAGGTCATTGCCTGAAAAAGAATTGATCACGTCTTTACTCCATAAGTATTTACTGTATATCAAAGAAGCATAGTACATGTCCTCCGTGGGACATGTTGGAATATCGTGAGTAAACTACGTTATAGGAGCAAGGCCACACTGAAGATAATTCGTTAAAAAGGTTTGCCATTTCAACAACAAAATGTCTTTTTCAGAAATTCCTTAGTGTGTACACGATAACTGAAGCACTGATATACTAGCCACATAAAGAAACTGTGCACGGAGAAAATATATTCTGGATTGAAATACAACACAGCAAGAACAAAATGATGCAGACGCTGTAGCAGCTGAATGATCGGACCATAAGAAAATGTCAACGGGACCTGAACAACATTTGTTACGATGACGTCAGAAGATCACAAAGTCAATAACGGGTATGACCACCCTGTGCGTGAATCACAGCAGTGCATCGGCGACGCATGCCATATCCTCCTCAAATCCTGTGCCGAGTCACGGACGTTATCTGGAGGATGTGGAAGACGACGCAGACGGCGCTCCATTTAATCCCACACATGCTCTATTGGGGAGAGATCTGGAGAATTTGCAGGCCATGGCAGTAACATGACATTGTTATGGTGAAGGAAATCCATTGCGACCCTAGCCGTGTGAGGACGAGCGTTGTCCTGTTGAAATGTC
Source organism: Haliotis cracherodii (assembly GCF_022045235.1). NCBI lineage: Eukaryota > Metazoa > Mollusca > Gastropoda > Lepetellida > Haliotidae > Haliotis > Haliotis cracherodii. The sequence goes on from NW_027266286.1 coordinate 10,783,225, forward strand.
AATCCCGGGCCATGACGTTGCAGGAAAGGAATGACCACAGGCCTCAGAATCTGATCTCTGTAACCAACACCGGTGAGATTGCCCTGAACAACCACCAAAGGGGTTCGGTGCCGTGCTGTTATCCCACCCCAAATCATCACAGAGCCACCTCCAAAACGATTCCTCTCCACAATACAGTTGCGTGCATAACGTTCTCCCAAACGCCGGTAGACACGTTGGCGCCCGTCACTGTGGGAAATGTTGAACCTCGATTCATCTGTAAAGACAACATTTCTCCACCATATTCGAGGTTGGCGAACATGATTTCGACACCATCTTAGACGGTTGACTCGATGACGGTGTGTCAGGATGGGACGTATGGCAGGGCGTCGTGGTCGAATCCCGTACTGACGTAAACGATTCCTGACAGATTCGGGATGGATATGGCGCAGTCGAGGAATTGTCTGGGACGTCGTTACTGCCGTTTGGAACCTGTGTCGGAGATGTGTAACTCGAATCCATCTGTCCTGTCTTGGCGTCGTTACTCGGGGACGTCCTGAACGTGGGTGGTTGGCAACGTCATTTGTGTTCTGATAACGCCTTACCAATGCCGATATCGTGTTACGATGGCAATGGAAATGTGTTGCCACCTGTTGTTGCCTCATTCCCGCTCGGATCATACAGTGGCTTCATGACGCCGTGCAGCTGTCAATCTTGGCATGATTTGCTTGTGATATGCTTGTGATATGCTTGTGTCTGCGCCTAAGAAGTTTTGAATTTCTGAATAACCACAGATCATGCTTTCCAAAGTGATAGCGAATTTTGAGTTGCACATGCTGTGTACAGCTGCACAGGATGCACGTGCAGTAACACATTGCACGTCCATTGGCCCCCATCAATGACATCATATCGCATGGCACGTACATGAGCGTTTGAATGTCTCCAATAATTGCTGTGTTCAAACCTATATATGTGCCCTTATATCTATATTTTCTCCGTGCACAGTTTCTTTATGGGCTAGTATATATAGAGATTACTACACGAGTGTCTGTCAGATACCATTGATCTTACAACGAGTTGTTTCAAAACTCGTTAGATACGCTTTGTAACAACGAGCTGTAAGATCAATGGTATCTATCAGACACGAGTGCAGTAATCTATTTCTTTCACACCCTAAAACCGCACCTTTTTAGCATCGAACCGATGCATTTTGTCTATGCTCATGATTGCAGTAACGCATTAATACATAACACAGAATTAGCATAAGTTATTTGATACCCGTGATCACTAATATGCTATTTTTCTACTTTAATTATTCGAGTAAATATCCGATATTTAGATTTCTAAACACACAGTAAATAACGCCGTTAATTGTGATTTGGCAAGATTAACAACGTACCTATTTTTCAGGAGTTACTTTCAGTAATTTCGCTTTGCCTAAAATGACAGTAAATAATATACAGAGGGGGTAATTCAAAACTGTGAAGTGTATAAGTTTGCGTGATGTATTTTGAATTTTATTCCACTTCGAAGTGAGGGTTGAAGAGGAGGGACATATGTGTCGCTGTGGCATCCAGGGGGTTTACATTCTGAAAAACGATGACGTTGACAAAACAACAGATAATGTAACTGATAATAATAACAAACAAACTCGCAGACGAGGACGAGCTTTTTTATTTTTATTATTAATAACACGGTCCTGTGGATTAATACAGACGTAAGTGAACATTCGACTGAAGCACGAGAAACTAATGAATGACTGACACTCAGGAAAACATTCGGTCATCATCTGACCTTCGGTCATCCAATCAGTAGCCAATCACGGGGCTGGAATTCGGTCTCACACATATGTTTGATACCAGTTATCTCAAATGGTTTCTCACCCACATGTGTGTAAGAAAAACGATTTCGTCCATGTTATCTTAGATTCTGCAGGTTGTATGAGTAACAGAACTGCAATGATAATCAACATTATCAACATACCAAGGCACCATTAAGTGAATATATATATTGTCAAAGAGATGAAACCCCGTCAATCTGGATTGTAATGTGTCTAGTGAAATCGACCGGATTAATGGCTCATTAAGGTATAATCAGTCCGTTAATTCACATAAGTATATTTACGGATATTACATATAATTCAGAAGGTTAAATATGTTTCATATTACATAGCATTTTTTGCTGGTGGGGATTCCAGTTAAGAATATAAGTCCCAAATACCTTGTTGTAAGAGGCGAAAAGCTTGATTTATATCATACAGTGTGCTGGATGCAACGCCAAATACATTGGACAGACAGGGAACACCTAGTCTGTCTTACAGACCCTGATACATTTATATCAACTACAGCCCATGCAAGTCTATAATGTTTGGCAAGTCTAGATTACTGCAGTATCAGGAAATGAAGAGAATCACTGGGCTCCCTTTTTATTAGATTTTTATTTTCTGTATGATATGTTCATTTCAGAGACTATATGTTAGTCTAAGGGAACACCCTAAGAGCGAGAGTGAGAGTCAACCAACAACAAATAAGAGACCCCTTTTGACGGTGTATCCCACTCAGTCAACACATTGATCAGTGTGCCAGGAATAAAGCTTGATTTATGTCATACAGTGTGCTGGATGCAACGCCAAATACATCTGACAGACAGGGAACACCCTAAGAGCGAGAGTGAGAGTCAACCAACAACAAATAAGAGACCCCTCTTCACGGTGTATCCCACTCAGTCAACATATTGATCAATGTGCCAGAAATAAAGCACCAAATATTATTCCCGTTTTAGAAATGCACTGAGAAAGAAGAAAGAAAGATATTTTATGAATACGTTCAAACCAAGACTACAACACTTATGTCTGTATGTTATAGTTACAACACACCAAGACGAGTTGTTTGGGCAGTAAGAGCACGGTTTGGCTTGGCATTTGATTGACAGACAAAAGGACCGAGGGGCGGAGCCCCGAGGTGATCCTTTTGTCTGTCAGTCAAATGCCAAGCCAAACCGTGCTCTTACTGCCCAAACAACGAATTGGTGGGTGTGTTGTAAGTGACTTGTAGCACGGGTTGCGACGGTCATTCCAAAATTGCGCGAGTTTGTGTAAAATTTAGTGACGTATAATATGACGTTAACTTTTAACGTTAACGTTTAACGTTTAATCTAATTGTTAAATCAAGTGTAAACTTCCGAATTTTCAAAGGCACATTAGAAATGTCAACTATTAATTTTCCGAATTTAACAAAATGCGTTCTGTGCCCAGTTGTTTTTATGTTTGACAGTTACATTGTAATCTTTTAATTAAGTTATAAACATTTCTATTGTTTTTTGTTGTTTATTTACGTTATTACTCTTGAACACTGTGTACAGCACTAAAGAAACATTGCTGTAAGTTTGAAATTTCTCAAGCCAGTAGGCGGGGCTTGCTGATCTTGGCATCAGCCAGTGGTAATGACCTTTAACAAACGGTGCTCTTACTACCATGATACAGCACGGGTAAGATCAAAGGTACCGCTCGCAACCCGTGCTACAATTCTGTGTGTCGTACGCCTGTCCCACACAATGTTATGCGTCTTATGTTGATGTCATAATGTTCGATTGCACTATGACGTCATACTATGTTAGAGGGCACTGTGGCGTCAAAACAGCGTAACGGTATTCATAACAGTACTGTACCGTATTCATGAAACCGGTTGAGTAAATTATGCAGCTCAAACCCTCTAGATGCCAATTTTTTTTCTGACGCACATTTTCCTAAGATCGGAAAAGTGAAGGTTGTCCTATTTGATGGTGTAAATTTAACTGTAATTACTAAAACGGTTAAAAAAACCCAAACACTTCTAAGATTTGTCCGAGAATTTATTCTGCGTTGAAAACAGTAAATTTCTCTGCTTTTTATCGTTCACCGATAAAAGTACTGTGCGACGATTTTTTTATATATTTAGAAGCTTTACGGAAACTGTGAGCGAACAAAATACTGCCTAATATCCGAACGACATAACTACATATCAAATGTGGAGTTGTATGCGTATGTATAACGACATACATTCAATGCCGAAAATAGCATGCCGTAAATGATGAAAACTGATTTTTCTCTTTGATTTCAAACAGCGACAGAGAGGGGGTATAACTCCGCTAAGCTTAGCATTAGTTTATTGTAACTCAGGTCACTTGGTGAGAATTGTCTGTGGGTAAGGACAATATATTTTGTGGTGTTTTGTTCACGAGGAACCAAACTATCCCAACACAAATATCGACATTGAAACTGTGTACGTTTAGTTATAAAAAAACCCATAAGAAATGATGAAATGGTACTTCATAGAAAAGAGGTAATAGAGAAATGGATGGTCCTATCTTACCTATAACTAAGTCCTTAGATTCCAACATTCTCCTGATTGTGTACGTGTAACTTGACCAATGTTGCACCATTATTAATGGAGCACTAGCCTTATCATCAAATGTAATGACATACCAAAAAAATATCACCATTCTTTTTGACGTCATGGCTGGTTTTATGTCTTTGATAACGTAGGAGAAAGACGAGACTGGTATTTTGATAAATATATATCTCCGCTAATTTTCGTTCATGGTATGGAAAATCTCTATGTGTAAAACGGAATTTGACGCTTTTTCGTCATAAAATTATCAGGATAATCGTATAAGGTTGAACCAACGGGGTACCTGGCATGGGTTTTATTTTTTATCCTTTTTACAATTCCTGAGGAAAAAAAGTAAACAGTTTAATATCCTGTGATCACAATATTGAAAACCGATTGATTTTATAATGTAACACAGAGGATTTATTCGTTAATTATTTGTGACTAACGCGCACCTGGCGAATCGTTAGATAACACTGTTATGTATATCAAACGACATAAAAAACAATTCAATTCAGTAATGTGTGCATATATTTTAACGAAAAATATTATCCATTTTGTTAAAGTAATATATTCAGTTTTAGTAATAAAATGAAACGGCTAGCCATGGACATTGGTTATATGAATATTGACAAGAACTACGTACATGCCGCAGTTATATTTACACTTCATCTTGTAACACTTGTCCAAACGAAACAACAAAACAAACCAAAGGAAAGAAATATCGTATTCGACACTATAAACCTATCAATTCTTATGTAAACAATGTTCAAACAAACAAGATATTATCAAAGGTTCGTTCATACATGTTGTGGCCTATATAGAGAATACTACACTCATTCTCGTTAGATACCATTTTTACGAAACGAGTGAACTTTCTATGGTATCTGACCGAGCTAAAGTTCACGAGTTTCGTAAAAATGGTATCTAACGAGAATGAGTGTGGTATTTTATTTATTACCCACGTTAAATATTTAAACCGGTTGCAAAATCTGGTTGCGTATGAATATTGATATATGCCCAAATATGGGCATTGTTGACATTCTATGCATACGCATTAACAACATGCGCCTGCAGTTGTATTTGCAAAGAAAACAGCACCGACGCTCAAGATCCTGTTGGAAGAAATTCTTCAACTTATGGTAATTCAAGCGCCATGTTTTTAGTACGAAGGACACCTGTAAGAAAATTTGAAAGCGCCGCGCTTTGAATATCGGACCAACAGTCGGTCACTCGCACTGCCAGTGTCCCGTCTGTGGAATCAAAATGATTCGGTTTCCTTGATCTATCAGCTGAATTTATATCATGTTCGTACCATTTTGGAAGAGGGGAATCAGAGTGTTCGCCAAAGACGTTCATGTTAACTGTACCACCCTATATTGAAGACGTGAAAATCAACAAACTCAAGTCTGCTTGCATGTCAGTGACAGCTTCGAACGATCGAAGGGCAAGGCAACCACCGGAATAAGAAAAGACAACCGTGGTCTACTCACAGCTTTTTACGCTAGAGATAAGGAATGTTATTGTTCACATTTGGGATGTTTTGGGCCAGAAAAATCAGAAGTCAGGCACACTTCCACGGATTTTTCGAAAGATTTGTATCTGGTCGTGCAGTCGTGTACGTTCATTCATGAACAACACCTCCCGAAACAGCGCTACAAATTACGCTTCGAAGGGGACACTGATGGCACAACCGGATCATCCCAAGTAAGTCTAGATATCTGTCCGGATAGTTAAACAGACTTCATTTCACCACGCTTATCCTTTTACGTTAAATCTGATTGAAAGTTGCGAAAGTGGTCGGGTGCGTCACGCTCATGGGGGACCCTCGCTCTATTGATCGGTAGTCGTACATTGTAAATGGATACAACTCGATTATATAATGTCTGTAGAAGCTCTTTTCATAACCTATATAGAATGCAAAACGAATTTGATGCGTGTGACTATTTTGTTTGGTTTAATAAAGTGTTTGTAAATATCTCTCGTTCTCATCATTAATTTCTTCAGTTCTGCCTTGTAGTTGCAAAATGAATGACGTCTCGCGATTTTTTATGAATGAAAAAAGTAGTCCCCGTGTGACAGAGGTCACGGTTATCCAATCAAAACGAATAAAACAAGGTCAACCTTGTACGACACACGTGTGACGTACGGATTTAGTATCTTACCACCTGTATCTTCACCACGTGGGTAATAAATAAAATACTACACTCATTCTCGTTAGATACCATTTTTACGAAACGAGTGGACTTTCAATGGTATCTAACGAGAATGAGTGTAGTATTTTATTTATTACCCACGTTAAAAATATATTTAAGTGTAAATACATAACAACTTTCGTTCGTTGACAGACCAAAATCTGGTTGCGCATGAATATTGATATTTGACCAAATATGGGCATTGTTGACATGTTTATGCATACGCATTAACAACATGCGCCTGTTGTTCTGTTTGCAAACAAACCAGCACCGACGCTCAAGATCCTGTTGGAAGAAATTCTTCAACTTATGGTAATTCAAGCACCATGTTGTTGTTAGTACGCAGGACACAGATAAGAACATTTGAAATGTCACATTAGCGCCGCGCTTTGAATATCGGACCAACAGTCGGTCACTCGCGCTGCTGGCGTCCCAGCTGTGCAATCAAAATGGCCCGGTTTCCTTGATCTATCAGCTGAATTTATATCATGTTCGTACCATTTTGGAAGAGGGAAATCAGACTGTTCGCCAAAGACATTCATGTTAACTGTACCACCCTATATACTGAAGACGTGAAAATCAACAAGTTTACTCAAATCTGCTTGCATGTCAGTGACATCTTCGAACGATCGAAGGGCAAGGTCGCCACCGGAATAAGAAAAGACAACCGCGATCCACTCACAGCGTTTTACGCACGAGATAGGGGATGTTATTGTTCACATTTTGGATGTTTTGGGCCACAAAATCAGACGTCAGGCACACTTCCACGGAGCTTTCGAATAATTTGTATCGGAACTGTTAACTTTAAGTGATCTGGTCGTGCAGTCGTGTACGTTCATTCGTGAACAAAACCTCCCAAAACAGCGCTACAAAATACGCTTGAAAGGGGACATCGATGGCACAACCGGATCATCCCAAGTAAGTCTCGATATGTGTCCAGATAATTTAAACAGACTTCATTTCACCACGCTTATCCCTTTACGTTAAATCAAATTGAAAGTTGCGAAAGTGGTCGGGTGCGCCACGCTCAAGGGGACCCTCGCTCTATTGATCGGTAGTCGTACATTGTAAATCGATTTATAGATCTAGCTCCATTATATATAATATCTGTGAAGCTCTATGCATAACGTATATAGAATGCAAACCGAATTTGATTCGTGTGACTATCTTGTTTGGTTTAATAAAGTGTTTGTACATATCTCTCGTTCTCATGAATTTCTTCAGTTCTGCCTTGTAATCGCAAAATGAATGACGTCTCGCGATTTTTTATGAATGAAAAAAGTAGTCCCCGTGTGACAGAGGTCACGGTTATCCAATCAAAACGAATAAAACAAGGTCAACCTTGTACGACACACGTGTGACGTACGGATTTAGTATCTTACCACCTGTATCTTCACCACGTGGGTAATAAGTAAATTTAGCGAGGTCAGATACCACACTCATTCTCGTTAGATACCATTTTTACGAAACTCGTGAACTTTCTATGGTATCTTACCTCGCTTTCGCTCGGTCAGATACCATTGAAAGTCCACTCGTTTCGTAAAAATGGTATCTAACGAGAATGAGTGTAGTATTCTCTATGTATGAGATTATTTTGAACATTGACAAATATCCAAAGTGAAATTAATTATGTGAAGAAAAAGTTTAAAAGATATGCAAAATCTACATCATAACTGAAACTGTAAACAGCATGATACAATGATCGTATGCACTCTCAGCGAAGGACGTATGACATCACTACCGGTGATCGACTTTTACAAAATGGCGTGTACACTGTCATCAGTAGGCGGGATTTTACGAGGGGACTTTCGTTGATTCGGAGATCGTATACACATAAATGTGACATGTAAGTAATCAGAAACATTCTGACAATCAATGCACTGTTATTTGTTGTTATATTTTTAATTGAAACCAACGGAAATAGTCAGAAATTCCGATAAATACCGTTGTCGTTGTGCGTGATTTTGCGTCAGTCATGGCGTCACACAGGACGGTAACTTTGACAATTTCTGTTGAAAATATCAAATCATTGCAATGTATCTATTCTAAATTCCCTAATTCTTCCTACGATTCTCTTAAATTTCCATGCATATTCTGAAAATGTTGAGCCAATATCATGAACGAATAGACGAATGGATGGCTCAAAATAGGAGAAAATGCTACAGTGTGTAAAATCTGAATTTTGCTTTGTTTACATATAAAAAAGTGCAGTTTTCGAGCACAGCGTTCGAAAATGCATGAGGAATTCAAGGATGTATCTATCGCAGCTAAGTTTGAAATATACGTGTCACATCGACGTTCGTGTTTGCGTATTTTCTAAAACATTCGAAACGATTCTAGGGTTATCGGAGACGTTTTGGAATGATCATTGGTGTTTTATACAAGCCAGATACCCGTGATTACAAATATGCTATTTTTGAAATTCATTTCTCCGAGTGAATATCCCAAATTTAGATTTCAAAACATGCTGTAAACAACGCCGTGAGTGGTGGTTTAGCAATGTGTAAAAAATGGCGACATTTACAATGTACCTAATTTTCAGAGGTCATTTACAGTCCTTTTGCTTGGTCTAAAATGCAAGTGGATGATATCACAGAACAGGAAATTCCCCACCTTATTCAAAACTGTGAAGTGTATTTGTGTGGGTGATGTTATTCAAATTTTATTCGATTTCAAAGGGAGGGTTACAGAGGAGGGACATATATGTCCCTGTGGCATCCAGGGGGTTAAGAATTGACTTGCGCAAGCTCCGACGTTCACTCAATTTGACCCTCACTCTATGAAGGTTCATGAATACAAACAAAGTGATCTATACACATATCTTTGATATGTTTGACTTCATGTTTACACTGACAGCCATACAACAACCAGATGTGTCGAGGAATAAAATAGTTCCTCAAACCGAGAGGTGACATGAGCTTATGAATGCTCAACATGCTCAACAGAACAATTTTTGTAGTTGCTGTAAACAAATGTACACAAATAATATCCTCATTAGAAGGGAAAGGTCTGTTAAGAACTACCCCAGTAAGTCAGTCACACTGACAGCGCGTCGTAATACATTTACATCAAGACCAAGACGTCAAAATTCGTTCGTACTACTATTACAGTAGTTTGAATGTGCTTTTCTTCGTTTTGTTCTCTAAAATTGGTAGAAGCGAGGGTATCCTTGGACGGACATGCAATCAAACTCTCTGAATGTATGCGTAATCGCTAAGTTCAAGATTAAACTGTCTAAATAATGAGAAACAACACTTCTGTATGTTTTCGTGCTGGGGAACTCCCAGGGGTTTCCCCCAGGAATGTGGAAGTAGTCCGTCAGTGTTGACATCATTTCAACATGGTCTCTTGAAAAACGTATGAACATCAAATTGTGTCGTTCATACACTTATGAAAGTCAATTTCGCTGCCATGTGACGGACCTCTCGTCCAACGGAAAAGCCGTATATCGTGTAAATTTCAAATTAAAAAAAATATATGTTTATATAATTTACATAATGTTTAATAGATATAACACATTCTTTTACAGATTAAGTAATTTACTGGGAACATAGACGCCTAAAGAACTAAAACCATTTGTTAAACATTTCTCGTATTAAATAAAAGTCAGATACATAATTGAAGGTAAGCCTGATAAACATATGATGAAAGCCAGATACACAGATGACGACAGGCAAATATATAGATGATAAAAGCTGAATAAACAGATGATATAAGCCAGACAAATAGATGATAAAAGCCAGATACACAGAATAAATCATGGTTATGGATATGTTTGTGAAAATCAACGATTATCAAAGCCAAACATATCGGCAGTACTACAATTAACAGATATATATTTACAAAGGTTGGCATCATTAGCGGTTTCAAGGAAACGCCACTCTTATTTTCAGTAAAAGTACTTTTATATTTGAACTGAATCCTACCTTACAGAAATACACATAAATCATAGCCCAGTTTGGATGCAGTTCTGATGAAAAGAATTAATTAATTTGAAAAGAAACAAAACATTGGAAAAGATAGAAATCAAAGGATGTGAAAAATGTATAAGTTCAGATGTAAGTTAAACGAGTATGTGTATTGATGACACTTAATGTTTATGCAGACATTTTTTCTTAACAATCAATTTAAAATAAATGCACAATGTCAAACATTGTTTAAGATTCAGATCACAATACTTTTGGCAAATCTGAGAGATTTGTCACTGATGCCAAGTCATCTGACATTTCAAAAATATGAAAATGTGCACACAGAATGGCAACCACCGGGATACTACAATAGGGCAGCTTGTCCCCAACCAGTTGAGACCTTTCCCTACCATCCATTGAGTTGCTGCAATGAAGACGTTTGACCGACCTTATCAGACACCAGCAGTTTTTCTCAGATCCTTCCACAGAGTCTCATCCCCATCCTGGTAATCCTCAACACGTAGTATGCACTCCTCTTCCACCACATTCAGCAGACTCTCGGGGAGATCCTCAACCTGCACGGCGCCCACAAGTAGCACAATAATCCGGCTAGGAATCAGATCCGATAAGGAGTACAGGGCTGCATCAAGAGTAAACTGTGACCACTGAGAAAGATCTTCAAGAAAGTCATCTGAAATCACCAGGACAGACTTCCAACTGTTAGTGATACCGCAAATGATACCGTCGGCGATAACAACCCCCGGAAGAACATCCCGATCCTTCAGGAAGAGACGGACGGGGGAATTACACAGTTCCAATGCTGGTCGCAGTTTCCTATAGACAAAAGGGATGTCAGCGTCACAATATCCGATATAGAAGGTGAAAGCAAAATCTTTTGGTGTTAAATATTTGATTCCTAATCCAAATATTCTCATCAAAGCATTACGATATCGTATTGGATTCTTGGAAACCATGTATGATGCAGAAATGGAAGTAAATATTACCACCATAAATGTGACTGATAGACTGAGGGTCAATTTGCCTGTACAGTAGTGATTTAGACTTTTATAATTGTGGGCCACATCAACGGTTCTCGTCAGAGTGCCATTGTACAGAAGGCAAGCGAAGTTCCTGTCAGACTCGTAAATCACTGGTGTATCCATCAACCAAAGAATGAAGTCTAGATTTTCACAGCTACACGAAAAGGTGTTTCCTTGTACAATAAGTTTGAGGTTGTTCTTTTCAGCTGACAAGTCGAGTTTCGATCTGGTATCTTTATCCAGATATCCAATGAGGTTGAATGACAAATCGATATGGATAAGGCGTGGATAATCAAGTGTTTCAATGGGAATGGATTCAAACTCATTATGAGAGAGATTTAGATGAACGATTGTATCTGAAAGTAGTAGTAGTTGTATAAATCGGAGCTGATTCATAGAGACATCCAAATATTCCACAGATTTCATAACACTGAATATGCTGTGTGCACTGAAGGGTTCAGGGGGAAAATGTAATTTGCAATTTCGTAAAGATAACCGCTTTGCGTTTGCAAATGAGTGAAAATCAAACACATTGTCAAACTTATTTCCTGATAAATCAACATTGCTGACAGTTTCCAACCCCCTCACTTTCATTAAACCAGAAAGCAAGTTAGAAGCAAACATTACAGTTTCAAGTTTGTGTGTGTTTTGAAAAATGATTTCTTGGACACTATTGGCATGTGCGATGGAACCAGAAAAACCGAAATAAATAAGGTTTTGGGGCAACGTGACTGCTATAGAAGAGTTTCCATTTAATGCTGAAGATCTTTGAAAGTCATCATCCTGTCTTTGAAAGCTGACATCCAAATATTCAAGTTCAGTAAATCTGAAGAAGAAAAAAAATATACCTACATCCCCAATAATATAGTTGTCAGACAAATCAATCTTTTTCAAACATCCTTCAAAAGGATCTTGGTATATAGATGGAAATTCAATCAGATATAACTGGTTACTTCTCAAAGATACTTCAGTGACACATATTTTGGTCAAATAACGCATACTTTGTTTAGTTAGGACTCTATCGACAATGTCTTTTTCATCTTGCATTTGGAACTTCTGTGTATGATTGAAAAAAATTCTTTTCATATTCTGCTTTGCGAAGGGGTGGAGAAGATGCAAAACATTGTGAATTCCTATTCGATTATGGGTAAGTTCCAAATGTTTTAGAAATATTAGTGGCTCTAAAACGCCAGACTCGCAGTGTGATAAATCTGAGCACAAGTTTAAAATCAAAACTTCAAGTTTGGTTTCATTTAAACTCTGAAATGTTTCATTTGTGAGTTGTGTGGTTGAACATGTTCCTCCATACAGAAACCGTGAATCCATCTGTAGCAATTTCAGATTTGCTAGTTTGGAGAATCCTGGACCAAACAAAGGAGCAGGAACTGAGTCAATGTACAGACTGTGGAGGTTGACGAGAGGAAGAAACACCCAATCTGGATATGAGGACATTTCATTCTGTTCAATATTAAGAGTTTGTAAACTCATAAGGCCTTGGAAAAGTTCATCTGGGAAAGACATTTTGTCGTCTCTTAATTTGTTTCGGGCAAGAAGGAGAGTGGTAAGATTGAACAAGCCACTAAATGCCCGTGGCTCAAACTTTGACAAAAGGTTCATGTTCATGTTCAGATAAATGAGCTTGTTATATTTGTAAAATGTGTTATTTTGGACTATTGTCAGATCATTCCCACTGATATCCAGGGCTGTTATGTTTCCCGGAAGGTAGTTTGGAACCTGTTGGAGTTTTCTTCCTGTACAGTCAGCAAAGAAGCCTCCATATTGTTTGTCAAAATACAAGCCACACGACTGTTCATTTCCTTCACACAGTTTCACTGTCAGCAAAACAAGCAGCGCCCTCAGCATTATGTCTGAAACAAAAGAACGCATGATCATCACAAAACTTACTGTCTTATGACATAGAAATATTATGGTAACACCTAAGGGACCGGCGCTTCTCGGGAAAGGGTGGGTAAGTAAAACTAATTTTCCCGAAAATTCTTGAATCAAGTTATATTTCAGCGTGTTCAAAAAAATGAAATTGCCTGCCACAAATAAGTATATGGATCTTGTATTTTAGATCCCCCCCCCCGCTTATGTCTCTCTCTCTGGTGAAGAGGGGAGGCCAGGTGGGTGCTCATGCAAATGAGTCAAGAAAAGTAAAACTTCAGGGAAAGTATAAATAAAATTTTTAGAAAACGAAATACATATTTTATCTCATCCTGACTCATACTTATTGCTTGAATCTAATTTAATCTTTCTTTAAGCATTCAAAAACTATCAAAGTTTGTTGTTGAGTTGTTAGCATTTTGTAAATTGCAGATTTCTCAAAGATAGCTTCTGACATTTGAGAATGATTGGAAAAAAGGTATCTTATATTACCAATGTCACTCCCTGATAAGCAAACGTGATTTACATGTTCCAAACCATGTACATATTTGAAATGTATGTTGTTATATCCCAAACGAAAGGTCTTTAGGTTATCTGTATTGTAAAATAGTTGTGTGTTTTGGTATGCCATATACTAGTCGCTGGCAGCTGAGATCAAGATACTTAACGGGAAAAACCTAGACAGTATTATGAAAAAAAGCACCATCACCAACCTGAAAGTTTTTAGACACATCAAGCATTTCAATGCACCCCTGAAAGGATCTTCATTGATAGAACCAGTTTCAATCAAGTGTATACCATTTCGTCTCAGTGATAACTCCGACATATATATTTGTGTTAAATACTTCGTGTTCTTTTATGTTAGCATATCGTCATCAATGTCTTCCTTGTGTTGGACTGAAATAGTACTTGTCCCATTAAGCCAAATCCTACTCATGTTCCTGCCTACAAAGGGATAGAGGAATTCCTACTCCATTATGAGATAGTTGAAATAGCTTGGTTTCTCTGGAAGGTTGTATTTTAAAGGTTTTTTGATTGAACAATCTCCTCCATAGACTAAACGTGTGTCCATTTGGAGAACTTTTAAATTAGCGAGTTTGGATCCTCGATTTATGTCGATCAAGATATGACGTCAAATCATTCTTTTCAAAATTTAATATATGCAAGTTCTTAAGGTCACGGAATATGTCACCAAGGAAGGAGTCATCGAGTTTGTTCTTGGCTGGTAAATTAAACAAGCCTCTGACGAACCTGGCTTGATTTTTGAGAGAGAATTTGAATTATACAAAACGTGAGTCCATTTGGAGAACTTTTAAATTGGAGTTTGAAGAATCCGGAGCCTAAAACGGGTTCTGGAATTAAGTCTAAATATAGGCTGTGAAACACCATTTTTCTCAAGATTTAATGTATGCAAGTTCTTAAGGTCACGGAAAATGTCATCAGGGAAGGAGTCATCGAGTTTGTTTTGGGCAAGTAACAACACTGTCAGATTAAACAAGCCCCTGAACACATCAGACTCGATTTGTGAGAGTGAGTTTGAAGTAAGATTTAAATAAGTCAAATTCGGGAACTTTTGAAATGTGCTATTGCTCAGACTGGTTAGATTATTTCCACTTATGTCAACTGCGGCTATATTACATGGCAGATCATTTGGAATGTGTTGCAATTGTCCCCCTTTGCAATCAGCAAATAAACCACATTGTTGGTCATTATGAAGAACACATGCATGCTTCTTCCCTCGACAATAACTCAGCGTCAGGAGGATTATCACCACCTTAAACATGATGATCTGGAAGGGAATTTTGATATTGTTAATGTCACATAGATTTATTAAGGAATACAAAAAGACGAATTATGATTCAGAAATATTAATGAAAGAATTATGTATGTAAGCAATGCATGAGTATGAGCTGAAACAGATTCCATTTGACGTAAAGGTGATGACACCAGGAGTTTGCGAAAGAGGTAAGCATGTCCTGCGCAACCAAGGGCACCTGTTATTCACACTATAGGCATAAAAAATGTATTTATTGCTTGACACCTCACAGCTGTATTGCTGTTAAAACTACAAAAAATACGTCTTCTGTGCACACGTGCAGGGATTCTGTGTGTGTGTGTGTGTGTGTGTGTGTGTGTGTGTGTGTAGTTTGAAGGTTTCGGCCCATACATTTCTTTTGTAGTAGACTCCTCACAGAAAAATGCTACTGAGCTAATGTTGAAGCTTCAGCTTCATTCAACCAGCAGAATCATCGAACCAGTTCAAGTAAAAACAAAAACGTCAATGCAAGAGAATAACCAGGCTCAATTATCCGCCGAAACAGACTCTATTGGGCATAAAGGGCAAATTTGCATTAATATCCTTGCAACAGAATGGATATTTGACTACTTTTTTTCTTCAAATGGGATCCCGGCAGCTGGAAACAACGAAACATAGGAAAAGAACACTCGACGCTACTGATTAATCGTCAACAAAACTCCAAAGGTCCCATACAATATACGGTGGACCATATCCATTACCCCACAGTGTTGCCTCATGCAGGTTGACTTGACTAGATTGTTAGTTGTGCATGTCAGACATATTAAAGTGTCTTTGCTGGAGACCTGTCTTGGTCATTGATGCCCTACACCAACCTCAGACATTAACATTAAAGTATTCAAACTATTCCACCAACAGTGTCCCGATGACCTTCATATCATGTCTACCAATAACTAGAATGACCCTCATGGAGCCCTGTGGGATTCAGGGTCAAAATAGGTCCCAAGCAACATACAAGTACACTTGTGTAAGAGGCGACTAAATGGATCGGTGGTTAGGCTCGGTGTCTGGAAAGTGTGCAGTAATACATATATAGTACTCACTTCGCCTGCTATGATGCTATGGGGTACCCTTGACCTATTGCCTTTTTTGTAATAAACTTTGAAATGAATGACAATACATTCAATTTCAGTCAATGTGTGTTCACTAATTATATGAATTAGTTTTCAGACCCATTTTACACAGGCGACCATTTTGTTTCTCCCAGTTCACAGGCGATCCTTTTGTTTCTCCCAGTTTGGACCGGACTAATAGTTGGGTATGAGGCTATTATCGTAACTATGTACATGTTGTATTGTTATCACAGTATAAATGACTTAACGCTAAACTTCTTTGCAGGTGCAGGTGCATGCGTGCGTGCGTGCGTGCGTGCGTGCGTGCGTGTTGGGGGTGTGTGTGTGTGTGTGTGTGTGTGTGTGTGTACAGGTGGTTGGCTTCACTTCATAACATTAAGTTTAAAGATGGATTCGCACGGTATACATTTTATCTTGGTGCAAAATCGGGACAGTAAAACATATGAAGTGAACACCTTTCAAACGAAATTTACCACAGTCTTTTGACTCTGGGTAGATTAAGACCCACAGCAAAACGTGGGTAACGAGGAGACAAATTCTTATCTGAACACCGTTTCCATGTATGATGCAACTGATTCTTGGCATGCCACAATTGAAATCAACAAGGAATTAAAAATCTTTGTCATGGGGACACGCGTTTCACAGACTGACGTGGCGCGAGCAACTTTCGGACGAGTGTGCCTCTGTCAAAGACATTGCTACTAGGCAATGAAAACATATAACGGACATGACAAAAAACCTACTTTCATCACTTGACAATGTTATTGGGTATTACCAGGATCTTTATGATCATTGTCGTCCAGGTTCCAGATTAGCAGTCTCCAGACCTTTTGGATGAGGTACCACATGTGATACTCGCATACCTACCACCGAAACACTCTCCAGGTCCACCAGTAAACCCGTTCTCTAAATTGTGCAAAGCTTCACTTGACCAAGACCACTAAATAACAAACTATGAACACTTTTGTGAACGTATCCTTATACGCTTTCACCCAAGTTTAACCAGTAAACAAAACGCAAACAATGTGAAATCCTGAATGTAAATACTTAAGGAATCTGTGATCTGAATCGGTCTTTGACAAATAAGATTCCCTTCAGAGTGAGGAACCGACATTCGAAAAACAAGTCCATTAGTCAAACGCCGTCTTTTGAGATTTTCTACACAAACACTATTCCCATACCTAGCTTCAGGCACATACATAATCAACACACGTAAACGTATCTTCAAAGTCTCAGTCAGTCCTGTCAGTCACAGGGCACTGGTCACGACATTTCACGCTGCCTTTGAACATCCTGGACAAAACTTTCTATTGACACATTTCCTATTGTAAGACTGTCATCATGCATGTTGAAACTCTCAGGCGAGAAAACCTATTTTTTATGTTTCCTTGCGAAGTTTATGGCGACACATAACCTACTTTATTCTCGTTCTTGTGTACATCTCTGTTACGTGCTGTCGTTTTTGTGTTAATCTAACGTCTTTCAACAAGAGGTTATACATTTTAGTCATTACACAAATAGCTTCTTTATCTGCTTGTGATGCTCACTGGTTGGTATTTATACATCCCAGGTACACTGTACTAAATGAAATAATGTATTCACTTTTAAGTAATGTTGTAAATATTTGCCATTTCAACAGAAAGTCTCCAATGGAATAGTCACGTATCAAATAATTATATATTACCAGCATCAGGGAGACAGTACAGAGTGTTTCGGTGGCGTTACAGCCATGATTAAGATCTGATCCAGACTCGATTATTGACATTTCGTTTGTAATATGTTGTTTAAAGCCGCACTCAGCAATATTCCAGCTACACGACGGCGGTCTGTAAATAATCGAGTCTGGACCAGACAATCCAGTGATTGACATCATGAGGATCGATCCACGCAATTGGGATCGATGATACGCATCAACCAAGTCAGCGAGCCTGACCACCCGATCCCGTTTGTCGCCTTTTACAACAGCCATAGTCGCCTTTTACGGCAAGTATGGGTTGCTGAAGACCTATTCTACCCTGGTCCAATTATATACAGAGCTGAGTGTGGCGTTAAACAACAAACAAACAAAAACATAGCTACGATACCATTATAGTGTTTTTTGGACGACTCTCACCGGCCTAGCTATACAAAACGTCTTCAAAGTGCACAATGAAAACTAATATGGACTTTTTGAATACTCAAAAGTCCAAACACTCGTTAAATACATAAACGTATTTAATTTTAGAAATAATGTTTGCTCTATCCCACGTGTGATGTTATAAAGCACAGTTTTGTCCTGAACTGTATATTATACTGAGAACGCCTGCGTCTCCGTGCTCAGTTAACGTTATAATGGGGTAGAGCAAACTAGTAACTATAGCAAATTTAGAACTAACCTTTTGTTGTATTGATGATTGGTTTGAAATAAAATCTGTAATTTGTTAATTGAAAATCTTCGGACAGGGCGAACTTATGGGCTGCTTCACCTAAATACCTGCAAAGAGACAAAATAGGTTTTAAACAGCTATAAATTTTAGGGTTTGGTTTCAGGTTTAAATAAGTCACATTTCATTATCTTGTGAGTGTTGGATTACATTTATTTCTTTATACACATTTGGGTCATAGGTGTTATAAGGGAGTTTATATGTTATATATCCGGAGTTATGTTAAGTTAAATATATCTATATAAATATTCACAGTGTAGACAATACAAAACAGATAACAGCAGCTTGACTATTATTACCATGACTAAAAATACATAGTCAATGTATGGGCCAGCTGCTTATAAATAAAGTTGGAAGAAAGAGTGAGTAAGTGAGTGAGTGAGTTTGATTTTACGCCGCTTTTAGCAATATCCCAGCAATATCACGGCAGGGGACACCAGAAATGGGCTTAACACATTGTACCCATGTCGGGAATCGAACCCGGTTCTTCGGCGTGACGAGCGAACTCTTTCCACTAGGCTACCCGACCGCCCCTTGGAACAAAGACGTATATATATAAACGTGTTTGGTTAGACAGGCCGGTTAGCCACTAAATCGTGGATCGGGTGTGCCATTCTGCAGGCTGACCATACATGTGTCGCACATGCGGCATATGGCAGCCTGACCGTGAATTGCTCCTTAGGGAAAAATGGGCAATGCTTTGTATTGGTCGGGAGTTGACCCTGGGGCAGCAGCGAGAGAGGTTGGTCGAGGTAGGCCTGACTGATACTAACTGGATACCATGATCATGATTATGATGTACCTGCAAAATACCATCAGAATAAATGTTGTGGACCCACAAACGGACTTGTGTTGTCACATGCAGAAGTATCAGGAACAGTACTTGATAATTATATAAACCATTGAAATTGGGATGCTACATTACTCCATCAGTCACAATAGTATATAGATCAATGCTGGATAAAGCATTGAAATTGGGATGCTACATTACTCCATTAGTTACAATTGTATATAGATCAATGCTGGATAAGCCATTGAAATTGGGATGCTACATTACTCCATTAGTTACAATAGTATATAGATCAATGCTGGATAAACCATGGAAATTGGGATGCTACATTACTCCATCAGTCACAATAGTATATAGATCAATGCTGGATATACCATTGAAATTGGGATGCTACATTACTCCATTAGTTACAATAGTATATAGATCAATGCTGGATAAACCATGGAAATTGGGATGCCACATTACTCCATCAGTCACAATAGTATATAGATCAATGCTGGATAAACCATGGAAATTGGGATGCTACATTACTCCATCAGTCACAATAGTATATAGATCAATGCTGGATAAACCATGGAAATTGGGATGCCACATTACTCCATCAGTTACAATAGTATATAGATCAATGCTGGGTAAACCATTGAAATTGGGATACTACGTTACTCTTAGCACTGAACACCTTTCACACAAAATATACCACAGACAATTTGACCCTGCCTGTCCCCAGCGCTCCCCTTCCCCATTCTACCCGTCATCTCCGATCATCTGGACACAGGTAACTATAGGAGAAATAGCACAAACTGCATAGTATGTGTACTTCCTTTGTATCAAAGCATCTACATGTACATTTATCTCACCTGTGAGCACAAGGTCTATCTCTCTGTGTGACGGGCTGCAGGTAACATAACCATAGAACAGTCCAGAGTGTACCTTCCGCCTTCAAGCCGTTCACTCACCCGTATACACAGCGAAGTAAACAATGCTGGCTTCCCATGGTTGTTGCGTGAGAACCCGCATTAATAGGTTGACTGCGCGCAATGAACGTGTAAAGGTAATTAAAAGCGACAAAACCCTTCCCACTGCCACAAACAATCTTTCCTAAAATCAGATTCGAATTTACAATTCCGAGCATCATCAGAATGTGACTTTGAATCACTATTACATAGTGGTGATACCAGGTGATCGCGAAAGGATGAGCGTATAATGCCCCACCGGTGACACATGTCACAAACACATGCAAAGGCAAATCAACTGTTCACCTGCAAATAAACATGGGAACATGCGGTACAAACTGGGAAATGCATTGGACAGTATTTTGTCACAGATACGTCAAATTTGGAGTTGTACTCCACATGTCTACCCTAAAATATTTTGAAAGCTTTACTGAGTTCTTGAATGTTGTTACCTTGATCAAACAACTTTAGAGGAAGAGTCGCAAGACCCTCTTTGAAATCATCGTAGAAAAAAGCATGCTCGATTGTACCTTAGGAGTTGTGAAATGTAGACACCAAAGGCTGGAGCTTCTGGAATATTGCTCGACATGAAGGGGAAGTTGACTATTGGAAAGGGGAAGTCATCGATCTTGTCATACAGTCTTGTGGAAAGTGTTTTGATAACCAGTACCATGTGCACAAAGTCTACATTTGTTTTATCTTTCAATTGAAAATGCTGTTCTTCGTAGAAGCACAAATATAAAACAAACACACTTTATACAGCGACGGATTCATGTTTATTATCAGTTGCGGTTTGTCTGTACCGAAACGAACCTACCATTTGCAAGGGATGACACTGTTGATTGTAACTTATACGATCGCTACTAATATACAGTAAATTATTCATCTAATGGCGTTCAATATGATTTTTGCAACTTCAATATAAGACCAAGTCGCAGAATATCTTTTGCACTTTCATTTTTCAATATAATCTCCATTCACCTCAATACACTTATTTCATTTGTCCTTCAAGCGTTTAATACCACTTTTTATAGAAATCCGCAGATTGGCCCTCTAACCACGCCTCTGTGGCAGCCTTTATGTCCTCGTCATCCTGGAAGCGTCGTCCACGTTGGGCAGATTTCATTTGCCGGGACAGGAAATAGTCACTGGGGGCTAAGTCTGGGCTGAAGGGTAGGTGATTTAACTGTTCGAATCCACATTCACACATGGCGGCCTGTGCAATTCTCAACTTGTGAACAGGAGCGTTGTAATGCAAAAGTAAAATACCACTTGTTAACATCCCACGGCGTTACTGGCGAATCGACTTTCGCAATGTTTTCATTACATTAGCATAATACTGTCCCTTGATTGTAGTTTTTGATGGCATGTAATCAATCAGTAATATGCCTCTTACATCCCAAAATATGGTGGCCATTACCTTGCCAGCCGATGGTTGAGTGCGAAACTTCCTCTGAGGCGGAGAATAGGGTTGCTTCCATCGCATGGATTCCAATTTAGTTTCTGGGTCCCAGCGGTGGATCCATGTTTCATCACCTGTCACTAGACGAGAAAGAAATCCGGCGCCATCAGCCGTAAAGAAATCCAGGAGGTCTCGACAACTTTCAGTTCTCTGATGGCGATCTTGAGCTCTGAGGTTTCTAGGTACCCATATTGCAGATACCTTGGACATACCAAGATGCTCATGAATAATGGTTCCAACAGTTCCAACTGATATTTGGAATTCCCTAGAAAGTTCAGATACTTTCATTCGTCGGTCAGACACAATTCTTCTTTCTATAGCAACAATGGTTTCCGGTTGGGTGGCATCTGAGGGCCTGCCTGACCTTGGGTCATCGTCTATGGACTCCCTACCCCCTTTAAACTGTAGAGACCAACGGCAAACTGTGGAATAGTCAGGAGCATCCTTACCTATTACTTTACACATGCGATCATGGATCTCTTTTGCTTTGCATCACTGCTTGGTAAGGAACTTTATTACAGCGCGTTGTTCATGTTTGAGAGAATCCATGATTGTGACCACCCTTATGTGAATAAAGCCATCACATCCATCTTATTGTTGTGTCTGGACACGAAGTCGTGTCAACCTGATGTTATGACTAGTGTCACACCTGCCACAAGTTGACATTGTTTGTGTAATTCAAATGCCCAAGCTGCAAAACTTTTTGAACGCCCCTCGTACCTGTAATAGTTCACATACGATTTCTTCTTTGATGAAAGACCCGTGAAGATCCGGGGTAGAATAGGTCTTAAACAACCCATGCTTGCCGTAAAAGGCGACTATGCTTGGCGTAAAAGGCGACTAACGGGATCGGGTAGTCAGGCTTGCTGACTTGGTGGATCGATGCTCATGCTATCGATCACTGGATTGTCTGGTCCAGACTCGATTATTTACAGACCGCCGTCGTATAGCTGGAACATTGCTGAGTGCGGCGTTAGACATCAAACCAACAACTTTGATGGAAAATATGAGGATTCATATATCCTGACGAATGTCTAAGGAGAGTTCTTCAAATTAAGAACACCACTTAATAATGATGCTGTACGTTGATAAACAGTTTGCAAATGAGTTATTATGTCAAGTGTTTGTCAGATATTTGTCATTAGAACATGACAGCACCGATCAGTTGAAATAATTTCTGTTGCTATTTGTGGTGGGTACCTTGATATTTTGACTGGACTAATATATATATATATATATATATATATATATATATATTAGAAGCAAAACGTAGGATTGAAACGTTGTGTTTGCATAATAAAGAAGTTGTTAGCCATATTACTCCTTGTCATATTACTTTAGGTTAATGTTGCAGTTATACTGTGTGAGGTATATCAGTCTGAGCACAAGGATCCCTTTGTGTAACGGATATAAGGTTCTGAGATAGTAAGTATTCAGTTGGAGTTCCGGGGCAGAATGGGCCCCCTCCTACCCAGCTTCAACCGACAAACAAGGCAGATAGGTAGACAGAAACACAGGAAATCTCCCAGAAGAGACCTGGTTAGTCTGTCTCACTATCGACCACCGATTTTTCTGGTCCAGATTTCGATTATGCTGCAATAATGCGGCATAAAACACAATTCACGCGGTCTCAATGAGAACGTCGCTTGTTCGACACCTGTGCAAACTGTCCGGAACAATCTCTGCTACAGGTATAGTGTCTGCAACATTCCTTTCTCCAGCTGTAGTATATGTAAAACTCCCTGCTATAGTGTCTGTAACATTCTCTTGTCCAGCTATAGAGTCTCCAACATGTTCTACTTCAGTTATAGTGTCTGTAACATTCTCTGACTAGCTATTCTGTGTCTGTGACAGTCTCTGCTCCGGTTGCAGTGTCTGTAACCTTCCCTGTTTCAGCTGAAGTGTCTGTAGCATTCCCTGTTCCAGCTGAAGTGTTTGTAGCATTCTCTGTTCCAGATGTAGTGTCTGTAGCATTCCCTGTTCCAGCTGAAGTGTCTGTAACATTCCCTGTTCCAGCTGAAGTGTCTGTAGCATTCCCTGTTCCAGCTGAAGTGCCTGTAGCATTCCCTGTTCCAGCTGAAGTGTCTGTAGCATTCCCTGTTCCAGCTGAAGTGTCTGTAGCATTCCCTGTTCCAGCTGAAGTGTCTGTAGCATTCTCTGTTCCAGCTGAAGTGTCTGTAGCATTCTCTGTTCCAGCTGAAGTGTCTGTAGCATTCCCTGTTCCAGCTGAAGTGTCTGTAGCATTCCCTGTTCCAGCTGAAGTGTCTGTAGCATTCCCTGTTCCAGCTGAAGTGTTTGTAGCATTCTTTGTTCCAGATGTAGTGCCTGTAGCATTCCCTGTTCCAGCTGAAGTGTTTGTAGCATTCTCTGTTTCAGATGTAGTGCCTGTAACAATTGCTGCTCCAACGTCAGTGTCCGTAACACCCCCTGCTTAAGTTATACTGTAACGGTGACATTCTCTACTCCAGCTATAGTGTCTGTAACATTCCCTGCTACAGCTGTAGTGCATGTAACATGCCCTGCTACAGCTGAAGAGTATGTAACATTTCCTGCTTCAGCTATAGTGTGTGTAATATTCTCTGCTTCAGCTGCGGTGTCTATGACATTCTGTGCATCAGTTGTAGTGTCTGTAACATTCACCGCTCCAGCTATACTGTGTTTGTTACATTCTCTGGTCCAGCTGTAGTGTCTGTAACATTCTTTGGTCCAGCTGTAGTGTCTGTAACACTCTCTGCCCCAGGTATCCAGTGTCTGTAACACTCTCTGCTTCAGTTATTGTATCTGTAACATTCCCTGCTCTAGCTGTATTGTCTGTAACATTCTCTGCTTCAGCTGTAATGTCTGTAACAGTCTCGTGTTCAGCGTTAGTGTCTGTAACACTCTCTGCTTCAGTTATTGTGTCTGTAACATTCCCTGCTCTAGCTGTAGTGTCGTCTGTAACATTCTCTCCTTCATCTGTAATGTCTGTAACATTCTCTGCTTCAGTTATTGTGTCTGTAACATTCCCTGCTCTAGCTGTAGTGTCTGTAACATTCTCTGCTTCATCTGTAGTGTCTGTAACATTCTCTGCCTCAGCTGTAGTGTCTGTAACAGTCTCGTGTTCAGCGTTAGTGTCTGTAACACTCTCTGCTTCAGTTATTGTGTCTGTAACATTCCCTGCTCTAGCTGTAGTGTCTGTAACATTCTCTGCCTCAGCTGTAGTGTCTGTAACATTCTCTGCCTCAGCTGTAGTGTCTGTAACATTCTCTGCTCCAACTGTTGTGTATGTAACATTCCCTGCTCTAGCTGTAGTGTCTGTAACATTCTCTGCCCCAGATATTCAGTGTCTGTAACAGTCTCTGCTCCAACTGTAGTGTATGTAACAATCACTGCTCCGACTGTAGTGTATGTAGCAAACGCAGGCGTCATTTTAAATATATATTTACATTTACTCACATGTGTAAATCTTTTACTCACATGTGTAAATCTGCATACCTGTGTAAATATACACGCCTGAGTATAAGTGTCATGTGAACGCGTTTACTCTTGAGTGTATAGTAACACCATGAGCAAAGTTGCACCTAAATGTAAATTTACACAAGTACACATTTTCACTGTAAGTATATGTTCCATGTATTATTGATATGAATGAAAAATTAACACCAGAAGAACATTTCTTCACATTGTTGATTTCAATTCTTTCGAGCCTTTCATTGTATTGTTTCAATGTGAGCAAATGTTCTCACAGTGTAAAGCTGAAATAATGCGTTTCCTTCATAGTTCAATCCGTTTATTGAAGTTTGTGCTAATTATGTGTACGCAATGTAGGGTTTATGATGTGCAAAGAACTATACTGAATCGACGAACACATTGCCTCACATCCGCATTGTAACTATCAACGTGTAAATACCTTTACCTTTAACCCTATTTCACCTGGCCGGAATTCGCGTCATATTTTAATCTATGTTGTTATATGGCAGTGTATTGTAGGGTTGAACAATGATTGTAGCTGTGTTATATTGTTTCTGGTGATATTCGCGCAATGCATTATGTTTGGACCGTGATTAGTTGTCAGGAAAAGAGTACTATTTAATGTAAGCAGTTTTAAGGAAGTTACTATATTTAGATGCTAGTCTCATATGTGATATTCTAGTGCCGCTAGACTAGCGAGGGCGCTGTGTAGAAATTTCTAGTAGCTAGATAGACTGTATATAAGGGGGCAAGAGTTTGCTTACGCATCTCTCAGGCATTTCATTACATCGAGACTAGTTTTCGTGAGAGGATCACTCATCACCCCTGATTCCTTGCCTAGGCCCGTCTCGGAAGCTTGACCACTGTCGCCGCCGTGAATACTCGTACCTTGCTGGGTGTGTGATGTATACTATTATAATGATTTTATTGTAAGGGCATATATGTATATTAAACATTATTTATATATCTTTTTAGATACCTTTATGACGTATTTAATGATGAGACACTGTATTTAACTAAAAATATAAAATCTTTATCATACTCGTGTGAAACTACATGCTATTTATGCTGGAATCCTTTTTCAGTGCCCCTATGACTAATGCTATGCGGACTCTCAATATCAGTGCATGACGAACTGTATCCTATGCACATGACAATGCTATGTTTGTACAGTTGCTAGCGTGACCAGGAAGTGAATTATATTTGTATACAGGCTGTGTCAACACGTACGTCACGGATGTCTGCACAATGTCTCAGGGGGTGATATATACAACTCAAAGTTTGCTGAGGATCAAGTTTTGATGATATAAAAAAATCATCTAACAAATAAAAATAGATATATCACGGTACACAATTTGATGCTCACTATTCTCAGTTCGCAAAAATGAAATTTAGAGTTAACCATAATACATGGTTATGGACAACATATACATCTTTAAAATCCAGATATGAGTGAGTGAGTTGGACTTCAGGCCGTTTTAACAGTATTCCAGTTACATCACGGCGTGTCAGCTTAATGTGGGAGAAAAGCCCGAAGTCATGCAGATTCATGCGCATGGAAAAGACGTGTTTTCAGGTGCTCTGTCAAATTCGAATTTTTATGCAGTTTTTATCAAGGCAATACAAAACAAGAACAAGATCAGATTGTAAATTAATTACTTTTATGATATATTCAAACTGAGTTGCACACTAATAGCCACATTCATCTGGATGGAGGGTGAAATCGTAATCGACAGCCTGAAAGATAGTTCAGACGAGGTGAAGGTTGTAATGGCGGACATTCACAATGTTCAGCCACAGACAGAGAAACAGACAGAACAACCTCCAGGTAAACCGTGCGCACATCCTAATTCCCAAGCACAAAGTAGTAGAAACAGACATGTTTCCCATGCAGAAACTAACGTGTGGAAAAGACTTTGTCAGAGAGCTGTGCCGCAAAAAAAACGGCGTTGCCGATGTGCAGACGCGTATTGCGTTGGCGGCCATTGAAGATCTCAAGAAATCTATTGACGTCAAGCTGGACTCATTAGAACAGAGACTCACTACAAAACTACGTAGAGAAATACATCAAGAAATCAACAACATGCGAGCAGAAATTGCAACACAGGTCGACGAGCTTGATCAGCGAATGAAAGACGTGGAAAAGGCGTGCACAACTGAAAATGAGCAAGTAACAGATGACACACATTTAAAGATCGTACTCATGAACATTCATGAAACCAGCGGAGAGAGCACTGCCAACAAAGCGATGTCCGTGCTTAGGGACTGTATGAAAATGTCAAATATGAAATTCACCAAGGTAGAGAGACGGCAGTCAGCAAATAAGAGTGAGTGAGTGAGTATGGCTTTACGGCCCTTCTAGCAATATTCCAGCAATATCACGGCGGGGGACACCAGAAATGGGCTTCACACAATGTACCCACGTCGGGAATCGAACCCGGTTCTTCGGCGTCACAAGCGAACGCTTTAACCACTAGGCTACCCGACCGCCCCACAGCAAAAAAGAAGGTTTGAGTCATGTAATACTGATTATACAACAAAGTCCATCATATGACCTCACGCGTATTCCAGAGCAGCTCATGAGGTCTCCTGAGACTACGCAGTTGTTGAGAGATAGTATCTGTAAACTGGAGAGTGCTGGTAAATCCCTGGCGTCAGTAGACAGTACGTACAATGACCTTGTTGTCGTGAAGGAATAAATGAGTGAAAAGCTACGTCACAAGAAGATCACAATATCCTCAGCGCCTGATAATAGACGTAGAAGGGTGAAAAAGGTCTGGTGGACGGATGAGTTAACAGATAAATGGAATGATCTCTGACAGCATGAACACAGGAGGTTGAAAAGCAAAGGTCGGGATAAAGTACAACTGAAAGGAAAATACAAACGGAAGAGAAAGGACTCTGTGTACAGCGCTCTAAACGCCAACACATAAGAAAGCTCAAACGGATATTACAATGACCAACAGTTCTGGAAGACCATAGGGACGATGGGAGTTGGTAAAGAGTGTCGGGGACGGATCCCTGTTTATGTCGTTACAGATGATGGATCTATATCAACGTCGTTTCCAGTGGTTCTGGAAACATCGAGAAGGGACTATGCAGTACTTCTTAACCGATGTGTTAACATTTCTGCAAGTGACAGTGCTAGTAACGACCAACAGAAACATCAAGTTACATTCGATGAACCTATCACGGAGGATTCAGTAAACCATGCTTTGACATGTGTTAAGAAAACGGCAAATCCCGTGGTCCAGACGACATCTCTATTGAAGTTTTACGTTACCCCTAGGCTGTTAGCTTCCTGTATAAATTCTTCAACAACTGTGGTATCATTCTGGATATTTGGAAACGAGGAATTATCACCCTGGTTCCAAAAGGTAATATGGCTGACCCGAGGGACCCGCTTTCCCTAGGGGTATAACCCTCACATCTGTGGTACATAAACTGTACTGTAACATCCTGAACAACCGACTAACGGAATGGTTGGAAGCATGACGTCCTGCTGGAGGAGCAAAATGGATTCCGGAAACGTAGAAGCACTATTGATCACATGTCAACACTTACTAATATTGTGGGGACAAGAAAGAAAAAGAAACTCTCTACATATGCAGCATTCATAGATTTCAAGAAAGCCTACGACTCAAATCCACCGTTCTACATTGTGGAAACGACTGGATGGTCTGGGGGCGTCATGCTGCACGCGCTTCACGCTATCTACTCTAATGTATCCAGTTCTGTGAGAGTTAACGGTTTTAAGACGGACTGGTTCACTGTTAACTGTGGTTTAAAGGAGAAGTGTTTACTGTCGCCACTGTTATTTAACCTGTATATAAACGACCATGCTTAAGTTTTGAAAGGGGTGGGAAGAGGTTTTAAACTGGACAATGAAACAATTTGTGTATTGTTATACGCAGATGACCTAGTTATCTTTGCTGAAAATGAAGCTGATTTACAAACTTTATTGAAGTGTCTACACCAGTGGTGTGGACTAAACCACATGACCATTAATGATGGGAAATCCAAAGTCGTCACTTCCGCAACCCATCAGTCCCCGAAACGAAGACCCAGCTCTCCTGTGGTGATGTTGTCCTCGACACTGCAGATAAATATAAGTACCTTGGATTTGTACCACAGGAACACCTAGATTACTGTGCCACTGAAGTAGCTGCATCCCAGTCTGCTAGCAGGGCTTTAGGATTGGTTATTTCAAAAAGCTATGAGTGGTCTCCCTTACAATGCATATACTAAACTTTATGAATCTGTCGTCCTTCCAGTTATTACGTATGGAGCGGCAATATGGGGAATCAAAGACTTACAGTGTAGTGACCATGGTGCAGAACCGGTCCTGTAGATTTTTCTTTGGGGTAGGAAAATATATCCCGAATAACGATGCAAACGGAGAGATCAGGTGGACACCTTGTACAGTTAGTCAATGGAGAGCTGTACACGGCCGCTGGGGGCGAATAGTTAACATGGATGAAGGAAGGCTAAACCTGTGTGACTATATGTGAAGTGATAGCCAACAGACACGAAGTTGTAGAAACTGGAGCTATTGTGTACGAGATTTCTTAAATAAGCTTGATGTTTCTATGTTCTATAGTACAAATATGTTTGTACCACAATCTATTGTGTCTGACGCTTAGAATGCATATTGTACAAGAGTTGTGGGTGAATGGGGGCATAATGTAAAACATGATGAATCTGCAGAATCTAATGTAACCACAGTCTTACCAAAGTCACATCGTAGTGCACTAGCTAAAATCAGGTGCGGAGTGCTTGCCATAAGACTGGAGACTGGGCGTTTTGGAAACCTGCCGTTAGAACAGCGAATTTGTCCTCTGTCTTGTAATGACGTAGAAAATGAAATAAAAAAAGTTGTTTTTTTAATGTCCCGTGTATGATGATCTCCGCAATTTTCTCGATAATATTGATCGAGATGTTAAAGAATAATTCTGAATGATGTAGATCAATCATGCTTTTTATTCTCCCCCGTCGATATCATTAAACATGTCGCCAAAAACGCCTATTTTATACTTACCTGTCGTCGAAACCTTGGGTATAAATCTTAAGTATCACACTTTATGTGTTATCTTCTCAACCTTGTATAAATGTCTTTTATATCGTTTTAGTCTCTCATAATTCCATCAGGAATGGTGTGTGTACTAGTTTATATGTACCTTGATTATTGTTGTAAATAATGCTGTACACTCAGTGAGACATAAATAAAATGTCTGTCTGTCTGTCTGTCTGTCCGTTAGTCGCCTCGTACCACAAGCATAGTTTCCTGAAAAGCTATTCTAACCCGGATCTTCGCGGGTCCGGCGGCTTGTAAACAATGGTGTCTTGACTAAATAATCAAGTGATGACCAGATGTTCCACTGACACTAGAGCACGTTTACTGATTTTGATGAAACTGAAAACGATATGTTAATTTTGTATTTTCGTCAGCTGCGTACAAGATGCTGAGATTCTGCTTCTTACAAGTAAAGAAAAACACATTTGAGAAAAATGTTTTTGCAACATAGAAGAGGTATGAATTCGCATGAACAACCAGGAAGTCGAGAATCTCATCATTCTACCCGAGCAACCAGATAGTCATACTTGACAGCACAATAGTTTCGATTACCTTACTGCGCGCAGTCAACCTAAACATGCAGGTGCTCATGTCCTGTCTTACGGAACGCTGCATTGTTGAACCTGCTGTGAGGCGAGACACCAGGCTGATGGTATCACTCTGGACTTGGTGGCCATCTAAACTTGCAGCCTGTCACAGCGAGATAGACCTTGAACTAAACAGGTGTCATATCTCTGCATGTATATGTTTGGATAGATTAGGAACGAATGAGGACACCTTCGTGGTAATAATAAATTCATTTAAATAAATTCATTTCTATGGGTGAGTGAGTGAGTTGGGTTTAACGCCGCTTTTAACAGTATTCCAGTTATATCACGGCGTGTCAGCTTAATGTGGGAGGAAAGCCCGAAGTGATGCAGGTCTCAGACGTTTACCACTTCGGTGAAGCCCACGAGCACGGACGTGGTGCTGACAAACCTAGAAACATAATGGGGGCGAACCGGGATTCGAACCCACAATCATAGGTTTCTGGCGTGCCCAAGGGACACAACTCTGCACAGCGAATCGCAGCGCCTTAGACGACTTGGCCACCCGTGCCCCAATTTCTATTATCTTTAGAGATATCTCCTTAAACCGTTGTACAATTCTGAAAATATCATACGCATGTGTTTATGTATCAAATATTGATGATACCAGATCTTCTTGAGGCTTTAAGAAATGATCAGGAATATGATGTCGCTGAATACCTAATGCATAAACAAAATGCAAGAGTAGTGAAGATATCATCAAAAGCTTTATTTTTTAACAATTAAGAAACCTAGCACAAAACGTCACTACAACTTGAGCTTTCGAAGTGGTTTCCGTCATTTTCGTTGTCTCATGATGTTATTTTTTACTGAACTGTGTAATTTGTTATGCTTGCAGACACCGACTGCATTAGCTACAGTCTAATGAAATATTTCTTCGTCTTTTAACTCATAAACATAAGTCTATTTATTCATTCTCGATTTAGACTTGTACAATGAAGTCCGTGAGGCCCATCGTCGTCATCACCAGGGAAAATGTGTGGCGTCTGGTTTGCTTTCTGACTCTCTTTGTTTGGGGACAGACAAGGAAGTGTATTACATGCTGGCGTTTACTGCTTCGTTGCATTTTAAACACATTTAAGAAACAGGATGTCTTCCCGTTGCGCCAGCACAATTTGTTGTGGGTTTTTACTTGCCCAAGAGTCATACAAACGTCAGTTTCGTACAGGGTCTTGTTGGTGAACGAAATGTGTGAGTGAGTGAGTTGGGTTTAACGCCGCTTTTAACAGTATTCCAGCTTTATTACGGCGTGTCAGCTTAATGTGGGGAGGGGGAAAGCCCGAAGTGATGCAGGTCTCTGACGTTTACCACTTCGGTGAAACCCACGAGCACGGGTATGGTGCAGCTACTTTAGAAACATCATTTCTTTCATCAAATATTCATGTTGATGTCATTAAATCATATAATCACCCTGGACAACCAAGTGTCAAAGGTGATAACCGGTATTTTGTCAACCCTTGTTCGGTCCAACCGTGACATGTATCCAACGTGTGACTTTCTACGAGCTAAGTGCATAACCTTTGCATGTCAGGTAATCGGGTGACTGTGTTGTGGTAACGCCGTTTCTGGGAACATCGTTTAAGCTTTGGACCCTACAACATCACATCAACCCAACTTTCCCTCATATCTCAGTACATTGTGTCACATAAACTGCGAAAGGAAAAATCAGTTGTGCGTTAACAATAGTGTCTATTGAAATTTAGATACAGGGAAAAATACAATTTACATTTTCAGGTTACTATCAGTTGAGGACAATTTTACAAACAACTCGTGCAGGTAATTCCGATTTCCAGCTGGTTGCACAGGGTTCTCGGAAAGCAATTGTAACCGTTCCTAGCGCCTATGACAGCATCACCATGAGTGCTTCCTTTCCTGTCAACACGGGTGACCACGTTGTCGTCAAGACCTACGACAACGGTAACACCCCATTAAGATAGGGGCTGTGGTCACAGTTTTTTGGATACCTGCTTAGAAAAAGACTCAGTGCTCCCGTTAACTTTTGAAACGACCAGTCCATCGGGACTGCAACTCTAAACATTACCAGTCCCCCCTTATTTTTGTCAGTCCCAACTTTTAGCAAATAAAAAAAGTATGAGAATTACCTGGTTTTAATTCTTTCAACATCATGTTAAATGCTGTGACGTCATCTCTGAAGTAACTTCATTAAAACGACATGTCATTTACATAAAGTTCAGTCACATTATTCTCCTTTTTTTAAATATTTCAAGCCAAAGTTGCTGCAAATATATAGTTCACCTCAAAGCAAAGCGAAATGTGATTTGCTTGCACTAAAAATAAACAAGCGGAAACCCAGATGGTAACATACGAGCTGACTTCATTCGAAACATATACTTATATGAATATCGCCGATGTTTGGTTCAAAGGCAAGGATTTATAAGGTACTTTCTTTGCCGGTCCACCGGGACTGGCAGTGACATGAATTACCGGTCTAAGCCTAATTGTACCAGTAAAAGACTGGTAATTACCGGTGAACGTGAACACTTAAAAGACCGATTCAACATGTGTCTAAAATAAAGTACCATAAAATGGATTTCCCGTGTTGTCTCTTTAAAGCTATATACTGTATCAATCATTAATATAAACAGTATCCACCAACATGTTGCAAATGGCTCCAAATTATCAAGAGTACACACCTTTATTGATTTACCGCTGTTTGTCGTACACTATACATTTCAGATGCACCACATCAGCTACCTGAAGGCAATAGTGCATCCCCGGGTGGGTTTTCTAAAATGATTTATTACCCACAACGCGAATGAGTAAGTGAGTGAGTGAATTTGTACAGCCACGTGCCTCAAAGGCCCGAACTTGTTTTGATTGGATTGGCATTACACTGATGAAATAAACCAAGTTAGCGCGTTAACACACGTACAGATTAAATTACAGAATTACAGATCGAGAACAGATCTAGTGATTGTCATCATATACTTCAATGTAATTGTACGTTTACTTATAGACTTACTGTCGTTGTAATTGGTGAAGTGTTTTCCGTTACATTGTGTCTATAAAACGAACGAAAAAAGGTTCATTCTCATCATATATGCAACATGTACGATGTACTTTCTTTGTTTGTGTGTGTGTGTGTGGTGGGGGTGGGGGATAGGGAGGGGGGTTTGTCAGGCAATGTGCACCGATGGCTTGGATGTCGCTGTCTTTTACTACACTCACTCACTCACTGGCAGAAAAACATATTGTGATTCATTATATTGGTCATACACGTTTTAATCATGATCATGAGTGGTTGCTATAAGGTGTAATGACTACATTACAGTTTAGATTGTTTGTATGGACTCCAAAGGAAATATCGATGAAACATAAGCTATATTTGCAGTACATACTTAGAAACGCAATTACTTCATGACTTGACAACAACGTATTATATATATTCCCTATGAAACGCCTCTCGATTGACATCTGATTGCAACAGTAACACATACGTTGGTGGAGTGCTATCGATTTATCGCTGGATAGGAAAACTTCACACATCTACTTATCACGCAGACAAACACAACATACGTATAGGTGTTGGCTGCCTCATGGTGCAGTGATCGTGATGGGGCATATGACACGTGATATTCCAGGATGTAGACATCCAAATGCTGTAAAACATAAACAAGCACCATCTGAAAACAGTAAAAGTTTGCAATTTTGTGCTCCATACGCATTTCCCCACAATGATAAACCATGTTCATTGACGATTGCAATGTTCATACAACGGTTCTTATGTAGATGTCTTCTTGTGTGTTATTTCTATACAGCTTATTGTAAATAACCAAAATATTGTAATCAAGTCCCAGCAGTCTTTTTACAGTCCCCAACTTGGCAGTTCATATGTGACACATATAACCTAACAGCATGTATGTAATACATCATAGAAGAAATCTTATATCTATATTTACATATATCTATATTGACTGGTAACAAATAATATTAAAACCAGGGAACGTTGGTAACATTTAATAGGAGTTCTGCTTTAAAAATAGGGGGCACGGGAGGCCCAGTCGTCTAAGGCGCCGCGATTCGCTGTGCAGAGTTGCGTCCCCTGGACACACCAGAAACCTATCATTGTGGGTTCGAATCCCGGTTCACCCCTATTATGTTTCTAGGTTTGTCAGCACCATACCCGTGCTCGTGGGTTTCACAGAAGTGGTAAACGTCTGAGACCTGCATCACTTCGGGCTTTCCTCCCACATTAAGCTGACACGCCGTGATATAACTGGAATAATGTTAAAAAAGCGGCGTTAAACCCAACTCACTTACTCACTCACTTTAAAAATACCGCATCAATAAGTGACAGCATAATGTTAACTGAAGAATAAATTTTTACTTTGTATGAGTGCATTAGAGTGACGGCAAACTATTAGAGCAAAATGAGTTCCGTCAATTACCCACTAACTCACTCGGTACGTGTGACCTTGTGTCTACACTGGTGGTACGAATTGCCCAGTTGCCTAAGGCTACAACGTTCGCTGTGCAGAATATTGTCCCTTGTGCACGCCAGAAATCTTTAATTGTGGGTTCGAATCCCGATCCGCCCTGATGATGTTTCTAGGTCTCTCAGCACCATACCCGTTCTCCAGGGTTTCACAAGAGGGTTAAAAACCTCCGTGGCTTTCCTCCCATATTAAGCTGACACGCCTTGATATAACTGGAATGCTGTTAACAGCGGCGTAAAACACACCTCACTCACTAACTCACTGATGCTACTACTATTCATCAATGAAATTGACAAACATTAACATCCTTTGTAGTTTGTTAACAACTAGTTTAGAATGTCAGAAGAGAGATGTAATTGTTATGCCCCAGTAGTTCACACTGACAGTGAGTCGTTACACACTGATCGCAATATACCTGCAGTATTGCAGATGCGATGTAAAATTTTAACTCACTCACGTTTTACACACTGGTTTCAATTAAGTATGCAACGTCCAAATGGTCGACTGACAAAAACAGTTGCTCATTGCTTGTTCATGAACATAATGTTGAGTTGAATAACTAGGACCAGTTTCAGAACGTTATGGCGATATGTTTCTGTCAGCTGCCCCAGCCTCCATCACTGCTGTTGTGACATGGGATGAATCAATGCGTAACGAAAGCAACTGTTGATTTCTTTCTGAGTATTATTCCCAATGCGATTGTGAGCTTGGGTGTATATTCGTCAGAATGAAATAAGTTAACGTGTTCACCTCTTGGAAGACAAAAGTCAGTAGGACTGACAACTTTGTAAGCAGTCTTGCCATATTCCGTAGAAACATATAGACGGGCGGTGCCTTAAACTTGATGCTTTTCACATAGAATTAGAATGAGTTCTTTTAGGAAAAAATCCGATCCTGGTGGTGTGAACAGCAGAATTACCGACCGACAGTAAATGTTGTCAACGATCATTTAGTAATAATAGATATATATAATAAAAACATTTGGAAGACAAACCAACAATACAAACCTGACCCAAATTTCTGATTAATGCGACAAATACACACTTTCACACAACCACTGTCCTGAGTGAGACTCCGACACCATGTTGAAATAAACTGTTTCCAACACTATATACCCACGTTGTCCCACCAGCTTCATCGAGTGTCTTAAGCAATGATAGAAGATTGACATGGAAATAACATAATTATCTGGATGTAATTCTACAATAGTTTCTAATGGTCTGTAAATATTCGAGTCTGGAATAGACGATCCAATGATTGACACCATGAGCATCAATCTAAGCAACTGGTATACAATTAGGAGATAAACTAACTGTGTTTTGAAATTTGATGTAGTCCCACTGTAGAGTAGATGCCTCTTTATTATAATTTTGAACCGAGCGCTTTCGCACGAGATTCCAAATATTAATAAAGAGGTATCTATCGGGATTTTTTACAGTAAATATAATTCTAAATGAAAGTGTACTTCGACATAAACGCCTATTGCCTATAACCGTTTGGATATATACTTTCCAATGATATAAATTATTTGCCATTTGCGCTTACTTGACCTGTCACATTCGGGTGCTTTGATATTACGATTAATGTAGAAAAGTAGCAAACTTAAAATACCGATGTCAGATAGTGCAGAGATCTTTTTGGATTTCCTGAATTTACGTAGTCGAGTTGAATGTTATACAATTTGGTTACGCTGTGTGAAGAATCAAGAACGTTGTAACACGTTTGATACAATGTATACGTTTTTGAAACCGCGGCGTCATTACACCGCAGCACAGAGCGGTGGGCAAAGCCAGCAGACGGCCAGGCACCAAATCTACAGGTAACCTAGCTCTACATTGAAAACACAGTATGTTTATCTCTTAATTCGACTTGCCAACTAATTTAAATGAAAGTGCAACCTATCCGAACTGGTGCTAATAGTTGAAACTTAAGGAAAACTATTGTTTTCGTATGACCTGTAAATATCAACAAATATCAATAATAAAACAAAATAATATCAAAATAAACAATATCAATCAATACTTCTCTTTGTAACATAAGACCGCCTCCGTGGTCTAATGGTAGAGTGTCCGCCCGGAGAGCGGAAGGTCCGGGGTTCGATCCCCAGCCGCGTCATACCAAAAGACGTTAAAAGATTGTACGTATTATTACCCTGTCTGGCGCTCGGCATTAAGGGGCTAAAACAAGGACTGGTCAGCTCGGAGTCAGTATACTGTGTATGAGTGGGGTATTCATGTTAAACTGCGGCATGGTATCTCAGTGAGCTAGCACTATAAATCGGCATCAGTCCGGACTAGTACAAGCAGCCACACACACACACATACACGTGCATGCACGTCGCCATTTAAGTGCAATAATCTTGGACGCGGCGTTAAGCCCCATTTCACCTCACCTTGTAACAAAAATATGAATTGGGCAATTAAACGCATGGGACATCTGGTACATCGGACAGCGCTAACAGCAAGCGAGTGATCAATACATGGATGAAATGATAATTATGGTAACATTTGGATACCACATGATAAGAATGTATGGTTGCAGCGCATGATCGAACCCTTTTATTGCCAGTGATACACAACGTTAAAAAGCTAAACTTCTCACACTTTCAGACGATTGTAAATGAGAAGGATATTATCTCCCGTCATCTGTTGCCAGCTATCGGATTTAACATAATGCATCTGTGTGGCAATTATTAGCGATTGTATCAAATGTTGTCCACTGGTGTACAGTATCATCCACTGTATAAATATCATATGTTATCTATCCCCTGGTGTTGTATGAACTCACACGTTTGTGATTCATATTGATTATTCCTACTCACATCCTTCTCTCCAGTTGCCCTCCTAGTGGGTGGTTAAGGCCTCCTAGTGGGCACTTTGGGTGAAAAGCACCAAACTTGACACACTTATACATTGAACCATTCCGAACATTTCTGGATATGGACCCACCTCTGGACAGCACCCCGGTAGCCTAGCCGTCAACATGGCTAAAATCTCTAATGACATCAATATATACTCAATATATCATACTTATGTGGTCAATGTTTTTACAAATAATCACAGTAATGCATTCAAAATTAATTGCAAATGTTTTGTATATAAATCAAATATATAATTTGCAGCGCCCCTTTTTTAACAAATGAGCAGCTTGACGTTGCATGTGTTTATGACGGGTGCCAACCTTTGGGAAGGATACCCTCACATTGTCGCCAACGCTGGTTTTATTACGGGTTCATAATCACCTGCTTATGAAACTGTCGGAATTGTAAAATGGACTCTGCTAAAAGCAGAGATTTCTTATGAGTGAGTGAGTATAGTTTTACGCCGCTTTTAGCAATATTCCAGCAATATCACGGCGGGGGACACCAGAAATGGGCTTCACACATTGTACTCATGTCGGGAATTGGACCCGGGTCTTCATCGTGACGAGCGAACGCTTTAACCGCTAGGCTACCCGATCGTCCCTGATTTCTTATGATTATAGAAGGGTTTTCGCACACCCCTCAACACATCCTTGCAGATATGCTGGCTTGCTTACGCTAACATTTCAGAGAGGATAAGATGTGAAAATGGCCGAACAAGAAAGCGCAATTTTGAATTTTGAGAAAGTAGTATTCTAAGTTTGAAGTTATACTCTTGTAAATCGCCTACACCCGGAGAAGGGCATGTATGTGATGTTTGATTGGATAACCCTGCCTCAATCGTGGATCATTGTTTGTAACCAAACAGATGTTTCAGTTTGCAGTCGTGGAATCAGTGATAAACATGGGACAAGTAGCAGATGCGTATGACGCATGTGCAGTGGAGGAAACACACCAGGAACATCTGTCACATGTGAGCAGTGATTTGGTGTTTCCATACTTTATCCAAGCTTATATAAGCTTGAAACTCATGATTCCTATGTATTAGGTGAAACTCCCCATTTGATAAACAGTTCTGTCCTGTCCGAAACCAGCAATGCAACTCCACCTGATGTTATCTCTGTCTGTGGCAGTCTGTTTGACTGGTGGGAAAACGGT
Source organism: Haliotis cracherodii (assembly GCF_022045235.1). Classification (NCBI taxonomy): domain Eukaryota; kingdom Metazoa; phylum Mollusca; class Gastropoda; order Lepetellida; family Haliotidae; genus Haliotis; species Haliotis cracherodii. The sequence goes on from NW_027266286.1 coordinate 10,822,704, forward strand.
TGCCGGAAAAGGTAAGCTAAGAAAAGGGTGAATGTAAACAAATTTACTATTTGAGTTGTCAATATAATATGTATAAATGTACTTCTTAGCATTATTCTTTTTTCTTTGTTTTACCTGTGTCTGGGACATAGGTTGCCCAGAGGCCTAAGGTTCCACAAACCGCTGTGTCGAGTTACCTGACGTAACTGATCCGCTCATTATGGGTTTGAATCCCTGATTATGATCCAATGATGGAAACGCGGTGTGGGTCTCCCAAGTCTGAACTGACAAATAATTAAAGAATTTTAAGCTGTCCACACGCACACACGCACACGAACGCACGCACACAAAACATATTTCAAGAAGAGAGCATGACTGTCTTTCTTCGGTAGATAGAAGCATTTACGTTCTCCTGTTATGGGTATGTACATAAGATATAGATACACCATACAGAATGCTATCTCGTTTCGTTTGCATGCACGCGTGTGTTTATCTTCTTGTATTTGATAAAATTAGAAAGATTCAAATACACAACGAAAAATGATTTTATTTTGCAAAAACTCCGCGTATTATTCTCGATTTATTGCAAAACTTAATTGCTCCTTTATTGGAGTTTTTTGTGTTTTGACTACCACCCTCTACCACCGTCATCGACACGGGCGTTGTGTAGGATGATATTAGTTATATCTCTCCCTGTTTAAACATGGCCTTGGATACTTGTGAATGTTTTTCGCTAATCATATTATTATACTACCCCATCCTTCCTTCAATCTGAAAACGGAAACTTTGAAGGACACATTGAACTGGAACAAATAATGAATTACACGTAGATAATACATTGACAAATAATTGTCAATATTATCAGCCACTGTTTGTATTTTTTGCATTGTCCAAAGAATTATTTTGTCGGTGAACAGATTTAGATGACGCCGAATACGCACTAGTCCGATTTAGGAATGACAATTACATTGATTATGATGCTCACAAATTATAACAAACTGTTATGTTTTCCTTAATAAATATATGGGGGCGGTCGGGTAGCCTAGTGGTTAAAGCCTTCGCTCGTCACGCTGAAGACCCGGGCTCGATTCCCGACATGGGTACAATGTGTGAAGCCAATTTCTGGTGTTCCCCGCCATGATGTTGCTGGAATATTGCTAAAAGCGGTGTAAAACCAACATATATACGACTTTTGTGAGTGTCAAAAACCCGTACACTTATTCATTGGACAAAAGACATGGAATGCGTCCATATAATTCCTTGCAATCAGCTGTCTTCGGAAATTCCGTTCAATGCTAAAGTACTTGTAAAATACAGTTTAACTGAGGTTAAGTTGGCTTTCCCGCCAGGTGAGACCAGATATCCGATTTTATTACAGTTTTGTTTAAGCAAGACTTTTCAGTTACATAACAGTTCTCTTTCTATTAAAATGTCTGGTTCAAATATGCGTTCAGATGTCGGTTATGTTAATATCTACCACATATATACACAGTGAGTCAGACAGACGGGCACACATCCATCCATCCATCCATCCATCCATCCATCCATCATGCATGCATACAACCATATATTCATACAAACAACACTATACAAGTTGATCATAAATTAAATGTCAAAAATAACATTTATGGACAACAGTAGTATTGCATTCACACTGTTACTTCATATACTACTCAAAACAAGTTAAAGAACACCCACAATTATAAGACTATGTTTTGGAATACAATCAACCATGACTGATTATCCACAGTCATATGAAAGAATCGGAGGTTCTTCAACTTATTTTTTGAATAGTAGAAATTTAGATTTTATATATTAAGAGAATATTGCCATGACACCCCACGCGCCAACGGCATTAGGGCCATGAATTAATCAATTAGTTTTTCGCAGAAATCCGTGGATTGGGAGTGGATTCCAAAGCTCCATATAAATCTGCACAAAGATAGATATATTCATGGGTCTAGGAACATTTGCCACCACACCCTTGTCTCAAAGACTAACCTTAATCCTGAATAGAATCAAGGAAGGGCTTTCTCTATTTTCACAGAACGTATTTGAGACAGGTGGACTCTTTGCAGTCTCAGAAAAGAACCAAGTTCCATTCTGTCGAAACATTTGATTTGTACTTTGTACACCACTATCCCATATGAGACTTTTGTTACAAAACGTGCCAAAGCAAATGCCATCTGAAGTTTACTGAGAAATCAATATGTGAAATTCGAAACTTCCTCATTCCTCATAACATCTACCTAAAAATTTGGGGTAAGACATTTAGGCAAGAAGAAGGCATCCGTGCAGATCTGTTTCTTTATACATATGAATCGGAATTTCTGTTCGGATTGGCAAAGTCAAAACAATGTAATTTGGCCAAGAGGTTTAACTTATGCTTCGGTTATATCGATGATCTGATATCGTTCAATAACAATCAAATAGCCAATTCCCTTCCACTGATTTACCCACCTGAACTAGACATAGAGGAGACCAGTGAGAACGCCTCATCTGTTTCATATTTAGACCTATGCTCAAAGATTCAGAGTAACAATACACTCTCCACAAGACTGTATGACAAGAGGGATGACTTCAACTTTCCAATAGTCAATAGTCATGTCGAGCAATATTCCTGCAGCTCCAGCCTTTGGTACATTTCGAAACTTTTGAGATACAATAAAACATGCTCTTTCTACCAAGATTTCAAAGAGCGTCATACGAAGTTGTTTGATAAAGGTTACAGCATTTAAGGCCTCAGTAAAGCTGTCAATAGGTTTTATGGTAGACATGTGGAGGACATTTCCAAACTGACACATCAGTGACAAGAATGATGTCCGATGCAATTCTCTATTTTGACTTGTACCATATGTTCCCATGTCTTTGCATGTGAACAATTGACCTGCTGTTGCATGTGTTTGTTCCACCAGTGGACCACGGATAGTCTCGCGAACACCTGGTATCATTACTACTTGATAGTGATTCATATACACATGCTCATGATACAGTTGGAATTGTACAATCGACTCTATTATATGGAGAGGGTTTGGTCGCTTTATTATCAATTTATTACTGTTGTTATTGGAGGCGAGAAAGCAATGTCCCCTCTCGGATAAAATAGTACACTCACCTTTTGGTATCATCATTATATGAGCATGATTCATGAACAATCGTGCAATGGATTCTGCTTTTGGCGGGGCTTTCTTGTGATAAAGGAAATAATTTTGTCGCTTTTATTTCCGTCAGGGAATAGCTGATTCGGACAACTACGTTATATATTCATATTGTGTTAGATCATGAGTACATGCGGGGGGTCGGGTAGCCTAGTGGTTAAAGCGGTCGCTCGTGATGCCGAAGACCCGGGTTCGATTCCCGACATGGGTACATTGTGTGAAGCCCATTTCTGATGTTCCCCGCCATGATGTTGCTGGAATATTGCTAAAAGCGGCGTAAAACCTTACTCACTCACTCACTCACTCACTCACTCACTCGTGAGTACATGCCTGTATACGTGGTTAACAGTTTTAATGGTACACGAGTTGTTGGAAATGTTTGAATAGGTGTTGTGTAACTGTTGGTCGCCCTGTTGTCACCTTTGTCAGTGAATTTGCCTCTCTTGCCTTCAACCGAGCGCAACTGGCATCTTACGTGCGTGCGTGTTACAAACGTAGTGTAACGATTCACTTGCGAGGCTGTCAAGACACTTTCAAACCCGGCATGGTGGATCATGGCGACTTTCCTTTAGAATAGTTGTATGTCCCCAGAGCATCCCGGCCTTACGAATTTTGTTAGTGCAATATACCCTTGGAGACACGGTTTAAATAGTACTAGGTCCAAATACTCTATTACTAGTCAAAAGGCGATGGAATTAGATCGGATAGTCAGGATCGGTGACTTGGAGGATTGCGTGTGTAATCGGTACCAGACTACGCAGGACATTGCTCTTAAAGTCCACAGCTGGTTTGTCTGGACCCTACTTGATCATTTACAGACCATCGTCATAGAGCAGGACATAAGCAAACACAAACAAGGCAGTGTATAATTGTTTGGGGCAATGCTGGTGCAGCGAGACGAAGACAGATTTGGAGGTAGTAAGGCGAGGTACGGACAATGGAAATACACGTGAGAGTCCTTCATGGGAATGTACATGTATGTACAATGTATTGATGAAACAAACGCGAGTTGGCCTGATGCAAGAGCACATGTCCGTGTTGCATATGGAGCAACCCGCGACCCCTTGAAAAGTGTGGTGGCAATGGATTGGTCTCGGACACAACGAAATCAGCTTGAGTCTTGGATGGTGGCTCAAATGCTAGTTGGCATGAAGCAAGCAGGTGCTTTGGATTTTACTGCAGGCAGGTAAATAGGTTCGAGCTGCAAACGTGGAGTGTTCCGCCCACTTGCAGAAGTACAGTTTATGATTTGCCTTGACAAATCTGACATGAGGAAGAGATGATTCGATGGTACATTGCCGTCTTTGTCGAATGCCTTGACATAATATCTCAGCTTTGGATCCTATGAATGATTTGAGGCAGACTGGGATGTTCCCCGTAATGTAAGATAGGAGACTGCAAGTTGCTTTGTGTTGTGTACAATGGCTGAGGTGTCATCAGCCATGTCATGGGTAAGAGCACATGACTGCACAAGATAGTATAATGTATATAATATGCAACGACATTATCTTGACAACAGCAGATTATTTGTAAATCTTCTTTTAAATGTTTGTGTAATTTGTACAACATGTACGTATGTGCGGCGTAAGGCAATGAACAATTTTTTAATGCAAATTTAGTGAGTGGCGGGTGCTACCACTAGGGCAGAACATGCCTACCCTTTTCACAAACACTGGTGGCATCACTGATGTTCAGTGGTCCTTTTATAAGAATTTCAGCGCTAGTTTGCTTCTTGTGCCCAGTGGACTCTGTTTAGGTAGATAATTGAGACTGTCGTCTGGAGTTGACGTTTTATATCGTACCCATTACCCATTTTGTGATCTAGTGGTACATACACGTCCTTGTCCATGCGTTGGTTTGGAGAGCGTGTATTCATTCGATCTTAGTGAGTAATTACATAAACTCGTGAGCTATTATATGTGGCCCTGTATGCATGTCGTGTGCGTGTGCGTGTGCATGTGTATGTCTGTGCCTCATATTTTAGGTGATATGTGTGTTGGTGCACGTTTGCGTCTATCCTTTCATGTTGTTACAGTGTGTGTGTATTTGTGAGTGTCATTAGGATTAACAGTGTTTGTTGAAATATGACAAGAAACGCTTTAAACTATATATTTTTCAAATAGAATATGAACGAGTTCTTTAGCAACAAATTCGATTTTGGTGTAAACAACAGAATTATGCAATGGGTCTGACAGTAAATGTTCTCAACGATAATTTAGTAATGATAAATTGAGCATAAAAAAACGATTTAGGGACAAATCAACCGTACACACTCGACTCAAGCATTCGTACAATCTCTGTTTAATGAGAGAAATACGCACTTTCACACAACCACTGTCCTGACTAACACTTGGAAACATATTGGAATATACTACTTCTCACGCTAGATGGCCACGTAGTCATACCAGCTTCAGCGAGTACCTTTAACATGTGTTCACACTAAAAGTGCAACATTCTTGGACACGACCTTAAGCATGTGTGTCTGTGAATTCCATTTTCTTTTAAAATCTGTTATTATACTCCAGCTATAGTCATTCATTTTGAAACTATCCCTTTTTGTTGTTGTCGAATGCCAATGAATTTCTTTTTCAAACATGAATGTAGCTGTTTTGAACCCTCATGGACGAACGAGGTGGTGCAAGAGCGACCATTTAAGTAAGTGTCAGGTTCTGGAGATTTAAAATCTTGGCGCAATTTTGAAATTTTTGTGAAAATGTCGGTCCCGAGAAGAATTTGTAAAGATTCAGCTATCCTCATAGCGCTGACGGCATCTACGTTTTATTAACATGTAATGTGTATGCGTGTCAAATAAATCTGATGATGACAAAACAGCCGTTTCCATCGTTTAATAAACAGGAATCGTGACCATTTCAGGGGCGATGACTTTGGTCTAATTTGTGAAACGTGGATAAAATAGTCACATTTATTTCAAGGGAAGCAAATCTAAAGGGTCTATTATTCACACTTGCACGTGACTGTTGTAAATAAAATGTAGGAGCATTGGTACCCTACATAAATAACAAAGAGCAAAACAGAGCACACACACACACACACACACACACACACACACACACACACACACACACACACACACACACACACACACACACACACACACACACACACACACACACTGAAAATAGTCCATGAAAGAATGACAAAACTGATGTAACCGATTAGGAAAAACATGAACGCAATTTATTATACCTCATGTATGATTAAATACTAGAAGTTCTTATTCACTTTATCCAGCAACATTTATCTGCTATTTGATATTGACAGTACAACCTTTGATTTCAAAAGGTCTCATTTTCTTTTGCTTGGTTAGGGGGTCGACATTTGTGTCTAGCTTATTTGCCTTAGGGTTCCTATCTCAATCATAAAGGCATGTGGAAGGGCCTACAATGTAAGTATGGTGCAATGTGCTTCATAAGACGTTAGATAAAGGCGACAGGGAGGGAAACGTCTTGACGTAGGGTTTTCCGTATTGAATATTGCATGGCCATCAGATGCACATACATCATGAGAGGTGATGTGATGATGATATTTGCTGAACATGATCCATAAAATATACACTATTGACTGAGTCTCAGAAACAAGGATCCCCTTAAGGCAGTTTTCCGTGTGCCTTATCACGACGTGACAGGGCTGTCCACTTCAATAATTTCCAGTCTTCGTCCTCTCACACCTTGTACAGTACTCCACGACTATAGATACAACGTATCAGCTCATCACAGTGTGAAAGGAGAGTTACTTGCCCAGCTATACTGTTCCATCGGCGGGTACCATACATCATTTTGTTAGAGAGAGAGAGAGTTTCACCTTCAAAATAATGTTCCCTTGGAGGTGGTGTGCCTATTATCCGTGAACACCAGACATAAAGGACATATATAATGTTGTCCTGTTGCATTGAACAAGACACAACATCAGTTGCAATAGTTTGTTCCCCTACAGAAATACACCCAACATTAACCTTGTCATGAATCTCTTCAATTCAAGTCCTCTTTACAGTACTAGTTGTAGATCTCTAATGTACTCAGAGTTAACGAGATAACTATCTCTTCACTACCCGTCAGCTGAAATGATGTCAGAACAAAGTGAGGTTATCTTCTCACTTGTGTGCTATCGCCTGTCAGCTGGACTATGACACTTTTCATGATCAGTTTTCAAGATCCCTGAAGTTCATGCTTCCATTTTGGATGTTATGTCCTGCTTCATCAAGGGGATCATTGCAGAACTCACTCCAAACCTGGCTTGCGCAATATCTAGGGAACGGCAGCTTTGAGCACATTTTTTTACCACACAAAATGTTTTTGCCTTCGCCAAGCTTAATCGACAATGTCTTGTTCGCCAACAAAACGGAACAGCAACTTTTTGCAATTTTACATTTGTAGATGTTATAGAGGTGCAAAAGGTGGAATGCTGACGTCAAAGCAATAGGTTGAATATAAGGTTGAACAAAACGACGTCTTACAAAGACAAATTCGTTTTCATAATTTACACATGAATTTTAATTGAGAGGAGCTTCAAAGGAAGCCATTCTTCATGGATCAGCAATTCGTTTCTAGTATTCTTTAATGTTTTTGAAATCACCCCGAAACCATTAAATTTATGAAGCCTTGAGACGACTCCTAGTGACACTGCTGCGATATTAAGAAAGGTTTTGGAAAACCATTATTACTCACTGACAAATGACTCGTAAATGCATATTTTGATACCGTTACAGCTCCTTTGGTATACTTTAAGGCAACGCTGCCAAAGAATTCGAACTCTGTGGCACCTTACCCCTTTGGTGTTGGCAGCATCATCCTATTTAGCAGCGTTGAGGCAAACAATGGTCGTGGGTATAACCCTACATCTGGGGTATTCCATGCCCCTGTATCAGGTAAGAATTGGATTTTTTAAATAGCCAGAACTGTCACTCATCATTTTCCGATTTCAGTATTACTCCAATATATTTAAATTTTCGTTATGTTCACTTAAATTCCTGCATTCTCATTAGCTGTAATGGTAACGTGTTATTACATTCATTTCACGGTGAATATAAAACATTAAGCCACGCCCACCGAGACTACATTTATTACGGAAATTTGGGGAATCCCAATATTATATCGAGGGAATTCCCTTTCTGCTCACGTGTATCGTCATGCACAGGAGATTTGTATATTCATATTGCATTTTCATTTTCCAACCTACCCTTTGAGACTGAATCCCGAGAAGGAATGAAACAGGAAACGTGCAGGTTCGCTCGACTGTTTTCCTCGGTTCCACAACTTTCATGTCTTCGGGTTTCATTTCTAATTGTCATTATTTTAAATGTGTTTCTTTCCGTCCTCAGGGAACTAATGTTTGAATCTTGCGGTAATGTTTGAGTGAGTGAGTAAGTTGGGTTTAACGCCACTTTTAACATTATTACAGTTATATCGCGGCATGTCAGCTTAATGTGGGAGGAAAGCCCGAAGTGATGCAGGTCTCAGACGTTTACCACTTCGGTGAAACCCACGAGCACGGGTATGGTGCTGACAAACCTAGAAACATAATCGGGGCGAACCGGGATTCGAACCCACAATCATAGGTCTCTGGCCCAAGGGACGCAACTCAGCACAGCAAATCGCGGCGCCTTAGACGACTGGGCCACCCGTGCCCCCTCGGTAATGTTTGAAACAGCCGCCTTCTCACGGACGTATTTGCTCCGGTTCGTTGCCTTGATTGACAGGTCATATGAATTTTATTTTGATCCTACTCTCCGTTGATTGGCTACTGACTTTGTAGGCGTGTCAAAGTATTTGCATAAATTAAACAACCAACTGAATTCACTGAAGCCACAGTATGTATTCTTACACCTGGAATGTTTATCAATCTCGTCATTTTTCATATTTGAAGTTATCATGTCTGGTTATTCCTTCTTCAATTAATTATGAACTCATCAAATCCGACATAATTATTTATGAATACTTTGGATGATAACAGAAACTGCTTGATAATTATTCAATACCATACTCAAATCCGTTAATTATTGAAACTTCGAGTTGGTACTACTCATTATCCCATGATTCAGCCTCTTGATGAAAACTACGCTTTTCTTTCTTGTATAGCACATTCATCTGTAGGAGACTTTCTCAACATCTATGAAAGTGAAGACAAGCCAGATTTGTTTATTATCAATGATACTATTGTCGGATACTTTCAAAGAATTTTAATTTCAGGTTACTATCAGTTCCGGGCGCTTTTACAAACAGTTGGTACAGGTGGATCTGACTTCGTGCTGTTGGCCCAGGGCTCTGCAAAAGCAAGGATCAGCATTCCAAAGCCCTGGATCAGTACTTCAATGAGCGTTGTCATTCACGTCAACAAAGGTGACCACGTATTCGTTAAGAAGACCTGGGAAGGCGGTAACTCCCCATTAAGACAGGGGGTGTTTTCGCAGTTTTCTGGATTCCTGCTCAGAAAAGACTGATACGGCATCTGTGAAATAAAACTACCATAAAATGGTTTCATTTTGTTGAGTCCTTCGAACTGCACATTATATCAACCATATACACAGTATCCACAGACATGTACGCACCTTCAATGACTAACCACTGTTTTCAGTGTACTATACATTAAGAAAAATGACCAATATCAGTCACCTAAAGACATGCAATACTTGACCCGGGTGCAGATTCGGGGTAGAATAGGTCTTCAGCAACCATGCTTGTCATAAAGGCGAGTAATGGGATCAGGTGGTCAGGCTCGCTGACTTTGTTAATGCATGTCATTGTATCCAAATTGCGTAGATCGATGCTCATGATGTCATTCACTGGATTAACTCGAATATTTACGGACCGCTGTCATATAGCTGGGATATTGCTGCGTGCGGCTTTAAACAACAAACAAACAAACAAATACCAAATACTAATCCCGGGATGGATTTTCGCCAATTACGTATCAGTCACATGAGTGATTGAGTTACTGAAGTTGATTGAATTGTGAGGTCATTGTGTTTACGTTTATCTTAGAACGTTTATCATGGAAATCTATTTAGGTTTACACGTAAAAAAACCAAATTAGCACATTGCACTCTCAGTACTATCAAATCATTGATCGAGGATAGATTTAGACATTCTTAGCATATACTTATTCAACCATCAGTTATTTAAATTTATGTGTACACACCATTTTACCAATGAAGCCAGGCCAGAGTTTGTAGCATGGTGTAGACGTACTTTCGTTGCAGATGCTGAACAATCAGTGTCAAGTAAGAGGAGTTCTATGGATGAACAACTTCTTTATTACAATTAGTGTCCATCCACAGAACTCGTCTTACTTCAGCACTCCAACTTCTAAATGCCACTGAAAGAAGTTAATCAGTGTCAAGTACTTTCAGTTCTGTCGTACCTATAAAACAAACAAAACATGCCATCTATATGGTCAAAAAATGAAATATCGGGTTTATTCTTATTATAATGTCTGGATTGTGAGTTAGAGTTGGCGACACTAAGATATAGGTTTAGTGGAACGTATGCTTAAAACAAAGTATGTTTCCATGTGTACCCATCGAGTTTGAACATCAGTATTAACCTTTTTCACACTTTCGGCATCTTGGATCGAAAACGAGGCTTGGAGAGCATAGCTCCATGCAGTGAGAGTCGCATCAGCTCATAGGGAACAGACAGCATGTTGTGCATTTCACTGATGGACACTTCAAACAAACAAAAAATGGTATCCTCTGTATCTAATATAGAAGATATTTCACATTAAATCATGAGGTCCAACTAAAATATGCCTGTAATACACTGGAATTAGCATTTTGCTGTCAGGATCGAAAGGTGCATTTCGAGATACGTATTTCAGAAATAGATTGTTTTATCATAACCTCGTCGGCATATACAGGTACAATGAGACAGTACATTCAATGACAGAAGTTTTGTATCGTAAATAAACCGCATAACATGAAACACGTCAGTGTACTTTTGCAAAACTGCTCACTCAATGCGTGGCTTGGCAAACTCTAGATCAAGATTGAGATCATGTTTATTTCGAGTTTCATAGTGGTGTTTGCTGCACAACGCACTATCGTTTTGCCATGAGTCCAGTTGATAAAAGACACTTTTTCTGCTATGATTCTCGTTTTAACATATTACAATGTTAATTATGAAAATAATTCGTGTGTCAAAATAAATATTCAGAAGGGGTGATAACTCTATTTAGTATTCATTGTGTACAATGACAGATGATACTTTACTTGTTCTTCAAACATCACTTACTTAACTGATTATTGCCGATTGAGATTGCACCGTGCACGACAAAGTAATAATGTGTGAACTGTTTAAAATAAGTTAAAAGGAAATTAAAAATTGATAAATATAAATAATGCATGAAATTGAAGAAATATAAGAATTGATACAACTACGTATACCAACTTCTTGAACACCCTCATCTAATCCTGTATGATGATAGGTAATTGTATATCAAAAGGAAGCTACTAATACATTTATCCTGAATAGTTTGAAAATGTCTTGATCAGATATGAGTACAGATAAAATAACAAAAGATAAAAAGGATCGACTTCAATTGGCAATCAAGCCAAGATAAAATATATGTATGGGTACAAATTATGTTGATGGAACAATCTGGATTTCTCATATTTAACAAAGAAAAACAAACCAAAATTTTCATATTTTTATTTCTCACAATATAAGTTTTCAAAACTTAACATGGACTGGGTGTCTTTGTCAGTCAAAAGCACCTAATTAAATTCCAGAAGAAAATAATTTTCTTGCTTGTAAACAAATGGTACAATGTGCTTTTTCAGTGTCCGATAAATATTGGCCGTGTTGATTTGTGAGTGAATAAGGCTTTTCACTTCCTCGTCCTATTTAAGTGAAATGTGACAGGAAGCACATTTGTTGATTGAATGAGTATGACTTTTCACTTCCTCGTCCTTTGACAGTACGCACATTGTAACCAGTGTGTCACTGTCAGCAGAAAGCTCCTAAAGACATCCGTCACCCGGATACTAGTACTTCATTGTGTTGACTCGTTGGCCTGAAATGAATAATTCAATAATATTGTAATAATAATAATTCCTACTTCAATAACATTTTTATAAACAATGCATAGTCACCTTCTCTCAAAATATTGCTTATTTAGAAAACAACATTCTTCTGAAATAGAGAAGTTTAAGGAAAATTAATCACAGTGTGTAACATTACATGCTACTTTAGAACAATCTTGAAGGCATCAATTCATCTGATATGTCGAAAACTCAAACAGTATATTCCTGTGTAAACAGTAAACTCAACAGATGCATCAATTTAATGACAATGTACTACAGCTCTTTATATCAATGTCACACAGAAATTCACTCTTGTTTTAATGAAACACGTTTTGGTATTTGTATTACCGGTATGTATTTAACCATGAAATACTTTGTTTAGTCTGACCATGCTGAAAACATACTTTCGCTAGAGTGAAATAAATAAGATTTTTATTAAAATCAGGTGAAATATCACGTTTTGTCACACCTACAGTCAGTCTGCCTCATTGGCACTATGGTTTTCTGAATAAGGTCATGATGATCACAAAGAAAATATAAAACTTGAATTTATTTTGTCAAATGCAATGTTTATCTCTATCTTTACTAAAGTTGATATCTTGACTTGAACATATTAACTTTGTCAGATCACAAGATGAAATATTATTAAACATATGTTATTGTCCAAAAAGACAAAGGGCAGCACTTATTACCGCCTTCTCCCTATAAAGTTATACATAATATTGCATAATGAAAATGAACAATTTACAGTTGAAGCTTCACATTGTGGAAACATAGTGCGCAATAATTATATATATACAGTGCTCATATGAAGGATATGTACAATGTGCTGGAAAGTAAAGACAGTGTGCATCTCATACATATCCTAATATTATACATTTTAGTGTTGAATATAGAATTTAACAATATTAATGTTTAACAGTTTGGAAACAATAATATGCTAGCTACTGAATCTGTTAGTCGTTTCTATAAATTTGTGTACAGACAAGAATATTTTTGTATTCAGGAAAACATCTAAGTTTGGATCACCAAAAAGAATACTATGTAGAGTTTTTTGTCCTCCAAGATTATCGATAGCTGTCAGTAATGTCTCCCTAAAATCATGATATAAGGTACATTCCAAGAAGAAACGGAATGAATTTTCTCAAGGAGCATGCTATACAAGGAGCATGAGATATAAATTCATGCTATCATCGTTATTTGACAAGGAAACAAATTTCTTCTATGTATTTATATTTTTTTATTTTTCTCGTTTTGATTAAATTATAAAAAATATCAAAATGATCACACCACTTGACTTGATTGAAATAAACTAAAGTTCTAAAGATTGTTAACAATAGTAAAATATTACATCATAACAATATAATTATTGCAAAATGACACAGTAAGCACAACTACATGTATATTCTTACATATAAATTGATACGATTAATAATCAATAATACATGGCAATTGCTTGCACAAAAGAAATCTTTTTGTTTTAAAAGTTTCAAAACATGTTTGTGGACATTAAACCAGATGGGTTTCACAATTAAACAAAGGGAATAAATGATATGCATGGGAATTAAAAATAATTCTTTTTATACTTTAAGTAATTTATGCATTTGAAATATTTGAATACAAACTGTTAAAGAGTTATCTGTTTCTGTAAATTATATAAAGATCACATGTAGATTGAACATTTACTGGACATTAATTAGTTGGGTTTTTGTTCATTTTATCATGGAACTGTTCTGGGTGAACAATACCTTCCAAATGGCGTGCTGGTTTTCTTGGGGAATAAGTCAGGAAAGAGGCCGGAGTCACAGGAGTCTAATTACTATTTTATTTACAAGAACAATTAACAATGAGCAAGTTACAATTTATACTTTAGAAAATAGCTGAGGGTGCCACAGAGAGTCGGTACAACACTCTGGGCTGTGGAAGAGAGGTCTGCTTGGTAAGAGAGTCAAACCCCTTCTCTGCCCTAACAAGGTTCCTGTATGTATTTAACAAAAATTAGAACAATAAAATGGAATATGATTGGTTGATACACGATGGGTTGTGCCCTATGCTAAATGAATGGCTAGACAAAGGGGAATACTTAATCCTGTTAATCCTGTTGGACTGGCACTAATCTTGTTGACATATTTACTGGATGCTTTGAAAGAGATTATGGTGTCACTATAGACGGGCTTGTGTTGGGGCTAAACCTTAATGCACTATAGACGAGCTTGTATGGGGGCTAATCCTTAATGCACTATAGACGAGCTTGTATGGGGGCTTATCCTTAATGCCCTATAGACGAGCTTGTATGGGGGCTTATCCTTAATGCCCTATAGACGAGCTTGTATGGGGGCTAATCCTTAATGCACTATAGACGAGCTTGTACGGGGGCTATTCCTTAATGAGTCTTAATTGAAGTAATTGCTGAATGTTATTCTAATATACCCCGGTAGGTGATGACAGATATACTTCAATAGTTCAAGGTAATCTATAAGACTATGTAGACATATCCTTTGTCCACAAAAAATTAACAAAAAATGGCAAAATATATACCAAAACTCAAATAGCCAAATCAGGAAAGTACTCAAAAAACCCTTAAATAAACCCAAAATACTACACCCATCCAAAAAAATCGACAGAATAATTACCAAACTACAAACAGGCCACACCAAACTAAATAATCACCGTAAAATAGCTAAACTACACACAACAGGAAACTGCCCACATTGCAAACAACAAGAAACACCAGAACACGTACTCATTCACTGCACACACTACCAAACACACCGAACAACACTACAGACCACCCTAAATCTTCAAACCGGACTTACACTAGAATCAATCCTAAACCCACAAAATAAATTAGAAAAATTCAAAGCCTTAGGCATATACCTAATAAAAACAGGACTAAATAGTCGCATTTAAACCCCAAATAAAATATTAAAACCAAAACTACCTTATTTGATAACCACCCAACACACACAGCTCCCTTAGTTCGTCCCCCACCCACTCTTGGCATTCTTTCCAAATCTCAAAATTTCAAAATTACTATATAAGTAACCCCTAAAGCCCCCTCCTGGGTTGCACAAACTCACTTTTCCCCTTTTTGGAAACACATTAAATGGCCTGGCCGGGCCCGTGTGCGACATACGCTTGCAGTCGGAAAGCGCACGTTAAATCTCCAATATAAGTAAGTAAGTATCCTTTGTCTGGGAGATGGGATCTTGATACCTTAGGCTAGAATTTTTCTAAAAGCTTCAAATCAATTAAACTATGTAGACGTAACACTTGTTTTATTGAAAAGTATGTCTAGGAGATGCGCCGTAAGGCTTGTTTTATTGAATAGTATGTCTAGGAGATGCGCTCCCATTACCTTTGGGATGCTCACATCCAAAACCTAGCAACTAAATGCAGTAAAGACCTAAACACCCTAAGATGCCTAACAGGCTCTAACTGGGGAGCCTCCAAAGATACTCTCCTCTCTCTCTACATATCCCTAATTAGATCAAAACTAGACTACGGCTGCGCCATATACAACACCCTAAACAACTCCCTATCTAAAAAACTTGACTCAATATAATATCAGGCTCTCAAACTCATTACACGCACACAACATGGCACCTCCTACACCTCACTTCAGGCCTTAACAGGAGAAATGCCACTAAGTCTACGCAGGGAACAGCTAAGCTTAAATTTCTGGGCCGCATCCCAATCAAACCCTCTCATCCAAAACTTAATAAACCAAAACATCAGCCCTAAAAACCAAGCTCTAGCTCGTAAACACCCCTTACTTACCCCAATATCCCAAAGAATAACAAACTACCTAAATGAACACCAAATTAAAAATCTTAAACAAAACTGCAAACAATCAAATATCTTCACCCCTAAACTTAAAATACCCAAAATAGACACATCACTAGCTAGCCAAATAAATAAACAAACCGACCCAAACATAGCTAAAACTACCACACTAGCATACATACACAAAAAGTGGCCAAATTGGTGTCACATTTACACGGACGGATCCTCAGATCCGACCTCCAAACACACGGGTTTCGGAGTCCATACCACACAACCAACTAAAACCACACAATCCTTCCGACTCCCAAATAACCAATCAATATTCACGGCAGAACTAATGGGCATGGCCTCAGCCCTCCATAATCAAGAATCCAAAAACCACCAAAAAATCCTAATACTTACTGACTCCCTAAGTGGGCTACAAGCCCTCCAAAACAAAAATACCAAAAATCGACCTAAATTAATAAATCAAATACTTAAAAGCTCCAACGACCTAACTAAGGCAGGCAAACAAATAACCTTCTTGTGGATACCCGCCCACGTAGGAATATACGGTAATGAAAACGCCGATAAAGCAGCTAAACTATCCCTCAAAATCCCAGAAATAAGCTTAAACTTACCCATCTCAAAATCAGAAATTAAAGGTGTAAACAAACAAAAAATCACAAAAAAATGGCATAACCTATATCTAAACTCAAATAGCCAAATCAAAAGAGTGCTCAGCAAACCACTAACCAACCCAAAAATTCTCCATGTTAGTTTCTGACATATAAACATTTCTAACAGCAGAGCGTTGAAGGATATTGATTTCGCTCCTCCTTATTTGTTTTTAGATATGATAAACTGATCAAGGTCGTTCTGATATGCGGCAGTGAATATACAGTTTTTTAACTGTATGTATGATGAATTTAAATGAATAAAATATGTTGAACTTGGTAGTGACCTTGACAGAGAGTGATCTGCCATTGCTGGTTGGTGTTGACAAACAACGTTCGCTGTGCTTATATAAGTGAGAGACGAGGCCTTCCTTATTTTCGATCAACACCTCACCTGGGAGGCTCACGTCCAAAACCTAAAAACTAGATGCAGCAAAGACCTTAACACATTAAGATGTCTCACCGGCTCTAACTGGGGAGCCTCCAAAGATACCCTCCTCTCACTATATACAACACTAATTAGATCAAAACTAGACTACGGCTGTGCCATATACAATACCCTAAACAACTCTCTTTCTAAAAAACTTGACTCAATACAATATCAGGCTCTCAAACTAATTACACGCACCCAACATGGCACCTCCTACACCTCACTTCAGGCCCTTACAGGAGAAATGCCACTAAATCTACGCAGGGAACATCTAAGCCTTAATTTCTGGGCCGCGTCCCAAACAAACCCTCTCATCCAAAACCTAATTAACCAAAACATTAGCCCAAGAAACCAAGCTCTAGCTCGCAAACACCCCTTACTCACCCCAATATCCCAAAGAATAACTAACTACCTCAATGAACACCAAACTCAAAATCTTAAACAAAACTGCAAAAAATCAAATATCTTCACCCCTAAACTCAAAATACCCCAAATAGACACAACGCTAGCTAACCAAATAAATAAACAAACCGACCCAAACATAGCTAAAACCACCACACTTGCATACATACACGAAAATTGGCCAAATTGGTGTCACATATACACTGACGGATCTTCAGACCCGATCTCCAACCACACAGGCTTCGGAGTCCATACCACACAACCAGTTATATCCACACAATCTTACCGACTCCCTAACAACCAATCTATATTCACGGCCGAACTTATGGGCATGGCCTCAGCCCTGCATAACCGGCATAATCAATATCAAAACTCAAATAGCCAAATCAAAAAAGTGCTCAGAAAACCACTAGCCAAACCTAAAATCCTACACCCCTCTAAAAAAATTGACAGATTAATTCCAAAACTCCAAACAGGACACACCAACCTAAATAACCACCTAAAACAACTTAAAAGACACACCACAGGCAACTGCCCCCACTGCAAACAACCCGAAACCACAGAACACGCACTCATTCACTGCACCCACTATCAAACACACAGAACCACACTACAAACCGCCCTCAATCTAAATAAGGTTCCTACTCTAGATGAAATACTAAACCCTCAAAATAAACTAGAAAACTTCAAGGCCCTAGGCGTATTCCTAATCAAAACAGACCTAATTAAGCGCATCTAAAAATTAATTAATCTACCAATCCAAAATCCAATAAACATACAAACACCCACCTCACCCGGCTCCCTTAGTTCCCTCCTCCACCCACCTCGGCATTTATTCCAAATTTAAAAATTTCAAAAAATCAATATAAGCAACCCCTAAAAGCCCCTCTTGGGTTGCACACACCACTTTCACCCTTCTCGGAATACACTAAATGGTCCGGCCAGGCCCGTGTGCGAAATACGCTGGAGTCGGAAAGCGCACGTTAAATCTTTTATATCAGTCAGTCAGCCTTCCTTCCACGACTAGACTTGCGTTTATATACATGCCCATTACGGACAGGACTCCTATCGGAAAAAGACACTTTCGTACTTTTGTATTTCCTTCACACAGATTCCTGGATTCAAGTCGGACCTCGTACCTCATCGAAGATATTCCAGTTTGACATGTACTGGACGTACGAAAGTGCACTGACTTTGCTTTTAGGGCTTATTGTTATAAATTACTGCTGCCTCATATTTTTTACCATTGTAACTCGTACGTCGTCAATCGTATTGTCTCATATATGATTGTAAACCTTATCTTGTATAATTCAGTATGCTTTGTCAATTTGGATCTCATCACGTAACAGCGAAGAATAAGTACTTTGCTCCCTCTGATAGATTTTATGAGTTTTGTTCCGAATTAAATATCGTGCAAAAGTAAAGCACTTGACTCTACGCACAAGAAAGGTGTCAGTTCAAATCCCTGCACATAATACTCGAAAATTCTATTTTTATTTTCCAAAATGTACTGCATCCCCACGAATGAGTGCGCATTATTCTTGGGTCCGGACTATATTCAAGAAATTAGGTAATTACAACCAGATCTGTTTCAGCCCATACAACTGGCCACCCCGACTGTAGCGTTCGAACGCTTTGTGGTTCGTAGAGAGTTGATCTTTTGTCGGGACAACTTGTGATATATTTTATTGCTAATGGGGTTTTCCGATGACGGTAATAAAACAACACCTATTAATTGAGAATTTTAGTGTTTTTATTTCTATTTTCACGGTAGGCAGATCCGCAAACCAGTTTCTTCGCATAAGTATCTTCATGACAGAGGATGAAAATATGGCTTATTTGTTGTTTAGTATCAAATCACTGAAATACTTTTGTTCTTATGTTGACATATCAGAGAGGATGCCATTTCAAAATGTGAGATGAAGATACTCTCATATAGAAAATCTAAAAGTACTATTCGAAATTTAACCGCCTCCGTGGTCTAGTGGTAGAGCGTCCGTCCGGAGAGCGGGAGGTCGGGGTTTGATCCCCCGCCGCGTCATACCAAAAGACGTTAAAAGATGGTACTGTTGTTACCCTGTCTGGCGCTCGGCATTAAGGGGCTAAAACAAGGACTGGTCGGGTCGGAGTCAGCATACTGTGTCTGAGTGGGGTATTCATGTTAAACTGCGGCATGGTATCTCAGTGAGCTAGCACTATAAATCGGCATCAGTCCGGACTAGTACAAGCAGCCACACAAACACATACACGTACATGCACGTCGCTATATAAGTGCAATAATCTTTGACGTGACGTTTAACCCAATTTCACCTCACCTCACCTCACATCGTCTATACCCCTGGGGAAGGGGAATGTTTATATGGGATAACCCGATGTCACTTGGGTGACTTGTGGTAGACATATTTGTAACCAAACAGATGTGTCAACGCTATAGCCAAATAAATATGTTCGGGGAAATCTATAAAAATACTTAGGACAAGTAGGAGTAGTGTGTTACTTTAGTTCAAAACCATATGACACCCCTGCAGTTCGGGAAACACACCAGGAACATCTGTCACGGATGAGCTGTGATTTAAAGTGATTGATGTTTGCATACGTTCTCAAAGCTAATATAAGCTTAAAACTCATATAAACTATGTAACTCTAGATCTCTATTCGATGATCTCCGCAACCAGTAATGAAACTCCACCTGCTGTTATTCCTCTGTGTGGCAATCTGTTCATTTACGGGAAAGACGGTTGCCAAGAAAGGTTGGCAAAGAAAAAGTTAAATTAAATTAAAGTTTTCATGAATATATAGAAACAGGAATGGTATACCATTTTTTAAAACACAAGATATCTGAAACCGACAGTTTGTTTGTTGTTAAACGCCACATTCAGCAATATTCCAGCTATATGAAGGCGGTCTGTAAATAATAGAGTAGCTACGGACCGGACAATCACTAATTGACATAGTGAGCATTGATCTACTCAATTGGGATACGATGACATGCATCATCCAAGTCAGCAAGTCTGACCCCGGGACCCGTTAGTCGTCTCTTACGACAAGCATAGTCGCTTCTTACGGTAAGCATTGGTTGCCGAAGACCTATTCTCTACCCGGATCTTCACGGGTATGTTGCCAACGGGTCAATGGATTGGTCCCGGGCACAACGAAACCGGTTAGGGTCTTGTATGGAAGTCAGCAGGTACTCGTGATTTTGCTGCAAGCAAGTATATAGGTTCGAGTTCCAAACATGGGGTGTCGCGCCCACTTTCAGTAGTACAGTTTATGATTTGCCTTGACAAATCTGACATGAGGAAGTGATGGGTTGATGGTATATGTATGTGTTTGTCGAATGCCTTGATATAATATCTTAGCTTCGGATCCTACGAATGAAGGTATTCCAAGACATTATAATATGCAACGACATCACATCCACATACATGACACTGCCCCGTTCATCGCTGGGCTGTGTACTGTCGACGTCGTCGGATTCTTCTGTTGTTGGCCAACCAGTACCTGAGCGCTCACTGTGTGTCTCTGGCATGGGTTATTATCACATGTATGACTAGGTAATGTTGTTATTGCAAATAGGTTTACATATTCCGATCAAACACAACATAAAGTTCACTTTATAAGACACTTTTTCACGGCATTGTTGTCCTGTGATGCTCAGTTGTTAATAGGTACTTTCACAAGTTGTACTTAGATAGATAGATCGAGATAAGTAGCAATTTTCTTTGAGCGATTTTTTGTGTGACTGTCCCCTTCAACGGCCAGACTTGCTCGTTCGTTTGCCGGTTGCCGGAAAAAGTTAAAACAGGGTAAATGTAAACAAAATACAGCTTTAATGATTAAACAGGACTTGTATGCCACTTTTGCGTTTTCAGTGAAGACAGAAAATCTGAAACAGTGTCGAGATGGATCTGCAAAGCAAGTAATTAATTCTCGCGAAATGATAATTCGAAGTTTTAAAGGGCTATCAACCTATTTAACCTACAGAACGTGACCGAGAGAAATATGGATGGGATGCAGACAATGTTTACGTGTTTATATAATATTTCTGTTACAGAGGTGTTGTCTATAAATACTAGTACTCTTCTTGGCATTATTCTTTTGTGTTGGGATCAACTGATGTCTCTTCCCTTTATATCTTAGGGATAAACTATCACTATATACAATCATTTCAGGTAAAGTATACCCGATGTGACCAATGAAGAAATTGGGTCAAGTAAGGTCACCGATGCATATGACGTCAATAAAATATAGAAACATTGGTTACCTGTGTTCGTCACACACGGACGAATTCTGACTATATCATAATCATGTGCTTATGAAACATTATTAAATAGGGATGATGTCAGATGTTCGGGAACAGGTGGACGTAGCCAAGGACGTAGCCAATAAAGAATATCTATCTATCTATCTATCTATCTATCTATCTATCTATCTATCTATCTATCTATCTATCTATCTATCTATCTATCTATCTATCTATCTATCTATGACGCTCTTTGAAATCTCCGTAGAAAGACCATGCTCGATTGTACCTCAAACGTTGTGAAATGCTAACACCAAGGGCTGGAGCAGCTTGAATAGTACCTGGCATGAAGGAAACAATGACTTATTGGAAATCACCTCTCTTGTCATAAATCTTGTGGATAGTTTCTTTTGTCACTCAAAAGTCAAGATTAGTGAATAATGCTAGTTAAGTTTACCTTGATGAGTCGGGTTAGAATAGGTCTTCGGGATCGGATGGTCAGGTTTCCTGACTTTGTTGAAAAATGCCATCTTATCCCAATTGCGTGGATCAAATCTCATAATATAAATCACTGAATTGTCTGGTCCTAGCTCGACTATTTACAGACGCCGAGGTACAGCTGGAATATCGCTAAGTACAAAACCTTTCCATTTCATCATAGAAATAGGTATTGTAGAATCACTTTGAATCGTGTAATAATGCATTGTTTTCTTCATCAGACTTCTGTAAAACTTCAGGGCACAAATGAAAGTTCAGCATCACGTTTATTACATTTGGACCTTATTAGGACTAAAACGTTAAAAAAGGACCGATTGGACAACCTTGTGCTAAAACATTCTCTCCTCATGCTGACGATTCGGCTTTGATTTACATTGGTACAATGCCAAAAGCCCATTTTGGGTGTCCCCACGGTGAAATTGATGTAATATTGACAATGGCGTTGTTAATCCGTACTCATTTACTGACAACTCACTCGCAAACGCATATGCTGATATTGTTCAACCTTCTCATTCAGCAGCGTTGAGACAAACATTGGTCTTGTGTATAACCCTACATCTGGGGTATTCACTGTACCTGTATCAGGCAAGAATGGGATTTTGTCACATCCACAATAGTTACTCATTATTTTCTTATCACATGCCATGCATCTAATTCCAGTTTTACCAAGGGCTATGTGACATTTCAGTATATATAGTCACGTCATTCCTTGTTCAATAATTTAATCTATACTTTCACCTGTCTTTTATAATGGTAAGCAAATAGTTGTAAGTGTATCAAATCATACATATATATCAGTATTTGTCTGGAATTATGAGTGGTAGACAGTAACACTTCCATGTTTACGAAAGCAGAAGGTAGCCATATTGTCTTACTGGAATGTTTTTGTTGTGATTAGATTAATACAACGTGGTCAGCTACTTTAGAAACATCATTTCTCTCATCAAATATTCATGTTGATGTCATTAAATCATATAATCACTCTGGACAACCAAGTGTCAAAGGTGATAACCGGTATTTTGTCAACCCTTGTTCGGTGACTGTGACATGTATCCAACGTGTGACTTTCTAAGAGCTAAGTACAACCTTTGCATGTCAGTTAATCGGGTGACTGTGTTGTGGTAACGCCGTTTCTGGGAACATCGTTTAAGCTTTGGACCCTACAACATCACATCAACCCAACTTTCCATCACATCTCAGTACAATGTGTCACATAAACTGCGAAAGGAAAAAATAGTTATGCGTTAGAAACAGAGGCTATTGAAATTTAGATACAGGGAAAAATACAATTTACATTTTCAGGTTACTGTCAGTTGAAGACAATTTCACAAACAACTCGTGCAGGTAATTCCGATTTCGAGCTGGTTGCACGGGGTTCTCGGAAAGCAATTGTAACCGTTCCTAGCGCCTATGACAGCACCACCATGAGTGCTACCTTTCATGTCAACAGAGGTGACCACGTTGTCGTCAAGACCTACGACAACGGTAACGCCTTATTAAGACAGGGACTGTGGTCGCAGTTTTCTGGATACCTGCTTAGAAAAGACTCAGTGCTCCCGTTAACTTTTGAAACGACCAGTCCACCAGGACTGCAACTCTAAACATTACCATCCCCCCCTAATTTTTTGTCAGCCCCAACTTTTAGCAAATAAAAAAAGTATGAGAATTACCTGGTTTTAATTCTTTCAACATCATGTTAAATGCTGTAACGTCATCTCTAAAGTAACTTCGTTAAAACGACATGTCATTTACTTAAAGTTCAGTCACATTATTCTCCTTTTTTTGAAAATATTCCAAGCCAAAATTGCTACAAATATATAGTTCACATCGAAGCAAAGCGAAATGTGATTTGCTTGCACTAAAAATAGACAAGCGGAAACCCTGATGGTAACATATGAGCTGACTTCATTCGAAACATATACTTATATGAATATCGCCGATGTTTGGTTGAAAGGCAAAGATGTCTAAGTTACTTTCTTTGCCGGTCCACAGGGACTGGCAGTCACATGAATTACCGGTCTAAGCCTAATTTTACCAGTAAAAGACTGGTAATTACCGGTGAACGTGCACACTTAAAAGACCGATTCAACATGTGTCTAAAATAAAGTACCATAAAATGGATTTCCTGTGTTGTCTCTTTAAAGCTATATATTGTATCAATCATTAGTATAAACAGTATCCACCAACATGTTGCAAATGGCTCCAAATTATCAAGAGTACGCACCTTTTATTGATTTACCGCTATTTGTCATACACTATACATTTCAGATGCACCGCATCAGCCACCTGAAGACAATAGTGCATCCCCGGGTGGGTTTTCTAAAATGATTTATTACCAAGAACGCGAATGAGTGAGTGAGTGAATTTGTACAGCCACGTGCCTCAAAGGACCAAACTTGTTTTGATTGGATTGGCATTACACTGATGAAATGAACCAAGTAAGCGCGTTACAAACTTACAGGAAGTGTATTCTAAATAATCAGATTAAATTACAGATCGAGAACAGATCTTGTGATTGTCATCATATACTTCAATGTAATTGTACGTTTACTTATAGACTTACTGTCTTTGTAGTTGGTGAAGTATTTTCCGTTACATTGAGTCTATAAAACGAACGAAAAAAGGTTCATTCTCATCATAAATGCAACATGTAAAATGTACCTTCTTTGTTTGTGTGTGTGTGGTGGGGTTGGGGTGGGGGATAGGGAGGGGGGTTTGTCAGGCAATGTGTCTTTTACTACACTCACTCACTGGCAGAAAAAAATATTGTGATTCATTATATTGGTCATACACATTTTAATCATGAGTGGTTGCTATAAGGGCTCCCAAGGAAATATTGATGAAACATAAGCTATACTTGCAGTATATACTTAGAAACACGATTACTTCATGACTTGACAACAACGTATTATATTCCCTATGAAACGTTTCTCGAGTGACATCTGATTGCAACAGTAACACACACATGTACGTTGGTGCAGTACTATCGATTTATCCCTGGATAGGAAAACTTCACACATCTACTAATGCAGGCAAACACAACATACGTATAGGTAGGTGTTGGATGGCAGCATGTTGCAGTTTTCGTGATGGGGCATATGACACGTGATATTCCAGGATGTAGAATTCAAAATGCTGTAAAACATAAACAAGTACCATCTGAAAACAGTAGAATTATGCATTTTTGGGCTTCATACACATTTCCCCAGATTGTTGATTAAACCGTGTTCATTGACGATTGCAATGTTCTTATGTCGGTGTGTTCATAGGTGTTATTTCTACACAGCTTATTGTAAGTAACCAAAATATTGCCATCAAGTCCAAGCAGTCTTTTCACAGTCCCTTACTTGGCAGTTCATACGTGAAACATATAACCTTACAGCACGTATGTAATACATCATAGAAGAAATCTTATATCTTTTTTAACCAAGGAATACAACATACTTTAATCAATAATGTTGGTATATTTTAGACTGGTAACAAATAATATTAAAACCAGGGAACGTTGGTGACATTTAATAGGAGTTCTGCTTTAAAAATACCGCATCAATAAGTGACAGCATAATGTTAACTGAAGAATTAATTTTCACTTTGTATGAGTGCATAAGAGTGACGGCTAACTATTAGAGCGAAAGGAGATCCGCCAATTACGACTCACTCACTCGGTACGTGTGACCTCATGCCAACACTGGTGGCACGAGTTGCCAAGTCGTCTAAGGCGACAACGTTCGCTTTGCAGAATATTGTCCCTTGGGCACGCCAGAAATCTTTAATTGTGGGTTCGAATCCCGATCCGCCATGATGATGTTTCTAGGTCTGTCAGCACCATACACGTTCTCCAGGGTTTCACTAGAGGGTTAAAATACTACGTGGCTTTCCTCCCACATTCAGCTGACACGCCCTGATATAACTGGAATGCTGTTAAACCACACCTCACTCAGTCTCACTGATGCTACTACAACTCATCAATGAAATGAACCTACAATTAACATCCTTTGTAGTTTGTTCAAAAGTAATTTTGAATGTCAGAAGGGAGTTGCAATTGTTATGCCTCAGTAATTCACACTGACAGTGAGTCTTTACACACTGATCGCAATATGGCTTCATTATTGCAGATGCGATGTAAATTTTAACTCACTCACGTTTTACACACTGGTTTCAATTTAGTTTGCAACGTCCAAATGGTCGACTGACAAAAATAGTTGCCGATTGGTAGTTCATGAACATAATGCTGAGTTGAATAACTAGCACCAGTTTCAGAACGTTATGACGATATGTTTCTGTCAGCTGCACCAGCCTCCATCACTGCTGTTGTGACATGGGATGAATCAATACTTAACGAAAGCAACTGTTGATTTCTTTCTGAGTATTATTCCCAATGCGATTGTGAGCTTGGGTGTATATTAGTCAGAATAAAATAAGTTCCAACAGGCACTCGTGAAGAGCAACCTCCTCGTGATGAGTGCTGGGTAGCGCTAATAGCTCTTCCACCGTGTGGACTCGAGGTAGAATTTGTCCACAGCACCCCATTGCTGGTCGTAAAAGGCGACCAAATTGGGCAACCTGTTTGCCGTGGGTTGCGCCCCTGTGTCGGTGGAGGACGGGATTCTGGTGGTTGAGGGCACTGGAGCCAGGAACATGTGTTCCTTTGCCAAACACACCACTTCGACCCTTACTTCACCTAGACGGGTGGTAGGATGGGCCCGATCCTATCAATCAGCTGGTCATGCCTAGCCCTGTGCGTGATCTTGCGAATGCACACGTGTGATATGTATTTTTTGTCGATGTATAACTACAAATTATTGATGTTATTAATTGTCTAGAGTCTTATGCCAGAAGGCGGTGGCTCATGGGCCAATCTGGTGATGTTGACCTCCGAATAATATATGTTTCCAATTTCTTGTCATGACCCGAACCAGTCTGGCTTTAAATTGGTAAACAAATACAGCCGTTCGCGTCATATTCCCTGGAGAATAACATCCCTGTATCCCTGGTGTTTGCATCCTGGATATCCGGTGCAACATAACACTGTCCGTGTTGACACTCGGTGGCGGGTGGGGAGCAGGGTCGCCGAATAATTTTCTTTCATCATGGCTCAACAACAATCTGGTTCATCTCGAAATGAAAAAAAAGAGAAGATTAGAAGAAATCGATATTTCAACTGGAAGTATTGCTCAAAATAACTGGGCTAGATTCCTGGTTACTGAGGCTGCTGATAACCTTCCCATCAAACTAAATCCTTTTGCTATTTCTAAGGCAGTTTCTGGGATTTGTGGTGAGGTAAAGAACGTTACCCGTCTCCGTAGTGGTTCGCTTCTGGTGGAGTGTGCACGGAGACAGCCATCTCTCAATCTTTTATCTGTCTCTACATTTGCAAATATTGAGGTGGCTGTGTCTGTGCACAGAACATTAAATTCTTGTCGAGGCATTGTTCGTGACAAGGCTCGTTGTCTGTCCGACATGTCTGAAGAAGAAATCACTACAGAGTTGGAAGACCAGACTGTAACTGCAGTTAGACGCTTCACATTCAAAGGGACGGTGTCATCACGAAAACAAATACGTATCTCATGACGTTTGCCCGTACAACCCTCCCGCAGTCAATAAAAGCAGGTTATTTCAGTATCAGAGTGGATGTGTATGTCCCCAATCCGCTCCGATGCTACAAGTGTCAACATTTTGGTCATGGATCAAAGTCCTGTCATAGCTCTGTGGCATGTCATCGGTGTGGTGACAGCCATGATAGCACTGACTGTGAGAAGGATTTGAAGTGCGAAACTGTTCTGGACCACATGTTGCTACCTCCAAATCATGCCCTGTGTGGCAAATGGAATTACAAATTATGAAACTAAAATGCGAACGAAACATATCTTACTTGGATGCAAAAAAATCTTTTAAAAAATCAGACCACTACTCCCTCAACTATTTCCTACTCCGCTGCAGTCACTCGCTCTGTTGCGACATCGACTATTTCGTGTCAGACTGACTTGACATGGGTCAAGTCAGAACAACCAGTTGAGACAGTTCCAGTCAGTCAGGATATTCCTACCATCAGACAATCTAGTTGTGGATCTCAGACTGAGAATCAGTCTGAGAAACAATCTCAAACATCCGTCAAACAACCAGTCGTTGTTCAATTGTCA
The DNA here is from genome assembly GCF_022045235.1 of Haliotis cracherodii. Lineage (NCBI taxonomy): Eukaryota > Metazoa > Mollusca > Gastropoda > Lepetellida > Haliotidae > Haliotis > Haliotis cracherodii. The sequence goes on from NW_027266286.1 coordinate 10,851,033, forward strand.
AATAAAGAAAAACAGAAAACAACTCCCAATCGTCCCTTCACCTTCAGAGGTTCCTTTACAGAACACCTTTGGGCCTCTGGTAGGTTACTCTGTCCTTACAGGACAGGCGGAGGAGTAGTTCCTCCTCACATTCACGCGAATGATCTCCAATTGAGCCGCCATGACTCAATGGTCCAATATAATTCAATGGAATTGCAGAGGACTTAGGCATAATTTTAATGAACTGCAGTTATTAACAACTGATTTAAACTCATCAGCTATTTGTTTACAAGAGACGTACCTTAAAAATACAGATAAGTTTGATTTAAAGCGCTATAGTTCATATCATTCCTTCTCTCCTCCTGGCGATAAAGCTACTGGAGATACTTCTATTTTAGTGCGGCGAGGCGTTGTTCACAGTCCTGTTCCGCTTGACACAAATCTGCAAGCAGTTGCAGTTAGACTTAAACTGCATATTGCCTTCACACTTTGCTCTTTATACATTCCTCCTTCCTCAAGTCTTCAGCGAAATGATCTACAAAAACTATATGACCAGCTCCCAAAGCCCTGTATCATCATGGGTGATCTAAGTGGGCATAATCCTTTTTGGGGAAGTTCAATACTTAATCAAAAGGGTAAAGTGATCGAGGATTTCGTTTCCGATAATGATCTATGCATCTTTAATGATGACTCAGACACTTACTAACACCCTGCAACTGGTACATATTCATCATTAGATCTGTCTCAAAAACTAATTGCATACATTTCTGCAGAAAATACAAGCCACATAAGGACCCTGAACTATTTTTGAATGGCACCCCTATCAAAGTTGTTAAGGAGGCCAAGTTCTTGGCATGGGTCTTATTTTTGATAATCACTTAACTTTCCTTCCACATATTAAATACCTTAAATCTAAATGTCTAAAGGCGCTCGATCTATTGAAAGTTGTTTCTAATTCAAAGTGGGGAGGGGATCAAACAACCCTCTTACACCTATACAGGTCACTGATCCGTTCCAAACTTGACAATGGCTCCATCGTCTATGGTGGAGCCTGCAAAAGCAATTTACAAAAACTAGATACTATACATCATCAGGGACTGAGGCTTTGCCTTGGGGCCTTTAGAACGTCTCCCATTCACAGTCTATATATAGAAGCAGATGAGCCTTCTCTTAAACAACGCCGTCTTAAATTATCTTTACAATACATCACTAAATTATATTCTAATCCGCCAAATCCAGCTTTTGAATGCATATTCAATCCTCTCTATGAAGTTCTTTACAATAAGAAATCAACACTCACTCCACCACTCGGAATTAGACTAAAATCTAGCAGCTTCTAATATCAAACTCCAAGATATAGCTCCTACTCAACTTTTTTCATCTCCTCCTTGGCAAATGGTAAAGCCAGAGGTAGACCTTACATTAACAAAACTAAAGAAATCAGACACTAACCAAATAATATGGCAACAAGAATATAATCAACTAAGAAACAATTGTGACACTTATAAATCTATATTTACAGATGGATCCAAGGATGGTGGCGCAGTCGCTAGTGCCACTGTCATTGGATCCATTTTTACAGCACTAAAATATATCAGTAATTAATCTAAACATAAACAATTCATTATTTTTTCTGATTCACTTTCGTGCCTTCAGGCGATAAATAATATGTCTTCGAAACATCCACTTTTAATCTAAATTCTCGAATTAATTAATGATCTTGCTACTGGCCAATATGACATTGTCTTTTGTTGGTTACCAAGCCATGTTGGTATCATTGGTAACACAATGGCTGATGCTGCTTCAAAAGCAGCACTTAACAAATCTGTGACACCACTTCTGATCCCATACAGTGATTATAAGCCTGTTATTAGATGTTACATCAGGGATCTCATGCAGAAGAAGTGGGACACCAAAGTAAGTATCAATAAATTACATGAAATTAAACCAACTATCGGTAACACCTACTTGGGCTGTCAGTCCAGATTTGAAGAGGTCATTATACGACGATGTCGTATTGGCCACAGCAGATATACCCACGAATATTTATTGAAAGGTGAGGATCCTCCATTTTGCATCCCTTGCGATGAAAGAATCACAGTCAAGCATGTCCTGCTTGACTGCATTGATTTTTCCATCACAAGGGATAAATATTTCAAATCGTCATCTATCAAGGATCTTTTTAGCAGTATCAATTCTCGTTTAATCATTGTTTTTTTTAAAGGAAATAGAGTTGTTTGCAAAATTTTGATTGTGATTTGTGAAATATAAATATATATATGATTGGTAGATTAAATTAGCAACTGAGAATGTTAGTGGCTGTATCCTCGAGGGGGGTTAAAGTACTGTAAAATTATTGTCCTCCTGAGAGGTTTCATTAGTTCCACTTCTTTCAAGGTAAATTTAGAACTACCATGTTTTTAATCGTAGAATATGTGTCATTTTAAGATGTTAGGCTAACTCTGCCAATAATCGCCAACACTTGAAGGGATGATGTAAATCCTGCTGGGGTCCATGCAGGTAGCTAAGGTACCGTAAGTCCCCATGGTCCCCAGTATGGTGATCTCCCTTCAGGTGCTTGCGATCTATAGCCCGTTTTTTATCATGTTATTGTTATGTATAAGTGTTATCCTTTTTCATGATCCCGTACTAGTTTTAAAATCTTTTTCTGTGATAAGTCTATTACTTTTTACTGTCCTTCGTTGGCAGGTTTTTATATAAGTTTAATTATATTTATATAAATTAACCCTTGATAGTCACGACATGGCTGAAATATTGCCGATGTGACTTTAAATATTAACTCACTCACTAAGTTACAGGCAACGTGTTCACCTTTTGGAAGACAAAAGTTAGTAGGACTGACAACTTTGTAAGCAGTCTTGCCATTACCGTAGAAACATATAAACCGGTTTTTAAGGAAAAAATCCAATCCTAGTGGTGTGAACAGCAGAATTACCGACCGACAGTAAATGTTGTCAACGATCATTTAGTGATGATAGATATATATAATAAAAACATTTGGAAGACAAATCAACAATTCAAAACTGACCCAAAAATCTGATTAATGCGACAAATACACACTTTTACACAACAACTGTCCTGAGTGAGACTCCGACACCATGTAGAACTATACTGTTTCCAACACTATACACCCACGTTGTCCCACCAGCTTTATCGAGTGTCTTAAGCAATGATAGAAGATTGACATGGAAATAACATAATTATCTGGATGTAATTCTACAATAGTTTCTAATGGTCTGTAAATATTCGAGTCTGGAATAGACGATCCAGTGATTGACACCATGAGCATCAATCCAAGCAACTGGTATACAATTAGGAGATAAACCAACTGTGTTTTGAAATTTGATGTAGTCCCACTGTAGAGTAGATGCCTCTTTATTTTAATTTTCGCGCGAGATTCCAAATATGAATAAAGAGGTTTCTATCTGGATTTTTTTCCAGTAACTATAATTCAAAATGAAAGTGTACTTCGACATAAACGCCTATTGCCTATAACCGTTAAGATATATACTTTCCAATGATATAATTCATTTGCCATTTAGATTTCAAACAAGGGCGCTTACTTAACTTATCACATTCGGGTGCTTCGATTTTACGATTAATGTAGAAAAGTAGCAAACTTAAAGTACCGATGTCAGGCAGTGCAGAGATCTTTTTGGATTTCCTGAATTTACGGAGTCGGGTTGAATGTTATACAATTTAGTTACACTGTGTAATGAATCAAGAACGTTGTAACACGTTTGATACAATGTATACGTTTTTGAAACCGCGACGTCATTACAGAGCCGTGTGCAAAGCCAGCAGACGGCCAGGCACCAAATCTACAGGTAACCTAGCTCTACATTGACAACCCAGTATGTTTATCCCTTAATTCGACTTGCCAACTACTTGAAATGAAAGTGCAACCTATCCAAACTGGTGCTAATAGTTGAAACTTAAGGAAAACTATTGTTTTCGTATGACCTGTTTTAGAATTAAATTCTCAAACAATATCAATCTGATGGCTACTTCTCTTAGTAACAAAAATATGAATTGGGGTTTTATACGAATTGGACATCTGGTACATCGGATAGCGCTACCAGCAAGCGAGTGATCAATACATGGGCGATATGATAATTATGGTAACATTTGGATACCACCTGATAAGAATGTATGGTTGCAGCTCATGATCGAACCCCTTTATTGCCAGTGATACACAACGTTAAAAAGCTAAACGTCTCACACTTTCAAACGATTTTAAATGGGAAGGATATTATCTCCCGTCATCTCTTGCCAGCTATCGGATTTAACATAATGCATCTGCGTCGCAATCATTAGCGATTGTATCAAATGTTGTCCACTGGTGTACAGCATCATCCACCATATACATATCCTACGTTATCTATCCCCTGGTGTTATATGAACTCACACGTTTGTGATTCATATTGATTATTCCTACTCACATCCTTCTCTACAGTTGCCCTCCTAGTGGGTGGTTAAGGCCTCCTAGTGGGCACTTTGGGTTAAAAGCACCAAACTTGACACACTTATACATTGAACCATTCCGAACATTTCTGGATATGGACCCACCTCTGGAAAGCCCCCTGGTAGCCGTTAACATGGCTAAAATCTCTATTGATATCCATATATACTGAATATATCATACTTAAGTGGTCAATGTTTTTACAAATAATCACAGTAATGCATTCAAAATTAATTGCAAATGTTTTGTATATAAATCAAATATATAATTTGCAGCGCCCCTTTTTTAACAAATGAGCAGCTTGACGTTGCATGTGTTTATGACAGGTGCCAACTTTGGGGAAGGATACCCTCACATTGTCGCCAACGCTGGTTTTATTACGGGTTCATAATCACCTGCTTATGAAACTGTCGGAATTGTAAAATGGACTCTGCTAAAAGCAGAGATTTCTTATGAGTGAGTGAGTATAGTTTTACGCTGCTTTTAGCAATATTCCAGCAATATCACGGCGGGGGACACCAGAAATGGGCTTCACACAGTGTACTTATGTCGGGAATTGAACCCGGGTCTTCATCGTGACGAGCGAACGCTTTAACCGCTAGGCTACCAGATCGTCCCTGATTTCTTATGATTATAGAAGGGTTTTCGCACACCCCTGAACACATCCTTGCAGATATGCTGGCTTGCTTACGCTAACATTTCAGAGAGGTTAAGATGTGAAAATGGCCGAACAAGAACGCGCAATTTTGAATTTTGAGAAAGTAGTATTCTAAGTTTGAAGTTATACTCTTGTAAATCGTCTACACCCGGAGAAGGGCATGTATGTGATGTTTCATTGGATAACCCTGCCTCAATCGTGGATCATTGTTTGTAACCAAACAGATGATTCAGTTTGCAGTCGTGGAATCAGTGATAAACATGGGACAAGTAGCAGATGCGTATGACGCATGTGCAGTGCAGGAAGCACATCAGGAACATCTGTCACGTGTGAGCAGTGATTTAACATGATTGGTGTTTGCATACTTTATCCAAGCTCTTATAAGCTTGAAACTCATGTAAACTGTGTATGAGGTGAACCTCCCCATTTTATAAACAGTTCTGTCCTGTCCGAAAACTCCACCTGATGTTATTTCTCTGTCTGGCAGTCTGTTTGACTGGGGGGGAAACGGTTTCTGGAAACCAGAGGCCTAAGGTTCCACAAACCGCTGTGTCGAGTTACGTGACGTAACTGATCCGCTAATTATGGGTTTGAATCCCTGATTATGATCCAATGATCGAAACGCGGTGTGGGTGTCCCAAGTCTGAACTGACAAATAATTAAAGAATTTTAAGCTGTCCACACGCACACACGCACACGCACGCACGCACACAAAACATATTTCAAGAAGAGAGCATGATGGTCTTTCTTAGGTAGATAGAAGCATTTACGTTCTCCTGTTATGGGTATGTACATAAGATATAGATACACCATACAGAATGCTATCTCGTTTCGTTTGCATGCACGCGTGTGTTTATCGTCTTGTATTTGATAAAATTAGAAAGATTCAAATACACAACAAAAAATGATTTTATTTTGCAAAAACCCCGCGTATTATTCTCGATTTATTGCAAAAATTAATTGCTCCTTTATTGGAGTTTTTTGTGTTTTGACTACCACCCTCTACCACCGTCATCGACACGGGCGTTGTGTAGGATGATATTAGTTATATCTCTCCCTGTTTAAACATGGCCTTGGATACTTGTGAATGTTTTTCGCTAATCATATTATTATACTACCCCATCCTTCCTTCAATCTGAAAACGGAAACTTTGAAGGACACAATGAACTGGAACAAATAATTAATTACACGTAGATAATACATTGACAAATAATTGTCAATATTATCAGCCACTGTTTGTATTTTTTGCATTGTCCAAAGAATTATTTTGTCGGTGAACAGATTTAGATGACGCCGAATACGCACTAGTCCGATTTAGGAATGACAATTACATTGATTATGATGCTCACAAATTATAACAAACTGTTATGTTTTCCTTAATAAATATATGGGGGCGGTCGGGTAGCCTAGTGGTTAAAGCCTTCGCTCGTCACGCTGAAGACCCGGGCTCGATTCCCGAAATGGGTACAATGTGTGAAGCCAATTTCTGGTGTTCCCCGCCATGATGTTGCTGGAATATTGCTAAAAGCGGTGTAAAACCAACATATATACGACTTTTGTGAGTGTCAAAAACCCGTACACTTATTCATTGGACAAAAGACATGGAATGCGTCCATATAATTCCTTGCAATCAGCTGTCTTCGGAAATTCCGTTCAATGCTAAAGTACCTGTAAAATACAGTTTAACTGAGGTTAAGTTGGCTTTCCCGCCAGGTGAGACCAGATATCCGATTTTATTACAGTTTTGTTTAAGCAAGACTTTTCAGTTACATAACAGTTCTCTTTCTATTAAAATGTCTGGTTCAAATATGCGTTCAGATGTCGGTTATGTTAATATCTACCACATATATACACAGTGAGTCAGACAGACGGGCACACATCCATCCATCCATCCATCCATACATCCATCCATCCATCCATCCATCCATCCATCCATCCATCATGCATGCATACAACCATATATTCATACAAACAACACTATACAAGTTGATCATAAATTAAATGTCAAAAATAACATTTATGGACAACAGTAGTATTGCATTCACACTGTTACTTCATATACTACTCAAAACAAGTTAAAGAACACCCACAATTATAAGACTATGTTTTGGAATACAATCAACCATGACTGATTATCCACAGTCATTTGAAAGAATCGGAGGTTCTTCAACTTATTTTTTGAATAGTAGAAATTTAGATTTTATATATTAAGAGAATATTGCCATGACCCCCTACGCGCTAACAGCACTAGGGCCATGAATTAATCAATTAGTTTTTCGCAGAAATCCGTGGATTGAGACTGGATTCCAAAGCTCCATATAAATCTGCACAAAGAGAGATATATTAATGCGTCCAGGAACATTTACCACCACACCCTTGTCTCAAAGACTAACCTTAATCCCGAATAGAATCAAGGAAGGGCTTTCTTTATTTTCACAGAACGTATTTGAGACAGGTGGACTCTTTGCAGTCTCAGAAAGGAGCCAAGTTCCATTCTGTCGAAACATTTGATTTGTACTTTGTACACCACTATCCCATATGAGACTTTTGTTACAAAACGTGCAAAAGCAAATCCCATCTGAAGTTTACTGAGAAATCAATATGTGAAATCTCTTGACTTCCTCCTTGATAACATCTACCTAAAAATGTGTGGTAAGACATTTAGGCAAGAAGAAGGCATCCTATTCGTGCAGATCTGTTTCTTTATGCATATGAATAGGAATTTCTGTTCGGATTGCCAAAGTCAAAGCAATGTAATTTGGCCAAGAGGTTTAACTTATGCCTCGGTTATATCGATGATCTGATATCGTTCCATTACAATCAAATAGCCAATTCCCTTCCACTGATTTACCCACCTGAACTAGAAATAAAGGAGACCAGTGAAACCACCTCATCAGCTTCACATTTAGATCTATGCACAAAGATTCAGAGTAACAATACACTCTCCACAAGACTGTATGACAAGAGGGATGACTTCAACTTTCCAATAGTTAATAGTCATGTCGAGCAATATTCCTGCAGCTCCAGCCTTTGGTACATTTCGAAACTTTTGAGATACAATAAAACATGCTCTTTCTACCAAGATTTCAAAGAGCGTCATACGAAGTTGTTTGATAAAGGTTACAGCATTTAAGGCCTCAGTAAAGCTTTCAAAAGGTTTTATGGTAGACATGTGGAGGACATTTCCAAACTGACACATCAGTGACAAAAATGATGTCCGATGCAATTCTCTATTTTGACTTGTACCATATGTTCCAATTTTTTTGCATGTGAACAATTGACTTGCTGTTGCATGTGTTTGTTCCACCAGTGGACCACGGATAGTCTCGCGAACACCTGGTATCATTACTACTTGATAGTGATTCATATACACATGCTCATGATACAGTTGGAATTGTACAATCGACTCTATTATATGGAGAGGGTTTGGTCGCTTTATTATCAATTTATTACTGTTGTTATTGGAGGCGAGAAAGCAATGTCCCCTCTCGGATAAAATAGTACACTCACCTTTTGGTATCATCATTATATGAGCATGATTCATGAACAATCGTGCAATGGATTCTGCTTTTGGCGGGGCTTTCTTGTGATAAAGGAAATAATTTTGTCGCTTTTATTTCCGTCAGGGAATAGCTGATTCGGACAACTACGTTATATATTCATATTGTGTTAGATCATGAGTACATGCGGGGGGTCGGGTAGCCTAGTGGTTAAAGCGGTCGCTCGTGATGCCGAAGACCCGGGTTCGATTCCCGACATGGGTACATTGTGTGAAGCCCATTTCTGATGTTCCCGGCCATGATGTTGCTGGAATATTGCTAAAAGCGGCGTAAAACCTTACTCACTCACTCACTCACTCACTCACTCGTGAGTACATGCCTGTATACGTGGTTAACAGTTTTAATGGTACACGAGTTGTTGGAAATGTTTGAATAGGTGTTGTGTAACTGTTGGTCGCCCTGTTGTCACCTTTGTCAGTGAATTTGCCTCTCTTGCCTTCAACCGAGCGCAACTGGCATCTTACGTCTGTCAGAAAGACAGGTGCGTGTTACAAACGTAGTGTAACGATTCACTTGCGAGGCTGTCAAGACACTTTCAAACCCGGCATGGTGGATCATGGGGACTTTCCTTTAGAATAGTTGTACGTCCCCAGAGCATCCCGGCCTTACGAATTTTGTTAGTGCAATATACCCTTGGAGACACGGTTTAAATAGTACTAGGTCCAAATACTCTATCACTAGTCAAAAGGCGATGGAATTAGATCGGATAGTCAGGATCGGTGACTTGGAGGATTGCGTGTGTAATCGGTACCAGACTACGCAGGACATTGCTCTTAAAGTCCACAGCTGGTTTGTCTGGACCCTACTTGATCATTTACAGACCATCGTCATAGAGCAGGACATAAGCAAACACAAACAAGGCAGTGTATAATTGTTTGGGGCAATGCTGGTGCAGCGAGACGAAGACAGATTTGGAGGTAGTAAGGCGAGGTTCGGACAATGGAAATACACGTGAGAGTCCTTCATGGGGATGTACATGTATGTACAATGTATTGATGAAACAAACGCGAGTTGGCCTGATGCAAGAGCACATGTCCGTGTTGCATATGGAGCAACCCGCGACCCCTTGAAAAGTGTGGTGGCAATGGATTGGTCTCGGACACAACGAAATCAGCTTGAGTCTTGGATGGTGGCTCAAATGCTAGTTGGCATGAAGCAAGCAGGTGCTTTGGATTTTACTGCAGGCAGGTAAATAGGTTCGAGCTGCAAACGTGGAGTGTTCCGCCCACTTGCAGAAGTACAGTTTATGATTTGCCTTGACAAATCTGACATGAGGAAGAGATGATTCGATGGTACATTGCCGTCTTTGTCGAATGCCTTGACATAATATCTCAGCTTTGGATCCTAGGAATGATTTGAGGCAGACTGGGATGTTCCCCGTAATGTAAGATAGGAGACTGCAAGTTGCTTTGTGTTGTGTACAATGGCTGAGGTGTCATCAGCCATGTCATGGGTAAGAGCACATGATTGCACAAGATAGTATGATGTATATAATATGCAACGACATTATCTTGACAACAGCAGATTATTTGTAAATCTTCTTTTAAATGTTTGTGTAATTTGTACAACATGTACGTATGTGCGGCGTAAGGCAATGAACAATTTTTTAATGCAAATTGTGTGAGTGGCGGGTGCTACCACTAGGGCAGAACATGCCTACCCTTTTCACAAACACTGGTGGCATCACTGATGTTCAGTGGCCCATTTATACGAATTTCAGCGCTATTTTGCTTCTTAGGCCCAGTGGAATCTGTTTAGGTAGATAATTGAGACTGTCGTTGTCTGGAGTTGACGTTTTATATCGTACCCATTACCCATTTTGTGATCTAGTGGTACATACACGTCCTTTGCCCATGCGTTGGTTTGGAGAGCGTGTATTCATTCGATCTTAGTGAGTAATTACATAAACTCGTGAGCTATTATATGTGGCCCTGTATGCATGTCGTGTGCGTGTGCGTGTGCATGTGTATGTCTGTGCCTCATATTTTAGGTGATATGTGTGTTGGTGCACGTTTGCGTCTATCCTTTCATGTAGTTACAGTGTGTGTGTATTTGTGAGTGTCATTAGGATTAACAGTGTTTGTTGAAATATGACAAGAAACGCTTTAAACTATATATTTTTCAAATAGAATATGAACGAGTTCTCTAGCAACAAATTCGATTTTGGTGTAAACAACAGAATTATGCAATGGGTCTGACAGTAAATGTTCTCAACGATAATTTAGTAATGATAAATTGAGCATAAAAAAACGATTTAGGGACAAATCAACCGTACACACTCGACTCAAGCATTCGTACAATCTCTGTTTAATGAGAGAAATACGCACTTTCACACAACCACTGTCCTGACTAACACTTGGAAAAATATTGGAATATACTACTTCTCACGCTAGATGGCCACGTAGTCATACCAGCTTCAGCGAGTACCTTTAACATGTGTTCACAATAAAAGTGCAACATTCTTGGACACGACCTTAAGCATGTGTGTCTGTGAATTCCATTTTCTTTTAAAATCTGTTATTATACTCCAGCTATAGTCATTCATTTTGAAACTATCCCTTTTTGTTGTTGTCGAATGCCAATGAATTTCTTTTTCAAACATGAATGTAGCTGTTTTGAACCCTCATGGACGAACGAGGTGGTGCAAGAGCGACCATTTAAGTAAGTGTCAGGTTCTGGAGATTTGAAATCTTGGCGCAATTTTGAAATTTTTGTGAAAATGTCGGTCCCGAGAAGAATTTGTAAAGATTCAGCTATCCTCATAGCGCTGACGGCATCTACGTTTTATTAACATGTAATGTGTATGCGTGTCAAATAAATCTGATGATGACAAAACAGCCGTTTCCATCGTTTAATAAACAGGAATCGTGACCATTTCAGGGGCGATGACTTTGGTCTAATTTGTGAAACGTGGATAAAATAGTCACATTTATTTCAAGGGAAGCAAATCTAAATCTATTATTCACACTTGCACGTGACTGTTGTAAATAAAATGTAGGAGTACCCTACATAAATTACAAAGAGCAAAACAGAGTACACACACACACACACACACACACACACACACACACACACACACACACACACACACACACACACACACACACACACACACACACACAAACAAACACACACACTGATTGAAAATAGTCCATGAAAGAATGACAAAACTGATGTAACCGATTAGGAAAAACATGAACGCAATTTATTATACCTCATTTATGATAAATACTAGAAGTTCTTATTCACTTTATCCAGCAACATTTATCTGCTATTTGATATTGACAGTACAACCTTTGATTTCAAAAGGTCTCATTTTCTTTTGCTTGGTTAGGGGGTCGAAATTTGTGTCTAGCTTATTTGCCTTAGGGTTCCTATCTCAATCATAAAGGCATGTGGAAGGGCCTACAATGTAAGTATGGTGCAATGTGCTTCATAAGACGTTAGATAAAGGCGACAGGGAGAGAAACGTCTTGACGTAGGATTTTCCGTATTGAATATTGCATGGCCATCAGATGCACATACATCATGAGAGGTGATGTGATGATGATATTTGCTGAACATGATCCATAAAATATACACTATTGACTGAGTCTCAGAAACAAGGATCACCTTAAGGCAGTTTTCCGTGTGCCTTATCACGACATGACAGGGCTGTCCATTTGAACAATTCCAGTCTTCATCCTCTAACACCTTGTACAGTACTCCTCGACTATAGATACAACGTTTCAGCTCATCACAGTGTGAAAGGGGAGTTACTTGCCGAGCTATAATGTTCCACTGATGGCATTTCTCGCACCATCGGCGGGTACCATACATCATTTTGTTAGAGAGAGAGAGAGTTTCACCTTCAAAATAATGTTCCCTTTGAGGTGGTGTGCCTATTATCCGTGAACACCAGACATAAAGGACATATATAATGTTGTCCTGTTGCATTGAACAAGACACAACATCAGTTGCAATAGTTTGTTCCCCTACAGAAATACACCCAACATTAACCTTGTCATGAATCTCTTCAATTCAAGTCCTCTTTACAGTACTAGTTGTAGATCTCTAATGTACTCAGAGTTAACGAGATAACTATCTCTTCACTACCCGTCTGCTGAAATGATGTCAGAACAAAGTGAGGTTATCTTCTCACTTGTGTGCTCTCGCCTGTCAGCTGGACTATGACACTTTTCAGGATCAGTTTTCAAGATCCCTGAAGTTCATGCTTCCATTTTGGATGTTATGTCCTGCTTCATCAAGGGGATCATTGCAGAACTCACTCCAAACCTGGCTTGCGCAATATCTAGGGAACGGCAGCTTTGAGTACATTTTTTTTACCACACAAAATGTTTTTGTCTTCGCCAAGCTTAATCGACAATGTCTTATTCACCAACAAAACAGAACAGCCACTTGCAATTTTACTTTTGTAGATGTTATAGAGGTGCAAAAAGTGGAATGGTGACGTCAAAGCAATAATTGAATATAAGGTTGAACAAAACGACGTCTTACAAAGACATATTCGTTTTCATAATTTACACATGAATTTTAATTAAGAGGAGCTTCAAAGGAAGCCATACTTCATGGATCAGCAATTCGTTTCTAGTATTCTTTAATGTTTTTGAAATCACCCCCGAAACCATTAAATTTATGAAGCCTCGAGACGATTCCTGGTGACACTCCTGCGATATTAACAAAGGTTTTGGAAAACCATTCTTACTCACTGACAACTTACTCGTAAATGCATATTTTGATATCGTTTCAGCACCTTTGGTATACTTTAAGGCATCGCTGCCAAAGAAACCTGGCACATCTTACCCCTTTGGTGTTGGCAGCACCATCCTATTTAGCAGCGTTGAGGCAAACAATGGTCGTGGGTATAACCCTACATCTGGGGTATTCCATGCCCCTGTATCAGGTAAGAATTGGAATTTTTAGATAGCCAGAACTGTCACTCATCATTTTCCCATTTCAGTATTACTTCAATATATTTAAATTTTCGTTATGTGCACTTAAATTCCAGCATTCTGATTAGCTGTAATGGTCACGTGTTATTACATTCATTTCACGCTGAAAAATATAAAACATCAAGCCACGCCCACCGAGACTACATTGATTACGGAATGTTGGGGAATCCCAAAATTATATCGAGGGAATTCCCTTTCTGCTCACGTGTATCGTCATGCACAGGAGATTGATATATTCATATTGCATTTTCATTGTCCAACCTACCCTTTGAGACTGAATGCTGAGAAGGAATGCAACAGGAAACGTGCAGGCTCGCTCTACTGTTTTCCTCGGTTCCACAACTTTCATGTCTTCGGGTTTCATTTCTAATTGTTATTTTGAATGTGTGTCTTTCCGTTCTCAGGGAACTAATGTTTGAATCTTGCGGTAATGTTTGAGTGAGTGAGTAAGTTGGTTTTAACGCCGATTTTAACAGTATTCCAGTTATATCGCGGCGTGTCAGCTTAATGTGGGAGGAAAGCCCGAAGTGATGAAGGTCTGAGACGTTTACCACTTCGGTTAAACCCACGAACACGGGTATGGTGCTGACAAACCTAGAAACATAATCGGGGCGAAACGGGATTCGAACCCACAATCATAGGTTTCTGGTCCAAGGGACGCAACTCAGCACAGCGAATCGCGGCGCCTTAGACGACTAGGCCACCCGTGCCCCATCGGTAATGTTTGAAACGGCCGCCTTCTCCCGGACATTTTTGTTCCGGTTCGTTGCAGTCTGACTGTTGAACTTCTTCTCGCGTCTTGCATTGATTGACAGGTCATATGAATTTTATTTTGATCCTACTCTCCGTTGATTGGCTACTGACTTTGTAGGCGTGTCAAAGTATGTGCATAAATTAAACAACCAACTGATTCATGTCAAGCCACAGTATGTATTTCTACACCTGGAATGTTTATCAATCTCGTCATTTTTGTCTGCTTTGATACATACAAATGTTTTTGGTTAAACTATTGCAGATATAACATGTTTTCGTTGTCGAATTTAATTATAAGGGTTGACTGTGTATTTTTTCGGTTCATTCAGGTAATACCGATGTGCAAACTTTTGTAACAGTCCGCTACGTGGATTCATATAGTTTTTCGATTTTCGATTCATACCTCAATGTACGGAAATAGCGACACAGTCAATGCATAAATAATATTTGAAGTAATCATGTCTGGTCATTCCTTGTTCAATTAATTATGAAATAATCAAATCCGCCAAAATCATTTATACACGAACCCTTTTGATGATAACAGAAACTGCTTGATAATTTTTCAAGACCATACTCAAATCCGTTAATTATTGAAACTTCGAGTTGGCACTACTCATTATCCCATATTCAGCCTCTGCATGAAAACTACGCTTTTCTTTCTTGTATAGCACATTCATCTGTAGGAGACTATATACGACATCTATGAAAGTGAAGACAAGCCAGATTTGTTATATTATCAATGATCTTGTAATGTATATTTGATATACTATATACTATATATATACTTTCAAAGAATTTTAATTTCAGGTCACTATCAGTTCCGAGTGCTTTTACAATCAATTGATAAGGGTCACTCTGACTACGCGCTGTTGGCCCAGGGTTCTGCAAAAGCAAGGATCGGTATTCCAAAGCCCTGGATCAGTACTTCAATGAGCGTTGTCATTCACGTCAACAAAGGTGACCACGTATTCGTTAAGAAGACCTGGGAACACGGTAACTGCCGTTTAAGACAGGGGGTGTGGTCCCAGTTTTCTGGATTCCTCCTCAGAAGGGACTGATACGACATCTGTGAAATAAAACTACCATAAAATGGTTTCATTGTGTTGTGTCCTTCGAACTGCATACTGTATACACAGTATATACAGGGTATCCACAGACATGTTGTTATTGATACAACGAGAGTACTTACCTTCATTGACTAACCACTGTTTACTAATTATGATTTTTTTTTACCAATATCAGTCACCTAAGGACATGAAATACTTGACCAGGAGTGCAGATTCGGGGTGGAATAGGTCTTCAACAACCATGCGTGTTGTAAGAGGCGAGTAATGGGATCGGGGGGTCAGGCTCGCTGACTTTGTTAATGCATGTCATCGTATCCTAATTGATGTCATGATGTCAATCACTGGATTGTCTGGTCCAGACTCGAATATTTACGGACCGTCGACATATAGCTGGAATATCGCTGAGTGCGACGTTAAGCAACAAACAAACAATGAAGGTTTACACGTAACAAAACCAAATTAGTATGTTGCATGGTATAGACGTACTTTCGTTGCAGATGCTGAACAATCAGTGTCAAGTATTTTCAGTTCTGTCGTACCTATAAAAAGAACGAAACATGCCATCTTTATGTTCGTGTATTTTAACGTGGTCAAAAAGTGAAATATCAAGCTTATTCTCATTATAATGCCTGGATTGTGAGTTAAAGCTGGCGGCGCTAAGTTATAGGTTTAGTGGAACGTATACTTAAAACAAAGTATGGTACCATGTGTACCCATGCAGTTTGAACATGAGTATACCCAACTCCTATATATGACAGACATTGCAAGTTTGTAGTACAGCTACTTTCAGACAAACATGAAGAGGTTGCCTTGCAGGGTTAAGTTCTAAATGACAAATTACAATCAATGACTGAGCACTGCTATTTGAGATGCAACTAATATCGCAGTATGAGATAAGATATTTTAAACTTCGAATTAGACTCGATATCTAATTAATTAATTCTCGCGAAATGATAATTCGAAGTTTTAAAGGGATATCAAACTTTTTAACCTACAGTACGTGACCGAGAGGAATAGGGATGGGATGCAGACAATGTTTACTAGTTTATATAATCTTTCTGTTACAGAGGTGTTGTCTATAAATCCTCTTCTTGGCATTATCCTTTTGTGTTGTGATCAACTGATGTCTCTTCTCTTAACATCTTAGGGATAAACTAATTACAATCATTTCAGGTAAAGTATACCCAAAAGTGACCAATGAAGAAATTGAGTCAAGTTGAGGTCACCGATGCATATGACGTCAATAACATATAGAAACTTTGGTTACCTGTGTTCCTTGTGGTACTTGTCAAAAAGACTTTCAAATCACACCCGGACGAACACGACCACACACACGCACGACCACACACACACACACGCACGCACGCACGCACACACACTGACAGAAACATGAAAACATTCCATTCAAACAAGCTTTAGGTGATCAAGTATGTGAAGAATGTGCACATGCTTTTCAGTTTATTGAATGTCATTAAACTATTCTCGTGTTGTCGTCCTTACAAAAACTAGCAAAGGGTGTTGAAATGAACCGTTACGCGACAATCCAACAACGTGACCATTTGTCGCATTGTCGCGCTTTGAATAATAGTTTTGAATATAACACAACGGCGACAATTTAAAGGTCAAACATATCGTTGTCGCCGCATCTAGATTGTATGAAAAGGCGTTAAAATGCGCGACAACGCGACGTATTGATAACATCACATTGCCGCCCTTTTCCTTCAATGGTGTACATGTGTCATTAGTGAATTAATCTACGCATGCGTAGAAATGGTACACTCTTTCCAAACTCCATTCGTCTTTTTCCACCTCCAATGCTTCAATGGCAATATGGGTTGTTTTCTCAAGAAGATAGGAAATATTTTATCGCTTCTTTAATGTTTTTTTCTTTTATGTTTCATATTTGACTATATCTGTGTATACCAGACCATTTGAACGCAAGTGTGTGCGTATGAAAATAGAATATTAATATGATGAATGTATTGTACCGTTATGACTGAGCCACCTGTTGTTACTACTGGGTATAAAAAAAAAGAAAATATACCACTCTTTAATCTTAAGAAATCTGATTCCGATTCTGACACAAAAGTCCAGTTTCCACCCTTGCCGAACTAGGCTGGAATTTCTGGGCTCGATCGTAGCGCCAGTAGTGGATATTACGAATTATGTCCCTTCTATGCCTCTCCTATGGACCAATCAGATTCTACCTCTCGTATCACTTGCATTTGTTTAAAACAAAACGGCGGCGCCCAGACAGGACAATCGGATCTATAATCAAGATCTATATTGTGATGAAACGGGTCTTACATCGCGAAGTGCGTCAAATCAAACCAGTTGGCGATGCACTTGCTTTGTAAATCCTACAATCGACCGAAATCTGCATGACAGATTACGAGCCGGATTTTGATTTCGTTGCACGATTTTGATTGGACGATGGATAGAATGGTTAGTCCAGCCAAACTGTAACTCCATAATACCAGCCTAGTTCGGCAAGGGTGGAAACTGGATTTTTAAAGTCAGTTAACTCTCTTGCCTCGGGAAGATGGATGCTGACTATATCATAATCATGTGCTTATGAAACATTATTAAATAGTGATAATGTCAGATGTTCGGGAACAGGTGAGCGTAGTCTGCCCTACCGGTGAAACATGTCACCAACACATGCAAAGCCAGCCAAATGTTCATCTGAACGAAAACAGGGGAACATATGGTACAATGTTAAAAAACAAGTACAATAGGGACTTGCATCGGACATAATTGTTGTCACTGATACATCAAATTTGGAATTGCCCTCTACATATCTCTCTTAAAACTGCTGGAATGCTTTCTTAGGGCCTTGAATGTCGTAACATTGATCAACAAGTTTTGAACAAGAGTCATGTGACGTTCTTTGAAATCTCATTAGAGAGACCATGCTCGACTGTACCTCAAACGCAAACGTTGTGAAATGCAGAGGGCTGGAGCAGCTTGAATAGTACCTGGCATGAAGGAAACAATGACTTTTGGAAAATAATCGCTTGTCATAAATTTTGTGGATAGTTTCTAGTGTCACTCTGAGCCAAGATTACAGAATAATGCTGAGTTAAGTTTACCTTGATGATTCGGATTAGAATGGGTCTTTAGCAACACACCCTTGTCTCAAAAGGCGACTAACGGGATCGGATGGTCAGTTTGGCTGACTTTGTTGGTAAATGTCATCTTATCCCAATTGCGTGGACCAAATCTCATGATATAAATAATTGGATTGTCTGGTCCTAGCTCGACTATTCACAGACCGCCGACGTACAGCTGGAATATCGCTAGGTGCGACGTTAGACAACACACAAACAAACAAAACCTTTCCATTACATCATAGATATGGGTATTGTAGAATCACTTTGTATCGTGTAATAATGCATTGTTTTCGTTACGCAGACTTCTGTACAACTTCAGGGCACAAATGAAAGTTCAGCATCACGTTTATTACATTTGGACCTAATTAGGGCTAAAAAGTTTAAAAAGGACCGATTGGACAACCTAGTGCTTAAAACATTCTCTCCTCATGCTGACGATTCGGCTTTGATTTACATTGGTACAATGCCAAAAGTCCATTTTGGGTGTCCAATCGGTAAAATTGATGTAATATTGACAATGGCGTTGTTAAACCGTACTCATTTACTCACTGACAACTCACTCGCAAACGCGTATGCTGATATTGTTTCAGCTCCTTTGGTATACTTTAAAGCATCTTTGCCAAAGAGTTCGAAACCCGTATCCGTGAAATCTTAACACTTTGGTGTTGGCAACATCATCCCATTTAGCAGCATTGAGGCAAACATTGGTCGTGGGCATAACCCTACATCTGGGGTATTCACTGTACCTGTATCAGGTGAGAATGGGATTCTTTCATATCCACAATGGTTACTCATCATTCTCTTATCAGATGCCATGTATCTAATTCCAGTTTTACCAAGGGCTATGTGACATTTCAGTATATTTAGTTACGTCATTCCTTGTTCAATAATTTAATTGAGACTTTTCACCTGTCTTTTATAATGGTAAGCAAGTTGTAAGTAGTTGTAAGTGTATCAAATCATACATATATATCACCATTTGTCTGGAATTATGAGTGGGAGACAGTAACACTTCAACGTTTATGAAAGCAGAATTCGAATGCAGCCATATTGTCTTACTGGAATGTTTTTGTTGTGATTAGATTAATGCAACGTGGTCAGCTACTTTAAAAACATCATATCTTTCATCAAATATTCATGTTGATGTCATTACAATAAATATAATCACTCTGGACAACCAAGTACCAAAGATGATAACCGGTATTTTGTCAGACCGTGTTCGGTCCAACCGTGACATGTATCCAACGTGTGACTTTCTACGAGCTAAGTGCATAACCTTTGCATGTCAGGTAATCGGGTGACTGTGTTGTGGTAACGCCGTTTCTGGGAACATCGTTTAAGCTTTGGACCCTACAACATCACATCACGCCAATTTTCCGACACATCTCAGTACATTGTGTCACATAAACTGCTAAAGGAAAAATCAGTTATGCGTTAACAACAGTGTGTATTGAAATTTAGATACAGGGGAAAATACAATTTACATTTTCAGGTTACTGTCAGTTGAGGACAATTTTACAAACAACTCGTGCAGGTAATTCCGATTTCGAGCTGGTTGCACAGGGTTCTCGGAAAGCAATTGAAACCGTTCCTAGCGCCTATGACAGCATCACCATGAGTGCTTCCTTTCCTGGCAACACGGGTGACCACGTTGTCGTCAAGACCTACGACAACGGTAACACCCAATTAAGATAGGGGCTGTGGTCGCAGTTTTTTGGATACCTGCTTAGAAAAGACTCAGTTCTCCCGTTAACTTTTGAAACGACCAGTCCACCAGGACTGCAACTCTAAACATTACCAGTCCCCCCTATTTTTTGTCAGCCCCAACTATTAGCAAATAAAAAAAGTAGGAAAACTACCTGGTTTTAATTCTTATACCATCATGTTAAATGCAATGACGTCATCTCTGAAGTAACTTCGTTCAATTGACAGGACATTTATATAAAATTCAGTCACATAATTCTCCTTTTTATGAAAATATTCCAAGCCAAAATTGCTACAAATATATAGTTCACCTCGAAGCAAAGCAAAATGTGATTTGCTTGCACTAAAAATAAACAAGCGGAAACCCTTATGATAACAGACAAGCTGACTTCATTAGAAACATATAGTTATGAATATCGCCAACGTTTTGTTCAAAGGCAAAGATTTCTAAGGTACTTTCTTTGCCGGTCCACCGGGACTGGCAGTCACATGAATTACCGGTCCAAGCTTAATTTCACCAGTAAAAGACTGGTAATTACCGGCGAACGGGAACACTGAAAAGACTGATTCAACATGTGTCTAAAATAAAGTACCATTAAATGGATTTCCTGTGTCTCTCTTAAGCTATATACTGTATCAATCATTAGTATAAACAGTGTCCACCAGCATGTTACAAATGGTTTCAAATTATCAAGAGTACACACCTTTATTGATTTGTCGTACACTATACATTTCAAATGTACGGAATCAGTCACCTGAAGACAATAGTGCATGGATTTTTGAAAATGATTTATTACCCACAACGTGAATGAGAGAGTGGATGAGTTAGTAACTGAACAATTAATTTTCACTTTGTAATTGTTATGCCTCAGTAGTTCACACTGACAGTGAGTCTTTACACACTGATCGCAATATGGCTGCAATATTGCAGATGCGATGTACAATTTTAACTCACTCACTTTTTACACACTGGTTTCAATTAAGTATGCAACGTCAAAATGGTCGACTGACAAAAATAGTTGCTCATTGGTTGTTCATGAACATAATGCTGAATTGAATAACTAGGACCAGTTTCAGAACGTTATGGCGATATGTTTCTGTCAGCTGCCCCTGCCTCCATCACTGCTGTTGTGACATGGGATGAATCAATACTTAACGAAAGCAACTGTTGATTTCTTGAGGGCTTATTCCAATTATGCGATTGTGAGCTTGGGTGTATATTCGTCGGAATGAAAGAAGTTACAACGGGCAACGTGTTCACCTCTTGGAAGACTATAGTCTATAGGATTGACAACTGTGTAAGCAGTCTTGCCATATAACGTAGAAACATATGAACGGGCGGTGCCTTAAACTTGATGTTTTTCACATAGAATTGGAAAGAGTTCTTTTAGGAACCATTCCGATCCTGGTGGTATGAACAGCAGACTTACCGACTGACAGTAAATGTTGTCAACGATCATTTAGTAATGAAAAATATACATAATAAAATCATTTTGAAGATATATCAACTGTACCAACCTGACACAAGCAGTCATAAAATCTTCTGATTAATGCTAAAAATACACACTTTGACACACCCACTGTCCTGAGTGACACTCCGATACCATGCTGGAATAGACTGTTTTCGACACTATATTCCCACGTTGTCCCACCAGCTTCATCGAGCGTCTTAAACAATGATAGCAAATTGACAGGGAAATAACATAATTATCTAGATGTAATTCTACAATAGTTTCGAAAATATTCGAGTCTGGGTCAGATAATTCAGTGATTGACATCAGGAGCATCGATCCACGCAATTGGTATATAATGACATCATCCAAGTCTGCGAACCTGACCACCCGATTCGGTTAGCAAGCATGGGTTGCTGAAGACCACGTGTCTATCACTATTTAAAGAACACTGACACTGAAACTTATATTGACGGAACCGGCTTTTCATCAATACCAACTGTCATTCGTATTGTAACATTATCTTTGAAAAAGTCTGCGTTTGATCTAATCACGACCACTTCCGTCAATTTTGTTTTGACGTAAAAAGTACTGAAAATTTCATCGGGATTTTTTTTCAGTAAATATATATAATATTTTCACGGAAAATTCTAAATGAATGTGTACCTCGACATAAACGCCTATTGTCTATCACCGTTAGGATATATACTTTCTAATGATAAAATGTATTGGCCATTTAGATTTCAAACAAGGGTGCTTACTTGACTTGCCACATTCGGGTGCTTCGATATTACGATTAATGTAGAAAAGTAGCAAACTTACAATACCGGCACTTTACCGATGTCAGGCAGTGCAGAGATCTTTTGGATTTGCTGAATTTACGTACTCGAGTTGAATGTTATACAGTTTGGTTATACTGTGTGAAGAATCAAGAACGTTGTTCCAATCACCAAATCTACAGGCAACCTAGCTCTACATTGAAAACACAGTATGTTTATCTCTTAATTCGACTTGCCAGCTTATTACAGATTATATCCATCTAATTTATAATTACGTTTACCTATAGCTGTAACCATTTTAGCTGTTGACATAGCAAGAGTTGAAACATGTGCAGTCCATTTCGTAAACGCCTCACACTTTCAAACGATTGTAAATGAGAAGGATATTATGTCCCGTCATCTGTTGCCAGCTATCGGTTTTAACATCATGCATCTGTGTGGAAATCATTAGCGATTGTATCAAATGTTGTTCACTGGTGTACAGTATCATCCACCGTATAAATATCATATGTTATCTGTCATCCTGCTTCACAGTTGCCCTCCAAGTGGGCGGTTTCTGGATATGGGTCCACCTCTGCAGAGCCCCCCGATGGTCGAAAATCCATGATGACGGTCAACATGGCTAAAATCTCTAATGATATCAATATAGACTCAATTTATCATAATTATCTGGTCAATGTGTTTTACACATATCCACAGTAATGCATTCAAAATTAATTGCAACATTTTTGTATATAAATCAAATATATAATTTGCAGCGCCCCTTGTATTTCTTTGAGATGAGCAGCTTGACGTTGTATGTGTTTATGACGGGTGCCAACAGTTGGGAAGGAAACCTCACATTGTCGCCAACGCTGGTATTATTACGGGTTCACAAACACCTGCTTATGAAACTGTCGGAATTGTAAAATGGACTCTGATAAAAGTAGATATTTCTTATGAGTTTTATGAGTTTGTGAGTATGGTTTTACGCCGCTTTAGGCAATATTCCAACACTATTACGGCGGGGGACACCACAAATGGGCTTCATACGTTGTACCCATGTCGGGACTCGAACCCGAGTCTTCATGCACCCTTCAACAGACCCTGGTGATATGCTGGCTTGCTAAATACAATTGTGCCAACGTAGGTAAACCTTCAGGCTCTATTCAAGAAATTGTGTAAAATTTAGGTCACCCTAGCCTGTGACTTGTAAATAAAATGTAGGAGCATTGGTTACCTACATGAATAACAAAGAGCAAAACAGAGCACACACACTTCCCCTTGGTCTGTCTTGCCTCCGTCACTCTCAGTCCTGTATTTCAGACAACGTTCAGATTATGGTCACTTTTCTCCAGCAAGATGTCTGTCATC
The DNA here is from genome assembly GCF_022045235.1 of Haliotis cracherodii. NCBI lineage: Eukaryota > Metazoa > Mollusca > Gastropoda > Lepetellida > Haliotidae > Haliotis > Haliotis cracherodii. The sequence goes on from NW_027266286.1 coordinate 10,874,885, forward strand.
GTCCATTTTCTTTTGCTTGGTTAGGGAGTCGACTAGCATCTGACATGTGTGTTTTTCTCTATGTGATAGCTAAATTGCCTTAGGATTCCTATCGCAGTCATAAAGGGCACTTGGAAGGGACTACAGTGTAAGTATGGTACAATGTGCTTTATTATAATTAGCCGTTAGATAAAGGAGATAGGGAGGGAAACGAGGGATTTTCCGTATTGAACAATGCATGGGCATCAGATGTTAAAACATAATTAGAGGTGATGTGATGATGATATTTGTTGAACGTGATCCATAAAAATTTACACTTTTGACTGAGTCTCAGAAACAAGGATCCCCTTAAGGCAGTTTTCCGAGCGCCTCATCACGACGTGACAGGGCTGTCCACTTCAACAATTTCCAGTCTTCGTCCTCTCACACCTTGTACAGTACTCAACGACTATAGATACAACGTATCAGCTCATCACAGTGTGAAAGGAGAGTTACTTGACCAGCTATAATGTTCCATTGATCGCATTTCTCGCAAGGACATTTAGGCCAATCTAAGAAGAATTAGCTCATCAATTACATAATTCTTCACTGGGATGTTAAGCAGTGGATAATGGTGGACACCAAACATAATTTTATCAGCATATTCCTGGATCATTTGAGAGCTTCACCTTCAGAGTAATGTTCCCTTGGTGGTGGTATGCCTATCATCCCTGAACACCAGACATACTTAATGTCCTCTTGCATTGAACAAGACACAACAACAATTGCAATAGTATGTTCCCCTACAGAAATACACGCAACATTAACCGTGTCGTGATTCTCTCAGAACAATCACTCATCATTTTTCCCTTTCTGCTAACGTGTATCGGCATACTAAGGAGATTTAGCGAAATTCATGCATGCTCCTTGTCCAACCTACCCGTTGAATTCCGCGATGGAATGAAACAGCAAACGTGCAGGCTCGCTCGACTGCTTTATCCCCCGCTCGCCTCGGTTCCACAACTTTCACGTCTTCGGGTTTCATTTCTAATGGCATTTTCAATGTCTGTCTTCCCGTTCTCGGGGAACTTATGTTTGAATCTTGTGGTAACTGACCATGTCATTTGAAACAGCCGCCTTTTCCCGGACATATTTTTTCGGGTTCGTTGCAGCTCTTCTTGCCTCTTGCCTTGATTGACAGGTTCTGTGAACTTTGTTTTGATCCTACTCTCCTTTGATTGGCTACTGAGTTTGTAGGCCTGTCAAAGTATGTGCATAAATTAAACAATCAACTGATTCATGTAACGACACGTATGTCTTCCTGCACCTGGAATTTTTATCAATCTCGTCATTTTTGTCTGCCTTCATACATACAAATGTTTATGGTTAAACTATTGTAGATATAACATGTTTTCGTTGTCGAATTTAATTATAAGGATTGACTGTGTATTTCTTTCGGTTCATTCAGGTATGAATCGAAAAACTGATGTGGAAACTTTTGTAACAATCCGCTACGTTGATTCATACAGTTTGTACATCGGTTTTTCGATTTTCGGTTCATACCTCCATGAACCGAAAACAACACAGTCAATCCTTAAATCACATTTGAAGTTATTATGTCTGGTCATTTCTTGTTCAATAAATTAGGAAATCATCAAATCCGACATAATTATTTATACATGAATCCTTTTGATGATAACAGAAACTGCTTGATAATTTTTCAATACTATACTCAAATCTGTTAATTAATGGAACCTCGAGTTGGCACGACTCATTATCTTATGATTCAGCCTTTTGATGAATACTACGCATTTCTCTCTTGTATAGCACATTCAGGAGACTTTCTACAACATCTATGAAAGTGAAGACAAGCCAGATTTGTTTTATTATCAATGATCTTGTAATGTATATATAGATATACTATTGTCGGATACTTTCAAAGAAATTTAAATTTCAGGTCACTCTAAGTTCCGGGCACTTTTACTAACAGTTCGTACACGTCCATCTGACATTGGTCATGGGTATAACACTACGTCTTGGGTATTCCATGTCCCTGTATCAGGTAAGATAATGTCCAGAACTGTAAGTTACCCAATTAAATATGATGTATCTAATACGAATAATAGTCTGATATGATATTTGAAGTTATTCCTTGTTCAATAACTTAAGGAAATCATCAATATATCAGAACAAGGTGTGTTACTTGTTACTCTTCTCACATGTGTGCCATCGCCTGTCATCTGGACCATGACATGTTTGAGATCAGGATCAGTTTTCTAGATCTCTTCAGTTTATGCTTCTATCTTTGATGTCATGTCCTTCAGGGTGATTACTGAAGAAACACCAAACCTGGGAAACGCTTAGGGAAAAACATAGAGTAGCTTCTTGTACCATACGACAAAAGAACATTCACTTTCATTTAGAAATCCTTTGATGCTGGAACTGCTCATTTGTAGATGTCATTGAGTTGCAATGAGTGGAATCGTGACGTCATAGCAATAGTTTGACCAAAACGTTGCCACAGAACTACGTTGTCACATTTTACCCATGAACTTGAGTTCACGGAAGCTTTAAAGGAAGCCATATTTCATGGATCGCCAATCGGTTTCTGGTATGCTTTAATGTTTTCGAAATCACCTAAAAACATTAGATTTGTGAAGCCTTAAGACGACCTTGATGTGATATTGCCAGAATATTGACAAAGGCTTTGTAAAACCGTACATACTCACTGAAAACTCACTCGAAAATACATATTCTGATATCATTTCAGCTCCTTTGGTATACTTTAAGGCAACGCTGCCAAAGAGTTCGAACTCTGGGGCACCTCACCCCTTTGGTGTTGGCAGCACCATCCTATTTAGCAGCGTTGAGGGAAACGTTGGTGATGGGTATAACTCTACATCTGGGGTATTCCATGCCCCTGTCTCAGGTAAGAATGGGATGTTTAATATCCAGAACTGTTAGGTGCCCCATTAGATATCATGTATCTAATACACATATTACTCTGATGTGATATTTGAGTTATTTTGTCAAGATATTCCTTGTTCAATAACTTAAGGAAATCATCAAATCCGCCATAATTGCATACACATGAATACTTCTGATGATAAGACAAACAGCTTTTCAGTTTTTCAATACCACACGCAAATCAGTTAATTACTGCAACTTTGAGTAGTCTCTACTCAATATTCCATGATTTTCTTATGTAGCACCTTCATTTGTAGGAGACAATATGCGACGTCTACGAAAGTGGAAGCTGGCCATAGTTGTTTCATTGAAGTGATCTCTTAATAAACATTTAAATATAATATGATCGGATACATCCAAAGCACAAATTCTTTCATGAAATCTCCATGTTAATTAAGAGATAAACATACTGTGTTTTCAATGTAGATCTAGGTTACCTGTAGATTTAACCGCGCTAAATTTAACATTTGAAACCTCACGCTGTGCGTTCGGTTCCAAATTCAATTTAGCGGGGTTAAATCTACAGGTAACCTAGCTCTACATTGAAAAAAAGTATGTTTATCTCCATTCTACCATGACTAAATAAAACGCGAACTCTTTGGTGTTAGCAAATATACCGAGTGAAGCGGCATGGGTTGAGTTCAGTGTTTTGAGTGGGTTATCGATCTGAATTACGGAATCACCGAACAAAATATGGTTTGTTTACACCGTTATACTTCACTCGAACATATGACAGGCATTTAAAGCATATAAGCACGGCAACTTGGTAAGCTAACATGTGGTGGGCATCCCTAAAGAAAACAAAGCAAGCTTTGCAAGTCTCTCGCTCTACATCGCGCGTCACCACTATGATGTCATATCGCTCATTGTGACGCAAAAGATATGACGTCACAGTCGTATATAGAAAAGCGCCAAAATTCCAAGCTCTCTGTTGTCTCCAAAACGTAAATACATTCCCTTTGTTGATTTCTGTCGTGTTTTTCTGCACGAAATGTATTGCCACACATCCTTTGAATATTTTAGTAACCGCATCTGTGCATTTTGTAATTGTAGATATGATTATTTAAATATGCCTACCGACAATGACTGAAAATAGTACTATTCTATGAATATTAACTTGTGATGCGACCGTCAAACCAGCAGTTTTAATCAGAGGGGGTTTATTGTGATTTAATAGCCTCTGATTGACCAATCAGAATCGAGTAAATTCCAAATTCATGGTAGTATAAAGAAATAAACTCTTGCCAACCAAGCAATAAAGGTGATAACCGACAGTTGGTCAGACCTTTGCTGGTCCAATCGTGATTTTGAAGAGGAAAGTGGCTTGTGGCCTTTTTATGCATCCAACACCTGGCTTTCTAGGAGCACTTTACTAGACATGCATCGTCCTCGTATGGTGTTAATTGTACTGTAGCGGTTATGGTGTCTCTGAGAACACCGTTTCAGCTTTGAACCCTGAGAGTATCAAACCCTCCCTACTTTTCCTTGCAACTCATTGTCTTGTTGCCTTAAAGGCAATTGAAACACAAAAGAAAGGAAACATATATGAATTTTCAAGGTATGGTAGTTTTTAGTGAAATTTAGAGATGAGGAATATGTTCAATGCTCTTTTCATTTGCAGGTTACTATCAGTTCCATGCAGTTACAAACAGTTGGTTCAGGTGGATCTGACTTCTCACTGTTGGCCCAGGGCTCTGCGAAAGCAAGTATCCACCTTCCAAGACCCTGGAGAAGTGTTTAAATGAGTGTTATCATTCACATCAACAAAGGTGACCACGTGTTCGTTAAGAAGACTTGGGAAAACGGTAACTCCCCATTAAGACAAGGGGAGTGGTCGCAGTTTTCTGGATTCCTGCTTAGAAAAGACTGATTCAACATCTGTCTACAAGTAAAAGTAAAATAAAATGGTTTCACTTTGTTCTCTCTTTCGAACTGTGTACTGTCTCAATCACAACCACAATGTCTACAATCTTGCAAATGGCTCCTTCATTATCAAGAGTACCAACTGATATTGATTTACCGCTCATTTGTGTGTACTTTACATTTCAAATGACAGCAACCCATGCTTGCCGTAAAAGGCGACTATGCTTGTCGTAAAAGGCGACTAACGGGATCGGGTGGTCAGGCTCGCTGACTTGGTTGATGCATGTCATCGATCCCAATTGCGTGGATCGATGCTCATGATGTCAATCACTGGATTGTCTGGTCCAGACTCGATTATGTACAGGCTGCCGTCATAAAGCTGGAATATTGCTGAGTGTGGCGTTAAACAACAAACAAAAACAAAACAAAACATTACAATTGACCGAAATCAGTTAATACATCCAATAGTAAATCAACGGATTGATTTTCGAAAGTGACTTACTTCCCGCCTGGTGAATGAGTGAGTGAATCAGGGATTTACTAAAGCTGGGTGCCGAACAGGGTCGAACTTGTTTCGATTGGCGTGAGATTATAGTGTTTTCTTTTATATTAGATCGCGAAACTCAAGGCTTACATGTAACTCAACCAAATGAGGACATTAGACTATAAATATACCCCATCAAATAAAAGATAAAGAAAAGATTTAGACATTCTGATCACATACTTAAGCAACCATCTTTTACTTCAATTTAAGTGTATAAATCCACCTTGCCAAAAAGCCAGGTGAGAGGATTTTTCATTGTTTAAACGTATTTTCGTTGCAGAGGCTGCACAATCAGTGTGAAGCGAAGTGTTAACTCTAACAAAAAAAACTAACGAAAAATAGCATCTTACATTCGAATATTTTAACGTGGTGGTAAACAATAAAATATTAGGCTCATTCTCATTATACTTGCCACGTTTATGATGAGGGTACCTTCTGTGGCACAATGAACTCGTGTACAGCATGGTGTTTTAACATCAATATACCCTATATATGACAGACAGCTACTTTTAGAAACAAAGTTACCTCTAAGAAAAATGAAGCAAGTCATGCAGGGTTCCAAAATCACAAATCACTATTATGACGCAACACTGCTACTGAGAGGCAAGAATTATGATATCACAGTCATAGATAGAAAAAACGCCTAATGTAAAGATGTTATTAAATTTGAATTACACTCTTTCTATATCTATATCTATATTATATATATTATATAAAAGACTCTTTCAATATGGATGTCACCATAAGTCTGCATTTTGTATTCTATAATTGTACAAATGAATTTTTATAAATGCCTTTCGTCAATGATTAAGAAAGAAGGATCTCTCTGGAAGTATTAACATCCGCCTTGATGCGCCCCGTTTCAACTGTTTCAATCAGAGGTGTTTATTGTGATTTGGAATCTTTGATTGATCAAACAGATTACAGCATTTATCAAATTCATAATAGGATAAATCAAAAGGGGTGGGGTGGGATGTAGGCGTGACCAAGATTTTCAGCAATGTGGCTTTACATAAAACGCTTAAACCATTCTACCACCTGAAATATAACGTAGATTTGGTAATAGTTTACATGTCCATTCAGCGATAGAAGACCAAACAAATGGTGAGTTTGCTCATAGGCATCCAGCATTGACCAATATCTATGCCTTGAACGTTTCACATATTTTTGCCATAAAGCTGGAATTCAGCGTCAATCCTTTAAATAGTTGATATTGTTGCCGGATTCATAATTATGTACCAGGAATCTTTGATATTACTTACTACGAATTGTGGAACAGATTATTAAAAACACAAAACGTTGCTGATCAGGACAACCGAGGTCAACAAGACCTGTACAGGTTCTATAGTATAAGTTGCCAGCCACCCACGCAGGTTCTACAGTTTCAGTGATACACAGTTGTCAGCCAGAGTTTCAGAGTTTCAAGACCGCCTCCGTGGTGTAGTGGAGTTCTGAAAGTCGATGGCTGATTTCCTGACGGCGTCATACCAAAAGACGGTAAAAGATTTGTTGTGTCCCTGTCTGGCGCTCGGCATTAAAGGATTAAACAAGGACTGGTCGGCTCGGATGTCCCCAGGATTTCCTGCATAAATCTATGCTTGTCATTCTGGATCAACTGGATCTGTTGGTTGGGCACGTTGACTTCGTAGACACAAACTCGAAGTGGTAACAAACAAACAAAAAACAACAAACAAACAGTAAGTCACAGTGACAATGCGTCGCAACACTTGTTTTCAAGCATGTACACAACTTCAAAATGACCAACTGACAAAACTGGTATTACTAAATGTTTTTTTAGCGTGTAGGTATTATTCACCATTTAAATGGTTATATAAGAAAGCTACGCGATAAATCACAAAGAACAATAAAGAATGTAGCGTGGTTTATTTCACGATAGAATAACTTGATGACGTAGTAAATTGGACGACATTATATTTTAGATGTAGACGTCAAGTGAAATGTTCCCTGATGAGGGTACGTTCTGTGGCACAATGAACTCGTGTACAATATGGTGTTTTAACATCAGTATACCAAACCGCTATATCTGACAGACATTGCAAGTGTGTATGTAGTACAGCTAATTTAAAGAACAAAGTTACCTCTTAGAAAAATGACCGATCTCAACAATAGCCTCTTACGACAGACATGGGTTGCTGAAGATCAATTCTAACCCGAATCTTCACGGGAAGACCAATTCGGTCGCCTATTACGACCAGTAATTTGGCACTGGGGACGCATTCTTCCCCGGGTCCCCACGGGGCACTGAACTAATAAAACACCTGGGAAGAACAATGCCACACATGACTGAAGGCAGTATTACTAATCAGTATCTCCAAGTGAAGAAATGATTAAGAAAAGTAAATCAAGAAACCACGACACAACACAACATACAACCTAATTAAAACCTATAATGTTTTATGACAAGAACTCTCAATTATGAATGTTCAAACAAAGTCCAGGAAGTCTATTTGAAACGCATTACCTCCCCTCCCCTATTACATAATTAAAAGTTAATCTATTCCAGATGAAGACGTGAAGATCCGGGGTAGAATAGGTCTTCAACAATCAATGCTTGTCGTAAAAGTGTACTATGCTTGTCGTATACGGGGCCCGACTATTCGGGATCGCATGACTTGGTTGATGCATGTCATCGTTTCCTAATTGCCTGGATAGATGTTCATGATATCAATCACTGGATTGTCTGGTCCAGACTCGATTATGTACAGATTGTCGTGATATATCTTGAAAATTACTAAGTGCGGCGTTAAACAACAAACAAACAACCTATTCGCGGTGATCGTCAACACGCTGACAATATAAAGGAAGCTAAATTTCTGTATCCGTGGCGTGGCGTTTCCTGAGCATAACTGGTAAACAGTACGCTATATATCGTGAAACTCTGTAGGGGTACGTTATTTATTTAATGACTATGCCTTGAGGTATAACACTTGTACCGTGACATGTTTTTTTCTGTCTGTGAGCCTGTGATGTCTAGGCATATCATATTATTAACTCATATCCGTGAAGCGTTTATTCATATGAAACCAACTTATATGTGTGGTAAGTTAGAAGTAACGTTAGTATTGTATAAACATTTTCTAACAGTCAGTGGTATTCGAGCTATCTCACGGCGACCTGTGAAGAATCGTTTAGACCGGGCAAACTAGTGAGCCATAACCCATGCAGTCGCGGAACGCTGACACACAATCAAACAAAATCACGGAGCAAGACCTTCCGATCCAATGAAGTCCTTTCTTGTGGGGTTTCTTGGTGTTTGTGACGGGGTGCTACCGGTTGGGCAGGATACGCGAACACCTCACTATTTGATAGTGATTTATAAACATAAGCTAATGGTACAGCCGGAATCGTAACATCGACTTTGCTGTCAGCGTATATTTCTTCTGAATATGGAAAGGGTTTTGTATCTTGTATGAACTAGGATTCCCAACGTCCACACTTTCAAAATGGCATAATTGGCAAACAAGCACCAGAGTGTTATCTTTCATCAGTGTCATCAGCATTACATGTAATGGTTCTCACTGTATAAGTAAAATCAACACACGCCAGCTACTTGGGAGAGCAATGTATCACGGTCGGGTTATAGTGACTGGGTTAGTTGCGCGTCGCCATACCCGAGGGCGTGGGACGTTGTATATTGACACTCGATTATTTACTGGCCACCGGAATTCAGAATCACTGCGTATCGCGTGATAGTTTACCAATGATATCTAACAGTTGGATATATGTTGGTCACACATGTGTTGGAGGGACAATCAGAAATAGTAACATTATACTTGATTTTTCATTTCTTAAAATGTAAAACGTTATGCATGCCAAAGTTTGCATGAGCATTAGGTCAAAACATTGCGTTGTCTGTGTGATGAAATTCCTCTCTCTGTTGTCGAAGATTTGGGTGCTATTTACAGCTTGCCAAATACATATGATAACATCGTGAATCTTTAGATCTTGTTGAATAGCAACTAAGTACTCAACAAAACAGTATCATCTCAGGAATGATAAATATATTGATTTTGTTACTGTACAGGGTATTAGATTATAGTCAAAGCGTCATGATGTTTCATTTATATCTGTTGGATCATTTAATGATAACCAGTGGACATGATGCTTATAGATTGCTATCTGAACATTTAAATTTTCAGCCAATAATTCCAATTTGGGGGTCAGTGTGACATCCTTGTTGACAGTGTGGTGAGAAGTCCATCTGAACACAGAACGTGACGTCACAATTGACGTAGAGGCCGTCGTCCTCAGTGGGCAGATCCAACATGTCAAACTTGAACCTTGTCGCGTGGTCCCTGGACATCAATACTTGAGTTGAAGAGTCCACTGGACACCTGAAACAAATATCTCAGTGTAACAGAGACCATTGGCATGCATTCAAACATTCTCTTGTCCAATGAAGTCAATGACAGTGATGGTGATTCAGGTTGGTAGCCAAAATAATAAGAGACGAATATATTATGTTCAATCAATTTCCTGTTTATACACAATGTATACGTACAGATTTGGCACAATGAAATGATTTTATTAACACAGAAGGAAAACGCCATAATAGACAATTCAATTGGGATGAATGTGGCGTGAATTTGCTCTAAATTATCGTGTAATGATATTATATACATGATCACGTGATCAAAGTCTGATTTAGCATGCAATTATACTTTTGTTTTGTTTTAAGGGTCTTCTTTAAGTACAACTGTGCTGATGGCTGCTTGAATAAAGTTTCATCCCGAACTCCGTCGTCCATCATTTCGTGTGGGTGGAGACCACATTACCACTACTCTTTCAAAGCACAAAGTTAACACAGTTCTCCTTTAGCTTCCAACTCTGAGTGAAATACCTAACACCTTCCCACGTTTGTTGTGACGTTTTGTTGAAGCGTTTTGCGCAATGCACAAATCTTCTAGTTTCTGTTTTATAACATCAGAAGCCTCTTGCGACTGACCCTCAGTATACTCAAATGGTCCCGTCTACTCTATCGTTTCTGGTCCGGCAATGTTTAATAGAAGGAACCACTATCACTTTTATCTATGTGCTGCTTCCATGTTCAAACGTTCACCAATTTTCCGGTACGTCTGTGTTTAACGACAGCTGTTCTGGCCTGTAATATGCTTCTGGCATGACTTACGTCGATGTGATAAGATACCGTTCTGACACAATTTAATGTTTCCTAATGATGAATGCTGTAGATGACCACGATGATAAGCTTGATCATGAGTAAGTACCACATGTGCTTCACGGCCATTCGCATTTCTACCAAGGGTACAATAGAGTATAACAAACCAGATTCTTATCTCTGACATCGGGTACTGTTTGTCTATTGGAGACAGCGATCCAGAGTTTTAAAGTAACACTGGATTCTTATCTGGGTTTAGAGAAGTTAGGGAGAAATGCGTTATCGGTGGTTCGAGAAAGGAATGAGTGAGTGAGTGAGTGAGTGAGTGAGTGAGTGAGTGAGTGAGTGAGTGAGTTGGGTTTAACGCCGCTTTTAACAGTATCCCAGTTATATCACGGCGTGTCAGCTTAATGTGGGAGGAAAGATCGAAGTGATGCAGGTCTCAGACGTTTACCACTTCGGTGAAACCCACGAGCACGGGTATGGTGCTGACAAACCTAGACACATAATTGGGGCGAACCGGGATTCGAACCCACAATCATAGGTTACAGGCGTGCCCAAGGGACGCAACTCTGCACAGCAAATCGCGGCGTCTTTCACGACTGGGCCACCCGTGCCCCCGAGAAAGGAGCCAACTCTACGGGCCTCGAAAGTGCGAGGTGAGCCCAAGTCCTCAATTATACGTACTTGCAGAAAGTATGTACTAAGTAAAAAAACCTGTTACAAACTGTCAGTTGGTAGTTGACTTGGCCGTAGAAGGCACGGCGCATGTCAGCATACTAGATTTTTACAATTGTGTGAAGTTTGTCTGTTGAATCTGGGACTTTCAGTGTTTAGTATACTTAGCGTGTTACGACATTCCTTTCTTTGTGGTTGACGATTTGACTAATGGATGGAACCACATAGGCTTAATTTTATTGTATATAAGGCTTATAACAAATTCGAATTTCGAATACCAATCATTGTGTTTGTTTGTACATGAATACGTTCATTGTACAATGTCTGGTTATGCTCATACCCAATTGGAGCTGAACAGCAGTTGTTTGTTTCGCCCTAAAAGACATCAAGAATTGTTTGTCTTGACAATGGTTTGTTGTGTACACATTCAAAAAATTGATCAGGGTCCAGGCCATAAAGTTAATTTTGTCATAATAATCAATTTCAAATTATCAGTACATTTGTATGACCATTATGTTTCGTTGTAACTCTTTGTTACATGAATGTGACAAAAGTAGTCTGAAAACGAAATGTGTTATTCGTGCAAATGTTTTATTCATTATCTCAATGTTCTGGTCTTGACAGACCGAAACACTCCATATTCATGGAAATATATATCTAATAGAATACCAACATTTCCAGCTAAACACTACAAAATGCAATTGTAATGTAGTATTCATGCTCCATCCCATGTACAAATCAAACATCTGTCTGCAATAAACGGATCCTTTAGAGGACGAAAAGCTGCGGATTTCAAAGTCCTGGGAAGCACAATGCCACATGCTTTAGTGTAGTATTACGATTTGTTCAAAGTAAAGAATAGACATGACAATGAGAATCGAAAAAAAGTTTTTTTATGAAATCCATCACACCACTTACATCTAACCCACGCAATCAATGTACCACCACCAAACAATCAATTATGCTGATGCGGCTGTATTGAATATACAGCGTCAAAACCAGAGAATAATCTCTATCGTCACCAGAATAATCAGCTAGATGCTGAAACTGTAGTAAATATACAAAGTCAAAACCAGGGAATAATCTCTATCGTCACCAGAACAATCAGCTGGATGCTGCAGCTGTAGTGAATAAACAACTTCAAAACCAGAGAATAATCTCTATCGTCACCAGAACAATCAGCTGGATGCTGCAGCTGTAGTGAATAAACAACTTCAAAACCAGAGAATAATCTCTACCGTCACCAGAACAATCAGCTGGATGCTGAAGCTGTAGTGAATAAACAACTTCAAAACCAGAGAATAATCTCTACCGTCACCAGAACAATCAGCTGGATGCTGCAGCTGTAGTGAATAAACAACTTCAAAACCAGAGAATAATCTCTACCGTCACCAGAACAATCAGCTGGATGCTGCAGCTGTAGTGAATAAACAACTTCAAAACCAGAGAATAATCTCTACCGTCACCAGAACAATCAGCTGGATGCTGCAGCTGTAGTGAATAAACAACTTCAAAACCAGAGAATAATCTTTACCATCACCAGAACAATCAGCTGGATGCCAGAGCTGCAGTGAATAACGTATCGTTATTGAAACATACCATCGAAATATACATATGAATTGTCAGATCATTATGAAAATAATAACAACTTTACTGTTCACGTCATTGATTGTATCATTACAGCAAGCCAATTATTTAGGATGATATCGGCAATCTTCAAAACGTATTAAATATCAAATAAGTATTCAAAACAATATCATACCATAGATTTTTTTTATAAAAGCCACCACATCACTTACATTAAACTCAAAGCGATCAATTATGCTGCAGTGAATATGTAAAACGCCAACGCCAGAGAATAATCAGTCCCGATTATCTGCGCAAACAGCAACGAAAAAGCAAAAGTGTGGTGAAATGCATATGAAAAGATCCCTTAAAGTCAGTGATAACACCAGGTTTTCAAGAAAAGGGTCACTATTTGCTGCTCTACTCACACCCCCTACTCACACAATAACTTTCCAAAAGGTGCACAAACTAATGGGTTTTGAGCTCATCATTTGAAAATATTATCTGCATTAGAGCTCTCCAAATGTTTGAATGACTTAGCGGAGTTTAATCGACAGTTACTTTACCATTACACTTGTAACTATCAACTGAATAATTTATAAAATGATATAATATCTTTGAATTATTGCTCTGGATTGTTTCCAGGCTATTAGATCACAATGAAAGCGTAATGATTATCATTTGCCTCTGCCAGATCATGTACCGACAACGAGTATTCATGAATACTTATTAGGTTCCTATATGAATATATAAATGTTCATCCAGTGGCCGTGTACATGTGTGAGACGTCACTGGCCGTGGGACATTGCTGATAATATCAATCGTAAACCTACGGCACACTCTTGAAACTGAATGTATCGTGTGGGACGTCAACTTCTGATATCTAACTGTTGGTTATATAAGGGCCTCGCATGTCAACGTGTTAGAGCCAATGATTCCAATTTGGGGGTCAGTGTGACATCCTTGTTGACAGTGTGGTGAGAAGTTCATCTGAACATAAAACGTGACGTCACATGTGACGTAGAGGCCGTCGTCCTCAGTGGGCAGATCAAACATATCAAACCTGAATCTTGTCACGTGGTGCCTGGACATCAATACTTGAGTTGAACTGTCAACTGGACATCTGAAATAAACATGTATAAATGACACCATTGGGAGAGCCCTTACACAATTGAGTTTAATAACAGTTATCAACGATAAATGACGAACACAAATGTATTGTTCAATATATATGTCTGACACTATTTTAAATGTAAGATGACATTTCAGTGCTTATCTTTAATGCAGAAAGAGATCGAACAAGATATATACTCAACAACAAAAGTTCCTCTGACACCAATAATTTAGTGTATTTTTCAAACCAGTAAAGTTTGGTTTTCAATATTGTAGTACATGTATGGAATCAAGTCACAAAAACGCAACTGCTACAGAAAAGCATGCATTCCACGCAAAAGTTGACTTTTATGCAAGCCCTATGCATTTCACTACGCAAGAATGGGTATAAAAACATGTGCGTTAACAGGATTCCATATGCATCGTTTAGCATCGTGCTGACAACAACCACTCAGAAAAACAACAACATTACGCAATTATTCAACATTACGAAATGCCACGCCTGTCCGAAAATGAGCGTCTGCGAGCCATTGGTATGCTTGAGTCAACGTGATGCTGCAAGACAATTTAACGTCCACAGAAACACCATTTGGTGTTTATGGCAACGTTGGCAACAGACGAAAGCAGTCAGAGACCATCCTCGGAGTGGCAGGCCACGCGTAACCAATAATCGACAAGACAACTGGATTCGAACAACACACCTACGAAATCGATTCCAGCCAGCAACAGTGACTGCAGGAAGCATCACTGGTCTTCGACCAATATCGTCACAAACCGTACGTCGTCGCCTCAGATATGCAGGGATTGTCGCCAGAAGACCCGCCAGACGTCCCATTTTGACAGGAAACCACCGTGAAGCACGTCTAAAATGGTACAGACAGGGTCTACGCTGGACGGCCATGCGGTGGGGACAAGTTCTATTCACTGACGAGTCTCGTTTTCACCTCAGCCACATCGATGGACGGATTCAAGACAGAGGACCCGTTTGATAGTGGTAGAGGGAAATCTCAATGGACAGCGCTACCGCGACCAGATCATCGGTCCTGTTGTTCTACCGTTAGTGCGTCGTCATGGCCAAGGCATTACCTTTCAACATGACAACGTCCGGCCTCATATTGCTCGACTTGTTCAGGCTTCTCTTCAACAAAACAACGTGAATGTTATCCCCTGGCTGGCTCGCTCCCCTTTTGCAATGATCACAAATTTGAAGTGAATTGACATACCTTTCTTTCGGTGTGACAGCTGTCATAAGATACATTGAATACAAGGATATTTCCTCGGAGCGTCCCCGTACACCTGTCTGTGGCCATGTAGATGTGTGAGATGTCACTGGGGGTGGCTGACAGTTCATTCAGGTCAACGGATGCAAACCAGCCCTCTGTCAGACATTGGAGGTGCAATACTTTGCTCTCTGTTTATGACAATAAGTTGACGAAATAAAAACCTATAACCTCCCCCAAGCATGTAATTATGAGGGCATTTGTTTGTCCTCCCCCAAGCATGTAATTATGAGGGTATTTGTTTGTCCTCCCCCAAGCATGTAATTATGAGGGTATTTGTTTGTCCTCCCCCAAGCATGTAATTATGAGGGTATTTGTTTGTCCCCCAACATTATGACAGCCCGTAATACATGCATCTATACACTGCTGATGGATATAGTCCACTGAGGTAAGTATATGCCAGGAGGCTCACTCTGGAGGAGTGGCGGTCGGGTAGCCTAGTGGTTAAAGCGTTCGCTCGTCACGCCGAAGGCTCGGGTTCGATTCCTGACATGGGTACAATGTGTGAAGCCCATTTCTGGTGTCCCCGCCGTGATATTGCTGGAATATTGCTCAAAGCGGCGTAAAACCATACTCACTCACTCACTCTGGAGGAAGTAACACTAAAACTTCAACAATTCTGACGCTGAATACCTTGAAGACTAACGCTCCAGGGAATTATGTTAGGAACACCTAGCTCTACACAAATGGCATTAACCAATAACAACGGTTCGTTATCCTGATGGTATTATTGCAACAGGTCCTTCAGGAATTAGTATGTTTTCACTGTGATATGTTTCATATTGGTTTCCTGAAGTACTAGCATTAACATTAAACCAAACAACAAAATTTCCAAATAAAATTTTGCCAGGCAATGTTGGTGATTTTCAGTTATTTTCATAAGTTGTGGTTAAATGTCTGATTAATTTCCTTCCCAATCGAGGGAGGTTTGAAATGAACAGAACAATTGAGATGTTTCATTCTTTGTTAGTCCCCATACACATTAACACAGCATGACAAGACTTACCATCAGTCATCTAATATAGTCAATTAGAGGACCGTCGTCTATTGAAGGGCTGGTGTCTATGGGTGCAAATATAATTTATGTCTTTTACGGAATAAACGAAAGCATTCACAGTAAAATGCCACCAAACAATACATATTGTGTTTTCATATACAAAAATGAAACACATAATTCGTATTGACCGTGTGTAAGAAGCTTGTATCCACCGGTGAAACCATATGCAGCATATCCAGGGTTTCCATGTACTCTGAGGTAAAAAGGATGTTTACTCTTCAAGGGTGTTGAGGACTTTAGAACCAGAATTCCAACTGAATATTGCAGTGATGTGATGTTATTCCAAGTTATATCCGAGGAGGTGCTTCCATTAACATATACTGTCAATGAAGCGTGTTTCACAAACAACGGTGCAAAATGAGTAAAGTGAGTGTTGTCCTAATATGTCCATAGTTTGAAAGGTGTACTCTGTCAGGTACAAATCAGGTCCTGGTGAGAACAACGTCATCCCGCCTTGGAGCTGAAAGTTACTGTTCTGAACAACCATTATGGATTTATTACTTTTAATAAACAAATCTGTGTCCATTAGTGTGATGTTGAAATCCTTAAACTCTCTCCGTGTAAGTGATGCGTTATATACACTGACAATAGATTGACGGATAGACGTAAGGGTGACTGAGGTGTCATTCTGGCTGGCAAGTAGCCGCACGACAGTCTGTGTAGCTGGTGCAGGGACCCTGGGGACTATTGCTGTGGTGCTGTAAGCGCTGAGAGGAGGAACCTGGAGAACGAGGTGTGATGAGACCATGCCGTAGGGACTGTAGTAAACAGAACCCGAAAACACAGATACGGGAAAAGAAGTTTTGATATAAGTGCCACCATAATCACAGTCATATATCGTATGCATTGTTGAATCATGTATTATCTGCAAGACATCGTTCCTCTTCAGACTAACCTCAAGTATATCTCCTGTTTTGTACAAAGTGTTGTTGAACTGTACTGAACATGATGAGGTTAAGTGGATCGTTTCCGATGTGTTGTCCCTTGTTGATGCCACTCCCATAAAAGGATTGTTGTTGACACCAGGAATTATGTATTCTGTGGTAAGGGCTGCAACAGGGAGGGCTGTAAAGGAATCACTGGTGTCTTCACGGTCATTGGTATATCTGTTATACCCGTAAACTGCTACAGGGTTGCTACAGTTAATGTAAATTCCTTTATTTTCTATTCCACTCCGTGCATTGAGCTTTGCGCTCCCTGGGAGTGTTTCCTTTGTAACCGAATAGGGTGGAATGGTAACCTCGACGCGTCTTCTTATCACGTCGTCATAATTATAATCAATTGTACATTTGGATTCTGATGTTGAGGAGATGTAGATATCGTTCAGTGGATCCGGCTCTGGTGTGTTGTAAAAATTTGCAAAGAAGGCAAATGCAAACTCTTCTCCATTTGTACTTACTACGACTGGAAGAAAGAGACAAACATATACAGAAAATCGAATTTTATCTTCAGCATATCATAGTTACAAATTGGCATCTTCCTTTGCATCCTAATGACACTATTATCAGAGAACTAACAATGTCAGGCAATAGTGAGAGTTAGTTCCCTTTTTTTATGGTAGCCTGGAGACACACAAATGTGATACTAAAAATGTTCTATATATATATTGTACCAATGTGGGGGCTTTTGTCAGTACGCAATTGCATGTTAAAATATGTACGTGCAATGAAATGAAAATTGAGGGAACATACATGTATGGTTGCATAGCACACTGGCTAATTGGGAGAAATGAACTTTGCATGACGAATATACGGCCTCAGTTGGTAAAGCGGTCCAAGTGCGTCATCCGAGACGTTTTATGATTATGAAAAGTGGAAATAAAGTTGTTAAATGTGATAAACAGCCATTTTCAGAGAGAATTATGGTACATACTGACTTGCACTAGGTTTCCAAGAGACACCAACAACAGAACGTATGCTGCAGGAGGTGACGCCATTGTCCTTTTTGACTGTCAGGTGTTGGGAGAGAACATGCGGTTATAAAAGATAATGGAAAGGTGATCTTGACATTGTTTATTGACTTTGCAAGAACACGAGATAAGCAACGCGCGGAGCGTCTACGGGCTATTGTCATGCTGGAAACTGCGTGCAGTGGCCAGCATGTTCCATGTTTCACAGTCTGTGATTAGTAAAATAAGGAACAGCTACTAACAAATGTTCTAGGGTGTCTCAGGTCGACGACAAGAGTACAGGATCGATTGATCCGAAACCAGGCTCTACGACATCGAGCTGAAGTGGCGTATCAAATTGCTCCAAACTTTCATGATCATCTATGCAAATGCTCGACGGCCACATGGTGTGCCGCCCCTGACAAATATTCATATAACCAACAGACACCAATGGGGTACAAAATGTCGAAACGGGGTAATCGCCGCTGGTCATGTATTCAGTTGAGTCCCGATTCACTTTGCCCTTCCTTGACAGGCGTGGTCGTGTCTGGCGACGTCGAAATGAACGTCAAGGCAATGAGACTTCATGACAGATTTGGCGTTGGATCAGTTACGTCACTGGGCAGTACTATCGCGACAACTGACACCCGGTTTGCAAGGCGTGTTGGTCGACGTTTTGTCTTTCAGGATGACAACGCCCGTGCTCACCGTGCACGAATCGTCAGTGCTCACCGCCATTAGACTGCCATGGCCAGCAATGATCCCAGACCTTTCCCCCCATTGAACACGTGTGCGACATGATAGGAAAACGTGTGCGTTGTCTGAACTAAGCCAGGCGCTGCTAGAGCAGTGGGGCAGCCTCCCTCAAATCGCCATTGTCGTGTGAATGAATGTTTGACAAATCGTGGCGGTATTACACACTGCTGATTCAAAAACGTAAACGCATCATCTCTTTCAATTGTGGAAAATTTAAGTTATTAAAAAATAATATCTCTTTCAATTGTGGAAATTTAAGTTATTTCAGAGTATTCTTTCTAAAGAGTATTTTTTTATGTTTGGAATTCTATGTTTTAATATCGTTTCTCTTGCTGATCAGTTTATTTATTTTCATCGCAACCTGTTGCTTATATTGCACTCAACTAAGTCATTTCTTGAAAATTATATTACATCCCATTGTACGGGTGACAGGATTTTAGTTATTTTGAAGTGCTTATTGAAGTGCCAATTGGTTTGAAATAACGCCCCAATAGTAATACATACACAGAATAACATCATATATCCACACCCGAACTTCGACCTGGATGAACTTATCTTACAAAGCTACATATCTATCTGTCAGTGGTTCAGGACAATTTGTCAAAAATGAAAACAAATGTCACCTGAGGTTAACAGAGAAAACAATATGTGAAATATGGAATTCCTCATTCATAACATCTATGTAAACCTTGGGGTTAAGACATTGAGGCAAAAAGTAGGCATACCCATGGGCACCAATTGTGCTTCCTTTATTTCTGATCAGCTTCTTTTTTGCAAATGATTAGGAAGTTATGCTCGGATTAGCAAAAATCAAAACAAGTAATTTGGCCAAGAAGTTTAATTTAAGCTTCAGGTATAACGAAGATCTGATATCGTTCAATAACACTTAAATAGCCAATTCCCTTCCACGATGTCACCCACCTGAACTAGAAATAAAGGAGACCATACATATTCATAGAGCCAGTATGGCAAGAGGGTGGCTTCACGTTTCCAAAAGACAACTTTCCCTTTACGTCAAGCCCTCTATTCCAGCAGCTCCAGCCTTTGGTGTGAACATTTCACATCATTTGCTGCACAATTGAGCATGCTCGTTCCAGAAGATTTCAAAGAGCGTCATGCGACTCCTGCTCAAACGTTGTTTGATCAGAGTTACAACAAATAAAGCCTCAGCTAAGCTTTCAAAAACCTTTATGGTTGACGAACCTTTCAAAATT
Organism: Haliotis cracherodii; assembly: GCF_022045235.1. Lineage (NCBI taxonomy): Eukaryota > Metazoa > Mollusca > Gastropoda > Lepetellida > Haliotidae > Haliotis > Haliotis cracherodii. The sequence goes on from NW_027266286.1 coordinate 10,894,906, forward strand.
AGAGGCATCAGTGACAAAAATGATTATTTCTTAATGTAATTATGGAAAGAATTTTGTCGCTGTTGTTAACTATTATTTTGTTGACACAAACGTTGTATCCATTTGTGTCTTAAGGGAAAAATACATTGATATGTTTTGCCAAAGGGACATGTTATGATTTATAGCTGTGTTTGTATACTATGACTTGCTACATGCAATTTTGCCATAGCACAAAATGTAAGGTGTCTGTCATAAGCTGTGAAAGCGCATATGCATTGATAATGATTACAATCCACTTATTCCACGACGACCGTGCCTCCGTGGTCTATTTCTATTCTTTTAAACAATTGTTTATATAACATGTCACATTTGGTCTACTTGTTCTTAAAATTCCCAATATGTTGTTAGTTGTTCAGTTTTAGTTTTATCTAAACTCTGACATTGGTTAGAACGTTCACCGCAATAACAAGAGTGAGACAGTACAGACGTGTCATTACAAGCGGAATGCAATTTGACCTAGTTCCGGTCTGAATAGGATACGGCGCTCTTGTAATGTAGACAGACCGTGTTTCTCAAATGCAGTATGTAAGGGAGGTAATCGCATAATAGTCAACACATGGTGAGGTGAGGCGAAATATGGTTTAACGTCGCGTCCCAGATACTGGTCCGGACTGATGCCGATTAATAGTACTAGCACACTTAGTAGACTAGACTCAGTATACTGACTCCGAGCCTACCAGTCCTTGTTTTAGCTTCTTAATGCCGAGTGCCAGACAGGGTAACAACAAGTACCATCTTTTAACGTCTTTTGGTATGACGCAGCCGGGGATCGAACTCCGGAATTTCCGCTCTCCAGGCGGACGCTCTACCCCGAGACCACGGAAGCGGTGGAACATGTGAAACAGGGAATATTGTTGCCAGGAACTTGCCTTTGCTGATAAACCATATTGGGACAATTATGTTATTGTAAATATAGTTGACGAAAAACACCTGCTTTGCTGCCGTGTTGATATCATCAAAATGTTCTTGTAAACATTGCGGTCTCACCTGGGCGTACATATATGTCCTTGCCTGTTTGTATGTTGTAAATCGTCGCCTCTCTTCACCATGGCACCTGATACGTCTTGACTCATGGAGCTCTGAGTTTTTATGTTTCAAGTGATGATTACACAAATGTAACAAATGTTTTCTCTCTCCTTTTGTCCCTCGTATATGGAAAAAAAATGATATCCGATTTACATTCATGTTGATACAAGACACAATGGACTTTTGGTTTTTGAGGAAATTCTTATGATTTGTCATTTACACAATTTACTTTCAAAATTCCTATTCGAGAGAGTTAAACATTGATCCAAAGAAATTAAGTGAAGATTTGGTCAGATAAATATACTGCCACTCGGAAATGACGTTTGATATGACTGCAGACAGACGTTTAAACATGTACAATCACAACATTTACCACCATACCAGTTTAGCCATGGGCGATTATGTCAACAAAAGTGAAAGTAGAAATGTACTTAGAATTTAGCTTACTCTTATATACTGTATAAAATATGTAGATTTCTGTTTTCAATATCACAACTAATAGTGAATAAAACTACATCGCCAGCTTGAGCAGATGGAGGTGCAGCTCATATTTAGTCAAGAATGTATGTACGACCAATTTCGCAGTCATCGAGTTGTATTGTCTGCAGTGCATCATTTCTATTGTAATTAAAAGGCACCAACATTTCCATTGCCATAAATGTTTCAGTTGTAGAGGTGGCGCGGTGATTCTTTCACGTAAGTGACGTAGCCGTATAAATCTGTCCTGTGCTCTAGTGGTGTTTTCTGGACACGTTTTGTCCCGTGTGTCTGATGACGGTTCCACAATCGTGTAATGTTGCTTGGTGCTACGTGAAAAAAACCTGGCCACAGCTAATGATGATTCATGCATGAAACACATAATAATCAAGCATGCATTATTCGTAATAATAAATATTAATCCATGCATGCTTCCTGTACTCGGGAATGGAGCTGGCTAAGCTAGCGTCATTCTTTGGTTTTATTGCAGTGTAATAGTCGTGTCAGGATCAGCTGATTGCGGGTTTGAATTCCAGTGCCGATGCCCTTGGTTAAAATAGCACCATCATCGAAGTGATATGGCATGATAAAGGCTATTCAAAACTTCGTAAACCCTAACTCACTCACTAGACCTGTTAAGCGACACATATATACCACTGCGGTAGTGATGTTCAGGCGTTTCTCTTGACCTCAAACATCATCACAGGAATTAAACGTGTTCCAGCTTTACTTATGAATTTAGTGACGAAATACATTTATATTGAAAATATTAAATTTATGTTTCATTAAAGTGAAACAGCTATTCATGTCGGAACCGATTCAATCAACCTCAATGACATCATGGTTTTCAGAGTAAGGTCGTGTAGATCAGTTAGAAAATTCTTATGAAATAGAACATGTGTTGTTTCTTTTCGCATTGCCTAACATTGTTAACATTTGCACTCGTATGTGCGCTGGTCTGACAGAGCAGTTGGACATTGTTTCAATTATTCGATTATTTACAGGCCACCATTTAGTGCAATGTTGTGTAACAAACAAACACACAAACAAAAACAAAATAAATTCATTACGGTAGATAAAATAAACTTCACTTCAATGTTTAGGGCTGGCCAAGCAGTTCAGATATAATACCAAGACTCGATAAGTTCCACACACGCAATTATATTAAAAGGGTAGAGACTCATACTCAGAGTATCAACTATTGCCAGCAAAAGCTCACGATAAGGAAACGAGCTGAGAATTATTCACTGCAGTACTCCGCACATTGATCTTTGAGTCTAAAGGTGAAAGTCTTTATTTTATATCCGCGACAACTCCTTCAGAATTGTATTCTTATATAAATGTTTGATGTGTATGTAACTGATTCAGATTCAGTCAAGAAAAGGGGCACGTGGGCATCTCTTAGGAGTGATCATGGGTTTGCATCCCAGATTCGACATTTGTGAGCACCATAGCCATGATCGTGGGTAAACGCCTAAGACCTGCATCACTTCCGGCGTTCCTTCCGCATCATGCTGACACCACGTGATATGACTGAAATTTTGTTTAAAGCTATCCTTGAAGACCTGTGTAGAATTGGTCTTCACCAACCCATGCTTGTCGTAAGAGGCGGGATAGGGTGGTCAGGTTCGCTGACTTGGTTGATGCATGTCATCGTATCCCATTTGCGTAGATCGATGCTCATGATGTCAATGACTAGATTGTCTGGTCCAGACTAGATTATTTAAAGACATCCGTCATACAGATGGAATATTGATGAGTTTGGTGTTAACAACAAAAATCTGTTTGAAGAGGTTTAAACCAAACCATTTTCACACATCAGTTCATAAGAGCAATGCGTCCTAATTACAATGACGGTACATGAAGTGAAAGCAATAGCTATTCAAGCCTTGTACGTAGTTACGGTTTTATTTAACAGTGCCATGGAATCAGCAACCTCTTCATCCTCCTTCAATGTCATGACCTCCTCCTGAATACGAACCGGATAGGATGTTTGGTCCCCACAAATATTCTGTATCTGAGTTCTACCTCTTCATGACCTTGCTCTAGATCCACCTGAAAATGCTGCATTATCTGAAAAGGACAAATGCATATCGATGTAGGTCAAGACAGACACAGTCGATTGTTTGAACAAACTCTTCCAGCACGGATGCTTGTACATCAATTAAAGCATGAGTGAGTGAGTTGGGTTTAAATCCGATTTGAACATTATTCCAGTTATGTCACGGCGTGTCAGCATAATGTGGGAGGAAAGCCCGAAGTGATGCAGTCTAGTAAGACATTTACCACTTCGGTGAAACCCACGACCTCGAGTATGGTGCTGAAAAGCCTGGAATCATAATCGGTGGGCACCGGGATTGGAATCCATGGTCATAGGTTTCAGGTGGACCCAAAGTACGTGGAGCGACTTGAGGCGCCTTAAACCACTGGGCCACTCGAGCCAAGATAGGTTTAACTTTAGCATGCTTCTAAAACAGCAAAAGTAATGCTATGGTGTTCCAGGTACATGACTAAATGTGTAATAGATTCATTAATGGATACGTCCATGGTGATAAGTACCATGATCTCTTTGTGGGGTCAGGCATGACCTCTCAAACCAACAGAAATATGCAACTTGGGGCTTTCAAGCAAATTTTACAATAAATAAAAGCGACAAAGCACTTTCCAAAACAGGATGATAAAGAACCAAGGATTCATTAGGCGAATTAATCACACATATGATAGGGATTCCCTCCTTTGCCTTTGTGTATTGCCTGTATAAATGAGTAAATGAATACTGTATACTCCTGTAAGTTATACTCCGTAGATATCATGGCGATTTAATATCTTCGAGTCTGACATAGCAAACTAGTTGTTGACTGCATCAGCAAAGATGATCCAAGCCGTTTGGGTTCGATGACACGGAATGAGGTCAGACATGGTAGCCAACCGATCCTCATTAGATGGGTCTTACGACAAACATTGGGTACGGGAGTATATCTGCCCGATCCTTATTAGATGTGTCTTACGACAAACATTGGGTACTGGAGTATATCTGCCCCATCGTCATCAGATGGGTCTTACGACAAACATTGGGTACTGGAGTATATCTGCCCGATCCTATTTAGATGGGTCTTACGACAAACATTGAATACTGGAGTATATCTGCCCGATCCTCATTAGAAGAGTCTTACGACAAGCATTGAATACTGGAGTATATCTGCCATGTCGTCATTAGATGTGTCTTACGACAAGCATTAGGTAGTGGAGTATATCTGCCCGATCCTCATTATATGTGTCTTACGACAAGCATTAGGAACTGGGATATATCTGCCCGATCCTCATTAGATGTGTCTTACGACAAGCATTGAATACTGGAGTTTATCTGCCCGATCCTCATTAGATGTGTCTTACGACAAGCATTAGGTACTTGAGTATATCTGCCCCATCCTCATTAGATGGGTCTTACAACAAACATTGAATACTGGTGTATACTTGCCCGATCTTCATTAGATGTGTCTTACGACAAGCATCGGACACGGGAATATATCTGCCCGATTCTCATTAGACGGGTCTTACGACAAACATTGGGTACTGGAGTATATCTGCCATATCGTCATTAGACGGGTCTTACGACAAGCATTGGGTACTGGAGTATATCTGCCCGATCCTCGTAAGATGGATCTTACGACAAGCATTGGGTACTGGAGTTTATCTGCCCGATCCTCATTAGATGTGTCTTACGACAAGCATTAGGTACTGGAGTATATCTGCTCGATCCTCATTAGATGGGTCTTACAACAAACATTGAATACTGGAGTATATCTGACCCATCCTCATCAGATGGGTCTTAAGACAAACATTGAATACTGGAGTATATCTGCCTGAGATTCCCCACGAGTAACAGAAATCACGGCTAGACGAGTGGAATGTAGAGACATTTTAACTGTGACACTAGTAATTAGCTAATTTGGAGTGTCGTTGCGATACTATAACAGAAACCTACCGTAATGAATATCCTTTCTATCAATGCATTACCTCGGGTTTTATGTCTCCATGGCTTTATGGTAAGGATCTAGGAATGTTTTTTACACAACATTGAACATTATTTCATTTAAATCACCGCGTGTCGCTTTGATTAATTCCCGAAATAACGCAGGTCTTAATATGTTTAATACGTACAAGCTCGGATATCATTCTGGCAGACCAAAGGTCATAATAAAGACAAAAGTGGGAGGTGATCAACAGACCTTGACCAAATTAGGGTGGCAACACTGTACAGCGAGTGAGTGAGTAAATGTTCCTTAACGCCGCCTCATCAGTCTTGCAGCTATTCGTGGCGATTGTACAGCCAGCTGTGGCGCATAGCGACTTGACCACACACGACCCTGTGTTAGAGAATAGGTTACTCCGATTGTATTCTGATACCAAGTCATATGTATGGTCTGAATTGAAACCCGTAAGCCTCATCGATATATCGAGATCGACACTGACATCGAACTTCAATGCATCGCTAGTAGAACCGATATGAGATATATGCGCACGAAAGGGTGTGTTCTATGTGGAATACCTTTGTTATTGCGAGATACATTTCTTGTTCCGCAAACCTCCTCCCTACACATTGACGAGGGCCGAACCCGAACGGAAGTACAGCGGATGACGGGATGGGAACCGTCCTTCTTCCTGTCTCGTCTCTCAGCCATCTCTCGGGGAGGAACTTGTCCGGTTCAGGAAAGTATTCCTCGTCCTTTGCCGCTTTCTGGTTCATCATAGCTACAGAGGTCTGAAAAATGCATGAGGTGTGCCTCTGATCGTGGGTTTGAATCCAAAATTCCCCCTGATTATGTATCTGGGCTCGTCAGCACCAAATGTAGGCTTACCAAAGTGATGAAGGTCTAAATCAAAACGTCAACATCAGGAGAAACATTAGGAGAAACATTAGGAGAAACATTAGGAGAAACATCAGGAGAAACAGGAGAAACATTAGGAGAAACAGGAGAAACATTAGGAGAAACATTAGGAGAAACATCAGTCTCGATTTGCTGCCAAAACAGATTCCAGATTCCTTCCGTAAAAGGCCAACTAGTGGTAAAACTTATATGAATGGATCACTTAAAATGAGTGACGTTCGCGAAAAGGGTAAGCAGCGCCTGATTTAGACCAGCACCACTCCGGTATTTTCTCCCACATCAAGCTTACACGCTGTGTTATACCTTAAATTTGTTAAAGCGGCCTTTGGCGAGCATAATACATATTTGGGGTTCTTAATACATGTATACGACATTTTCGCCTTGAAAATTCAGTAAGATAATGCCATATTTATCATATGTAATGTGAAATTTAACATAACATGTTTAAGACGCAATAACACTGAAGGACACTTAAGATAACCGCGTTAAACGCCCCTCATCATTGTTATAGAGCTCGATTTGCAGCCATATCAGTCTACATAATCGTACACACATCGATGTATGGAGAGTTGAAGTAGTTCATCCTTGGTGAGCTTATTTGTATATTTATTGTATCATAATACAAGTTATTGGGTTTATAACATAATCCATTACATCATTATCATATAAAACCCTCCAGCTGTATCTGATACCTATGTCCATAATTACTTCAGTATCAGCGTCTTCTTATTGTTAAGAGTATCCATGTAATTCATTGTGAAACTTAATTATTTTTAGACGTCACTTTATTGTGTGTGAGTGAGTTAGTGAGTGCGTCATCGAGCGACTTCGTTACGGTAATCATATGACGGTGTGCCAGCTTGATACAAGATGAAAGCCCGAGGTGATGTAGGTCTTAGACATTTACCACTTTCGGTTCACATCACTTATGACAATTTTTAGTAAAAGGCATCATAACGAATGAAACTATCATACATGTATATATGATAATCCAAAACGTCGGAAAGGGTAACAAAGCGAAACGTTTCACCAGTTCTTTGGATTGTGAAATGAAACTTATTTTACGGTAACTGCACTCTCCAAACGCCAGTAGTTTAACTTACACCTGCAGGGATCCTGTAGCCTCGAAGCACAATGTCGGTGGGTATGTATCTCTGTGGACCGGACAGTATAGGATAGGCTAGTCTGAAAATGAATAATATTCCGTCTTAATACGCAATGTTCAGAAGCATTATGTGTGCAAATGAAAAAAATTAATCCATTAGCAGCTCTTGTACATCATCTCATTGGCTGTCTTGTCGTAAGTATGTGGAAGATGAGTGATGAGTGTACAACTGTTGGGGGTGGGGGGTGGGGGGGGATGTCCAAAGACAATCCCTCAAGCACTGTTATCCCTTTGTCACTCCGACATGAGGCTTATTGAACTCGTTTAAGCCACCTTCTTGACATTCTTATGTATGTAAGACCCTGTTGCGATTAAAGGTTAGAATAGGTCCCCAGGAACCTATAACAGTTCAAAGAGGGAAAGAAATGCTTGGTCTTGGTGACCTGGTTGTGTTATCATATCCCGCTGGCGTGGGACGTTGTACGTTATATTAATCACCGGTTAGCCTGATCCAGATTATTAGTATCATGCTGTCGTAATATGGCTGGAATATTGCTCATTTCTGCGTATGCAACAATTGAACTACCCAACGTTATGTAAGCGGAATGTAGGCGGAATGCCAACAGATCGTAGACCTTACCACTGATGGTGTAGACAAACCAACGATAATTAATCAGTACAAATATGAGATTAGGCGACACAGATGCTGGGTCCTTGCACTCAACATTGACGACCTACGTGTACCTGAACGACTCCTTCATACAAGCGAATATGTACTTCATCTTCCCGAGGGCCTCCGTCGTGAGCGGAGCCCGTGGACCAACAGCCTCAACGACTTCTTCAAACAACTTGTTCTGCTTGTCTGGATTACGTGCAAGATAATACAGAACCATTTGGAGGTTCCGCGCTGTCTGAAAACACAACAGTCATGTAGGTATTAATGAATATGATGATGAGATAATATATCTATCTTAAAACAGTACATGGATATCTCGTTTCGCTGCTGATGGAACTATGGAAGCTTATAGGTGTTCATGACACTGATATTAGATCATGATGATGTGGTTATCTGAAAGTCAGTTCTATGATGAGAAAAATGTCCTGATAAGATGGACATTATTTGTAAAAAACATTAGTAAATATTTGATAACCTGAGACCTTTTGCGGAAACCCGAAAAATGAAGCGATAATATAGATAATGATCGAAAATAACGAAATTACTGAACCATGCTGAAATTGTGTACATGATAGAACCTCGAGAGTATAAACTACACCACTCAACGAAGCCAACACGTCAATAAAGCACACGCTTGTCATTTGTTTGTCTACTGTTTAACGCCGCACTCAGAAAAATTCGAGCTACAACGGCGGTCTACAAATAATCGAGTCAGGACTTGACAAGCCAGTGATGGACACCATGATTATCTATCTATTGGGGCAATCATCAACCAAGGCAGCGAGCCTCACCACCTGGCTGCCGTTGTACAAAACAACCTTAGCCCTAAGACTGTCATAAGTCTGTGTTAATGCATGGGAGTTACGATCACCTCAGCGCTAATATCGCTTTGTACAACGACGCCCTGGTTCCGTCTATCGCCTATCACGACATTAGTGGGTTGCGAAAGGCCAATTCCAACCCGGATCTTCACGGGTCGTGAACCAAGTCTGCGAACCTGACCTCCTGATCCCGTCAGTCGCTTCTTACGACAAACATGGGTTGCTGAAGGCCAATTCTAACCCTGATATTCACGAGTGTACCGGGTTATTAGCAAAGGGGTATACTATGTCTGAACTTTGAAGTCAAATCAAACAGTGTGAATGATTAAGCCATGTTACCGATTCTGTCCCCGAGCTAAATAGTTCAAATGCGACCGATCCCATTTCTTCAACCGAGAGTTTGTCTAACATCAACAGTGACAACATGAAGTTGTTCTCGTCCACGACGCCGTCCTGCTGTCTCTGCTGGATGTTCGTCAGAGCGTTGGAGTAATAGTCTGTAGCATGACTACAATCACATATTAGACAACATATGAGAACGAAACGGGAATCACTATTTGTTTGAATAAATAATCTATATACTAAAAATTATCATTTGGGGTCGCCATTATGAAAATGTACATCTGTTATAATTCCAAATTCGACCCTATTACGATCCATTGAAATCTCCCACACATTTAGTTATACCCTTCACAGCAGCACATAATTTGCGGATATTAGTTTTACTGAATTCAGGGACGATTCCCAACACTGTTTGAATCCATGCTTCCTTGAAATTAACCATATCCACATTGTCCCTGTAATGATGAATGCATAAACAATCATACACAAAATTTCAGCATGTGTATGAGGCAGAAACTGCTTTTTGTTGTCTCGAAACCTAGATTTTTTGCGATCAGGCAAGGCAGTACCGTACTAGTTTTAGGCAGTACACCAAGTCCAACAACACCCCCCACCTCTACACACACACCTTATTTTGACTGTGGAGCCCATTTCTGGTGTTTCCCGCTTTGATATTACTGGAATATTCCTGAAAGCTGCGTAAAAACATACTCACTCACTCATTTATCTGACACGCTTTGATTTTCGAGTGCATATGAATTGTGTCTGTTCTATAAACATTCAGTTACAATAAAACAGATATAACAGAGTTATGTAATCAAATGAGTCACTTTGAACGTATACCCCTCGCATTTTTGCCGTTTATTGAAATAGGAGTTATTTATTACCTGATGATGCGATTCACTGCAGCGTCGTATTCTCTCTTCGCCCTCCATGGTAATTTCTTCAGTAAAATATGGGGAATAGTTAGTGTTTCATTCATCAGTTTAAACATCGTCTGTATGTCTTTGAGATCTTGCATTTTCTCAGGATCACTGTCTATGTGTGGACTCAGGTACCCAAGACGTTTGTTGTAGGCAACCACGCTGATGCCTGTTGTAACAAACGATACAGGATATGCATGTGAATGCATGTGTTTGATTTAACGACACAGTCGGCCACATTCCAACTGTATGATAGCAGCTTGTGGATAGTCCAAACAATCCAGTGATTGATATTATGAGCAACAATCCAGCCCGTAGGGGTACGTCCACACGCTACCCAACCAAGCAGTTGAGTGTGACACCCGATCCAGTAAGTCGCCTCTTACGACCAGACCTTCTAACCCAGAAGGTCCCCAGTATCCCATTCTAGTCATCCATTCGGACTCAAGAGGATCTGGTGGTCAGGCTCATCGCGCCGATCTTTTTTATCGCTGCTCATGCCATCAACCATTGGTTTGGCTTGCCCAGCATAGATTATTAACAAGCCGTGATATTCCTTGGCTATTGCTGAACGTGGCGTTATATATATATATATATATATATATATGTATATATATATATATATATATATATAAACATTTATTCGCTCACTCTGTAGTTGACATTGAAAAAGAATAAAAGCTCATCACCATGCGGTGTGTATCATATGAGATGGCTTACGACTGACTGGTCTGGACAATATCAGGATTGGAGAACGAAGATATGTTATAGTTTATATCTAGCCTTCTTCCTAGCCAAATTAAAGTCATTGGTGACATATTGGCTTATACATTATATGTGTGACCCGTGAAAATTCCGGGGTGGAATAGGTCTTCAGCAACCCATGCTTGCCGTAAAAGGTGACTATGCTTGTCGTAAAAGGCGACTAACGGGATCGGGTGGTCAGGCTCGCTGACTTGGTTGATGCATGTCATCGATCCCAATTGCGTGGATCGATGCTCATGTTGTCAATCACTGGATTGTCTGGTCCAGACTCGATTATTTATAGACCGCCGTCATATAGCTGGAATATTGCTGAGTGTGTCGTAAAACAACAAACCAACCAACCAACCGTTATGTCTTTCGTTTTTTGCCACCCCCAATAATAGCGAAACGCCACTGTCCATATCAGGAACGTGACCTGTGAAGCCATATCACACAGCGGGCCTGATACCACGTATCAGTCGGCTGAGTTTTGTACGTAACGTCATGGAACGTTAATGACGTCACAAAATTCGATGACGTCATGAATAGAGGCCTCGGTCAGATATGGGTCTCAGGGTGATACGGGTCATGATATGTAAAGGGTGATAATCTCTACTTATCTTCTATATAGAATGTTAACATGATAATTATGTAGGATGCTTACTTTCGCAGGCATATCTGAAGAACATTTCCAATGCGCCATCCTTTTGGATTTTACCCAGTTTTATCTGAGCTACAAGATCATCTGCGACTTCGTTCTGTACCGGAAGGTAGTGATGCGCAGAATCGACTTTCATCATCCGGGCATTTAGAGGACTTCGATATCTGTGCCATTCTTCTCCCTCTCTTAGGAATAAGAAGGTAGAGTTTGAAGAATATAAAATGGCTTTAAACGTCAAAGTCCAGATATAAATAATTAATTAGCAATGACTTCTTGAAGTCGAGAGGACGAGTTTAAAACATTATCAAACATGTTCATGTGGTTGCCAATAGCCCATTCTGCTTCTTGTATCCGTACGGGCGGTCGGATAGCCTAGTGTTTAAACCCTTAGCTCATCACGCCAAAGACCCGGATTTGATTCCCGACATGGGTACAATGTGTGAAGCCCATTTCTGGTCTCCCCCGCCGTGATATTGCTGGAATATTGCTAAAAGCTCACTCTTGTATTCGTAAATACACCATGAAATGTTTCATGAGGAAAGCTCACTAAGACCCTAGATAATATGTTTACCACATGTTTTTATCTACATGTAAGCAAATCAGCTTGGGTCGCAGATTTGCTCAGTTTCAACTGTAAGGAAAAATGTTCCACAAAAAAACCGAAAACAAAAACAGCCTTTCGAATATTTTAGCTTTCCACCTTTTATTAACTTAGTACATTTGTCCTTACATGTATGCTCTCTGTCTCATGGCATCCATTCGCCTATTGAAGGAGTTAGCATATTCTCCGAAACGTTGTGTTCCTCATAATAAAGAAGTTGACATCTAAACATTCTAAAATATTTCAGTATACATGTACAATACTTACAGACTACCAACTCCTTTTGGTATGCCGTATTTCTCACAGTGCAAGACATTGATATAGGGCTCCATCCTCCGGGGGTACCTCCCTTCACTCCGCATCACCCTCTCCATGTCCCCCACATCCGACACCAGCACCACCCACTCACCCAGGCGAACACGGACGAGGGGGCCGTACTGGCTGGCGAGATCATTGTACAACATGTTCGCTGTCTCCACGGTGTATTTTGCTGAAAGTGGTGGAGCGTGTTAAGGAAGAAGGTCAATAAGGATCACCCATCCTCGCGTATCTAGTGTATTATATCCAATTTCTGTTATGATTAATACCCTTGACCCATTGGCCACAATAGCCTCATTTTGATCCCGAAATCCTACGCTGAAAATAGCCAATCAAATTACTCTCATGAACGATAGGAATTCCGTGCTAAGCTGGACATAGGGGAGAGGGTAACGACGCTACATTTAAAAAAAAATGTGTTAAGATCCAAACCGGAACATATTTAAGGTCTAAACATGTTTAGGGTCTTAATGTGTTAAAGACCCTAATAGGGGCGGTGGGTAGCCTTGTAGTTAAAGCGTTCGCTCGTCACGCCGATGGCCCTGGCTCGGTTCCCCACATGGGTACAAGGTGTGAAGCCCATTTCTGGTTCCCCAGCCTTGATGCTGCTGGAATATTGCTAAAAGCGGCGTAAAATCACACTCACTTACTTATTGATATCATGGTAGGTAGTTTTAGAAAGCGGCGGTTTCTACGGGCTTGTTGGTGTTTAATTGGGATACAGAATAGTATATAACAGAATAGTATAATAATACAGAAGTATGAAGGGGTGGGGGTATCTAAAAAAAAGTTAAGGGTCTATCGTAACAATCAGATATACTTTCACTGTCAACTTCAGTTATGCAGCACCAAACATGTTTTGCCTAAACTTTAATCGTGTTAAAATTCTAAACATTTTTCAACATGTTACATTCTAAACATGTTGTAACATGTGTAAGTTCTAACCATGTTTAGATTGTGGAGATGTGTTTAGGTGGTGTTTAGGCTGTGAGATAATAGCTCATTTCATGTGTTTAGGCCCTGAACTCCAAATGTGATTTCCGTTTTGAATTTAAACACATTCGTGAATATGTCTTGTATGTGTTTACATTCTAAATAAAGCGACAAAACCCTTTCCATATCCAATGGAAATCGTAAAGCAGAGTCGATTTACAATTCCGACTACATCATGAGCATGTGTTTATGAATCACTATCAAATAGTAATGATACCAGGTGTTCGCGAAAAGGTGAGGGTATCCTGCTCCCGGTGGCACCCGTCACAAACACATGCAAAGGCAAAGCAATTGTTCACCTGAAAAACATGGGAACATATGGTGCAAAGTCAAATTAGGGAATTGCATTGGACATGATTTTTGTCACTTATTGGAAATGTCCTCCACATGTCTACAGTGTATGAAGCGTCTAGCGTACACATCAAAAAAAGAAATCGAGCTCTGTGCCCTGGATAATCATTGGTGAGGATCACTGTACACTTTTGTAGTAATAGTTTTTAAACCGTATAAAAAATGGTTCCTTTATACAAGACGGTGACGTCATCTAAAAAGTTGTAATAATCGCATAGATGATATCCAGTTGCCTTTTATGAAATACTTTCATCTTAGTTCGTGATATATCCAGTTGTAAATTGTTGTTGTACATTGTTGATGATAATAACACCAACCTTAAAGGGCAAGTTCACACGGAAATGAACCTATTTTTCTTGTACTTTTTCCACATCAAAAGTGTTTACATAGAATGGGCATAGACAAAAATATAAAAATATAAAAATTGATTAACATTTTTTTGCGTTAAAACGATTTTTCACATTTACCAGGCGTTCTATTTCCATAACAAAAACACCATGGCTTATGCCCCTTGCAATATGACGTCATTGGTGCCAATTGATAAACATTATGACGTCATTATGCTTTGTTAGAGCCGCTTCACGTGGTGTAGGTACAGGTGTGTGATTCTCGCGTCTCAGATGCCAGCTAGCATAGTGTTATGCTGAGTCACCACTGCGCCGGAGTGGGTCGTAGGCCATGTTGTTTTATCGCAAACTGGTACTTGATATCTTTTGCGTTGAGAATAGACAGGGACCCAGTTGAATTGGCACCAATTACGTCATAATCTAAGGGGGATAACTCAGGCCTGTTTAGCTCGAAAAACGAAGGCCTACTTTCACTGTGAAAAAAATGAGTGTATCTTTTCAAACACAGATACTAACTAATTCTAAAATTGCGCTTTGTTCAGAAAAAGAAAGAAAGTGATTTTTGCGTGTACACTTCCCCTTTAATCCCGACGGACTAATTGCTATTGTTTGTACTCACACAGTCCGCAAAATGTATGGGAATAGAAAAGCTATACATCCATATACACCATACTGCACTTGTCATAATTGGGCGCAGACTGATCACGTGTCATTTCCCCGGATGTGTGCACAACCTAGTGACCCATTGGCGCTTCAATAACCATAATAGTTGTTTCTTTAAACTATTATTATTACATATGCCTGTTATCTTATCCCAATTACGTAGATCGATGCTCGCGATGGCAATCACTGGATTGTCTGGTCCTTAGTCGATAATTTAAAGACAAGGGTGCCGTTAGCGCTAAGGTGATCGTAGCTACCATATCTTTACACAGATTTACGACAGTCGTAGCGCTAGGGTTGTTTTGTAAGTCGGCACCCTGGAATATTGCTGAGTGCGGCCTTAAACAACCAACGATTAAACACATTTAACGTTACATACAGTCAAACCTATTCAGTCCGGACCCCGTGTATCTGAACAACTATCGCACTACTGGGGGTGGTGTCTTTATGTTTGTGTTTGTTGTTTAAGGACCTTGTAATATTCCCGACATATGTCACCTGGTCTAAAATCGAATCTGGGCCAGACAATCATGTGATTGATATTACGAACAACGATCCTCGCCGTCAGGGTACGATAACTAGTCACCGAGCAACCAACAACGGATCCACGAAGTCCTACAACATGACGACCAATTCTAACCCGGAATACAGTAAACTCCGGTTATAACGAACACGCTTATAACGAACTGACGGATATAACGAACTCATTTTTTTGGTCCCGACTATTTGCTGTAGTTATGTTATATATATGCTTATAACGAACTACGGTTATAACGAACTAAAATAAGTAGTCCCTTTGAGTTCGTTATAACCGTAGTTTACTGTATGTGATTTAGGGCAGTATTCCTCGTAAATCCGGACCAATTTTACTGGGAACGGAACCGTAAATATACGTTGCAATGTACCGTACCGGCATTGTATATTATGATAGATGTGGTATCCTAGTAGTCAAAGCATTTGAAAGACCCGGGTTCGTTTCCCCATATAGGGCAAAATGCTCAATATAATTATATATGTACACTGTGTTGTGGCAAGATTAATGCTAACAGCGGCACGCAACCATTCCCTGGCATACAATACTTACTGAACGGTTTGAACAAAAACATGGCTCCAATTAAGGGTATATTGTACAACCCACTTGGTCCAGGAATTTCTTGAAACGGTCTGGCGTTTGGGATATCCATATCTCTCACAGTGGCGGTATGCGAGGACATTCGTAGTTTGAGCCACGCTTTCCGAATGCCTCTGACTGCCCACTTCATGGTGTGCCGATGTTGAGAGAGGTGTTTGTACCTGAAAGGATTGTTTGTTGGCCGAAAATGTGTTACAGTTGCGATACGCACTGATAAATATGAAGAGATGACTGACCTTGACCCTATAGTGTAGTGCCGACAGACAGGTGGTGTGTACATATCATTCACAACATGGTGTGTCACAACAGTAAACGAAGAAGGTACAAGTTGAGCAATATATTGTTAAAATAACAAATAACATAAAGACATGAACAATTTCATGAATTATAAAATGAATTTTTGTTACGACGAAGCCAAGAAAAAGAAGCAGTTACGAACACTAATAATCATCTGTACTGTTATACGTGGGACTTCACGCTTAAGGCAGGTCGCGTTTACTCGTGTCATGGACACCTTGTGTCAATCAGTCTTTGCCTATACGAAGGTCGGGAATGTAGCGGCTCCGTGTATTGTTCGCGTTCATTCAGTGGGGGTTCTTGCGACAGATACACTCAGAAATCCCCGACAGCACTACTGAATAGTTACCAGAGCGCCATATATCTTTAGTGAGTGAACAGCGGCTCAGGTCATTGCTCTCTTGGCATGTAACGCAATGTAAATTATTGTTACTTGTGTAGCACGTGTGTCTAGTTAGAAAGGACAGCCGTCATATAGCTGGAATATTGCGGTGCGCGGCGGTAAACAACAAACAAACAGAGTTAGAAAGAAAAATAACTCACAATGGCCTTTAGAAAATGGTCAAATGTAACAATTTTTATATTTGGTATAACACTTTCTTAGTAAAGTAAAGATTCTCGTACTTTTGGGGGGTTGGGTCCCGTCCGGGATTCGAACCCACACTGCCAGAGTGAGGCACAAACTCGCTTGGGCAGTGTGGTTTCGAGACTCAACCCCAAAAAGTACGAAAAGTTTTACTTTACTAAGAAAGTGTTATACCAAATATAAAATTTGTTAAACATTAAGTCAAATGTATTATGAAAAGATGACATGCTGTGGAAGGCGCGGCCATTCGCGGTGAAATCAGTGAAGGAGGGTCCGAATTCCAGATTCGCCCTAATTTTGTTTCAATGTTTGTCGGTGCTCTTGTGTTTCACAAGCGTGGTAAACGAATAAGACATATATGACTACACCATTAAGCCGACACGCCCTGATATAACTGTTAACCTGTTTCAAACAATGTAAAACCAATCTCGCTCATTCACTGCTGTAAATGGGTCGGTGGCCTTAAGTACAACAAACGTACTTGACTTGATTCTTGAAGACCGAATTTTCACTGATATGTGCTATATAAAAAGATGTGTTGATAGCATCAATGGAATAAGGACGGTACACGGATACGTTCATTTAATACGCAGCTTACGACAACCTGATTCCCGTATTCTACTGTCATACTTGATCAGTTACACATGTTGGAGAACGGGAAAGGGTGTGTGGCAATGGGCCAGAAACACAATGACAATATACACCAACACGTGGATTTCACACACATCTGTGACACAAGGTGAGCGATCATTTAATCTTTCTACCTGTTCATACATTTAAGTGTTACTGGATAAAAGGAAGTGAGTGACCATTTTGTAACAGGTACGGCTATGTGAGACAGTGATTAATATGAATTCCTGATTGAAAACAAGAATCGCGTGTTAACTGTTTTACGCCGCACTCAGCAATATCCCAGCTATATGACGGCGATCATACTAGACAAGCATCGTAGTCTTAAGACCATTTTCTAACAGATCTTTAGAAATCTCAAACAAGGGGAAAAGGAAGAGACGAATTTCAGAAGCAAAAATAACACTTGCATTTTAAAATTACAGTGGCATATATTTAACTTTTAATAATTTTATTTGTGACAAATTTGTAATTTCAAAAACATGCAGGACTCAAATAATTGCTTAAAGACATTAGCTACAACCTGCAGATAACAGGTATGGTATTAACTGTTTGTTTCGCATTCTAGAAGTTGGTGAGTAAGTCAGAAAACTTTATGAATAATAATTTCTGGTGTATTGCAAATGGCGACGTTTCGATGTAGATTCTTGCTTGATACCGGTGTTAGAATCTACACCGAAACGTCGCCCAATTGTAATAAAGAAGTTGCTCATCCATAACAATTTTGTCTTAGATTCGTACACCGTCAAGCAAATGATGATCATTTGCTTGATAACGGTTTTAGAATCTACACCGAAACGTCGCCCAATTGTAATAAAGAAGTTGCTCATCCACAACAATTTTGTCTTAGATTCGTACACCGTCAAGCAAATGATGATCATTTGCTGGATAACGGTGTTAGAATCTACACCGAAACGTCGCCCAATTGTAATAAAGAAGTTGCTCATCCATAACAATTTTGTCTTAGATTCGTACACCGTCATCAAGCTGGAGGGACAACAACCATGTGATGAGGGGTATATTAGCATGATGTGTTGTTTAATTACGATGCGATCAACTTGTCACAAATGTTTAATCCTTTTAATCCTCATCCTTGTGTGCTATTTCTGGTTCTGACTGTACATTTGGCTTCATCCAAGTATCCGTATGCTACTTGTTATCTATTACCTGTTGTTGACAATAGTAATCATCTGCTTATCACAACATATCATGCTTATATACCTCTGATCACTGGGTCGACGTCGTTGTCACTCCAACTTGATAACGGTGTAAGATTCGACATCGAAACGTCACTATATGCAATAAACCAGAAATTGTTATCCATAAAGTTGTACGTTTTCCTATTTTGTTCTGACATTTAATTATAGTAAACTACGGTTATAACGAACACACTTATTACGAACTGACGGATATAACGAACTCATTTTTTTGGTCTTGACTATTTGCTGTAGTTATGCTATATATATGCTTATAACGAACTACGGTTATAACGAACTAAAATTAGTAGTCCCTTTAAGTTCGTTATAACCGTAGCTTACGTACATAGACGATCAATTTACCTGACTCGCTCAAAGTAGACACTGTAAAGGCGACGTTTCGGTATAGATCCTTATACCATTGTATCATGTTCTTCGTTAAGTCTTGCTTGACAACAATATAAGGATCTATAACCGAAACGTCGCCTTTCGTAATCAAAGAACCTGTTGTCCATAAATTGTGTCTTCTTTGTCATCCGTCAACTTCTAAGTTATGCCTATCAAACAATTGACTCGCTCAGTTTAAAACAGTGAAACATCAATACTTACTGTTCTGTAGTGCGCGCTTCTGTTAATGTGTACTCCTCTTAAAGCATCCATCCACTCAACAGTCCATCCTTAGATCCCATCACATCATTACACACATCAGGAAAAGTTTAATCCTGCACCAGGCTCAGTTGTCACAACGTTGCCAAAGTTCACCATAAACCCACTTTGGCTAGGCCCACTGACCTAGATGTTCTCCCACGACTTGAATAGGCTATATGTTTAAGTTATAATTATGTCTGTCGAGTAATAAGCCTTGGGTATAATGATAGCTTTATAAACACAATCTATGAACATAATAGGAATAGGCTTGACAAACAAAACATTCAGAGAGGTATGTACGTCCACCTTTTGTATGCAGTCAAATGACATGATCTCCCACGCATAGTTCACGGATCGTGATCATGGTGAATCAGTAAATGGGAAGAGGGATTTGCGGCGTCATACAAAACAAGCCTACAGTGTACGTCACGTCGGCTGGAGCAGATAACAGATTGATAGCGGAGAAATTGATCCAGTTTGTCCGGTAACAATACAGGACACGGATGTATGATTTCTATACAACGTGTAATTGTTTATGGACATTTTTGTTATATAAGTGGGAGGATGTCCATCTGTTACAATCCCGTACTACATAACACTTCCCACTCCTTCTATCACATATACTTAATAATCTAACATCGATAACTTGACTAAAGTACACCCTTGCTCGTGAAACGCCTACGGTCCTCCCTGCTTGAGCATTGATTTCTCCATTATGGTAAAGGCTTTGTTGCTTTTATTCCGATCACCAATGCTTAACAATTTTAACTTGGATACACCATAATTAAACCACACCCTTGTTTGTGGGAAACACCCCTGACCCCCTCTGGTCTGTTCATAAATTTCTATGATTATGGAAAAGGAATTGTCGCTTTTGTTTCTACCACAGAGTGCGTAAATAATGTTACATCGAAAACATGAATAAATTATACCCTTGCTCGTGGTCAACACTTCCGTTTTGCACCGGCCGTCATGTCAAGCAATGGCACGGTGTAGAGTTATCTTCATTCACTCGATTCAGACACAAAATGAACAGTTTTATTTTAGTCTGTTTCCTCACATTCAGATTACCGAATCCTTCCAAACAAAGAAAAAACTCTTGAAGAAAAATATGCCATGATCATCATATCGGGTGAGGACCGCCTCCGTGGTCTACTGACAGAGCTCTGCCCGGAGAGGGAAGGTTGGGGGCTCGATCCCCGGCCGCGTCATACCAAAAGACGTTAAGAGATGGTTCTTATTGTTACCATACCTGGCGCTCGGCATCAAGGGCCTTAAACAAATAGTGGTCGGCTCGGAGTCATATTGTGTCTGCGTGGAGTATTCATGTTAAACTGCGGCATGGTACCTCAGAGTGAGTGCTAGCACTACTATAAAATCGGTATTAGTCCGGAGTAGTACAAACAAACAGACACACAGACACACACACACACACACACACACACACACACACACACACACACACACACACACACACACACACACACACACACACACACACACACACACACACACACACACACACACACACACACCACACACACACACATGCACGTCGCCATTTAAGAACACTGATCTTGAACGCGACGTTAAACCCAATTTCACCTAACCACATATCACAAATAGATCAGTGTGTCATTGCAGAGTAAGGAACATGCATTTATGGATATCGTCGAGCATTGGAGAAACCAGCAAGACTTTCATCGAGAAGCATCATGCTTTTAAAAAAATAAAGAAACGTACTTTATTTGTCTCCCCAAAATAATGATTTTCTACTCATTACTATCTCATTCAGTTTTCAAGTGATCGTTTTCAATAAAGAGAGATTCGGAAAGATTGTCCATGTTTAAAGTACCAACGTGCAAACATACACACTCGAAATGCTAATTAGTTTTGTTTGTCTGTTTGTTGTTTAACGCCGCACTCAGCAATAATCCAGCTATATGACGGCGATCTGTAAAATAATCGACTCTGGACCAGACAATCCAGCGATTGACATCATGAGCATCGTATTGGGATCGATGACATGCATCAACCAAGTCAGCGAGTCTGACCACCCGATCCCATTAGTCGCCTTTTACGACAAGCATAGTCGCCTTTTACAGCAAGTATGGGTTGCTGAAGACCTATTCTACCCCGGAATCTTCACGGGTCGCTTATTAGTAAAAAACAAAACATGTTTACACAGTTTAATAACATTAATTAACTCTCGCGGCCAAACATGTTTTTGTTTGTTTGATTGTTGTTTAACGCCGCATTCAGCAATATTCCAGCTATATGACGGCGGTCTGTAAGGAATCGAGTCTGGACCAGACTATCTAGTGATTGAAATCATGCGCATCTACGCAAATGGGGTACGATGACATGCATCAGCGAAGACGGCGAGCCTGACCCGCCAAACATAGTAGCCCTTTATGGCAAGCATGGGCCCTATATGTACACGTACTCATTCAACATTCAGCGTCTACTCACATATTTTATTAGTCAGCATGTATATGCTTTGACCATTCTGATAAATACATGTACGTTCACACAGCAAGGCTGTTGACTTCGTTTCGATGTGTTTCAATATAAATATAAAATGTCAACGCAAGACAATAACCTGTCTCGACTCTCCACCGGAACAGATTCCATTGGGCGTACAAGGAAAACAGCGGTGACAATTGTACGAATGGATCCCTGAAAATCAGTATGACACCATGCATTCGCTAAAAGGGTAAGCTTGTTCTGCTCTACCAACCCCCAAACGCACGAAAAGAGTTCAAATATCACTATGTCCATTACATTGTCATGGATATGATGGTCGATCCCCACCTGCCGCGTCATACCTAAAGACTCTAGATGGTACTTGTTGTTGCCCTGCCTGGCGATCGGCATTAAGGGGATAAAACAAGGACTGGTAGGCTCGCCGGAGACAGTATTCTGTGTCTGAGTTGGGTAACCATGTTACTACGGCATGGTATCTCAGTGGGATAGTATCATAAAAGTCTGGAATAGAAGAAGCAGGTACATACAGGTTTGTGGATGTTGTCAGATTTGAAATAAGTCACAATAGGATTTCACTGATGTTATTGATTTCACTGATGCATATCAATATCTGGTACATCAGTGGTCTGTCCCACACATATCCCTCGTGAATGAATACTTATATCAGGGACCCATATATGCCGTTGTTATTGAAAAACGAAGGCTTGCCCAGAAATCCTAGAGAATCAGTAAATAACCTGACAAAATTCATAAATATTTAACAAATTATATTGAACAACATAGGATTGGGTGGACAATCTAAAAAGGGCAATACAATTGGTCAAACATATGGCAGCAGCAACCAGTATCAGGCCCGATGAGAAACACCAGTGCACTCACGAATGTCCAGCATGTGTAACTAATGACTTGACAGAGACACTTGCTCCGTTCTTGATTCAAGGAAACAGTGTTGGAAGCTGGAAGAAACGTCCGTGTTTTCAGAAGATGTCCCGTCCGCACTGAGCCAGCAGTTAAGACGCAAGTCAGATCGTAGAAGGCATCGGCACGAAACTTCTCGAATGAGGTAACCTGTCCCAGTGTATCGACGACTGCAAAGAAGTTCCGAATCCTAATTCTGAATCTGTCATTCTAATTTACGAGCTGCCGTGGGCCTGCCGCTAAAGAAGATCCTTGCCATACCAGAAAACGACATTTTATTTCATTTAACTGCCAAACAATTTCCAGAAAGAACTTATAATAGCCACAGTCACAAAACACCATGACGAGGGATGTTTTGTCTGACACGGTGTAATCTCAGCTTATATTTCGAAGAATGGTTGATAATGCTTTGTTCATAAATGCGGTTCAAGGCCAACCATATGATTTTATCAACTAACCAGTCAACCAACCACCCACCTACACAACCAACCAACCAACTATTCAACCAACCAACCAGTCAATCAATCAAGCAAGCAATCAACATTCTGAATGCTCTGTAAAATAGGTTGTGGGTCGGAACAATGTGTTTGTTTCCTCTGTATGTCTTGAGCTCTAACTGGAAATATGTTCTGCAAAACCCAGAATATTAAAAGGCTCTACTGATCCAAGCTGGACATTCGTGATGGATCCCAACCATGTTGGTCTACGACTTCCTCTCCTTGAACTTGAATCTGATTGGTTCTTTGGTCCCGACGAAAGGCCGATAATGTATCTCAATTTCATTTTGTCCTGGCTCCAACGAGACTTCAAACTTCTGTATTATCTAAAAGTAGAAATAGTGAAAATTATGAGATTTGAATGCAACTCCCAAATTAAAGTAATATTTTGTTGAGTGAATACAAAAACCCCAACTAATGCATTTTGACCAAACCGTGTAGAAAAAACAAAAACATATACGGAAAGTAGGTTTGTTAGATGAAAAGATCTCTTTCCTGCCCTGAATGCCAGGAAACACGATTTGTTTCCGATTTGAAAGTATCACACAATTCATTTTTGATACATACATGTAGTCTAACCTGGGTCACGGGGTTTTGTAGATCACACGAATAATATACAAGGGGAGGAAAGAGTGAGAGGGATGTTTAAAGCCGAGATGGACAGTATTTCAGTGAGTGAGTGAGTGAGTATGGTTTTACGCCGCTTTTAGCAATATTCCAGCAATATCACGGCGGGGGACACCAGAAATGGGCTTCACACATTGTAACCATGTCGGGAATCGAACCCGGGTCTTCGGCGTGACGAGCGAACGCTTTAACCACTAGGCTACCCGACCGACCCTATTTCAGTTAGATCACGGCAGGTTGATGTGGGAAAAAATCCCGAACTGATGCAGGTTTCAGAAATTTGTCACTGTAGTGAAACCCACTGTCACGGGTAAAAGATGATGAAAGCATACCGGGATTAGAACGCAAAGTCCATTCATCGGATCGTGCCTCTCCTAAGGGACACAACTCTGCACAGCGAATTGCGGCGCCTTACACGACTCGGCCCATAATAACATTTTCAATATCTCAGCTGTGGCGGCCATTCTTACGATAGGATTTGAATTCAGCGAGGATTAAGCGAGTTTAACTTTAATAAACATCATAGTTGGGATGGACAGTCAAACAGGTGTACATTTCGACAAGCCGCCTTGACATCTGCTCAGTTGATTTTCCGTCCGTAAGCTAAACATGCATGCTGCGGAAATTCAATGTCTTAATAACCTTTGTTACTGCCAAGTATATTTCCTGCTCAGCAAATCTCTTCCCAAGACATTGCCTTGGACCAAAGCCGAACGGAAGCAAGGCAGATGGCGGTATTGGCGTGGCTCGTTTGCCTTCACTGTCCCTCAGCCATCGCTCGGGGAGATAACTCTCTGGGGCAGGGAAATATTTCTCATTTTTGGCAGTTTCCTGGTTCATCATTATCAGCGATGTCTGTAAAGTTAAAATATTTGCATCATACTATATCAAGTCAATGTGTGGATTTGTGTCGAGTCCAATCAGTACATAGTCACGATACAGGGTCTAATAAAGGGCATTTAAAGTTAAATGTACTTTTGTACAAATTATTTTGACAGTATGATGAGTTGTTGAGAGCGTTTGACGCTGCTTTGAACAGTTATATGGCGGTGCGTCAGCTTGATGTGGATTGATTGTTGATTGAGTATGGTTTTACGTCGCTTTTAGCAATATTCCAGCAATATCACGGCGGGGGACACCAGAAATGGGCTTCACACGTTGTACCCATGTCGGGAATCGAACCCGGGTCTTCAGCGTGACGAGCGAACGCTTTAACCACTAGGCTACCCGACCGCCCAGCTTGATGTGGAAAGCAAGCCAAAAGTAAAGCAGGTATCAGATGCTTTCTACTTCTTTGAAAACCACAAACACGGCAATAGTGCTGGGAAATATGATCAGGGCGAACTGCGTCCCGAACCACAATAAGGCGTCGCAATTCGCTGTGCAGAGTTGCGTCCCTTTGACACACCAGACCCCTTTGATTGTGAGTTCGAATCCGAGTTCTACCAGATAACAATTCAGGTTTGTCAGCACGATACCTGTACTCCTGGGTTTCACCTACGTGGTAAACGTCTGAGACCTGCATCTCTTCGGGCTTTCCTCCCACATTACAAGCCGTGATATAACTGGAATAATGTTGAAAGCGGCGTTAAAACCCAAGTCTATCACCCTCACTCCAAACCACGATTTTCTGGCGCGCCTAAGGGACACAAGTCTGCACATGGAATTACGGCGTCCTATACGACTTCCTTCACCCTATCATCATTACGAAAGCGGCCGGTTCCTTGGTGTATGTACAGACAATATGATTTATCCCACAGGAAAAACTAAAGGAAAAACTTCATTCCTTGATCCACGAGGCAGTTGTTACTAGTGACCATGACCATGACCACAGTGACCATGGCCATAGATATAGTTACATCTCTATCGTCAGAGGTACAGGATAATTTGTCAAAAACTGAAAGCAAATGCCATCTGAGGTTCATTGAGAAAACAATATGTGAACTGCTTGACTTCTTCTCTGACAACATATATTTGCAATTTGGACATAAGACATTGAGCAAAGAAGTAGGCATCCCCATAGGCACCAATGGTGCTCCCCTTCTTGCTGCTCTGTTTCTTTAAGTACGCATATAAATAGGAATATCTGCTCGGGTTGTCAAAATCAATCAAAGGTAATTTGGCGAAGAAGTTAACTCTGATATCGTTCAATAACCGTCAAATAGCCAATTCCCTTACACCTATTTACACACCTGAACTAGAGACCAGTAAAACTGCCTCATCTGTTTCCTAATTATAATTATGCCTAGTCATTCACAGTAACAAAAATAATCTCTCAACAAGACTGTTGACCGAATAACATGTACTAGATACACTTGATTGGCTGCACTCAGCACTGTTCACGTGCACTTTAACATGTAACTGACCCATTTGTTTTGTTTATGTCCCATATATATTTCACCTCTTGTTAGTGTAAATGTGACAGTATCTGCGAACTGAACTTGTTACTAAACAACGTGGAGTTTGTCACCCAGGCGAGAGGAGGAAACATGAACTAATATACTGAACAGCAAAAGAAGCACAAGTGTAACCATTCCATTTTTTGTCTGAATTCATTGGAAAATACTAAAATGATGACAGTTGAGCCGATGACGATATGGTATCAATTCCACACATGCACACAAACACAACCATATTAACCAAATATAAAACACCGGAGGATATGCAGTCTCCATTATCTGACGAAACAGACACCAGGTGTTCACGAAAAGGGTAAAACCATGAATTTGTACGTGCAGTAATGATCTGGGATAAAAGCAGGTGCATTTTCGCTCTTAGGTATCCTTTATAAAGATGAATGTCAAACACAGGTTCAAAATCCATAGTTGACGGTCTACAGTTGAATTCCTTGGAACGTTGCAGGCCAGCAGCTCCGCACTGTAACCAAACAGTTAGGATGTCATCTCACCACGATCACAAGACCTGCACAACGTCAGCAGCAAATATGATCCGTTGCTGATGTACCACATTCTGGTCGACCTACAGTTACAATACCTGTACTAGGTCGTTCTACAGGAGTTAATCATCTTAGGATTAGAACTCAAACAGCAACAAGAACAGATGCTGATGTAAAGCGGCCTAGGGGACCAGTATTATCAGACACGTTTCGACGACGTCTTCACGACGTTTTGGGAGCTCTCAGCTACAACCATGGGTCCCACGTTCTTCGTCCTCACGTTGTTCCCATGCACATCCTCAATTGAATACCAACAGGACAAGGCACGTCCTCATACACCAAGGATGTTGATGGAGTCAGGATTCTGATTCCTCCATGGCCATCTCTCTCCCTGGATATGTCTTCCATTGAACATGTCTAGGACGAAACTGAACATTGGAATGCAGCGGGTAGACAACCAAATAAACTTGCTCACTTGCCTTTGACATTCTTCTAGAATTTCTTTTAACTGGATGGGGCGACGTTGTACAGCATGTGTGCTAGCCCAAGATGGCCATACAAGCGTTTGAGGAGACTATCACTTTTTAACAACGAAGTACATGTCTTTTTGACGCTCTGTTCCACTGTAAACCTCCGTTAGCCCTGTGAACAACCACCTTCAGCTCTTTAACAGACAGTTCTATCTATAAATATGTGATTTGACACCTTTGCATTTGTCTTTTGTTCCATAACTTGAAACGTTTTCAAATTTGCGTCTTTTACTTGCTGTTCAGTATACATATGTGAAACGGCTGTTTCATTCATTCCTTGAGAATTTTGTAAAAGTTAACCAAGCTACCTGGATATAATCGTCACACAATATTTTAACAATATGCTAATGATATTGGGTTACATATATCAGGTGTGACATGTGTAAACATGAACAGTGCACATACCCCCTTAGGGATCCTGTGTCCCTGCAAGATTATGTCTTCTGGTAAGTATCTCTGAGTGCCGGATACAATGGGGAATGTCAGCCTGTCAAGAAAGGATATTAACCATATTTTACCAATACAGACATGATGGACGGATATGGCATATACAAATCAGTTATTATATATGGACATGCCTATCATAATTGCGATAGGAAATTATGCTCTGTTGAGTCAGGACATTTTAAGATATATATGCCCTATGAGAACAGAAGACGAGCATTTATAGTCCCTACATAACTGTAGAACCTGTGAACACTCGACCCTTGAAGATCAGGGGTAGAATATAGGTCTTCAGCAACTTAAGCTTGCCCTAAAAGGCGACTATGCTTGTCGTAAGAGACGGGTAACGAGATCGGGTGATCAGGCTCGCTGATTTGGTGGATGCATGTCATCGTATCCCCGTTGCGTAGATCGATGCTCATGAAGTCAAGCACTGGATTGTCAAGTACAGACTTGATTATTTACAACCGCCGTCATATAGCTGGAATATTGCTGACTGTTGCGTTACACATCAAACAAATACTCCCGTGTACTGTTCACATTATCTACTAGTAGAATGTTTGCTGCTTTCCTTAGGATTGAAAGGTCGAACACATGTCACCCCTTACGATATAATGATATATATCACAAATAATCTTACCTCACCTAAAGGACTCTTTGAGACACGCTGACATGTAGGGCATCTTGCTGAGGGCGTCTCCGGTGAGAGGACCCGAAGGTCCTAGGACACTGAGGATCTGCTCATACAGTTTCTGCTGCTTGTCTGGATTCACGGCCATGTTATACAAAATCATCTGCAGATTGCGCGCGGTCTGAGGACAAGTACAAGATAAGGTTGGAGAAAGGATGTCCGTTTTGAGGTCGAAAACAGAACATTCACGTAGTTAGAGGTTACCTATTTTCTGAAACATAGAAACATTTCTTCAAGCAGTGCCACTGTAGTAAGGTACTGTTGTCGTAGAGACCCATAATGTTGTCTATGTCCTTTATTTTCTCCATACATTCCAGTTTGAATCAACAATGAATGAAATAAGAATGCCTTCTTTCTTTTACTTGTTAACTTCCTCGACTCAATAAAAGGGCAAACAATAGTGGGTACGGCATCTCCGGGGAGGGGGTGGGATTACTAAACAACCTGGTACCCTGTATCTCCCCACTCATGGCTACACAGCACGAATACAGTAAGGCTATTGGAAGAGATGTTGATGATCAGTTGTAACAGTGAAATAATGCATCTTATTGCTTCCAGGGATAAAAAATACTGACTGAATCTGTTCCAGCAATGAAGAGATCCATAGATATTGCGACCATGTCCCCAACTGACATCTTGTCCGTCATAATCAGAGACAGCATGAAGTTGTTTTCTTCTGGATTTGATGTGCCTTCGTTGACTCTGCTGTTGATGTCCTCCATTGCTTTTTCATAATAGTCCTGTGCATTGCTGACAACAGACATAACATTTCACTGGAATTAGTAAGAAAATGTTACAAATATGCTCACTTTGGTAGATCTTTTGTTTAAGGCACTGCTGTGTAGATTTGCGTCCCTTGGGCGTGCCAGAACCTATGATCATGGGTTTAAATCGTGCGTTTGAATCCGGATCGCCCTGATTAATAGCATAATTCCAGGTTTGCAGGCACCATAGCCGTGTACGTGAGTGTCACAAACGTGGTAAACACCAAAGTCCACACCAAACTGGCACGCTGTCATGTAACTGATATGCTGTTCAAAGCGGTCACTCTAGAGGTAGAAAATCGCTCTGCTGAGTATTTGAATCAGGGAAGTTAACACTACACTATTACAGAGGGAGTCATTGCTCCCGTACCTGACAAGGCGATCTGCGACTGTTTTATACACTCGCTTCTCCTTCAGTGGCAAATATCTTGTGATAAACTCGGGCACGTGTTGGTTGTCACTGACGAGTTCCAGGACTGCCTTAATGTCAGCGAGGACCTGCAGCTTCTCTGGGTAGTCATCAATGTTGGGGCTGAGGTAACCCAGTCGTCGGTCGTAGGTCACAACGCCGATGCCTAGACAGATACATATGCTGATGCTATAATCAACAGAAACATTATACTGTATCACGTTAGAAACACCAAGTATGTTAACTTATAATTGCGCTTCTTTACGACAACCTTGAGTCATCTCACGACTTGAAACAACATTACGGGCTTTACATATGTTTTCCCAGGAGGTTGGTTTTACCATTAAGAAACCCCACCCTTTTCGCGAACTCTTGTCATCAGTGATTTTCACTTATCCATTCAAATAATTTTCACCGCTGTTTGGCCGTTTAAGCCCAATGGAATCTGTTTCGGCAGATAATCGAGACAGGTTATTCTCTGGCGTTGACCTTTTATATACTTTTGATGAATGCAAATCCAAGCCTTAGTGTTATTTGATTGTTGCAATTAGGGGCTAAACATTCTGTATTTTCAATGTGGAGCTTGGCACCTGCAGATTGAACGATGCTTAATCGAATTTGGAATTTAACGTGTTGCACGAGGTTTAAATAGTTATTTTCCAATTGATGGTAGTATGAAACCCTCCCTGGCAGTTTCACATTTACTTGAGGTGGTTCAGATCAGTTAACAATCTAACCCGAAACCCCAAAAGATTGCTCGAAATGTTTTCCGTATTAGTTACCGTCGTACACCAAGTGAGTGAGTGAGTGAGTGAGTATGGTTTTACGCCGCTTTTAGCAATATTCCAGCAATATCACGGCGGGGGACACCAGAAATGGGCTTCACACATTGTACCCATGTCGGGAATCGAACCCGAGCCTTCGGCGTGACGAGCGAACGCTTTAACCACTAGGCTACCCGACCGCCCCCGTACACCAAGTACATGGATACTCAGACACGTACAAGAAAAGGTCTCGGACTTTAAGATCTGTGATACATAAAAGTAGCTATGTATAGTGTAAATTGTACACACTTTTCCTACTTTTCGTAATTTCCCATATCTGTTACACTAGTAGCGCAGGAAGGATAAGTAGACGTCGTCATCTTGATTAAAGGGGCCTGAGTCTTGGAAGTTGTGTAATAGCAAGTATTTCCGAAGCTGGGTCAGTCCGCGTTGGCGGGAATGATACGTTTATATATTTTGTAGGAGGAAAAGATACGTCAGCATTGCCTTACTTTCACATGCGTATCTGT
The DNA here is from genome assembly GCF_022045235.1 of Haliotis cracherodii. Taxonomy (NCBI): domain Eukaryota; kingdom Metazoa; phylum Mollusca; class Gastropoda; order Lepetellida; family Haliotidae; genus Haliotis; species Haliotis cracherodii. The sequence goes on from NW_027266286.1 coordinate 10,925,928, forward strand.
ACAACAAATCCAACATTTCCTCTGGCTGGGCGGTTTCCTGTTGAAGGAGGATCACAAGATCATCACCAACCTCGTTTTGAATTGGCAGATAATGCTGAGCTGAATTGACCCGCATTAATCGTGGATTGACAGGACTTCGGAAATTGTACCATTCTTTACCCTGCCTTTAAACATAAAAAAGAACCAAAATGACAATCCTATTATATAAAAAAAATGAACTGAACGTTCTTAAAGCAAGAGGCGGTCGGGTAGCCTAGTGGTTCAAGCGTTCGCTCGTCACGCCGATGACCCAGGTTCGATTCCCGACATGGGTATATTGTGTGAAGCCCATTTCTGGTGTCCCCCGCCGTGAGTTTGCTTGAATGTTGCTAAAAGCGGCGTAAAACCATATTCACTCACTCTTAAAGCAACGTTTAATTAATGTCAACCTGATAAACAAAATATTTGACAGATTTGGCAAAATGTATATGTGTCTTAATATACTAGTTTGAACTGTATTATCATCAGATAAAAACTGACACCCGGTAGTAGTCCTCTATAATGAAAATACAAATTCTTTCTTTGTAGTTTCTTAGTTGCATTGAATAGACTATTTATGTTATGTCTGATGTGCATCGACAATGACAAAAGACATATTTGATTCACCAGAGACGTCGTGATTACTACAATAGGTTTATGAAACAGAATACTGGGTATATCCACTTACAAATGTGCCAGACCTTTCTTGAAGCCGCTGTGTTCACAATACAGAGAGTGTATCGGGTAGAGCCTTCTCTTGGGGTACTTCCCCTCACAGCGCCTTACAATTTCCATGTCAGCAGGGTCCTCAATCAAGACTGTCCATTCCCCGAGACGGACTCGAACCAACGACCCATACGTCTCCAGAAGGTCGCTAAACAGTCGGTGCACTGTCCATGTTGTGTGGTCAGCTGGGGTAGAAATTGTCTATAGGTCAACTTCGAGAACCTTTGTTAATGCATTGGACAGTTGGTGCACATTCTCTACTGTATGGTCAGCTTGAGTAGAATGGTAATAAGATGCAGATACATGAAGGATGGAACAGTCGTGGTCCCTTTATACAGTTATATATATTATTCAGTTGGTGCACAAGCTGTTCACAGTCGATGGTCAAACCAATCATAACGTATAACAAAACAGATGTGTCTATCTTAAAGTATAGGACAATCGGTTCTATACTTTATGGTGGAAAGGGTGGTATTTATCAATAAATAAAACTTTATGCTAGAGTCAGTAGTATTTTCCGTATATTTTACAAAATGTATTTAACAGAAATATTACACAGCAGATTACATATAGAATTGGCTTCTGAAGTTGCACTCATGGGTCATCGAACCTTTGTCCAAGTAGACTACCGACAGTCTATGTTAAACACTGGACAGTCAGTGCACACACTACACTGGTCAGTGGTAAATGTCATCAGGTAACGTCTTGAGTATACAGGCAATATACAGTTTCGGACTGTTGTCTGACAGGAAAAAGTAAACATCTTTGCATTGGATATATAAAATGTCTGTAAATGTAAACGGAAACTTGCAAAAGTTAAGTAGTTTATTCTGATCTGGGTTTCCGTGTGGCGGAATTCAATTTCTTGCACTTAATATTATCCACATGTGTACACTAGCAGAGCATCACCATACGCTGGAGGGTTCTGCTTGAAGTGTTTACACGCTGTCTTGAAGGTCAACTCCCTGATTGTGGTTGAGCCAAGTCGATGTACTTTATAGCCAAGTCTATGTAACATGACGCTGTGACAAATGTATTTAGAATGTAAACACAGACATAACATGTTTAGATCTAAACATTTGGTGAGTTCTATCTAAACGCAGTTAGGTCTAAACACATGAAATGAGCAATCTTCTCATATCATCTAAAGTTGTTCAGGAGTTTAACGCGTTAGTGTGAGTTAGTGTGGTTTTACACCGCTTTTAGCAATATTCCAGCAATATCACGGCGGGGGACACCAGAAATGGGCTTCACAAATTGTACCCATGTCGGGAATCGAACCCGGGTCTTCGGCGTGACGAGCGAACGCTTTAACCTCTAGACTACCCGACCGCCCCTTTTAACACGTTAAAACATGTTTAGATTATAAAGATGTTAAACAGGTTTTGTATTTAAACAGGTTTAAGCAATTTGCGAATTTAGAAATGTTGCGAATCTAAACATGTTTCACTAAAGAGCATACCATTAAGCAATAAGTCAAATATGAATAGGGTGTAGGAAATATATTGAAATTATATGTGTAAATCAGATTCACGGGCAGTTGTATATCTAGACTACCAGGACCTACCACGAACTTGGTACAATATTAACATGAAAATGTACAACTTAACCAAACTCGGTCAATGGTGACGAGGAAAATTTAACATTTGTAACGACAAGAGTCTCCGTAGCACAGGTGGTATTGTGAAGGACTACAAATTAAGAGGTTGTGGGTTCCTCCTTAAAAATCTGGGTGTTGATAAATGTGTTATTGTTGTATGGCAAATGTATTGCGCTCACACAGGGAGCTGACAATGAAAGTATATCTGATTACTACATAGACCCTAACCTTTTTTCAGTTATCAACACCCACCCCCAAATTAATCCATTTATATCGCAAGAATAGCTTTTACCCACCCCACCCTCTCCCACCACACACACGCACTCACTTCTGTATCCCCTTTAAACGTTAATAAAACTATAGAAAGCACTCCTATTTTGAATTAATGAATTTGAAGGGATGTATAGTATAACACATTTAGACTCAATCCTAATCCTCAATCCTCAAACACAATCCTAAATATGATAAGGCCTAAACATGTCAAAATTCTGGGACAAAGAACGTTTTATAGTTTGTGGTTAGGATCTAAACACTTTTTTTACAGGGTATTTGCTCTATATTTGCAGAGCCGGGCGGAGTGAAATGAAATACCCCTTTGTCATGCTCGGGTGAGTGAGTTAGTATGGTTTTACCCCATGGCACCGACATGCTCTAGGTTGTATTCACAGTTGAGATGGGGGAGCGGATCGGTTACAGCGTTCGCTCGTCACGCTGAAGGTCCGGGTTTGATTCCCAATTTAGGAACACTGTCACGCCGAAGCCACCGTTTCGAATCCCACAGCAGTGCAAAGTGATAAAGCTGTAAAAATCCTAAAAGCATCATAAAATCCATCTGACAAACAATACTGTTTCTATACACCACGCCGATAAAAAAAACTCCACTAGTTTACCTGTTTTACGAAGAGTATTATTGCTGTTTCAGCAACTTTACGACCGGGTCATCAAGATCAAGATAATCCTAGGCTATCTTTGTAAGGGGCAAACATCCTCATCACTTGTACACATTATACTGCATTACGAGGGGACACTCGCCTGCCGAGAGGGACTTCCGAACTCAACAGACACATACAGTTTGCAAAATATGTGCTTTTTACTTGTCTGTTGTTCAACACGCAATTATCAATTCTAGTATTCCAGCTATATGAAGGCGGTCTGTAAATAATCGAGTCTGGGTCAGACAAACCATTATGAGCATCGATCTACGCAACTGGTATACCGTGACATGCATCGATCTGCACGGGAGATATGCTTTCTGACGCCCGTGGCCCTCGTCCCACAAAGCGATCTTAGTACTACGACTGTCGTAAGCCTATGTTAAAGTATGGGAGCTTCGATCATCTTAGCGCTAAGATCGCTTTGTGGAACGAGACCCAGAACATTACACAACCTTCGACACCTTCGACACCCTCGACACAATCACCTGTAAATGAAATTGTTATTACTCTATTAGATATCTTGCAATTCCATTACTTAATCCCTATCACGCGACGAAACAATTCATGTCAATGTAGACCCCGAAATCATGTGACAGACACTGACCTCGAATCATTTGATCAGTATTGGCCTGTCACGTGATGAATATTGACTCGTCTGCTTGAAAACAAGATGGCGTATGGTACGAACATTTACGGTTTGCAGCTCAGTCACTGTAACGAAACAGAAGAGGTCATAACCTTTAAAGAGAATTTCGTTATAACAAAAAGAATGATTACTCTTGATGAGGTATATAATTTCGGTCCGGTCAGACCACCTCAGGGGTCGTGTCTTTGGTCCTCGTTTTCGCATACTGACCTCGTCAAGAGTAATTTTTTGTATAGTGTGTGCACGTAATCCAGTCACCGTAACGATTCCCCCGACAGTAATACTCCTGATTATGACCCATAATTTAATGGGTACTGTTTAAGTGTTATTAGGCCGCGCACCTGTTTTCAAAGACACCTGTAAACAGCCAGCAAGACAACGCTGTCACGACTAATAGCCGTGGTCTCTTTCAGTAAACACCAGGGGAATTCAGGACAAGAATAGTGCCCCAGTACCACGTGCATGTAGTAAGGGCCGACTATGGAGGATCGGTCAGAATCGGTGATGGGCGATGGGGTGGCCTAGTGGATAGAGCGTTCATGCGTCACAACGAAAACCTTGGGTCGATTCAACACATGGATACAATGTGTGATCCCCATTTCTGGCGGCTGGGATATTGCTAAAACACGGTGCAAAACAGTCTGGGTCAGACTCAGTGTCTTGCTCATACTGAGTGTATCGTTGATCATACTTTCATTTACTGGCTTCTCTGCTACAAACATCCATGTTACAGCTGGAATAATGTAGACAGTGGAGTTGAACAAACATTCTACTGCTCTCATTTATTGAACGAGTTATGTTAAATAATGAAGACAAAAATATTTTTATAATCATAAGAATATTTTTCTAAGAGGAGAATTTAGTACGATTCAAACTATAATTTATCATAAGCATGTGTTTAGGAATCACTGTGAAAGAGTGATTATACCAGGTGCTGGTGAAAGTATGAACGTATCTCGTCCCGCCCATGGCAACGGCTACAAACACATGCAAGGACAAGTCAACTGTAAACCTGAAAAAAAGCCACGTTAAGACATGTTGTCTCACATGTAATTATGGCATGTCCGGTAATCAAAGCATCAATTTACACAAGTCTTTTATTTTCAGTTGCCGGTGTGTTCCGATATGACGTGGCCTACTACTTACTGAAAGGCTTGAAATGGAACATTGCGCCTATGAGTGGAATGTTATAGACACCTCCTGGGCCGGGGATGTCTTTGAAGGGCCTCACTTTTTCTACGCTAACGTCACACGCTTGTGTACCTTTCCCGGACCGGTGTCGTATCGATCGATTCAGCTTCCGTCTTAACTGCCCAGCAGTGAGATGGAACGCGTTCATGTTGACCTGCAATGTAGGTGTAAAGAAAAAACAGTTTAATCTGTCTCACTTTGTTTTCACTTTTGAGGTTTTGAGGTTTGGCTCATCCCATTGTAGTTTTGATAGTGAGTGAGTGAATGAATATGGTCTTACACCGCTTTTAGCAATATTCCAGCAATATCACGGTTGGGGACACCAGAAATTTGCTTCACTTGTGTATGTTGGGATTCGAACCCGGCTCTTCGGCGTGACGAGAGAAGGCTTTAACCACTAGGCTACCCGACCGCCCCAGTCTTGTAAGTGGTATACGTCTGAGACCTGCATCACTCCGGGCTTCCCTCCCACATTAAACTGACACGCCGTGATAAAGCTGGAATATTCTTCAAAGCAGCGTTAAACCCAAACTCACGTACTAAATCAAGCAATCGACCTGGATATATAGAATACTATTGTCTCACTTCATGGTTTTGGAACAATGCATTAGTAGTCAACCCAGCATAACACTGGTGAAGGTGACAGTGCAACATCAGTATTTCTCAGTTCCAAATCTATTGACATATTTACAATGTCAATGTCTCTTTCAAGTATCAATATATGTATGATTGTGGTACCAGCGTAAGATAAAATCGTTGATTTTAGAAGCATATCAACAGCACTCCGGTTTAATAACATCAAGCGTTTCGGGGAATGTGTCAAAAAAGAAAGAAAAGATTATAAAGAATTGCCCTTGGATTATAAAAACGGGAAACCGTTTATGACATATAAATGATTGAAACCTTTGAGGGGCATTTAGAAGTTGGAGTGATGAAGTAAGACGAGTTCTATGGATGAACAACTTCTTGTTTTAAACCTTGTTGAAAATTGAAGAAAATGGCACAAACAGTCCTGGATTCACATGTAGGTATAACATCATAGACGATTCAGTTTAATTTTAATAAAAGTAATGAAACATGGTGATGTAACACGTATTTCTTGAGGCCACGATTTCCGTCCACCATCAGAAGGCCCTTCTTATAGAATCACGTTCATCATGCCATTGCTGCAACAGTCGACACCTTCAAGTACTCGACAAACAAGATAGTCACAGATGCTATCGCTGTGCGATGTTTACCTCCAACTGGGCTGAAGCTTGAACTTTGTCGGCTCCTCTGACATTGAGGTATTTCAATCAGGGCACCGATGTCAGTTTCCAATATACTAGTACGCCAACAAAGACATCAGTCCAGTCTACCAACATGACGAAATGTCATCACTGTCAGACCTGACGTTCTCAGATATTATATTTATGCGCGACATATTCGACACTTGGTGCCGCTGTTTTCAAAAATACGGAAATAGCCACGGAATGTTGAATTCGCGTTCTCGCAATAATTGCGATGTTTGCTCAGCCATATGTGACGCTATCCAAGCCGGCGCCCTAACCCATCCTCGATATCAGTGTATTATATCTCCATTTTAATATGATAAATATCATGAGCCCATTCTCCACCAAAGTCACGTCAACACCCCTCCCCGCCCCACCCCACCCCACAGTCTCCCTCACGAGAGCATTATAGGACTACTGGTAGCGTAACACTATTCAAATCTGGCTCCAAACGAAGGTTTGGAAGCACATGGGTCTAGCGTATTTATCCAAATAGGAAGGAGACACACTGGATAATCGAAGATTGTTATACCTCAGTAAAGGGGGCACGGGTGGCCCAGTCGTCTAAGGCGCCGCGATTCGCTGTGCAGACTTGCGTCCCTTGGGCACGCCAGAAACCTATGATTGTGGGTTCGAATCCCGGTTGGCCCCGATTATGTTTCTAGGTTTGTCAGCACCATACCCGTGCTCGTGGGTTTCACCGAAGTGGTAAACGTCTGAGACCTGCATCACTTTGGGCTTTCCTCCCACATTAAGCTGACACGCCGTGATATAACTGTAATACTGTTAAAAGCGGCGTTAAACCCAACTCACTCACTCACTATACCTCAGTAAGACTGTGAAAATAGATGGAGGGAATTGTCTGTTGTTCCCGACCATAAAATCCGTGTAAACCAACCGTGTCAGCGTCAGAACAAATACCTTTATCAGTGCCCTGGGCTACCTTACCCAAAGCGATCTTAGAGCTAAGCTAATCACAACTTCTATACTTTATCATGGAGCTTCGACACTCATACCGCCAAGATTACCGGCATTGGGGCCCTGGTATCTTCCCCAAAACAAGTTGTGAAAACTGGTTGAGAGAAAACAAATGACAAACAACGGGGTAAAAATTAGTGCAGAGCTTTTCCAGAATTTTGGCATCGCTTATTTATGACCCCAATAACCTTCCCGGAGTTATTGTTTGTAATCATCCTTTGCCTCATCATCCCTTGTTGATAGTCGAGCGATGTTTAACCTGCCCCCGGGGATGTTTCATGACTGTTTACTCAGGACCGGAACCAAAGCTGGGGGATTTCTTACAACCGACTCAAGCTATCTGTACACATTCGTTCTACATGCTTGACAAGTTTATAACACTGCTCAGAGTTAAAGGTTCATGACGTTATTCTGATTGTGATTCTTTATCCGTTAATGAAACCCGAACTCACATGACAGTAACTAATATCTTGACTATGTGAAAGGTGTTGATGCATCGCGTCGTATAGGTTTACCAGGATCCTTTGATAATCTCACTTATACAGAAATGATGTTTATGATTACATTGGACGTTAATTTTACGTGTAACAATTTACATATTGTTCTACTGCACACAGAAAACAAAAGAAACTATATTTTGAATATTGTCTGTAAAAGTCATTCACAAGACCCAGGTGACTGAAAAGTATGCCAACTTCTCAATTCGTTGAGGTGTGATACTATCTCAATATGACGGTAATTAACAATCCAGATATCACAAATATGTTACGTGGACTTGATGCTTCCCCCATTCAGATACGCAGGTGGCATTGGAGAACTCTTTTTAATGTTTACTTGTGTGTTTATTTCACCGATTGACCTGACAATGTTGATACTGAACAAGATAACTCAGATGTTCGCTGACGAGAAACTTCACAGGCAGCTTTTGTGTTTTGTTTCCAACCGATCTTACCTAGTGTCTGTGAAGGAAACGAAAAGCAGTTTCCACAGAAAGTGATGCAACATGAGCATGATAAATATGCAGATAAATATAGTATTCCATCATTACATCATGATAAAGAAGCGGGTACTGAGCTACATACCTGCACCTGCTTCTTCTCTTGCTGCAAGATGCACAACACTATGTCCACGCCTGCAAGGCACAGAGAATCTAAACCATCTGCTTCTTTACTTTGCACAACTGTGTTTAGACACACTTAAATGCATATTGACGAGGGACGAATCATCAGCTATCGGTTCATTTACACAAGTGTTGAACTTCAAACACCAGCTACATGTGGAGATTTGAAAGAGCACAGTTTGGTTAAGCCTAAGAATTTCCTATAACTTTAATGCAGACACATCCGGAAAATGAAATATTTTTTTGAAAATCCGCCATCAAACTATCGTATACACTCTCTCGTACTTAAATGTTGATGCGGTTGGCTAAATATCTCGAGGAAAAGATGTTGCTTTGAAAGCGTGGGAAACAAGGCCCATAAATGATGCTATCGGTCTGTGTTAACATATATTTCATATAAGTATGGACGTAGATGTAAAATTCATAAAAGATGCACATTGAGGAGACGGATGAAACACTTTCTTTGTGTTCTCAAATACGATAGTGCATTAGTTTATGTATCACTCCTTCGAAAAGTTAAACGTTTCGCTAAAGGCAAACTAAAGACTTTTATAAACATGAACTTATAAAATACACAAATCCAAATACAAATAAATGTATGTATTGAGGCTTATTTGCATGTGTGTTGTTTTGAATCGCACCCGGCTGTATCCAAGTTATATTACAGCGACCTGTAAACAATCGAGCTTGGACAAGTCATTATAATTATCAGCAACTATCTACGCCGTTGGGGGTACAATAACACGCAATTAAGTAAGTTACCCAGCCTGATCACCCTATCCATTTGGTCGCCTCTTACGAACAACAGAGGTTGCTGTGACATTTTCCGAAAGACACACTATCAGTGCGTTACTTGATATAATATTAGTACTTTGTGCTCGGGTGTCTCTTTTGCAGTAAGAGGATCCTACACGTGGTATTCTGCAATACATTATTATCATATCACATTTGACTTAGGCATTGGAATTTTTCTGTCACAACAACATGACATTGTCACTGACTAAATTTCAAATATGCCTGATGCGGTGATAATTGGGGATAACACACACACACACACACACACACACACACACACACACACACACACACACACACACACACACACACACACACACACACACACACACACACACACACACACACACTAACACTAACACACACACACTAACACACTAACACACATTAACACTAACACCCATCCACCCACATCTCTCTCTCTCTCTCTCTCTCCCTCTCTCTCTCTCTCTCTCTCTCTCTCTATATATATATATATATATATAATTATATCTATCTATCTGAATAACGGACATGAAGTAGTAACATATAGTTACGTTACGTCATAGCATTTAGGAAACTATGACGTCACAATACCAAGGTGACAATGGACAAATAACTTACGCCTTTACATTTAACTTATATATATATATATATATATATATATATATATATATATATATATATATATATATATATATATATATATATATATATATATATATATATATATATGTGTGTGTGTAACACGTTTCTTCAGCGTCTCTTCAAATTACGGCTTCGTGGTCGTGACATGGATTGATCAGTTCGTGTGCGCTATTAATATTTGGGGAATATCCACTTGTCACTGTATCAGGCATGGTCGCTCTTTCATAACAAAAGGTGAGGTGGGGTGAAATGGGGCTTAATGTTGCGTCCAATATTATTGCATTCCATTATATAGCAACGTGCATGCACGTGTGTGTGGCTGGTTGTACTAGTCCGGACTAATAGTCGAATTTATACTAGTAGTTCTGGCCCACTCAGGCACAGTATGTTGACTACGAGCCGGCCACTTCTTGTTTAACCCCCTTAATGTCGAGCGCCAGGCAGCGTTACAACAAGTACCATCTTTTAACGAACCTCAGACATTCCGCTCTCCGGACGGACGCTCTATTACTAGACCACTGAGGCGGTCTTGTAAAATAATGCATCAGCATATATAACACATATTTTATCACTACATCTTGCCGATTTCTTTTATAAAGTTACCTTCCTCTATTGGTAACCTGTGAATTGTGATTCATTGTTCAGCTTCAGAACATTGCTCGTATGGTAAGGCCTTCATCACTATGAGCTTTCCTCCTTCATTAAACTGAAACCTCAACACGTGGTGACAGGCACAGATCAGAGATCAAGCGGGAGTCAAGTTAGACGTTTATTTATAATTTTAAACTCGAGTTTTAAGTTGTTTGATAGGCATTACTTAGAAGTTGACGGAAGACAAGATAGACACAATTTTTATGGATAACAACTTCTTCTGACTTCTGCATTTGACTACAGAAAGTAGCTACATGAGAAGACAATCCATTTAAAGACACATATGATGTAGGTACATATTAAGGCACATCAATTTAAATACATAGTATGTAGCTATATAAGAGGTCACGCCCATTTGACTACAGAAAGTAGCTAAATGAGTAGACATTACATTTAAATACACACATTATATAGCTTCATATTAAGGTACATCGATTTAAATACATAGGATGTAGCTATATAAGAGGTCACGCCCATTTAACTACAGAAAGTAGCTACATGAGAAGACATTACATTTAAATACACACATGATGTAGCTACATATTAAGGCACATCGATTTAAATACATAGGATGTAGCTATATAAGAGGTCACGCCCATTTAACTACAGAAAGTAGCTACATGAGAAGACACTCCATTTAAATACACACATTATATAGCTTCATATTAAGGTACATCGATTTAAATACATAGGATGTAGCTATATAAGAGGTCACGCCCATTTAACTACAGAAAGTAGCTACATGAGAAGACATTACATTTAAATACACACATGATGTAGCTACATATTAAGGCACATCGATTTAAATACATAGGATGTAGCTATATAAGAGGTCACGCCCATTTAACTACAGAAAGTAGCTACATGAGAAGACACTCCATTTAAATACACATATGATGTAGGTACTTTTTAAGGCACATCGATTTACATACATAGGATGTAGCTATATAAGAGGTCACGCCCATTTAACTACAGAAAGTAGCTACATGAGTAGACATTACATTTACATACACACATGATGTAGCTACATATTAAGGCACATCGATTTAAATACATAGGATGTAGCTATATAAGAGGTCACGCCCATTTAACTACAGAAAGTAGCTACATGAGAAGACACACCATTTAAATACACATATGATGTAGGTACTTTTTAAGGCACATCGATTTACATACATAGGATGTAGCTATATAAGAGGTCACGCCCATTTGACTACAGAAAGGAGCTACATGAGAAGACACTCCATTTAAATACACATATGATGTAGCTTCATATTGAGGCACATCAATTTAAATACAAAGGATGTAGCTATAAAAGAGGTCACGCCCATTTGACTACAGAAAGTAGCTACATGAGAAGACACTCCATTTAAATACACATATGATGAGTGAAAATGAAAATGAGAGTAGACTTAATTAATTATACTTTGCATTTATGTCTCAGAAATGACTGTTGATAAGACGGCCTCACTGCACACTTTGAATAGCGGAAATACCAACTTTAATATAAAACCAATCAACTATCTATTTCCACATTACGGTTACTGAGAACAATATGTCATCCCAAAACTAAAAATTACGTAATGGACATCCGGTAGTATTACCATTGCATGGGTGAGTACTTCCACTATGATGACATCTACTCCGCAAATAGATAAAACATTGATATAAGCGTTGTTTTTAGGAAAACACTATTGCTTTTTAGGAAGTACGTACTACTCAGCGCTAATGAGCGGTGTTATTTGCTATTTGTTTTGATAACTTGGCCTGGGGGCGGCAGATCCAATAAAACAGGGCCATAAATCAATCAAATTCATTTTTACGCAGAAATCCGTGGATTGTTATAAAAGCACCTATGTCTGTTCTGTTAAATTATGTTTAAGTAGATAGTGAGAAAATTTCAACATTCTGTCCATATGTATAATAATGTGACTGGAATGATCTCAGCTCTCTTTTATGATTAAAACCCACATCAGCCTCCGCCCACTGAGGTCAGGTTTAACAATTCATTAATGTTGTTTTACGTATATACTTTTTATCGTAAAGAAATACATAACACATGCGACCCATATAGTGGCCAAGAGGATATATTGCTATACTGCGAGAAAACGAGAAAGCGAGAAAGCGAGAATGCGATGTTCCCTCTCGGCCACCATAGTTTCCAGTGAACACGCAGTTCTTGAAACATATGGAAAAGAATACTAGTTATGGCGTCAAAGTCTATCAATGTTTACATTGTCACTCGTTCTTCACCACAGCTTTTTCTGAAGAGTGAATGCGGACATTTTACGTACGTCTTCATTCCTGTGTCACACTGATTTTACGAAACTTATGTCAGAATGCATGTATTGTCTTCGGTCTCGTTTCGTAAAACCGGTTTGGCACACGGGAACGTTTTATTTCTATTTGAGTGAGTGAGCTGTTGCTTTAAACACTATTCTACCGTGATATTGACGATGCTTGATTCTGATTCGTTACAAAGAGGTCTCCTTCTTCTCTGCGGGTGCCTCTCTTAAATTAAGTCTTTTCACACAAACCCGTGCATATGAACACACCGATCTATCGGCATCCTTCGCATCGATGCACATAACAATGCCAACCGACAACCAATAGGAATAGTGTACATGTTCGATATCAAGACAACAACTTATCAAGCATTATGAAATTTATTCCTGAACACACACAATTAAGTAAAACACAAACTCCGAAGATCAATCACCGTTTTGTCTGGTAAAACCGGGTTAATTTACAGACCGTCGTCCTATAGCTGGAATATCTCTGTGGTGGCGTTAAACACCAAACAAATGTGCTAAATAGCATTAGATGGTCTCATAAACTCATATAACAACGATTATCTGTTCCAATCATGTGAGAGCGTGTGTAGGGGTATGCCTTATCATATACCTATCAATGATATGATGAATTTCTCATTTGCGATTGAGCCAACATGGAGACAGTCATATCACAGGGGTGTAACAACCAAACCCGTATTACTCATCCCCCCCCCCCCCCCCACACACACATTCACGCCCACTCCCACCCCCCGTCAGGGGGTGGGGGTGGGGGTGGGGGTGGGGTGGGTCCGTATCAGCCTAGGTGGTAAGAAATTGGAGTTACGTCCCTTGGTACGTCGTTTCCTCGCCTGCACGACCAGCTTCGCCATGGCAATGTGTTCAAAACAAGAATAGAAGGTGAAAATGTAGTACATTCACTCGCAAATAGGTACATTTCACAATATGATGGAATGGTATATATCGAAGGGTTATAATGCAGCAGTTTGCATACCATATCATGAAGTGGGGGTTTCAGGGGAATACAATATATATCCACAAACAATTTACTCAAGTGGAGCTATTTCCGCGTACTGAAAAGGCAGTAACCTCTCCTGTAGTGTCATGAACATTCCATGAACGTTAATGACATGCCCGTGTTTGTGCACTCTGTCTTGACAAACATTGGCCAAGCTTATACCATCACTTCTCGTGTTTCATCGATATATGTCAGGAGAGGCCTTTTCAAAACGAACAGATCTCATTGCGTGGATCGATTATGTAAGTCATGAGCATGCTCAATGCACATTGTTTCTCCCAGGTTAGAGACACGCGACAAGTGCATATAAATATAATGACCAGTATTGCGCAGAAATCGATGGTCTGAAAGATAGACACTTCGGAGACAGCTACGCCAAAGGTGAGGTGAGGTGAAATGGGGTTTAACGTCGCATCCAAGATTATTGCACTTATATAGCGACGTGCATGCACGTGTATGTGTGTGTGTGTGGCTGCTTGTACTAGTCCGGACTCATGTCGATTTATACCATGCCGCATGAATACCCCACTCAGACACAGTATACTGACTCTGAGCCGACCAGTCCTTGTTTTAGCCCTTAATGCCGAGCGCCAGACAGGGTAACAACAAGTACCATCTTTTAACGTCTTTTGGTATGACGCGGCTGGGGATCGAACCCCGGACCTTCCGCTCTCCGGGCGGACGCTCTACTATTAGACCACGGAGGCGGTCGCTACGCCAAAGGCCGAAACGACAGTCAGGTGATGCGTATGGACGACACTGGGGACTATGTCTATTGCGCGCACGGACGCCTTGTCGACGTGAAGAAAGCCTTGTCGACGCGAAGAAAAGTTCCCAACACCATCTCCATGACATTTAATTTTCACTGTATGTAAATTATGACTATGCCAAGTTTGCATCGTATACTACACTTTCAATTGTAAACCCCATTCATCTAACAGGGTGTTCTTTGATCCTGGAATGTTTGTCCTTGACATTATACGTATGGCAGCAAGGTTCATTTTAAAGTTCTTTGAAGTAAAGCGATGAATAGTTTTGAGACGCTCCCTTGCAAATCAGCTATCAGTCACCTGAGAGCTATCTTATGGTCTTTTCATCGAGATTATTTGTTTTGTTATGACGATATCGTACCGTATTCACTCCAGATAATGATTCGATTAAGAGGCTGAAAAAGCAGTTTCTGCGTTTAGTGGTGAGGTGTTTGTTGATAAATTACTTGGGCGTTAACTGGTGATTATATTGACATTTTAGTACGTATTAACTAGAGTAGTAATTACCGCTTCCGTGGTCTAGTGGTAGAGCGTCTGCCCGGAGAGCGAAAGGTCGGGTGTTCGATTCTCGGCCGGTTCATACCAAATGACGTCAAAAGATGGTGCTTGTTGTTACGCTGCCTGGCGCTCAGCATTAAGGGTCTAAAACAAGGATTGTTTCTTGTGACGTAGCGTTAACCGAAGGACTGGTTGATTATATTAATTTATTTAAAGATTATGGCTTGATATGACTCGCTTAGATAGCTGGATGAGTGGTTTACACGTTGTATGTACCACACACCTGCCAGATCAAGGCGTCGGAATACACATGTGGTTTAAGCATTGGCTCGTTTTCTTTGAGTTCTGTTCCCAAATTGGTATGGTACTTAGCGGTATTTATATGGCCTACTTCTGGTGCCGTTTGTTGACTGGAACACTGCTATAAGCGTTTTCAATCTTTGTGTACTCTGCCATTGTATGGTCGAGGTGTTGCTGATAGCAACATAACACCGCAGTCACTCCACTATCTGTATACGGGCGAGTTAATACTAACTAAGAGTCCAATTATCTGTCTCGGGGTATTTGATGATTGTTCACGAGTTCGCGGGGCCTATATGTGCAGCACCGACACGTATTCTTATACGTACTTCTGATATTTCGATGAAATTCTTAACTTCGAGGGCAACATTTACAAAGTCAAGATTAGCATCTCTCCTTTAATCTGGTAGGCATGGTATGACGTATTGTGATTCTCTAATGTGTTTATTTGTTTGTTGTTTAACGCCACGCTCCTCAATATTCTAGTATACTACTCAAAAGAAGTTAAGGACCAAACGATTCTTTCATATTATTATAGTTACTTTGTCATGCCACGACATGTTAAACATGGCGATACGACAGAATGGGTGGTCCTTACTTTCAAGGCAGTGTATAACTATGTGACGGCGGCCTGGAAATAAACGAGTCTGGACCAGAGGTGAGGTGAAATGGGGTTTAACGTCGCGTCCAAGATTATTGCAATTATGTAGCGACGTGCATGTACGTGTGTGTGTTTGTGTGGATGCTGATTTATAGTGCTAGCACACTGAGATACCATGCCGCAGTTTAACATGGATACCCCACTCAGACACAGTATACTGACTCCGAGCCTTGTTTTAGCCCCTTAATGCCGAGCACCAGACAGGGTAACAACAAGTACCATCTTTTAAAGTCTTTTGGTATGACGCTGCCGGGGATCGAACCCCGGACCTTCAGCTCTCCGGGCGGACGCTCTACCACTAGACCACGGAGGCGGTCTCTGGACCAGAAAGACTACAATGTGCTATACGTTATAATATTGGCATTGTCAAAAACGATTTTGTTGTGAAGCATCACGGATACGAAGCAACGGTTCATTATTCATATATGTCGAACCTGTATGTAAAGATATATAGCTGTTTGCTAAGAACTCAGGTTTGGGCTGATGTTGATGAAATCTGCCCATCTGATTTTATCACCATACGGGAGACAAGGCATTAAAGATGATATTTTTCTGAATTTACTTTTAACTAACTGAAATCAATGGTGAGAGGTTCTAAGAGATTGCATATTGTTTCAACCTTTAATCAACAACAACAACAACAACAACCTATTGTCGTAATAACGGCATTTTACATGGCTAATTTCGCAGTAACGGGATCTTCCGTTGTAATATGTGCCTTGATTGTTACATTGTTATATTGATGACAGACCCGTGAAGATCCGGGGTGGAATAGATCTTCAGCATCCTATGCTTGCCGTAAAAGGCGACTTTGCTTGTCGTAAGAGGCGGGACTAACGGGATCGGCTGGTCAGGCTTACTGACTTGGTTGACGCATGTCATCGTATCCAAATTGCGTAGATCGATGCTCATGATGGCAATCACTGGATTGTCCGGTCCACACTCGATTATTTACAGACGGCCGTCATATAGCTGGAATATAGCCGAGTGCGGTGTTAAACAAACAAACAAACAAACATTATACATAGTTGAGATCTGCGTAGTATTGCCATAACATACGGGTCAACTTGTAGTGTTTCTTAAACAGACAGTATGTACGGAATTTGTTGCCGTTATTTTGTCCTCTATTATTAAATCATTGTAATCATTGGACAATAATCTTCAGCATAACTCAAATTCTTTGGGAGAAATACAAGACAAATCTACAATAGGTAACTGCTGAAGAGTTAACATTTTAACATTGTTATTCCAGGATTTATTAAATAGCATAGACCAGCTGCAAGTAACACTGTGTATTCTCATTTCATCTACTCAATATGAAAAAAAAACAAAAAACACCACAATTTCAATTTTTTGTTGAGTACACTGTGAAGTCCAGTCCATCCCCCCACGGACAGACAGATTAGATGTTTTCTCCCAACCTCTGGATAAAATCTAGCTGGACTGCATTAATACAAATATATTGTCTGGTTCCCCATATCAAAGTTTAGTTTAAGATAGGTTGGACTAGATTGTCATCCAATTAGTTTAATACTTTAAAATCAAAACCTCCAACTGACTCTAATTTGCAAAATACAACACCCAGTGCACGATAAGAAGATTTGGCAACTTCCTTAACTGTAACGTTCAAATCTAGCATTCATATTCCTAAATACCTATATATATTAATATAATCAATATGATTACTATCTACACAGTCAAGCATGAGGTTGTAAAGATTGTTCGTCGGGAGTTACATGGGCAATATCAGCTCCATTAACCATTGCACTTAAAATGTCTCTACTTATGTCAATACCACATTGTTAGTTGTCTATTGCCTTTGCCAAGTTATTGATATATATTGAAAAAGGGGTGACAAAACACACCAGAGTTGACGCCAAATAAATGAGCATAGCTGTCATTAATATGTACACGAGACCATGCGTTTTCACACACAGACTGCACTACATAAAGAAATGTACCGCCAATACCAATTTGTATCAAATAATACCATACATAAGCGATTGACTTTGTCGAAAGCTTTCAAAGCATCCATAAAACAAACATAAATAGATTGTCTTGATAATATTCTGTTATTAATTACCGAAAACTGTAGATATGTTCATGTGAACTTCGGTTTGAACGAAAACCCTTCTGAACTTCTTCCAAAATAGTTCTAGCAATTTACTGAGCCGTGCATTTCAAATATCTTCATAACTTTTGCATGGAACAGATAATAAAGAGATACGCCGGTACCCCAACCCGTCACGTGGATTATGGAATTAATAACACTACACTGCCATGAATCTGTACAATTCTATTCCAAAACAATCATCATCATCTTAAACAGAAGCTATATACATATTGGGTTCTGAAGAGACTCAGCAGGAAGTAAATCAAGCCCGGCAGCCTTTCCTCGTTTTGCACGTGCAGTGGCACACTTTATTTCTCTTAACGTAACCGGTAAATGTAGGTCACTGGTGTCGTAGGAAGCATCACTATTCACGTGACCAGCGTCCGTGAGATCTAGCAAAGTGGACGAACCGAGCAACAAACCCTGGTTCGGAAAAAAGTGTTACGTTGTGCGGATATATTACAGAAAGTCTAAAAATCGGATTCAGAAGAACAAACATATTTCCAACAAGCTATAGTATCTCAACAGGCTAAAGCCTTTAAATGATGTGTAACCAAAGAAACGGGTTAAGCACACCCAAATATATTTCAAGATCGATTGGTCCCAATATTTGAAACAGTCATGAAAGATATAATTACGGGAAGAATTATGTTTTCTCGAGATGATGTAATCAGCCATGCGTGACGAAAGCTCACGTGCCATGCATGGTTTGTCCGTGCAGCATGCTACCCTCGAATATATCTAAAAGCAGTATATCCAAACGTTAAAATTGCTTTCTTAACCTCGGTTTTAAAAAGATATTCTATGACATTGTGTGACCATAGCACGAAGGCGATTATCAAACGCCACAAGATAATAATCGGCATGCTTAACGCAGGAATGTCTTGTAATGTCATTGGTAAGAATTTGGGTATCATCACGCTGTCGTAAGCCGTTTAGTCGAGAAACATGCTCAGATCAGTGATATACAGGACCGTCCAAGATCCGGAAGACCTCCTGTGACGACACATCGCGAAGACAGGGTCCTTCTTCGTCTCATACGTCGAGAACCCTTTTCAACAAGTACTCGTTTGAAACACTGTTGTTGCCCAATCGTCGTTTCAGCACCAAAACCGCCAGGAACCGGCTGACGAGTCATAAAGCGTCCCTTGTTGAGAGATCACCACAAAGCTGCTCGTTTAGCATGGTGTATTGCGCGACAGTACTGGAATCTGAGGACGGATACATTGGTCAGACGAAAGTCGCTTTCTGCTCAACGTCACTGATGGAAGAATGAGAGTTTGGAGGCACCGGAACACGGCCTACACCCCCAGGAACATTAAACCGACTGTTGCATACGGCGGGGGCTCGGTAATGGTTTGGGAGTGTATCTCTCATGATTACAGGTTGGATTTGGTCACCATAAGGGGCAATTTATCAGGAACTCAGTACATCCGGGACGTTTTGAGGCCGATCGTCGTTCCTCATTTTGACAACCACCCTCATACTACTCGACCTCAGTACATGGATGATAATACCAGGCCTTATCGTTCGCAAGCAGTCATGGATTACATGAGGGCCAATGCAATAACGACTCTTCCCTGGCCAGCGTGAGCCCAGATTTGAACCCCCTTGAACATGTTTGGGATATTCTAGGGCGGCGGATACAGGCACGAGATCCTCCTGTACAAGATTTATACCAATTGGAAGCAGCATTGCATCAGGAGTCAACAGATCCAACGTCTGACTGGAGGCATGAGACGTTGGGTGGAATGCGTCATCTGGGCATGTGGCTGTTATACCCGCTACTGATCTGTTTCACATGTCATGTCAAGTAGAGACTTTAAGGAACATTTTCACACGAAACATCAAACATAACTCGTTTACTTAATCCTGCAGCTCCTTACTGTTTTTAGGTCTAAGGTAAAAAACAGTACCGATGTTACCATGATGTTTTTGTCAGTAAATCTCAATCACAACTCACCAATATATTCTTTATTTGTTTTTAAATGTTACGGTACGATACTCAGAATGTTATTTATTCACCTGAGGAATACTGGACAACGTTAACTCCCCAAAACGCCGTCAAACATATGAATTCTGCTATAAATACATATTTCGAATCTTTCCGAGATATCAGAAAGCCTTTCCTCGGAAACCCACCTACCAGATGAGTTGGACGAATACCCTACCTATGACGATTCTGTGTCGAATAAAGATACCTCTTAAGATAAAAATAGGCGTAGCAATAAAACGTTTGAAGAATAATAAGTGCGCCGGAATAGATCTCGTTCTCAACGAATATCTCGTTGGCTCCATTGAAATTCTCGGGCCAATTTACACAAACTTATTCAGTCTTGTAAAGGATATTGTATGAAAACCATCGTCTTGGGTCACAGGAATAATAAAACCAATATATATTGAAATAAAGGTGATACTCTGGATCCAAACAATTATAGACCTATAACGATATTGAGCTGTTTCGGAAAACTATTTATCAGTGTTTTAAACATAAGGCTCACACATTTTGTAGAAGAAAACCAAATAATGTCAGATACTCCACTGTTGACAACCTATTTGTTATAACAATGTTAATACACATTTTGAAATCCTTTGAAAGAATGTTCTGTGCCTTTCTTTATTGATTACTCAAAAGCTTTCGGTGTTTTGAACTCGGGTTTAAATTACAAAAATATGGAATTCAGGGTAGATATCTTACACTCCTGTTGTAGAGTCAAACAAGCAGCCAATTGGTTTTGTTGGTTGATTTACTTAATTGTACAGTCAACCATATGTAGTTCAGGTTTCTTAATGCTGAATGTTCGAACAGATCTCGCAATTTTGACAGTGTTTGCAGGCAGTGAAATTTATCTCATGAACACAACCAACTTGCTTTTCACAAGGATTCAAGGGTTCGTGTGATTGGTTGGTAGAGTGAACATATAGCGGGTAGTGTGGCCTTGTCAAGCTCATGGCGTTATAGACAATGCTAGCTCTAAGCTAAACAACTCTGGAGTTGTAGCACGCTTGGATGCTAAGTTAGTTCATTGTCAACTGCTCACGTGTCTGAATTAATTCAAGGGTTTGCTCTCTTTTTCATGGATGTACTTGGCCGTACAGATTTAGTGTGTCATGATATATATATATAGTTTCGTTGTGTTCATTGTTATTCCTGCATTCTGAATAGCTGTATTGGTCACGTGTTATTGCATTCCTTTTCCAATGAATGTATAAAATTAAGCCACGCCCACGGAAGCAGACTACTTTCACCACTTCCGAGAATCCCATTTACAGTCGAGAGAATTCCCGTTCTGCTCACCTGTATCATCATGCACAGGACCCTTTAGCGAAGTTCTTGAATATTCATTGTCCAAACCGAAGGCCGAGAAGGAACGAAACAGCAAACGTACAGGCTCAATCGCCTGTTGTCTCTATTTCGCTTGCCTGGATTTCATAAATTTCATTTCTTCGGGTTTCATTTCTAACTCACATTTATCCAACTGTCTTCCCGTTTTCAGGGAATTCATGTTTGAATCTGGCGGTTACAGACCAAGTCATAGAAACAGCCGCCTTCACCCTGACATTTGTTCCGGGTCGTTAGTCTGACAAATGCAGTTCTACCCGCCTCTTGCCTTGAGTGACAGGTCCTATGAACCTTGTTTTGATGCTGCTGTGTTGATTGACTGATGAGTTTGTGGGCGTGTCAAGTTATGTGCATAAGTTAGTCACCTGATTCATGTCACGCCACAGTTTGTATTCCTTCGCCTGGAAAGTTTGTCAATCTCGTCATTCGGTCTACATTGATTCATAAAAGTGTTTTTCATTAGTCATGTTATCGATGTCTAAATTTATTTTAACATTTAACTGAAGCATTTATCCATGACATAAGCTTATGACATAAAAACAGGTATGTCATACCCCAATGAGAATCTGGTGAGAATCCTCGTGGTTGTCGCGACGTCAGGCCCAAACTGTGGTCTAATGTTGCTTATCCTTCTCGGTGCCCTGTGCAGGTATATAAGTTGTATGCCTCCACGCGTCCCCCTCGATTTATGTCCAGATGTCGATTTCCTTTTACATCGGCACACACACTTAAGGCATGCCTAAACATGGCGATCTGTGGATTATTCGCTATCATATTGGGAAAAACAAACTTTCCTCTCTCATGAAAAATATGTGCGATGCCGCCAGTCTCCAAACATCGAAACGACTCACTTATCACTCTGCGCGTAAGCACCTTGTGAAAAAGTTGAATGACAATAAGGCGACATTTTTTATTACTTGGTTTACGGATGTGCCGTTCTTTCAGAGTCCAAATGAGGAAAAAATATACAAATACCGCCGATCTTCACTTTAAAAAATGCTTAAAAGTTCAAACAAAAAATATAATTTAATTTGCTACGCGAGTGTAAAGCAAAGGGAAGTCACTCTGATATTTGTCGCTGGGATCCTTCTCTAATACCACCAAAGCTTGTCAACGCAAAGCGCAGTTGGGACCAGTTTAACTCTTTCAACATGGTTGGCCCTTACAGAGAGAGAGAGAGAGAGAGAGAGAGAGAGAGAGAGAGAGAGAGAGAGAGAGAGAGAGAGAGAGAGAGAGAGAGAGAGAGAGAGAGAGAGAGAGAGAGAGAGAGAGAGAGAATGTTTATTTGCTTTTTTAAGTGTCTCGTGCATATTAAATGATAAAATACAAAATGTACATTCATAGAATTATGAAAAGCACCCGGCCATATGGCCTATGAGACACTATAATCTAAAATATCACAGAACAACATTAAGTTAAGAAAGTACAAATGACAAACAGTCCCTACAATTAAAACATGAATTATACCAAAACCTGTATGAGAACAATCATACAGGTCTATCAACAACATAGATTCTCGCACAAACATGCATTCAGTCGAACGCATACACACACATACATACACGCATACACACCGGCCAATAAGGCACGAGTCACCAGGCACCGCAGGGTAGACCGGCCAAGTCACGTCAATTATATTTTTTTATTAACCTACTTGTCATATCATTCATTTATTAAATCTATCACATTTCACAATGTCTGAAATACGTATTCCATTTGATTTTATCATTTTGTATCAAAAGATCAAAAAATTATTCACTATTTCCCGCAATGTTATTGGATATGAAATTCTCGGACACTTCCACAACGGGTCCTCATCGAACATGTCAAACAGCAAAATAAAGACGTTTCAAGCAAATCTTTGAATATAGTTTACAAAGTAATAAAATCAACAAAAATATATCTAAAAGTTGCCAAACTGACATCTAAGATATTATTTCCATCTTTTCGTGCCGTCGCGTGTAAGGTTAGTCAAATGACATGTCGGCTTTCGTCGCCACGATTTCTCGGCTCAGACACGATGTCTTTAATGCCAAAATATATGCATAAGAAATCTTTGTCATAGCTCGTAACCTAGCACTATACATCAATGAAAATAACGTTCCAACTAAATTTACTTAAACAAATGAAAATAAAAAAGAAATGGGTAAGTGGATTTTATCTTATATTTGCCGAAAATCGTGAAATTTTCGCTTCATTGGTCCTTAATCTGGACGTTATGAATGTTTTAGATTACATTATTTTAATTTAAAACGAACTTAATTTAGTTGTTAATGAATTATTTAAATAATGTAATACATATAATTTTCATACTTTTAAACAATAGCATTAACTAGACCTTTCAAATAGTGTATAGCCAAACATGTAGTAACAAAGATGTTTTACAAGCAGATAATTTCCTAGATAAATGTTGGCTTCATCTATCACACAAGAGTCTCTGGGAACTTGTCACAGCAGTAATCATCTGGTTGGCTGGTGTTGAACGTCGCCATGCTGCCAATATAGCGGCGTCTTTCATGCATTTCCACCCATGACATGGATATTGTTATATTGCCATTTGTGCACAAGCTGAGTGCCAGGGATATGATAAGATTTTCTTGAAAAATTGAGTTCTTTTACTTTTGTTACTCCAGAATATTTTTTTTTATACCTACCTAACTTTTTAGGACAAACTTCAAGTAAAAACAATCTCTGAGGCTTTTTAATTTTAACTTTTTTGTTTTTAATTGGCCTACCTCACTTTTGAAATGAGATTGAACTCCGTAAACCAAGAAATAAAAAAGGGTCGCCTAATAATCCGCCAAATCAAATTATGCAGATAACTGGTCACAAAAACATCCATTCTGTGAACAATTCCTGACATATTAATCCTGACCAGCATAATCAAATATCCAACATCATTTTGCGAAACACTCCATCCAACACTGTGACATCCCAGCTTGTTGATGAAACTCCCGTCATACAGGGTGGCCCCTCGCGTCATGTCCAAATCGCCAGTAGACAACACAAAGTAGGTCTCAAATTTCAAATGTTTCTGATGGTGTCAACACTATGTTTGCTGGCAACATTACTCGTGGAAACATAACGATTAATCTCGTTAAAACTCCAAGCCCGGCTCCAGTCAAAAGACGCCGGATTATCATTGCAAGTGATAGTGACACCGACTGAAGTATACTCTCACCTCTCCTCCGAGAGACATTCTTTAAGTGAGAGAGCGGTTTGATTCGAAACTATATATAAGTGAAATTACACCAGAGATATAATCAGATTACACAGAATTGTTGTTAGCGAGATTAAAGTTTCAATTATTCTGCAAAACTCTGTTCAAATATTTTGTTCAAAATAATCCTTTTTTTCTCAGCGAAGGAATATGCCATGAAGGAGTTAAGAGGTTGTTTATTTTGGTTCACAGTAACTTCACACGGCAATGGAAAACATGTATCACTACGCACGATCTATACGTAAGATTTCGACAACTTGCTGATGTTAATGTTAATGCATTTATTCCTTAAAAGGGAAACAATAATGCGAAAATGATAAATAAAATTCATCACGAGTGTTTTTTGATATGGGAAATATCAACCTCGTCCCGTTAATCGGTTTTTGCATCGCCAATGGCTCGGCAAATACCGATTAACGAAGACTCGGTCAGAAGGTCAGAAGATGGACAACGGCCTATGACGTGATTTTATTTAATACTTTGTATGGTATAAATATCGGTATCCCTGTAATGACATCACTTTCTTCAAGTATTTGTATCATTTTCACATGTTTCCAAATTTCAATTGGACCTGATAGCATGTCAAAGAAAATAAAACAATGATTTAATATTCCCCCTCCCCACCCCACCAAGAATTTAACTTAACAAGGCAAAGAGTTTAATCTAATATCAATGTACTTAGTCAAATATAATTCTTATATATTGTCACTGTATTGAATCACTTCCTAAAGCACAACAGTGACATCATTTTGTGTACCATTTGATGAACTATGCTCATGTCTGCGTGAACATCTGCAGAAGGTCTTGCCATGGTCAAATCCCAGAAATCTAAATAAACAATCTTGTCATGCAATGAAGCGAATTCCTCATGCCAAATATCAGAATATATGAGACCCCAGTAGGATATCAAACTTTGTGTCCCTCTGAAATATGCATGTGGGCCACGAACTGCAAGTGTAACATTAGGGGCGCGTGCCAAGAGGTTCTTTGCAGATGGAACAAGTCGTCGAACATGTCGCCGAAACTCATCCGGGTGGCCAAGTGTGAAATGAACGTACAAATATAACACTACGATGTCCTTGGTGGTGTTCGGGAGACGGTCCATCATGATGTGCTGAGCTTGGTTCGAATATCTTGGGTAGTGTCGAGCTCCATGATAGAACGGTAATTCGTGAGCATGCCAGGAAACTGAAAAATTGTGTAACGGATCTTTGTCAATAACAGGTACGTGGCGATTTGTATGTGAAGGAAAGCGCAAGAAGGAGTGAAGAGCTGTTTTGAACTGGGCACTTGTTGAATCCCCATGAAGCCATAGCGTCCTTCCTTTCAAGCATTGTCTGTAAGCATCTATGGTGCGTGGCAGTGTGTCATGACACATTAGCGAATGCCATTTATTGGTGTAAAAATAACCGTTTGGAGATTTCTGCTGCCAGGTCACTTTTGCTGGTAAATTATTACAGGAGATATCAGGCGGCGTCAGCAATGATGAATTTCCAACTGCAATTAGAAACATTTGAAGTGAGCTTTAACGTGTGCGTTCAAGATTTCTCTTCATTCCAAGATTGTAGGTAACATTCCCAAAACAAAATTATTCAGAACAGCAATAAACACCTGAAGAGATATTTGAATGACCGAATACAATTACTGTTGTTTGAGCCTAGTCTTAGTAACTAAGTGGCCTAGTTGCTTCGACCAGAAATGATGAATAATACTTTACATATATTTTAAATGCATACTCACCATTTCTTATAGATATATTCAGAAACAGCCGTAGGATGTCAGAGGAAGCACCCTTAACTGACCTTGATATAAGAGAAATAAATTGACTGGATAAATCGACTGGATAAATAGCAATTTAAATTCTCTAGAATTAGATTGGTTGTTTGGTTTGTTGTTAAACGCCGCACTCTGCAATATTCCAGCTATATGACGGCGGTCTGTAAATAATCGAGTCTGGACCAGACAATCCAGTGACTGATGTCATGAGCATCGATCCACGCAATTGGGATCGATGACATGCATCAACCAAGTTAGAGAGCCTGACCACCCGATCCCGTTAGTCGCCTCTTACGACAAGCATAGTCACCTTTTATGGCAAGCATGGGTTGCTGAAGACCTATTCTACCCCGGAATCTTCACGGGTCTCTAAAATTATAATTATAATTGAAGATTGTGTATGTGTTGAATATTGCAGAAAACATACCGAGTTATTATTATGATTATTACGATTTTTATGACATTTTGAGGTAATGACGGCGAACTATTTTTATCTGATTCAGACATGTCAATTTCGAATGTCAACCATAAGGTGCGCGGACGAATACCAATCCAAGATCCGATGCAGAATGGCAACGGCTTAAAGATGGAACAGACGCGAAGCGTTAATAACACAAACAATGAGGTAAATAGGTACGTACCATGTAAGGATGTCTTTCTCAGTAGTATCAAGTGTGAAATTAGTCGGGCCAGTTTAGGAATTTGTCCATGTATCACAAGTTAAATTAGTCTTCTTGCAAAACCAAGGAAAACCATCGTTCTCAGTTGTCAAGTTACACCACTCGTTGGTCTTTGAAATACTCGGTTGGTTTGCTGAGCATCTCGATGTTTCAGACAGCGGTTTCTTGTTGAAATCAGCATATGCTGTCCATATACTGGAGTATTGTTTAAACATTCTGTAATACAGAGTCAACTCCTCTCTTCGTGTTGCAATAAATACGCGTATCACAGCCTGTCCGGCCCATGTGGCTTTGAAAACACCAGTGTAACTTCCATCATTGAGGTCGAAAACTCGGTCAGAAGGTCAGAAGATGGACAACGGCCTATGACGTGATTTTATTTAATACTTTGTATGGTATAAATATCGGTATCCCTGTAATGACATCACTCTCTTCAAGTATTTGTATCATTTTCACATGTTTCCAAATTTCAATTGGACCTGATAGCATGTCAAAGAAAATAAAACAATGATTTAATATTCCCCCTCCCCATCCCACCAAGAATTCAACTTAATAAGGCAAAGAGTTTAATCTAATATCAATGTACTTAGT
Source organism: Haliotis cracherodii (assembly GCF_022045235.1). NCBI lineage: Eukaryota > Metazoa > Mollusca > Gastropoda > Lepetellida > Haliotidae > Haliotis > Haliotis cracherodii. Next base: position 10,953,747 of record NW_027266286.1, read on the forward strand.
CAAATATAATTCTTATATATTGTCACTGTATTGAATCACTTCCTAAAGCACAACAGTGACATCATTTTGTGTACCATTTGATGAACTATGCTCATGTCTGCGTGAACATCTGCAGAAGGTCTTGCCATGGTCAAATCCCAGAAATCTAAATAAACAATCTTGTCATGCAATGAAGCGAATTCCTCATGCCAAATATCAGAATATATGAGACCCCAGTAGGATATCAAACTTTGTGTCCCTCTGAAATATGCATGTGGGCCACGAACTGCAAGTGTAACATTAGGGGCGCGTGCCAAGAGGTTCTTTGCAGATGGAACAAGTCGTCGAACATGTCGCCGAAACTCATCCGGGTGGCCAAGTGTGAAATGAACGTACAAATATAACACTACGATGTCCTTGGTGGTGTTCGGGAGACGGTCCATCATGATGTGCTGAGCTTGGTTCGAATATCTTGGGTAGTGTCGAGCTCCATGATAGAACGGTAATTCGTGAGCATGCCAGGAAACTGAAAAATTGTGTAACGGATCTTTGTCAATAACAGGTACATGAGCATCTGCATGTGAAGGAAAGCGCAAGAAGGAGTGAAGAGCTGTTTTGAACTGGGCACTTGTTGAATCCCCATGAAGCCATAGCGTCCTTCCTTTCAAGCATTGTCTGTAAGCATCTATGGTGCGTGGCAGTGTGTCATGACACATTAGCGAATGCCATTTATTGGTGTAAAAATAACCGTTTGGAGATTTCTGCTGCCAGGTCACTTTTGCTGGTAAATTATTACAGGAGATATCAGGCGGCGTCAGCAATGATGAATTTCCAACTGCAATTAGAAACATTTGAAGTGAGCTTTAACGTGTGCGTTCAAGATTTCTCTTCATTCCAAGATTGTAGGTAACATTCCCAAAACAAAATTATTCAGAACAGCAATAAACACCTGAAGAGATATTTGAATGACCGAATACAATTACTGTTGTTTGAGCCTAGTCTTAGTAACTAAGTGGCCTAGTTGCTTCGACCAGAAATGATGAATAATACTTTACATATATTTTAAATGCATACTCACCATTTCTTATAGATATATTCAGAAACAGCCGTAGGATGTCAGAGGAAGCACCCTTAACTGACCTTGATATAAGAGAAATAAATTGACTGGATAAATCGACTGGATAAATAGCAATTTAAATTCTCTAGAATTAGATTGGTTGTTTGGTTTGTTGTTAAACGCCGCACTCTGCAATATTCCAGCTATATGACGGCGGTCTGTAAATAATCGAGTCTGGACCAGACAATCCAGTGACTGATGTCATGAGCATCGATCCACGCAATTGGGATCGAGGACATGCATCAACCAAGTTAGCGAGCCTGACCACCCGATCCCGTTAGTCGTCTCTTACGACAAGCATAGTCACCTTTTATGGCAAGCATGGGTTGCTGAAGACCTATTCTACCCCGGAATCTTCACGGGTCTCTAAAATTATAATTATAATTGAAGATTGTGTATGTGTTGAATATTGCAGAAAACATACCGAGTTATTATTATGATTATTACGATTTTTATGACATTTTGAGGTAATGACGGCGAACTATTTTTATCTGATTCAGACACGTCAATTTCGAATGTCAACCATAAGGTGCGCGGACGAATACCAATCCAAGATCCGATGCAGAATGGCAACGGCTTAAAGATGGAACAGACGCGAAGCGTTAATAACACAAACAATGAGGTAAATAGGTACGTACCATGTAAGGATGTCTTTCTCAGTAGTATCAAGTGTGAAATTAGTCGGGCCAGTGTAGGAATTTGTCCATGTATCACAAGTTAAATTAGTCTTCTTGCAAAACCAAGGAAAACCATCGTTCTCAGTTGTCAAGTTACACCACTCGTTGGTCTTTGAAATACTCGGTTGGTTTGCTGAGCATCTCGATGTTTCAGACAGCGGTTTCTTGTTGAAATCAGCATATGCTGTCCATATACTGGAGTATTGTTTAAACATTCTGTAATACAGAGCCAACTCCTCTCTTCGTGTTGCAATAAATACGCGTATCACAGCCTTTCCGGCCCATGTGGCTTTGAAAACACCAGTGTAACTTCCATCATTGTGGTCGAAAACCTCACCGGAGACGGATGCTGAAGTCTTGGGATCTTCCATCCACACTCTCAGATGGTCGCCCCCAGTTGACTTCCGGTTACCATCCCTATCAAACAGATCTATTTGAACTTTGATCTGTTCTCCCAACGAGTACGATGGTTGATAATGTTTTAGATATATACGAGAGGTGTTTGCATTGGCGCATTTCGGATGAAAATTTATAGAGGAGTGGAGTAAATCAAGCTCTGGGAGATAGCGGCGTCCAAATACTGGCTCAGTTGTCAGAAACGTCAAGTTGTGTAGGTTTATTCTGAAATGATAGAAATGTGTGTATGTACACTGTAAAAAAACGAACACAAAAAGTGAATTTTACTTTATAATATTGACCATAACCTCGTTTGACGTCTCAGTCGCTAACGCTAAAATGACGGCATGTTTCCCGGAAATCTTTTCAATGAAACATATTTACGGTCTCCTGTGTTGTTTTCACGTGTGGTCTGATTAAACAGCGATGCGGGATATCATCCCTGCAAGTTTAGTCATTTTTGTACAACGTAACTCAGAAACTGATACCACAACTAACTACACATATACCATTTTTCCATACAGTTTGAAGTTTGAGATGACCAAGGAATTACCATTATTAGATTTAGTGTCGTTGTCACGGTTCCCATGTTTAAAATCCGATTGGAATGCAGATTTTAGAGACATAGCAAATATCACTCATGTTTGCCTTGTACTTTCAAAGGAGATTTCGATACTGCACAAGAAAAACGAATAGTATGTTGGTTGGGGGTTGGGTGTGGAGGTGGGTGTGCTTTAACGTAATATAAAAACCTATTTTTCATCAAAGCAAAAGTTAGTTGACTAATTTTTGGCTACCAAACTGGTATTGTTTCCCGAATTAATTATTTCCATTCATCCAGCTTTATTTTAAGCAGGTTCGTTCTTACTAATTTTCAGCGTTATGTAGTTTCAGAGATGTCGATAACGCAGAAATTAACAATGGACGTCAGGTCAGGTGAGCTAACCATCAAACAGTATTAGAAATTGCCTACCGTTTGGAATCGAGAAAGTAGTGCTTTGACATAAATAATTTGTTGGGCAGTTATGCTGTCATCATCAATCTATGCAGGTTATATCAGGCGACTAAATGGATCAGGTTCTCAGGCTCGGCGTCTTCGTTGAATTCGTCTTGTCGTGCAATGCTGCTCATAATATCGCTCACTTGATTGTCTAGTCCAGGTTCGATTATTTCATGCAGGCCGTCGTCATATAACAGGATTTTTTCTGATTTTCTAAAAGAAACGAACCAATGACACAGATGATACATGCACATTGAACATCCAATTACATCAGGCATTGCACACATCCCAAACAGTGAGTGTGTGAGTTGGGTTTAACGTCGCTTTGAACAGTTTTCCAGTTATACCACGGCGTGTCAGCTTAATATGGGAGAAAAGCTTGAAGTGATGCAGGTCTCAGACGTTTACTACTTCGGTGAAACCCACGAGCACGGGAATGGTGCTGACAAACCAAGTAACATAATCGGGGCGAACCGGGATTCGAACCTACGATCATAGGTTTCTGGCGTGCCCAAGGGACGCAACTCTGAATAGCGAATTGCGGCGCCTTAGACGACTGGGCCACCCATCCCCCTATCCCAAACAGGCTTTCTGAACCAAATGGAAAATTCAGAAAAATCCCTTCTCGTTATATTATATAATATTTAGGGAGTTAGGGAGGGGACCAATTACAGATATTATTAAGCAACGATTATTGATATCTCAGTCCAAAATACTTGACATTGTAATTAATTAATATATTATAATATTTTGATATATTATCATAATAGGTTTCGACGGCTATTTTAATGTTGCGAATTTCAGGTCAGACCCAAAACGAAGCTCGAATGGGTTTTGTGTTATGTTTCATGGGGATATAACACACCAGATTATTGGGGACACTACTTTGCCTATTGCTCTCTTAATTTTCGTCGTAACAGCTATCACACGCATACAGCAACTGATTCAGTATGAATACCGTACAATAACGTTCAGTGTGTTCGTTTGTTGGTTATTTAACGCTGCACTCGGGATAATTACTACAGCTACATGATGGCGGTCTGTAAATAATCGAGTCTGAGACCAAACAGTCCAGTGATCAACATCATGAGTATGATCTACATGATTGTGATACGATGACATGCATCAACCAAATCATAGAGCTTGACCACCCGATCACGTTAGTCTCATCTTACGACAGAGATAGTCGCATCTCTCGACAAGCATGGGTTGTTGAAGATCAATTCTAACCCGGATCTTCACGGGTAGTTCAAACTTTGACCATAGTATGTCGCCACCACAATCTAGACTACACCTAAACCAACCAGACAAAAATCCGCCTGATGTCGACTTAAAATGAGGGTAACGCTATTTTCAGGGCATTGTCATTTGCAGAAGCCCTAGGTCTTTCATTAACTGCCCAATGAATGATATAAACTATGGCTCCAGGTTTAACCGAATTGTTCAAACTGTCGCCCGAGACTTGGCTGATGTAACCTCCATGCTGACCTCAGCTAATGCAAATTGTTCTTGTGGCTACCGAACCTATGACACTGACTGAAAGTGATGAAAGAGCTTTTCATATGGCCTATCAATGTCATATATGTTGTCAACCACTCAGTGACCAGTCATGTAAAGTTCGGGATCATAATCATGTGATGTCTGGTTATAATTATCGCGGAGCAGCATCTCAAAAGTACAATCTACAGTACCAATTTAAAAAGACAAAAGGTAGAGATGGAAAGAAATGGGAAGAATACTTTATCCCTGTGATCTTTCACAATTTCCGTGGCTATGACAGCCACATAATCATGAAAGAATTAGATAAAACAGTCAGTCAAAAACTTAAATGTCTGGCTAACAATCTGGAAAAAATTCTTTCTCAGTTGGTAATCTCAGGTTCATTGACTCCTTGCAGTTTCTGAATACACCTTTGGACACCTTGGTAGTCAACCTCAGGGCTGAAGGGTCTGCAAAATTTAAGATCTTAAGGGAAGAACCTCCAGATGAACAGCACATGAACTTGCTGTTGAGAAAAGGAGTGTATCCCTACGATTTTATGGATGACGAATCAAAGTTTGCCATGAGTGAACTGCCCACCAAAGATCACTTCTATAATACTTAAACTGATAGTTTCAGATGCAGACTATGCGCATGCTCAAAATGTATGGCCTACCTTTGATCTAAAAACCATGGGAGACTATCATGATCTCCAATATGATAACTGATGTTTCGTTGTTAGCTCTAGTTTGTGAAAACTTCAGGGATACAGCTTTGACCTTTTATGATATAGATCCAGCTCAGTATGTATCACTACCAGGTATGGCTTGGAATGCCATGTTGAAAATGGGAAATGTAGAGTTGGAACTCTTGACAGATTTGGACATGCATTTGATGATAGAAAGGGGATTGAGAGGGGGTATTTCCATGATCTCGACCAGGTACGTGGAAGCTAACAATCCACATGCCAAGGACTATGACCCTAATGACCGTAATTCCTATCTCATCTATCTGGATGCCAATAATCTCTCTTGTCATAGCATGTTTCAGTGTCTCCCTGAACGAGATTTCCAGTGGGTGGACGGTGTTAACCAATTAGATGTTACAAATATCCCAGATGATGCAGATGTTGGATACATATTAGAGGTAGATTTGCAATATCCCACAGAATTGCATGACAGTCACAGTGGTTATCCGTTAGCCCCTGAAGCCATGTTGATTACTGACGACATGCTCTCCCCTTATCCCCAACAGTTGAAAGAAGAGTTGTGTATTCAAGACCAAAGCTCTAAGAAACTTGTTCCCAATCTGTATGACAAATCATTATGTTCTGCAATATAGAATTTTTTATCTCAGCCAGGGCTTGAGACTTACCAAAATTCATAGAGCTGTTGAGTTTACCCAGTCAGCCTGGCTGAAACCTTACATTGACTTTAATACAGAGTAGAGAAAACTGGCCAAAAACGAAGCAGTTGGCGAACAACTCAGTATTTGGCCGCTCAATGATATATGAAAGGAAACATATGAATGTAGAACTAGTCAGTTCATCAAAAAGGTTGAGAAAATTATTTGCTAAACCGACCTTTGAAGCCTTTAAAATTTAATGCTGATTTGGCTGCTGTACATTTGAAAAAGAATTCAGTGTATATGAATCAGTCAGTGTATGCTGGTTTCTCTGTTCTTGACATGTCTAAACATGTTGTGTATGACATTCACTGTAGTTTTACTAAAGCAAAATATGGTGACAAGGTCAAACGCTGTTTCACAGACAAAGATTCCCTGTGTTATCTGATTGAAACGTCAGACTTTTAAGCCGATATGGCTGAACATCAGAGCTTGTTTGACAAGCAATTTTGACCCTTCCGATCCTCTATTTTCAAAGGCCAATGCCAAGGTACTTGGAAAGATGAAACATGAAGTTGGAGATTCTGTTTTGGAATCTTTTGTGGGACTTAAACCCAAACTTTATTCACTTTCTTATGACGGAAAAGAAAAACAAACAGCCAAGGGGGTCAGCTAAACCGTCATAAAAAACAATTGAGATATAGCATGTACAAAGATTGTTTGTTTGGTTAAAAACAATTTAGACACTACATATGAAACAAATTCAGAGTCAAAATCATCAACTCTACACTGTTGGAATTAATAAGGTCAGTTTGAGACCATTCTCATTCAGCCTGATCTAGAAGCCATTTCATGCCTTTCACTGACTTTATATGGTGTATTTATGCTTTACTCATGTTACAGAAACCAAGGTGTTATGTATAAACTAGTTTGCCATTTGAGTTGATCTGCATTTTGTTTGTGTTTAATGATTGGTCATACTGCCCTAAAACAATATTATTGCACGTGTGTACTAGATTGTTGTAAATATGTGTAAAATATATCTATTTGAATGATTTATTGTCAATAAATGATTTAAACATGATCTGTTCTTAGTTATTGCTGAACAGGGAGTGCATTTAACCCTACAATGTTGAAGTTGCTCGAGGTTGAAACAAGGGTTGATTCTAGAACTTGACTATGTTAAATTATGATACAGCTAACACAATCAATTCCTTTACCAAAAACGGACAAAAGATTTAACTGTCAACTCAAGTGTTATTTCATAAACATGCAATCAAATATCAAGACAATGGCAGTATCTCAAAACAGTGTACACGGCAGATTATTGTTCAGTGTCTGTATCATCATCAACATCTGACTTTTCACGCTCTAGATCTTCAGCCTCAGAAAGTTCTACGTGAGATAAAATGTCTTTGACAACATGTTTCATCCAATGGCTGATTTTAGTGGAGAGTTCCTTGGGATCTGCACCGGGGTCCATAGCTCTCACTTGTTCCAGAAAAGGTTTGGAAAGGGGTCCATACCCAAAGTAACTTACATATCTGATAGCTTTTGAGAGTCGATCGAGGAAAGTAGCTTCCCAGCATTTCTTGAGCTTGTTTTCAATCCATCTCTCACTCTTCCACTGATCTCCATACTCCTCTTATTTCTTAAAGACATCATCTTGACAGTACTTTAGAGTTTGTTCCCCCATGTATTCTAAGCCTTTCAGCTCCCTCTCTTTATCTGCTTCATTGACTTTGGAGGTCAACAATCTCAATTTCAAGTCATTTCCTTGAAGGTTCTCCTCCATTCTCAGGGCACCAGGTTCTCACATTACGTTGAAGGTCATGATTATTTTCAATCACAATACCACACTCGTCACAGGAAGGCACAGTTATATCACCAGTGTCGTCCTCCGATTCACTGTGCTCTGGAGCGGCTACTTCTGGGATGTGGTCTGTTCCAGGGACTGGCTTTAATATAATACTGATTGACAGTAAGCACTTCTTTTATAAACTGTGAGGTGTTGACTATGTCAAATACATAAGGTTGTAGTCTTCTTGATTCCAAGGTAGTAGGACGTAAGTCGATTGTCAGATTGCCATAGGGTTTTTCAACAGCTTTTTATACACTGACATAAACTGGTCAGTATGTATTGGAGAAAACACGCTCACGAGGTTTTGGTAGACAGAGCATGCCCTGGGGAGAGGGAAAAACCAAGGGGGCGAAGCCCCCGCGGTTTTTCCCGACCCCCAGGGCATGCTCTGTCTACCAAAACCGAGGGAAAGTGTTTTTCCATGCTTATAAACCGAAAAAAGAAACTTAAAACAACATTTATCAACATTTTTATGTTTCGAACATACTTTCCATGAACCTTAGGAAACGCGCGTAAAATATCTGTTGCTGGCGTACGGATCTTGAAAAGGACATTCTAAAAACCACTGATTTATCAACACCTCCGTAGCCTCGTGGTACACTCACTGGGCTATAGATATGAAGGTGGCGAGTTCGATCCTCGGGAATAAGATGAAAACATTTATCATTTGATTTTACATTTCATTACATGTTACAATCTGAAAGGAAGTTGTATCAATAAAACACCCAGGACATTATATAAAATCCCTGGGACATTACAACGTCCCTGTTTATGAGATTTGACCCGACTGGAAAGTAAAACCTCACAGTTGGTTTTAATGCCTATAGAAAGAAGTCTCTTACTTAATGGCGATCCCAATGAATAGGTTTATAATGTTGCACCTGGCAAGTGTACCTGCTGTCTATCGACTGGAGAATTAAAGAGTGTCACGTAATGAGAGTTCAGAGCAATGTCGGGGGCACGGGTGGCCCAGTCGTTTAAGGCGCCGCGATTCGCTGTGCAGAGTTGCGTCCCTTGGGCACGCCAGAAACCTATGATTGTTGGTTCGAATCCCGGTTCACCCCGATTATGTTTCTAGGTTTGTCAGCACCATACCCGTGCTCGTGGGTTTCACCGAAGTGGTAAACGTCTGAGACCTGCATTACTTCAGGCTTTCCTCCCACATTAAGCTGACACGCCGTGTTCAAAGCGGCGCTAAACCCAACTCTCTCACTCACTCAGAGCAATGTCACGTGACTCCTTGCCTCTGGGAAACAGATTTTGCAATAGTTGGAAGATAATGACATTCTTATGGTGAGAGGTTCGGGTAAACAGTTGTGAGATACGTTTATCATCTTTAGCCTTTGACATAAGGTCATCCAGTACAATCATATTGTTATTCTGAGAATCTAAATAGTTTTCATCTTGCAAGTTATGTGGTTTTATAGATAGTGTTATACAGAGGTTGCCACTCTGTGTCACACCATATGATATTGTTCGATGGTGGATTGATGTATCCTCTCTGCAGTATGTTATGGACATTTATAGACTTGCCACAACCGGATGGACCAGCGACCACTGCATCACCATGAATGGTAAAAGTGAACTGTTCTGTGTCCTGCTTGAGGTTGTGGAAATTGTGGTGGTGGTGTGGTGGTGGTGGTGAGGGTGGTGGTGAATGCTTATTCTTTATTAGTTTGATTAATATCTGAGGGTGATTATTCATTCAATGATCCCAGACGAGATCTGGAAAAATATCCAAAATAATGATACGTTTGTTTGTAGGTGAAATATCTGTACATAGTTGTCTTGAGTGTCCGTATGACTCACCCAGTAAAAGACGCTTTGGTTTCATTCTGGTGATGATGAAAGTCCAAGATGGTCTCCAATGTGTTTTAGGTTTCAGAAAATGTCTATATCATTTGATATCTTCGGACTAAGGATAAGTTGATAAGTTCTGATATGATGAAACATTTTTAAATGACATTGTATCAATTTATATTTATTGTGTATGATCTATTTGTATTATAGCTCGGCATATTACTTTATTAATGGTCTACTGAGAAATATTCTACCTAGTTTTTTTAATGTGTCGTGTTCAATTAAATGAGGGCATCTTTTCCTTAATAAAGTGAACTGTATCCATTAAGTAAGATCACCCCAAAATCACTCTATACACAAAATAATCATCTGGGGATGGATTCATATCTTAAAAACATGAATGTATGTATAATTGTTATTTACATTATTGCCATGAACCTATGATATCAACTTACTTCCAACTTAAGTATGACCAGGAATATCGGTTCAACGTATGTGTTTACGGTTCTATAATTCAATTACAATGAACACTTTTCTTCAAAGTATCACATAGCACTGCACTCAAGACCGACAGTGTAAGGTTTACAAAGGCTTACAAGACTTCTTAGAGGTGTAGTGTTAATAGGTAATTCCTTTGCTTTGTAAAAAAGGTTTCACTTTCCTATAATCAAATTCTCGCCCTTTGTCTGATCGTATGATCAGCCGAGTCTATATCCCAGCGATCATTCAATCCAGAGGCCACCACTCTGTTCCGCTTGAATTTGTACCTCAAAGATCGCTGTAGTGAATAGGCATCTTGAGAAGCTAACCACTTCTTAATATCACGTAAACTGATATACTTGCCCCCTCTTTTCACAGTGTGATACAGCTTATTGGGCCCGGAAAAGGAGGTTGGATGTTTTGATTTAAAATAAATATCAGATAAATAAGCTTTCCCACCATCAGCCGGCATGGTTGCATGTGAAATAATTCATACAGAGAGTATACATAGATTTTATATTCATTCCCCATTTGCCATCCTTATTGAGCTGAGGCTGGGTTACATTCATTCCCAAAAGCATACTTGTATGTGTGTATTACCTCGTGGAAATAGTGGAATGTTTCCTTTATACAAAGTGAGGAGGTCGTGGAGTGATAAGCAAGCGGTCGTGTTTTCAAAAGCATTTGTTTACACAGCTCACAGACGACTGGTTGTATGACCCGATGGCATGCTCTCAACCCGTTTGAATGTCTAACCATTGGTCTATCTTTAGTGCGGGCATTATCGTGTCATGTGCTATACGAGCTATTTTTAGTGCGACGCCACTCCTACATCAGAATGTCAAATCATGCATATTTCATTTTGTGTCATATATGTTCGTTTTGTAAAATGAATAAAACTGTACTATTCAGTACGTTTTATGAACTGTTTTGTGCATATTACATTTGGTGAAATGAACAAAAGTTAGCTGATATTTTTTTTCATTACCATTATAGGCCTTATTTATATATATCTATGAGATTTATGTCTAGTCAGTTAAACTCACTTCGCCAGCATGCTGGTACTTTGTCATGTAGGATATGTGTTGTACAAAGTTTTAAAATCAAATATTTTGACAGAATGAAAGAGATTGCAAAAAGTCAAGCAAATCTTTTGAGGTTTTGAGAATCCACATGGTATTAATTCTACTTGTCTTTACTACTTTTCCACATGGTATTAATTCTACTTGTCTTTAATACTTTTCTGCGAATATAAAGAAAGTCCTTCCTTGATTGTATACTCAACAACAAAAGTTCCTCTGACACCAATATTTTAGTGTATTTTTCAAACAAGTAAAGTTTGGTTTTCAATATTGTAGTACATGTATGGAATCAAATCACAAAAACGCAACTGCTGCAGAAAAGCATGCATTCCATGCAAAAGTTGACTTTTATGCAAGCCCCATGCATTTCACTACCCAAGAATGGGTATAAAAACATGTGCGTTAACAGGATTCCGTATGCATATGCGTGCTGACAACAACCACTCAGAAAAACAACAAAATTACGCAATAATTTAACATTACGAAATGCCACGCCTGTCCGAAAATGAGCGTCTGTGAGAGATTGGTATGCTTGAAGCAGGATCGAGTCAACGTGATGTTGCAAGACAATTTAACGTCCACAGAAACACCATTTGGTGTTTATGGCAACGTTGGCAACAGACGAATGCAGTCAGAGACCATCCTCGGAGTGACAGGCCACGCGTAACTAATAATCGACAACTGGATTCAAACAACACACCTACGAAATCGATTCCAGCCAGCAACAGTGACTGCAAGAAGCATCCCTGGCCTTCGACGAATATCTTCACAAACCGTACGTCGCCGCCTCAGATGTGCAGGGATTGTCGCCAGAAGACCCGCCAGACGTCCCAACCACCGTCAAGCACGTCTACAGTGGTGCAGACATCGTCTACGCTGGACGGCCATGCAGTGGGGCCGGTTCTATTCACTGACGAGTCTCGTTTTCACCTCAGCCACAGCGATGGACGGATTCGAGTGTATCGACGTCGAGGTGAACGTTATGTCAATCATTGTGTCATGGAAGAAGATGGGTTCAGGGGCGGCAGCGTTATGGTATGGGTTGGGATTACAGCAAGACAGAAGACCCGTTTGATAGTGGTAGAGGGAAATCTCATTGGACAGCGCTACCGCGACGAGATCATCTGCCCTGTTGCTCTACCGTTTTTGCGTCGTCATGGCCCAGGCATTACCTTTCAACACGACAACGCCCTGCCTGATATTGCTCGACTTGTTCGGGATTCTCTTCAACACAACAACGTGAATGTCACCCCCTGGCCGGCTCGCTCCCCTGATCTCTCACCAATCGAGCACATGTGGGATGAGATGAATCGGCGCCTTCGACGTCAACCATGTGTTCCACAGACACTCCAGGAACTTTCTCCAGCAGATATGGACAGATACCCCAAAGGACTTTGTGCGACGCCTGGTCCATTCCATGAGACGAAGATGTGTTGCTTGCATCGCAACCAGGGGTGGACGGACACACACGCTATTGATTTGTAAATTGACATTTTGGCATGCTCATGTTTTTTATGAAATCACTCATTTTGTGAAGTCAGTATGGCTAATTAAACCATTCAAACACTTACAGGAGTTTTATCTGATGCAAACCGAAATTGTTTCAGATTTGGTAAAAAACTTTGCATTAAATCTTATTCAAAGTCACAGGAACTTTATTGTTCAGTATATTAAGGATTATGGTTAGTCTTTGAGACAGGGATTTGGTGGTACATTTGCTGGATATATTTCTCTTTGCACGGATTTTATGGAGCTTTGGAATCCAGTACAAAAGAGGAATGGACATGTCTTTAGGTTTAAGAGTCAAAAGTTGATAGAACTGATGCTTGGTTTGGCAGATTTCTTCCTCATGTAATGCCTTACATGTGGCATTATTTGATGTGTCATTTATACCAAGTTCTTTGATGAAACAAATAATGTAGTGATGCTTACATTTTATGGTTTTGTTATTTGAGGCCTTGTCAGTGGGAAGGAACAACAACAAACTTTTCATGTTAGGACAGCCAGACTTTGGATGACACCTGGCTGGGACCGAATGGGTTTATTCAAATTCCGTTCCCTCTTTTTAAGTTTGTACATTCTACCAAAAACATAACCCACTCTGAAAGACATTCAACAGGTTCCTCTTCTCTTTTGGTCCCTTCTTTGGCATATTCTTCGGCAGCATCCACAATGAGTTTTAAGTTGTGATCCCAATTGGTAGGAGGCTGCTCACGGTGAGTGAGTGAGTATGGTTTTACGCCGCTTTTAGCAATATTCCAGCAATATCACGGCCGGGGACACCAGAAATGGGCTTCACACATTGTACCCATGTCGGGAATCGAACCCGGGTCCTCGGCGTGACGAGCGAACGCTTTAACCACTAGGCTACCCGACCGCCCCCTGCTCACGGTATTTTGGTCCATATATGAATAATTGACGGGGGCAATTGTGATTATATCACCTACAGGTTGATAGCAGTATGATGAGTTTAGGCAGCCAGAAGTAGTGGAATGTGTCACGTACACCATTACTTTTTTCAGAATGTTGAATCATTACCGGCGGCCATCATAGGCGACTATGCTTGTCGTAAGAGGCGACTGACGGGATCAGGTGGTCAGGCTGACTAAAATAATGCATGGTATGTTAAAAGAGACTGTGTCAAACGTCACTCCCACATTCTGAACGTAAAAAACATATCGAAAAATTAATATATCTGCCTAACTACATCCCCATAGCTCCTGCCATAGCCTGTTTATCGTATATGCCGTCAATATATATAAACAATGTGCTGTATCATTTAAGTGTGAAATAACTAATATAATAATAATAATTCTATTACAAACTACAAACGTTATCAAAGCGTTACTAGGCTGAAAACAGTCGCGAAACACTGAAAAGATAAGATCCCAAACACATCTACGATGCCTGTATCACATACATCACTATCGAACAACCATTGCGTGTTTGTTTCAGTTTGAACCACCATCAAACATGGGCGTATACTTTCTGTGGCCCGGAAGTTTAGTTAAGTGCAAACTATTCAGAAAAAAAGTAAATGTGTTACCATTGTATATGAAGGTTTTCACTTTCTACTAGAAACAAAAAGTCAAAATGTCAAAACTCAATTTGTAAAATGCAAAAGAGTTACGACACACCCTAGCATCTTAAGATTTCAACTGTCAAAGATGTAAAATATGATTTAAACATATTTTTATTCAATTAATGAATCTGGATTGGTAAACAAGTCATTTGACTTATGTTAATACCGCTCCAGTGCAAAGTTATAGAAACAAAATATATAATATTGATTCACGCAGGGTGGCTTCGCCTAAAATCAGTTGACATATTTATGTGACTTTATTGCAAAGGTTTTAGATAAAGGTAAGGAAGTTAGGGCTGTAGTTTGTGACGTAAGTAAAGCTTGATAAAGTTTAGCACAAAGGAATTATTATGGCTGGGGTGCGAACAATTGAGTTTGTCTTGCCTCAGAAGGGGAAACCACAAATTTTTCTTGACGGTTACCGTTGCCAGAAAAATGTAGTAAGAGGAGGAGCTGTGCACTGGAAATGAGTTATTAAGCACTGAAAAGGCAAATGTACCACTGCGGTATTGGGAATAAAGTACTTAAGCACACATCTTACAGTTTAGCCCCAATCCTTACTAAACTATTCAATTTCTCTCCTAAGCGAGGAATATTCCCATCACTATAGAAAGAAGCTCTTATCATTCCTATTCTTAAGAATAGCTTGAATGAATGTACAAATTACAGACCAGTTGCCCTCACAAGTTGTTTTGCAAAGATATTTGAAAAATGTATATTTAAACATGTGTACAACTATTTAAGGAATAATAATGTGCTCACTAACCTACAATCTGGATTGTAGTTTGGCACAAAGGAATAATTTATAAGCTACACCATTATGGTATTTGTGGAAATTTATTGAGATGGTTTGATAGTTACTTGGAAAATCGATATCAAAAGGTAGTTATAAATGGCTATAGTTCAGATCCAAATGCTGTCTTGGCAGGTGTGCCACAGGGCTCGGTCTTGGGACCATTATTGTTTATTATCTATATCAATGTCATAGTTGAAGGAATAAATAGTAATATAAGTATTTTGTCTGATGGCACATCTTTGTATGTGATCATAGAAGATCCTGATATAGCTGCTCGTGATCTCAATAATGACCTGGTCAGAATTTCAGAATGGGCTGCTAGATGGCAAGTTGATATTTGTGTCCCGAAAAAACTTAATCTATTCAATTTACCCGTATAGTAAACCCTAGTCGCAAACCTAACTTATATATAAATGATACAGAAATTAAACATGTACAAAGGCATAAACACCTAGGTATTACTTAACAAAGTAATTGTACATAGAAAATGCACATTGATAATATTGTAAGGAAATATTGTCCTCTGGTTAATTGTTTAAGAAGTTATAAATATTGTCTATCCCGAACTACCTTAGAAACTATGTACAAATAATTTATGTTACCAATTTTTGATTATCATATTTGGGACAGCTGTACTAATGAACAAGCTAACTTATTGGAAAAACTACACTTAGATGCTCTTAGAACCACATGTGGCGCTGTCCGGGGTACGAGTCATCAGATGATTTACAATGAAACAAAAAGTGTGTCTGTTAAAGACAGAAGTCACAATTCAAAACTGGTAAGGTTTTACAAAATGAATAACCGTTTCTCCCTGAAATATCTTTGTAGGCTTATTCTTGATACAGTTTCGGAAAACACAAATTATGACTTAAGGGATAAAACTAACTTCAAACAGTGAAGTGTAAAACAAATGCTTATGCAGGTTCATTTATACCAGCTACAACACAACTTTGGAATGTGTTACCAGAAAACCTAACGGGGCAGAGACCGTTACACAATTTAAGAATTTGCTTCCCATAAGGGAGGATAATGTTATACACTGGGATTTAAATTATGGAAGCAGATAATGTCAAATTATTCACAGTCGCCTCACGCTTGGCTGCAACGATCTTAACTGAGATAAGTATGATAGATATATATTTGATGCAAAAACTCGTTCCTGTGGATATCACACCGAAGATGCTTTACATTTCTTTTTTGTGTGTGTGTACAAATTACTATGTTCTTCGAAATGAAATGTATTTTCACCAACATGCTTATTCTTTACAAACAGTGCTAAACGGAAATCCGTATTTGAGTGAGGAAGAGCAAATCCTGATATTAGATTCTATTCAAAACTTCATATTAAAAACTGCCAGATTTTCAGTTAAATGAATTGTTTATCATAAACTGCAAAAAGAGTTATTATATATACACATCTAGCTTGGCATTTACAATTCATTTGTTGCATCTAACCTTCATTGATGTATTTATTGTAATATGTCCTATGTGTAATGGAGCGGTATTAACATAAGCGCTTCGCTTGTTTACCAATCCATTTTCACACTTTTGTGAAAAAAAATATGATTAAACCAAATGTTCCCCTGAAGGTAATTATGTCCGAAACACCTTAGATTATTGTAACCCCCTAGCGATGCAGACAACTTGAATGCAAAGATGGCTGACTTTGACTTTATTAAATTATATGTATGAATGTTATGTTATCATGTATATAAGAATGTGAATAAAGTGCATAAGAAAACATCAAGTATCATGTAGTTCTTAGTGAAAAGCAGGCCAGTCCATTAACATAAAGGTAAATAACACCTACCGACCTGACCACTATACCATGGCCTTTGTTTTACGCTGTAGTTCTTATGGGATGTAATACTTATGACAGGACACCCTCACAACTGAGGCTAAGGATCGTGAAGGCGTGTTTTATCTGAAAGCAAATGTATTTTCAGTCAGCCATTATTATAAACCATTTCTTTCTTTTAAAGGAAGAGCTCAACATACTATTTTTCCGAATGTCCATCTTACTCAGTTAGTGAATTATATTTGGGGATAGAACCATAGAACAGATTACCACCACCCCACGTTTTCAGGATTTATTATTATTTGTCATTAAAATCCCACGCAACCCTACCTCCCCAAAGAAAATCAAGTGGTCGTCCCTCCGCCTTACGTCTCCTACCTGGCCAAAACAGAATAGTATCCGTGAAGGCATTCACCGTCAGATACCCGGGTTCTTGAGGCCTGGTATCCAAAAAATTATCCCGTGATGGATACCAGGATTCTAAAAAGGTTTGATATCCGCAAAGGTGCCCCTTGATTGATACAATGGATAGGTATACCTGGATGCATTTTGGGTAAGTATCTTGTGGTATCCACCATGAATCCTGAGATATAAACCACCTTGGGTGTTGTGACGAACGTATCAGCAGCCAGTAGATGGCACACAGTAAAAGCGAAGATGTGTAAGTAAATATGCATATGGACTGTTATCAATATACTTACATTGATCGGTTGAAGATATCCAGTTTCACAGATACAATAAGAACGCCACAAACAAATACCAGACAGACAAATATACGAAATATGTGCTTCTTCATATTGTCATACGTCTCCTGTACAGTCGACGCCCTAACGGAAAACCCTGTCTGTACACACTCGATTAAAGTCGATTCACCCCCTACGGTATGACATGCTTCTGCTAGGGGTCGGGCGTTTTATCTTAAACACAGAATCAATTGTAAATGCTTGGCGAGACGTGGATAAATAGGGCGAGTCCGAAGGTGTGTCTGCCATAGCCTGGCAACAGAATTACCGTATTTAGTCTTGTTATTAGTCTCTGGCAAGCAGCAAGGCACGATGTGTTCGGTGAATGAAGATGAGAAACGCAAAGAAAATGTGTTATTTGCTGATAAAGTTTATAAATTTATATCGGATACATGTTCCTCAATCTACGACATGTTAATTCATCGAGACAACTTTGTGGGTATTGCATTGGTTAAAAGGGATATCAATATATAAACTATGCTGGGCAATCAGGTTTGGCATGCACATATGCACTGGAAATGTGCGAGAATCCTATGATCGTGAGTCCGAATCCCTGAATCGACCTAATTATGTTGGGTGCGTCGTCTAAGGCGCCGCAATTCGCATATCTTGTGATGTTTTATCGCACATCTCACATTTCCATTGGCCAAATTTGTTATCCATGTTTGTTGATGCCGTTTTTTACAGCGTATAATATTTTCCAAAAAGTTCTCCAAAATAATGCATCCCCTAATTATCTCCAAATTTGTTTTTAGCAGATCACAGCCGAAGAAGTTCGTACCTACTCGTCACATTCTATACGCATTTTGAAACAAACCACACATGCTGAGAGTACGGTATGTCGGTTTAGCTGTACAAAGGAACTGGCCTCGGCAACTTGGCCCATTACCTGTCCTAAAGCGTGGGTACGTTTATGGGCCATTGAGAGTTTACCTTTTGTCGACACAGGCACGATTTTTCCGGTTTACCGAAACACAGCATCCCCATGATCTAAACACGTTTAGAAATTTTAGCATGTTTATGTATTAAAGTTGTTCAGAACTTTTACATGTTTTGAATTTATACAGGTTTTAAACATGTTTAGAATTTATTTTAAATTGGTTACAATTTACACATGTTTAGTGTTTAAGCATGTTTAGAATTTGTTTCATTATGTATTATCCCAATAATCTAAACATGTTTAGAATTTAAACATGTTTAAATAAAGTGTATATCATTGGACATTAGTTCAAATATGGATAAGATATGTAATTTATATTGAAATTGGATGTGCAAATCAGATTCACAGGCATTTGCTTAACGCATATGCTACCAGGACTTACAACGAACTTGGTACAATATTAAAATGAAAAATGTACAAATAAAACAACCGAAGTTAATGGTGACTAGGAAAATTGACATTCGTGACAACAGTCCAGTCCATATCACAGGAGGCAAAGTGGTAGACTACATATCAAGACGTTGCAAGTTCGTACCGCGCCGAATTTTTGAAAGTGTTCATGAATGCAGTGTTGCTGTGTGGCCGATATACGGGTCTTTCTCACCTTTAGAACCAAACGCGTTTAGCTCTCAAACCATCGATCCTAAACATGTTTGGACCTAAACATGTAAAACATGTGGGACCAGAAACTAGCACTATAAAACCGGCATAAGTCCGAATCAGTGCAATCAGCCACGTATACACACACGTGCATGCAAGCAACAACATAGGTGAAATAATCTTAAACGCGACGTTTCATTTCACCTTATCTTGTCGCCTCGTACGACAAGCATAATTTAATGGCAAGCTATTTCTATCCCAACTTCAAAACCCGGGATCAGTACAGTGCTAATACAATCAGGGACGGAACAGAAGAGGTGCATATTCTAGCACGTTAGTTCTTGTTCAAGTGTAGTATAACTGGATGAATGTTCACGGTCGTTCATGCGTCTCTAACCGCAGTAAGGTATTGTATACGATGCATTCACCGGTGGGCAGAGAAGAAAAGATTGTGTTTCATTTTGGAAACGGGAACTTCTCGGTGACTTGGAAACACAAAGCAAGCGTGACAGCTGAAAGCCAGCAGACGTTATGAAGGGACATATTTATGTGATACCAGATCACATATCTTTCATATACCGTCAAAGGGTTTTGGTTTGGTTTTGGTTTGCTTTACGCCGCACTCTGCAATATTCCAGCTACATGACGGCGGTCAGTAAAATAATCGAGTCTGGACCTGACAATCCAGTGATTGATATCATGAGCATCGATCCACGCAATTGGGATCGATGACCTGCATCAACCAAGTCAGCGAACCTGACCACCCGATCCCGTTAGTCGCCTTTTACGACAAGCATAGTCGCTTTTTATGGCAACCATGGGTTGCTGAAGACCTATTCTATCCCGGATCTTCACGGGTCACCGTCAAAGGGAATGCCAAAGAGAATGTCAAGGGAAAGCAGAGATAATTTATGGATAACACCTTCTTTTTTTACTGTACTATACCGACGTTTCGGTATAGATCTTTAGTCCGTTTGTCATCCGTCAACTTCTAAGTCACAGCTAAAAAAGTGTAAGTTTCCGTTTTCCGGAAACATTCCGGAAACCTTCCCACTTTGAATCCGGTCCGGATACCTTCCGGAAAACTTTAAAATATTGTTGTTGTTAAATATTTGAAACTTACTAAGAAAATTGAAGATTGCTGAAGGTATCCGGAAGGTTTCCGGACGCAAATTTTCTTGTTTCTAGTTAACAATGTTAGTCTGGGCATATCAGACAGCTGTTGTAATAATCTGTGTTTTTTTAGTTGAAATATCCCCTTATAGCTGAGATCTGTGGGCATGTACTTTTGGAGAAGACAATTTTTCATATATTGTTCTTTTTAAATGTTAAGCGTATTTAATGAACGAACATCAGTTCTAGTATGATGATATCCTTAAATTTCATGTTCAGACTTCCTGTTTGTACTGAGAAAAAGTATAAAGCCATAAACTATGTGCTCACTTCGGCCTTTGGTCCTGGTGAGATGATAATAAGATTATTTGTAACGGTACAAGTACTTGGTCCAATATCTAACAAATGTCAAAACAATTTTTCGACAACAAAGTCAGGGTCATTCAACACATACTTTACATAGGGAATCACTTGTTCGACAATGCAAAAAGATCATCACCAAGATCAAAATCATTCGATGAATTATTGCTAAATAGTCCTGAAATGCAGATTAATGCAATGCAGTATTTAGTTTTATTTCTAGTCTAGTTGTTTGGCTTTTCCATTGCACTGTTTTGACAGAGATATAACCTTGATATGACACTTAGTTCAGAAAAGATATGAATAAGATAATATTTATTATACCCAAGGAAGTTTGGGTTAAATCGTAAAAGCACAGAGAAACAAGTAACAGATTCATGATTTAAGTTAAATACACTGACACACACACCAAACATCATTGTACTTGATTATTATTTTCAAAAACAAATAAGTGTCACATATTGAATAAGTGGGGACACTAATGCCACTATTCACGTATCTTTAATAATATTCCTGCCTTAAATGGCAATAGATACGGAATATACCAAGTGTTCTCCAAGAGGAAATGGTTTGGCCATTACATTATAACTGCTGCAAAACTGGTCAGTTAGGTTATACTGTTTGTTCCAAACAAAACAAGCTTTTGCCTGGGAATTCATATATATAGCTGCCCATATAACAATCAGCAAGCCAAAAGATGCGGGTAATATGTATGTTCCGAGCCTTGAGGCGGATATCACTTGAAATGTATACAAACTTGACGTTTTTACATTACTATTTGATAACATAATCAGAAAACATTAAGAAAGATAAAACTTCAAGTAGTATTTAGTGCCGATGGTCTGTGTAATAATTGCAAGGCAAGGGGCAATGAGCCAAATGTCTTTGTCATTGTTTGAATTTTTGTTTGTATGAGACAAAGAAGTCTGGAGTAATTATTAGTCTTGTTTATTCCTGTTCAGTCGACAAAGTAAGTAACTGACATGTTTTACAATCTACAACATGTACAATAAATGGTTATTATGGAGAGTGTTTGATTTCAAAATTTGAAGGTTTATTAGAGTGTTTAATAAAATATGTAAGAGCTAAAAATAAAATTTAAGAAATTACTTCAAATTACTGTTTGATATTCATATTAACACCTTCATAGTTAATCACATGTTAAGGTACTAACTTCTTTATTGGTAAAAAGTGAAAAGGACATCTTTGTCAAATTGTATTTAATTTAAATTAAAAGTTGATTTTGTGTGCAAATACAATGCTTAAACAGTTACTACAAATATATTCTTAATCGAAATGACAAGGCGTCAAGCATAAATTCTACCACTTGACAAGGCCAAAACAGTTTGCGTACTTTTGAATCGGGTAGTCAGACACAGTTATCATCATACCCTGAGGGCATGGATGCTTGCTGATAATAACAATCACTAGATTGTCTCAATTATTTACAGGCCGCCATCACAGAGCTGGAATATTGTGAGTGTGATGTTTCACATTGCATTGAAATATACCATGTTAAATACATGTAGTTTGAAATTATCACAAACAAAAATACTCATTCAATACTCATCCTCCCTGTGAACATCCCCAAAACGCAGAACATGCTGAAAAACAGCTAACGTATCTAATCCTTTCAAGGTTTCAGTGTGAACTTTTTAAAGATTGATAAGCTGTCGTTATTCATTGTAATCCATATCTCACTTTCTTGAAAAGGAATGTGTTTCAGGTGGCAAGACATGATTGGAATGGAATGCAACTGTTTGTGTGACATGCACTTTGCCAGATTTATACCCTTGGTACCAACCCTTATTATCAAATCCCAGCGTTATGATGAGAATAGGGACATGACCTTTAAAAGTCCTACACCTGTAGCTCTTATGCAAACCCTTGTCGTCACAACAAACAATTGATCATAATAATAACAAACAAAAACAGTTTCCGAACACAATAAAACTACAAGGCCCGTGTCTACTTTCATTCAAGGACCATCACCTCAAAGAAATTACCAAATGTGTACAACAAAGTTGACGTATGACATCACTACCGGAGGCCAATTTTTTCAAAATGGCGTGTTCACTGACAACAGTAGGCGGGATTTACGAGGGGACTGTCGTTGATTCGGGGACCGTAGATACATAAATGTGACATGTAAGCAATCAAAAACATTCTGACAATCTGTGTTCTGTTACTTGGTTTAAACTTTCCCACTGAAACTAAGAGGAATAGTCAGAGATCCCGATAAATACCGTTGTCGTGATTTTACGTCAGTCATGGCGTCACGGTGGACGGAAACTGATAATTTCTGTTGAATTTACCAAATCATTGTTATGTATTTTTTTTTAATTCCCTAATTCTTGCTACGATTCTCTCCCGATGCATATTCTGAAAATGTTGAGCCAGTTTATGCAACGAATAGACGAATGGATAGCTCAAAATAGGAGAAAATGCCACACAGTATACAATATGAGGCGACTAACGGGATCGAGTGGTCAGGCTCGCTGACATAGTTGATGCATGTCATCGTATCTCAGTTGAGTGGATCGATGCTCACGATGTCAATCACTGGATTGTCTGGTCCAGACTCGATTATATACAGACGGCGCGGCGTTAAACAACAAACAAACATTAACTGTATCTTGGGTATATTTTAAATTGCAAGATACATGTTAACACAAAAATTATTAATGAGGGCTTCTTTGACCGGAGTACTTGAAGTCATGTGCGCGTGCTGATTGGTTTGTCGTTTTTTCGCACATTACATTCATCGATAGGGGGACGAGTCTTCTTGCTGGTTACGGAAAGGGGCGAGCGGTGACGAATGGATCGGTCATTTCTGCAGCAATTACGGAAAGGGGCGAGGTTTGCCGATTACAGTTCATTGCTGGCCATATTGGTAGCAGCGGGGATTTCGACAGTGTGTATTAGGAATTATCCGTACGTCGTTGTATTGAATATGTGTTTGTCTACCATGCCTAGCGATAAGGCAGTGTGACAAGGGATATCCCAGAGGACGTGATATTCCTACAGCAGACATGTTTCACAACCTCGTCAAAATATTGAGATTGCATTTGAGGTCATGCAGGGAGCTGAAGTTTCACATTCAGGTGAGGGCAATAATGCAGTTTACCGGGCGCAGCCCAAGCTCAATCATTCATTCAATTACAGCGCTATAGCGCCGGCTGTCTCGTTATACCGTTACCGTGGCTCACGCTCCATGCAGTTACTCTCGCTTCACGATCCAACACCCATTTTCGCTCTTTGGGAAACATACACGTCTTTACGATCCAACACTCCTTGTCTGTCCTTAGGGTTAGCTTGCTTAGGGCAAGGGTTAGCCATAATTCATACCTTTTTCAAACGTTAATACAGTTAAGCCGATTGGTCGGTCATGTTGACATAAACAATGGCGGGTGTGGTTTCAAGAAAAGATGAATGGGAGGGCGGTCCGTGACGTCACACGCATGCACAATTCATTGTTTACTTAATTGTGCATGCGTGTTAATTGGGTGCTAATGACCCGTTAAACGAGCACTGATTACATGTGATATCGCTGTTGGTCCAGTGGTAGAGCGTCATCTAATTAACGAACTAATTAGCTTAAATTAACGAAATAATTAGCCAATTCGGTGAGCCAGCGAAGCGCCTTCTAGCCCGAATAGTGCTGATTGGATCTGAAAAAGTGCGCCCAGTAAAGTGCACAACTTATATTCCTTTAACTACATACATTGTATGCTAATGTGACTCATTTTCTTATTTCATACCGTGCCGACACAACAATCTTTCTTTGGTACTCACCAATCAGTGAGAATGATTAATGGACTAAACTTACTTTTGCAGATGTTTTGCAAAAGTGAACGTAGCTAAGTGTAAGATAAGACATTTTAAAGCCAAAATAAAGGTATGGACATTTTCACTTGAACTTGTTGAACAATAACCACAACTTTATCATGTGGGGATTTTTGGCGGTTGGGTAGCCTAGTGGTTGAAGCATTCACTTTTCATGCTGAAGACCCAGGTTCGATTCACGTCATGGGTACAATGTGCGAAGCCCATGTCAGGTGTCGCTCGCCGTGGTATTGCTGGAATATTGCTAAAAACGGCGTAAAACCATACCGAGACGGGTGCTCGTTCTAAGTAAGGAACTTCTTTACAGCTACAGACTCATTATGGAAGGCTCTCACAACACCTGCAGCCTGAAGTTACTGTAGGTATCACATTCCATGACTTTTGAAACATCTGCTGATGGGGGGAATCACTTGAAATTGATTTAATTTACGCTCATGTGCTAAGAAGCAAGAAAAATACCGGAGGGCCCTACATTTTGGCATTTCCATGTAATTAGAACAATTGAAGGATTTAACTCTACAAAGACATGTTATCCTGGGTATCATATCCTTTCTTTTCACATAATTTTTTTGTGGGTGTGTGGGGGTACCAAGTAGAAATCTGCCATCTTATTTCCAAGAGGTGTTATCCCTTTTATGGACAAAGCCCCTCTATGTTCAAGAATAGTCGTGAAAGACCTCCATAGGAAAACCATTCGCAAAATGAATTGCCCAGCCTTCTTTGAAACTGTAATCCTGCCAATGACCCTTTTTACAAAGGTTTAATCCACTATCATCTGCACTATAATATATTGATTATGTGGATTTCGCAGTTCATGGTACTTTGTTAGCTTGATGCTAAGAGTGTCCTTGTATAAATAATTATGCGATGTGCCTTTATTGTTGCGGTGTTTGTGACCGGTAATATTTCAGAAGGTCTTGTATATATGAAAGAGGGGTGTATTTGTGTGCAACTTTACATGCATACATTATCATGTCTTGTTTTTCCTTTTTCAATAATCAGAATTAATGTAATACCAACAATGGCTTTGTTCAAGAGTTATGCCAGCAGCATTTACGGACAGGTACAGTTTGCAAATGTACTTTAAAGGTTTACTTCGTAACATTTACATCTCAAAACTGAATTAAGATTCTTCGGTGACCAGGGTTAGAATATGCCCTAGGCACCTCAATACTATGAGAATAGGCTGATTGTGTTATTGTAAACACATGTAGAGGTTCATTTCTCGTGTTATCAGCCACTGGTTTGTTTGCTCAAAACTTGACGATCTACATGCTGCAATAAAATAGCTGGAATATTGCTGACTGAAGTGGTAGATAACATTTACTCACTCGCAATACGATCTCATATCTCTCTCCATGTTATCTTGGAAATAATCTCCCCAACCGAATCCATGGCAGAATTGGCACCTCTTACCTTTGTTGGTTGTAAGAGGCAATATCAAGTGTGTTAGCTGAAACGAAATTAGTTCATGATTTATGATGAAAGTCAATCCACGTTCAATAAACATTTAAAAAATATTACATCTTTTCATTCCTACAACTGATGACACCAAGATATTATAAGAGACGAAACATATCTTCCAACCTAAAAAATATATTAATTGACAAATTAACACCATGACAGGCAAAATCAGATCTAATCAACCAGCTCCCGTCAGGTTTGGTTCTTAGAAACGTGTGTTTGTTCTACGAAACGACCTGTGTGTGACGTTGATCTCACACTGTCACTATCAACCACTTGTTTGTCTGGCTCAAGCTCGATTATTTACAGCCCGTTTGACCAGAAATTATTGATAATGAGAACATTGTGAATTATAGATTTGTTAAAACATAGACCAAGAGATAAGTTTGTCCAATGAACACCGCATACGGTAGGCTACAAATCAGCAAACTGCTCAATATTTTGTTAGACCACTTCTTTTCCCAATACACCCTAAATACTGCGAGGAATATTGTCTATCAAGGAAGTTAGAAAATCATGAGTCATACCGTACAAATATCTCACCACCTCTACTTTCATATCCCATATATGTTTCAGATTATTTTTGATTGATATTGGCCATTCCGGGAATGTAACATTTTGCTCCTTAAACCATTCCTCAGAATGCTTTGCTCTATGTTTTGGATCATTGTCTTGGCGGAATACCCACCTGTCACCATTCAAAACTTGTGCTGTTGGAAGGTGATGTCCCTGTAGAATATCGCTGTACACTGCACAAGTCATTTACCTACAAATTCACATGATGGTGTGGCAACCAACACAGACACGCCACCCCACATATGAATTAAGGACAGTACTTTGGACGCTGGTAAATTGTTGTTTTTTCTGTTCATTTGGTCCATATTTTTATGCAGTTTAGGTATAGCCAAACTGAACTTTCATCTGAGAACATGACATTGTCCCAATTGGAATTTCTATGCCCCAAACACCAGTTCAAAGGTCTTTCTTGCGTCTCTTACACGTGCCAGAAACCTACAATCGTGGGTTCGAACCCCGATTATTCTTGATTATGTTTCAGGGTTTGTCAGCACCATACCCGTGTTCGTGGATTTCACCAAATTGCAAAACATGCATCACCCCAGGCTTTCCTCCCACATTAAGGTGACAGTCCGTGATATAATTGAAAAGCTGTTGCACTCACTCACTCACTCACTCACTCACAAGGAGTTGATGAGCGAGGTAATGATTACTCGCGTCAGTCACCAAGTATCCAAGCTATATCTCCCATCTGATATCTAAGTGTGGCGTAGTATGGAACGTAAATATTCCTTGTTTATTATATCATCAATATTGATATTTGCACCCTGATTTTGCTAGTATGTATGCTTACATTCCTTTAATTCTTTTTAATTCGATCAAACATTCGTTATTTAATGGTTCGTTCTTTTGTCATGAAACGTGTAAACATACTGTAAATTCGAAAAAAAAGTCTTAAAAAGCAGAACCTCTGCGAGTGCTAATTGGTTTACAAAAATGTGTCATCAAACTTACTGTGATTAGCATTCAACGTCAACATTTTAGCCCCTGTTTAAAAAAAACCTATTTCTTCTTCAAGTATATTGATCAAACTGGCGCTTTATTGGATGTGTTTTTTTAACGTCTGTGAAGTACAGCAAATGCTATTTATAATCGTGCAATAGTCAAGTGTCACGTAAGCAGGTGTAATATATTTATTTCGAACATAAAGTGAAATGAAACTATAGTGTTTGCGCAACTGTCTGTGTCAGATGGACTCGAAAGTTTGACAAGTAATTCACGAATTTGATTGCCAGAGCGCTATCGGGTTTATGAAGATCATTGTGGAAATCTTGTTTTACAAATTCAGGTTATTAGTTGATTAAGTGCAGTTGTGGAAACTGTATGATTATTAAAACGATATAGGGAAATCCTTTGAACAAGCAGACCGAATAATAGAGAGATGACGGGTACAATGAAGCGGGTAAACATTCACGGAGGATTCTTGGAGGGTTTTGAACAATGGCCGGTGACATTCCGCGATCCACATTCGCCGTTAGCTATAGATGGCCCGTGTCATGAATGAATGTATCAAAGCCGGTGGCTTTCCGCACTGTACACACGTTGTCGCTCATAGCTCACCAGTGTCCTGACTGAAACGGTTGATTGTGATAACCCATGGTAGCCGTTGCCGCTGTGTAAACATTCAGTAGTTTCTTCAGTAGTACGGACACAGGGCCAACTGAGGATTGGTAAAGCTATAGGGAGGTAAATGACTCGCGTACACAAAGTAATGAGGTTTAAACAGCGTGCATGGATGAAACCTTACGTCGACGTCAACATAGTCAAGCGGAGAACGGCAACGGACAATGCGTCACGTGACCACTATAAGCTTCTTAATGATGCCTGTTACGGAAAACATAGAAAATTGTCGAAAATATAGGGGTGTAAAGCTGATGACGGACGTGGAAAGGTTGTTGAAATTCACATCAAAATGTAATTTCAAACGTTAGTTTTTTTTTCAGAACATTTGACTGCTGTTGAAATGGGGCGTCCGACTGTCCAGCTTAACAAACCTATTGCAGTGGGATTTTGTATCTTAGTACACGACAAAAGACGAATCTATTCGTTGTATTACAACGAGTGAGTCAAGCATTACTGTGATTGCGTTAAGTTGTTGATGACGGACACGGACTCCGTCTTGATTTCGATCAGTGCCCCTCCCGAGGGACCTCTGCTCGATCCTTACCTGTTCATGCAACAAAACAGGTAGGCTATCACTCAACAAGTGAAGACAATCTAAGCAAGGTACAATGCAATCAAGGGTTGTATTCAGTCCTCTTGTAGTCCTCTTTAATATTTTTGATGCTATAATTTCACCAATCCTATGTTATGGATCAGAGATCTGGGGAACCAGCTACTGTAACATTATTGAGAGTGTCCATAACAGATTCTGCAAATACGTTCACCAACAACAACATGGTTCCAGGAGACTGTGGTAGGATCCCCCTACAGTATAACTACATTCAGATGGAACAACACAGGCTACCCATCCAAGCTTATTATATACTAAAATCTCTTGATGATAATGGTAAAATTACATGGGCATCACATATTAGAATGATTTTATTTCAGTTTGGATTTGGTTTTGTTTGGCTAAGCCAAGACATTGGTAATATTCAACATTTCATGACAGATTTATAAACGAAGATTTTACGACTGCCTCACTCAATATTGGCACTTTTCCCTGACATCATCAACGAAATGCAATTACTACTCACAGTTCAAGTCCATGGGCGGATACAGCTTTTTTGAAAAGGGGGGGGGGGGGGGGGTGGTGGTGTGTGGGTGTGTGTGTGTGCACACAATTAAGATCTATTTATTGTCTTTGGTGGTAATTTATACAGAAATAAAAAATCTTTTCGGAATAAAAGGTGTGTGTGTGTGTGTGTGTGTGATCAGGGATATCTATTGATTCGAGCAAGGCTTCTTGTAAGGATTGTATGCACGCTTCCTTATAGTAAAACACCCTTTGGCTTTCTTTTACCGTTATTACTTCAATAGGACGCACTGACATATGTAAAGTGCGAGCTGGTGTGGTACAGACTATCTTCCAACAGTAGACCCTGCGCATCTGCAGTTGATTAGCAACTGAAAAGTTACTGACACTGCATGGGTTACGTATGAAATTAGCTCTTTTCAGTCTCGAGGTAAATAGATGGTACGAAGCTCACTGGGTGAGATACCTGTGTAAACGACCATACTCTGGGTTATTGTAAGGCGTCATCAACGACTAAATAACCACACTTTCCCCTTCTAATGCATCCCGATAGGATTCGGAAAAATATTTGGCTTGTCCTGGAAAGATTTGTGAAGCTAAAATTTTGTGTTCGTGTGCAGAACAAGGATTAGGCATTAAAATGAATATATGAGTATTTAAACTCAATGTACGCGAACCAGGACCCTGGGGGTAAGCGCTTTGCTGGAGATGAAGTATAGTAATGCCTAGATGATGGGAGAGGGTGGTATACAAGGTGATCATCAATTTACTCGCTGGAATCTCCATCATAAGATCATCCAGCACCAAAATCATGTTTTTGTTGGACGTATCGGACCACTCATGAATGTCATAGTGTTAACAAACATAGTGTTAGCATACTGCGGTATTCGTTTGGTCAAGTAGGTTTTTCCACTGCACGTACCTCCAAGAACTGAAATTGTACTACTGCAAACGACATTGAGCATTTCGATTTTATGTTGACACTTCGGTTGTTGGAGTATAACTGAACATACAGACTTGCATAAACTCTGAATGGGAACGAGTCGGCCTCTCATTTGAGCAGCCTGACGACGACGACGTATATTCTTTTGCGCTTCGTCTCTCATCTGTCTCACGTGTTCTTATTTAAATACGAATGGGTATGATTGATAAACTGCGTTCAACACTCCTATCTGGAGTTTCAGGGAGAGAGATGCGCCTTAAAATCCTCAGATAAGTGTTGTGAGGATTGGGTTGCAGATACCTTCAGTTCTCATTCCGAGTGACGGGTGTGCGTCCGTTCAACAGTCGCTTGACAATTGCTTTGACAGATTTGATCTGTCCTCTTGTCACACCACGTATGTCATCGAGTGTCTCGTCATAATCATTTTGTAGAATGAGTCTAAGAAAATAGTGCTGCAGCACTTTTCTGCGGTAGGGATTATGTAATCGTTGCGCACATAACTGTGTCCAATAGCTAAACTACACGCAACAGGAACCTGCCCACACTGCAAACAACAAGAAACACCAGAACACGTACTCATTCACTGCACACACTACCAAACACACCGAACCACACTACAAACCACCCTAAATCTTAATACTGCACTTACTCTAGAATCAATCCTAAATCCACAAAATAAATTAGAAAAATTCAGAGCCATATGCATATACTTAATTAAAACAGGTCTAATTAGCATTTAAATTCCAAATAAACTAATAAAACCAAAATCACATAAACTAATAAACCACCCACCACACATAGCTCCCTCAGTTCGGCCCTACACACTCTTGTCATTCATTCAAAATCTCAAAAATCTACTATACTATACTATACTATACTATACTATACTATACTATACTATACTATACTATACTATACTATACTATACTATACTATACTATACTATACTATACTATACTATACTATACTATATAAGCAACCCTTGGACCACCACTTCCTTTTCCCCCTTTCGGAAACACATTAAATGGCCTGGCGGGCCCGTGTGCGACATACGCTTGCAGTCGGAAAGCGCACGTAAAATCTCCAATATAATTAAGTAACTGTGTCCAGTCTAGCGCGGGGTTTGACGCGGTGTCAGTGTCGAGTTTGTGATAGTTGTGCAAATATTGGTTGTATATCGTATATGTTTGTTTCTAACAATCTCTATTTGCTAAAAGAAAACGGATATTAGTAAGTCAGCCAAGTGGAAGATACACTGCCTGCTACATTCCTCATATACAGTAAACTACGGTTATAACGAACACGCTTATAACGAACTGGCGGATATAACGAACTGGTTTTTAGGTCCCTGCCATTTGCTGTATATATGCTGTGTATATGCTTATAACGAATTACGGTTATAACGAACTAGAATTTGTGGTCCCTTTGAGTTCGCTATAACCGTAGTTTACTGTAGACTGAACGGTCCTGTTTGTGTGTACTAGACGTAAGTTCCGAAGACTAATAAAGTCAATTTTAGGACAGTACAGTCTATGGAGCCGAAAGATAATATGTCCAGAACGCATCTGCTGTGTCTAAGAGGATGTCTATGACCTGAAATGTTATGGCGTTAGATCGCGAGGGCGAAACATTAAAGTAGATACACGAGAGTTGGGACACTGGCTGTGTAACACCAAGACATGCGTTTTGAAATCAGTCACTGACATGGGAGATGAGGTTAATTAAACACACAATTTTGCTTTCATATGAAGCATTATGAGAACTGGGAAGCCAGTATGCAAGCATTACACGCATTCACTAACGGAAGCAAGTTATAGTTGATATAGTATTTGTTTTCATTAATCTGAACACATGTATATCAACAATAAGAAAATAAACAAGTCCATGGAAAATGATTTGTTGCACGTTAATGGTTTTTTTTGTTTTCACTTTGACATAATATATCATAACAGAGTAAGAGAAGGTTTGGGATTCCCCTTGGAAGTACTTAAATGACAACTGTTGTTTACTGAACAGAGAGGTTTTATGATAAAAAACATTGACTATTAATTTCTTCTCTCATTTTCAAATGTAGTTCACTTCAAATTTCTTCTCATTTTCTTTACTGTTAAGAAAAACGTTTACATGATCACAAGGTAATGAGCCTATTGAATGTTACCCTATGTTATCTGTGGATGTTATCTACAGGTCCAGCCATTTCCAACTTCCTCCACTAGTTATTGGAAACTTTTAGGAAATTATTTCCAACCTATCTTAATCCCATCTGTCATGCATGCAAAACATATACTTAGTGAGATCTTTATATAATCTATACAATAAACTAATGTGCATTCATTAAGATATTCCCACCGTGATATTGCTGGAATATTGCTAAAAGAGGCGTAAAACCATACTCACTCACTCATTAAGATATTCATGGGTGGAGGGAACAGTCCCTTTGAATGTTATGATTTAACACACTCATTTATGTACAGTTTGACAGATTATAAAAATATGAATATCAAAATTCATCCCCACTTGCCAAGTTCACTAAAATGTCACCAGTGGGAATTTGTTAAAAATGAACACGGATGTTAACTAAGTCTGATCTTCTTTTAACATGGAATCCATGGACTGGTTGAGTGACTTCTTTCCATCAGAATTACACATACAGAAAGAAAGGGCTAAAAACCTGAAGATATCCTGTTTTCATGGTATTAAGTATTCACTACCAATTTCCCGTAAAAATAAAATGTTACCTTTGACATCACTAAGCACCAATACGCAGCAGGACTATTTGGGAATTGTACAAATCACAACCCATAATGTGAAACCCCCAGTTATTGTTAAGATAACAAATCCTATCTGCATATAGACAACATGACAGTCTATATTTATTTACAATGTCCTCCAGTAAATAGTGGGTAATGTCAGAATAACACCCTCTGAAAAGATACCTCTAGTCCCCACTTAATCTCCTCTTATTAACTTTTACCAAAAACAAACAAAACGTGGGGTGTGGGGAAATGTCGAGATAATGATGTGATTAAAAAAAATTACGAAGAAATAAAAATAGACACGCCAAACCTAGAGGCCAACGGCATTAAAATCGCATTAAATAACCGAAACATAAACATCATAAATATTTACCACTGGGCGGAACAAAAAGTCCAACCTGAGGATCTAAACAAACTACTCCAAATAAGCGATAAATCTACTATATTCCTGGGAGACTTTAACGCTCACCATCCTACATGGAGCATAGGTGATAAAATAGATCATCATGGCAAATTAATCTCCGAATGGATAGAAACAAACGACCTAGTACTCCTAAATAGCAACCAACCCACGAGGTACGATAAGATAAACCAAAAAATGTCGGCTATCGACCTAACCATATGCACCGCAGATCTAACTCAAAGTACTCAATGGGAAGTGCACGACGTCCCGCTAGGTAGTGACCACTTCCCCATAAACATAACCATAGGAAATACAAACGTATCAATCCAAACAGAAAACCAAGAACCAAAATTCCATTACAATAAAGCTAACTGGGACCAATTCCAAGATATCTGCAACGAAGCTAACTTAAACGAAATAGAAAATAATGATCCAGAAACCTATTGTAAAAACCTAACAGACTATATAATAAACGCAGCCAAAACCTCCATCCCCTTCAAAACATCTAAGACAGGCAAACCGACGGTACCATGGTGCAATGAGGAAATAGAACAGACTAGACGAAAACGTAAATCAGCCTTCAATAAAGCAAAACGCGACAACAAATATCTAAACACAGCCCACGAACTAAACCACCAGGTTCAAAAACTAGTCCAAATAGCCCAAAGTAGAGACTCGAAACAATTCTGCGAAGGTATAAATAACCGTACAGATGCCAGATCGGCCTGGCGCAAAATCCACGCCATTAGAGGCTTAAAACGACATAAAAAAAACCCTAACATTAACAACTCAACCAACTCCGCCCAAAAAGCAAATAATCTCGCCAACCACTTTTCGGCCGTTAGCAGTAACACCAACTTCAGCCAAAAATTCCAAGATAAACTTAAAACAGAAAACAAACCCACAAAAGAACCAAACAATAACAATCTAGAAATAAACCAACCCTACACAATGGAGGAGCTCCTCTGCGTAATACAAAACAGGGAAAAGGGCAAAGCCCCAGGATTAGACCTAACTTCTTACCAAATAATTAAAAAACTCCCCCTAAAACTACTCCAGGCACTACTCAAACTATACAATCTCATCTACCTAAACGGACAGGTTCCTACTCCCTGGAAACAGGCCCTAGTCATACCAATCCCTAAACCTAATAAACCAGCTAATCAAGCTAACTCATATAGACCAATTTCCCTAACTTCAAACTTATGTAAAGTAATGGAATCAATGGCTAAATATAGATGACAACATTACCTAACCCAAAATAACATCATAAAACCAGATCAAAGCGGTTTCACTCCTGTCCCGCTCAACCCTAGATAACCTCGCCCGACTAGAGCAAGATATTAAAACAGGACAACTAAATAAACAATATACCACAGGCATCTTCTTAGACTTCTCTAAAGCTTTCGAGATGGTTTGGCACGACGGGCTAATACAAAAACTTAAAAAGATAGGACTCAAAGGTCAGATAATAAACTACATCCAGGACTTCCTAAACATTCGTAAAATAACCGTGGGTATAGACTGAACTCTATCGGACCAATGTCCCCTAGAAGTGATCTGAGCCTGGAGTCAGACGTTTACCACGTCCATGTTTTGTATGACCAGCTGATAGGAAGGTTGTCTCAGAAACGCTATATGTCAGTGTGATGGAAGGCAAGTGCTCGAGAGGGAAACTAAAAACATTCAAGAAGTCGAGTATGTGTCAACGAAAAGAAATATGTGGTTAGAAATGGGGAGGGAGGAGAGAAAGACATATACATTTCTTTGATAGGCATTTAGAAGTTGGAATACTAAGTAAGAATAAGAATTTATGGATGAACAATTGTAATAAGCTCTTAATTGTAATAAAGAAGTTGTTCATCCAGACTATAATTGTTATAAAGAAGTTGTTCATCCATAAATTCTTATCCTTACTTAAGACATATATAGAGAGCTCGGACAGACGGATACCACAGTGACATTTATGACGCAAGTTAGTTTCAAACAATGTGTTATTAGTGTTTGTCCTGTTAGTATCCCACAATCTGTGGGATCTTCTCACATCAAGTATAAGGTACAGGAGGACAAGAGAAACAGAACTGGTCCCAGTATTGTGGGACATACCACCACTCCCCAACTACACTACACTGTGACACAAACCTACCTTGTGAGGCTATCGTGTCCTCAACATGTTTCACGAACCTTCTTCAGTATCCATTGCAATCCTTGGCTTTTCTCAAGTGAAACTGCACTTTTCAGACACGGACATATTTGAGTGAGTGAGTATGGTTTTACGCCGCTTTTAGCAATATTCCAGCAATATCACGGCGGGGACACCAAAAATGGGCCTCACACATTGTACCCATGTCGGGAATCGAACCCGGGTCTTCGGCGTGACGAGCGAACGCTTTAACCACTAGGCTACCCGACCGCCCCTGGGACATGTTTGAAGATATTTCGAGTTTTAGAATACAGATTGTCAATGCAGGTATTAAGCTGGACTCTTTTCCATGATAGTAAATACTGTAATCCGTTGCATAGCCTTCGCAAGCTTATTTTGTTTTTGTTTTAAATATGTTTTTTCTCGAAAACCACTGTTACGTGCGACGTGTTTCCACGCGCAATATTTTCATCATCATGGCCAAGACGCCAACACACACATCCATCAAACATCCATGTTTAACGACATTTCTCTTCTGCGATGGCAGGTGTTTGTACGCTGATATTTAACGCACTCTTCGATTATTTGGACATATAATGCATACGGTAGCCTCACGAATCAGTCTTAGTTTAAAGGGATCTGGGATCGAAGTTGTAGGGCAATATGAAGGAGCGTAAAATTCGTATATTTGTCTGTCTGGTGTTTGTTTGTGGAGTGTTTATTGCCTTCGTGGATATGGACATGTTCAAACGCTCATTGTAAGTATATCATTGTTTTCAGATC
Source organism: Haliotis cracherodii (assembly GCF_022045235.1). NCBI lineage: Eukaryota > Metazoa > Mollusca > Gastropoda > Lepetellida > Haliotidae > Haliotis > Haliotis cracherodii. Next base: position 10,990,009 of record NW_027266286.1, read on the forward strand.
ACGATATAATTAGCCATTGTCTTAATCTAAACGGTATCTGGTATCAACGTTGTAGGGCAATATGGAGAAGCGTAATATCCGTATCTTTGTCTTTATGATGTTTGTTTGTGACGAGTTAACTGCCTGCGTGTATATGGATGTTTTCAGCCCACTTTATAAATATCATTGTCTTAATATAAACGGATCTAAACTGGATCCAGCATCAACGTTGTGGGGCAATATTGAGGAGTGATACATCCGTATCTTTGTCAGTCTGATGTTTATTTGTGGGGCGTTAATTGCCTTCGTGAATATGGACATTATCAAACGCTCGTTGTAAGTGTATCATTGTTTGACGCCCATGTGTATTTTTATTGCACCGTTTAAGTATTATCCCTTTACTTTGTCTCTACAAAGGGAACAAATGCATGGTTCTTCAAAAGGTAATGTTTTTTTAAATCATTGTTTCTGCACAATGCCGATACGAGTTACAGAAAGACATCGTGTCAGGCATTTTCTTTGATGGATACTTATAAAGCGCACACCAAAAGAAGCATTCCTAAGACATACAGCCTAAAAGTCACCTCATTTTGCTACAAACAGCTCATGCTCATCACAATCATTTAAGTATAAATATAAGGCGACAAAAACATTTCCATAATCATAAGAAATCTCTGCTACAAACAGATTCCATTGTACAATTCCATGTGTATCATAAACATGTGTTTATGAGTCACTCTCAAATAGTGACGATACAAGGTGTTTACCTTAGCTTGTGTTTTTGACGGTTACCAAACAGTGTGGCAGGATACGCCCTCCTTTTCGCGAACGTCTGGTATCATCACAACTATTGAATATTGAAAGGGATTTGTCGTTTTTATTACCATGTACTATAACACAGTGGCCTTTTGCAATCTCATTAAAATCGGATCTTTATCCTCGCTACCGCTATACACAGATTTCGGGTCACGTCAGAACGACCTTTCATCCGATCAATCAGAGCGTCGCTTACCAGATCGGGACATTTGGAATGTGTTTTCTAATCATGTAACCTCTAAAAGATTCGGGGTATTCCGAACGACAGAACTTTACGGTATGTACGACTGATTCCGTCAAAACCATCGCCCACCCCTAGCTTCATTGGAATGAACATAAAAAAAGAGCAGAGACTTTCCATAGCCCATGGGCCATACAATTTCGGTCATCTATTTGGACATTTCAGAATTCTATTTTGTTCACTTTTCGAAATGAGAACTAAGTCAAAATAATTTCGAAGCGTGGTCTGGAATGGATATCGCCAATTTTAAGCTAGTGCCATAAAGCTCGAGAAAACTGCTTACTGACAGGCTTTTGTGACCTGATATGTGATGTCCTCAGATCTTTGTTTTGCGAGAGCAAGATCTGATTTGATTGTGATTGAATAAAAAAAACCCACTTAGATTAGCTAGCTTCTTGGAGAGTACGTGCCTAGGGAGATCTCTCAGATCAAGCTACCAGTCCCTACTCTCTGTGCCTAGTGTTAGAACGGCGACTTTTGGAGGTCGGAGTTTCGCGAAAGTTGCCCCTGAGCTATGGAATAGGCTGCCATTGGCTATCAGGAACATTGACAGTCCTACTTTGTTCCGATCAAGACTCAAAATCTATCTTTTCACCAAATCTTTCTTGGAGTATTGAGGCTGTGTGTTCTCTTAGCTGTGTAATGTCTCTCTTTTTTGTGTAGACTCAAATGAAGCGCTTTTGAGCAGTTCTTCGAACTGGATACCAGCGCTATATAAATCTGTAATTATTATTATTAATATTATTATTATTATTGTAGTTGTTGTTGTTGTCTTATGAGTCATGAGTCAGGTTTACAAAAGTGTGCTTAGTTATACGTACACGCATTTCTATCATTTCAGTACACAACTACACAATTTAACGTTTCAACAGGAGCAAGTATTAGGACGCCGCTATCTCTCAGAGCATGATTTACTCCTCTCAACTATACATAACCATCCAAAGTTTGCCAATGCAAACACCTCTCGTATATATAATATCTAACACATTATCAACCATCGTACTCGTTGGGAGAACAGATCAAAGTTCAAATAGATCTGTTTGATAGGGATGGTAACCGGAAGTCAACTGGGGGCGACCATCTGAGAGTGTGGATGGAAGATCCCAAGACTTCAGCATCCGTCTCCGGTGAGGTTTTCGACCACAATGATGGAAGTTACACTGGTGTTTTCAAAGCCACATGGACCGGACAGGCTGCGATACGCGTATTTATTGCAACACGAAGAGAGGAGTTGACTCTATATTACAGAATTTTCAAGCAATACTCCAGTATATGGACAGCATATGCTGATTTCAACAAGAAACCGCTGTCTGAAACATCGAGATGCTCAGCAAACCAACCGAGTATTTCAAAGACCAACGAGTGGTGTAACTTTACAACTGAGAAGGATGGTTTTCCTTGGTTTTGCAAGAAGTCTAATTTACCCTGTGATACATGGACAAAATCCTACACTGGCCCGACTAATTTCACACTTGATGCTACTGATAAAGACATCCTTACATGGTACGTACTTACCTCATTGTTTGTGTTATTTACACTTCACATCTGTGCCATCTTTAAGCTGGTGCCACCTTGCATCCTACCTTGAATTGAACCTGTTACTGACTTTGGAGACTATTTTTTCATAACGCAGATATAGATGACATGTCGCCGTCAATATATGGCATACCTGGCAATGTCATATTTCACTCATAATAATCACTCACTCACTATATGTTATACTATCATCAAACAGATACAATTTTCAATGACCAATTCTAATGAGAAGTTGAGTTACTATTGTATCAAATCGTTGTCAGTTTGTTTCTTTTCCACCCAGGTCAAGTAAGGACCCTGCACCTGATACCCTACCAATGGCTTTAAATCTATCTATAAAGAAAGGTGAGTATTCATATCAGAAAAATGTAAGTTATCATATGTCATTTTTTGCTAAACCTATGTCTTGAAATACTGGACCTATCAAATATATACTCTTAAAAAAAAGAAACGCACATGTAGTATGTAGTTCATTGGACCTGACTACACAAAAAATCCGCTATATAAATTAGATATATGTTATTGGAAAATGTTGTTGGCCTGATATTCGACAGACGGTGCGTCAAAACGCAGCTAATGTCGATTTGCAATGTCTTAAACGGCATTGTTTTCACACTTGTTCAAAAATCTAATGGAGGAAAATGCACGTGAAAGTTATGACTTTTGTAACTCGTGGTATTGGCTATTAAAAGGCAAGCATAAGCCAATAATTTGTCATTCAATTGTCAACATTTTTCAAGTTCGAAAATGCCGAGACTTAGCGCTGCCGATCGGAACATCGTCAAAGGACATATCCAAAGAAGGGAATCGCAGTCTGCTGTTGCACGCAACGTCCACCACAGCACCATTTGCCGCCTTTTGGACCGATACACACAGATCAATTCCACTGCAGACCGTCAGAGAACCGACCGACCAAGAGTTACCACCCCTGCACAGGATCGCTACATTCTACTGTCATTGCAATGCCACAGCTACGGAGACTGCAGGACGCATTCCTGGTTTGAGGAGGTTATCGGACCAGACCGTCGGGAACAATCTTCGCGAGGCTAGAATCCGACCCAGAAGACCAGTTATCGTCCTTGTTTTGCAACAGATCCATCGACAGCGACGCTTGCGTTGATGCTATACCTTACAGCCTTGGAATTTGAGAAACTGGAGACGAGGGCGGTTTAGCGATGAATCACGATTTCTGGAAGACAACGTGTTTATCGAAATGAGCGTTTTGCCCCACATTGTGTACGTGAATTCGACAATTTCGGTGGCGGTAGTGTCATGGTGTGTGTTGGGGGCTGGGTGGGGGGCATATCCTACACCACAAGATCCGACTTGGTTGTGGTTGAGGGACATTTGACAGCAAATCGCTGCATGAATCAAATTCTTCAACCTCACCTTCTTCCAATTAATGACCGCCAGAAAGAGAGCTGTTTCAACAGGACAATGCACACAGCTCGTGTCACCTTAATTTAATGCCAACATCAACGATTTGCAATGGCCGTAGAGATGACATGACAATGAACAGTTTTCAATGCCTTTATGCAACGACAACATGTGACTATCGTGCTCCAAAATTTCATATTTGTATCTATGATATTAAATCAAATATATAGACTTTTTAGGTACGATAAATTTACTAGAAATCTACCTGTGCGTTTCTTTTTTTGAAGAGTGTATATAAAACGTCAACACCAAAGCAAAATGGGCGTAAAAAGCAAAATAGCTGTAAAAATGTGAATGAATCTCTGAGAATCAGTGATGACACCAGGTGTTTTCAAAGAGGGTAAGCATGACCTCTCACAATGTGCATAAAAAGTAAGTGTTTGTTTGTTGCCTGGCAAATGTATTCCTGTCACACGACGGCGGCCTTTAAACAATCCAAAATGAAGGAGGTGATGTGAAATGGGGTTTAACGTCGCGTCCAGGATAATTGCACTTATATAGCGATGTGCATGTACGCGTGTGTGTGTGTTTGTGTGGCTGCTTGTACGTACTAGTCCGGACTGATGCCGATTTATAGTGCCGCAGTTTAACATGAATATCCCAATCAGACACAGTATACTGACTCCGAGCCGACCAGTCCTTGTTTTAGCCCATTAATGCCGAGCGCCAGACAGGGTAACAACAAGTACCATATTTTAACGTCTTTTGGTATGACGCGGCCGGGTACATGGGCACAATGTGTGAAGCCCATTTCTGGTGCCCCCACCCCTGTCGTGATGTTGCTGGAATATTGCTAAAAGCGGCGTAAAGACACACACACTTACTACACATGCATCTTTTGGACTAATGATATAGTGGAATACACATACATTACTAAAATGAGTGAAAAGGGCAGATTTTTAGAACTTCATTTGAAAGCTTAAACATGAGCAAGTCCGTGACCCGTGACCATACTCACTCACTATTAGCTAGAAATATATGCAAACAACATGTAATACATGTAGAGGATTGTATCAGACGTACTCAGTCTGGATTTTGAGAAAAACTGTGACAGAATTGTTGTTGAATTCTGACACCAGTAACACCTGCACAGATCAATCACCATTAGCCGCCTGTGTCGACAGGTAAGGGGACATAGAGCTGCAATGTCGAAAGGTGTACACCAATAACACTATGATTGTCCAGGTAACTGAAATCAATCCCAAGGACAACTGTCAGCTACACCTAGGTCATTACCCCACAAAAGACTGTCCCCAAGTAACATGACATGATACGCATCTCTGGAAACCGTCTAGTCAACACACGATTTTAGTATTTTTGTACTATATTCAAACCATGCATGAAGACAATATTATAATGATGATCATGATTTTTTGTCATTTAAATACATTTCACCATCTACGTGTACATTTAAAATATTATGCCACATATTTTCAAAAACTTCATATTGTAAATTCTGTAAATTGAATGATATTCAGCGAATAATACTTGTCAGGGATTTCTGAAACAATTCCTCTCGTGTTTTAAGAGGGGCAGTTTTCTTAGGGAACAGGGAGCAGTTACAGATCGGGCAGTTTACTGGAATCAGTTATCCTGATAACTATTATATATAATGGCGTAGAGATCTCCACGTAGAGATCATGTTGATCAGTCTCCACAAATGTAAGAAACGGTTATAATACACGGGATTCTGGCCGCAAAAATAATCAGACCTCAATGTTTACTGTTTAACAGTTCAGTTTAAGACAATGTTCGAGTGTTTTCGTACTCAGTGCAGGTATTGGTAAATTTAATAGACTTAATAGACTTAAACAATTCAGCTCCCAATTGAAGTCAATTCACTCATCTCTGAACTTTACTATATATTGAAGTTTTTCAGATATTAGGGTACCGAAATACCCCCAAAGGGATTATATTGCTTCGATGGGTATACCAAGTCCCGATCTGACACATTGTTTGATCGGTGGGTACAGCCTGCAGCTATCATGATATACTCCATCGACTGGTGTATTTGTTCATTACTGGATCGCATGACTTATATGGAAAATTATGACTTGTATGTTTACCAGCCGTGTAATTTCAAGACACGGGGAGTGAATGGTAATAGCGTGGACCTCAACCGTTGCCCCACATCGAATGGTCATACTTGGTGGTCATGGGATCCGGAGACATTCCTCTTGCAGAGTACTTGCAAAGACTATGTCTAGATTGTGAGGTGCTACGTGACGTTTGTGCGACCACGTTTATGTCGAACGAGATGCATGTGGGCGGGAACCGTCTAAGTCCTTCATCACTTCGGGATTCCCTGCCACATTGAGCTAGCACCGCGTTACATATGTGAAATACTGTTAACATGAGCGTTAAACCAAACTCAAATGTTTCTAATTAATTGCAGTTGGAAAATCATCTTTGCTGACGCCGCCTGATATCTCCTGTAATAATTTACCAGCAAAAGTGACCTGGCAGCAGAAATCTCCAAACGGTTATTTTCACAACAATAAGTGGCATTCGCTAATGTGTCATGACACACTGCCACGCACCATAGATGCTTACAGACAATGCTTGAAAGGAAGGACGCTATGGCTTCATGGGGATTCAACAAGTGCCCAGTTCAAAACAGCTCTTCACTCCTTCTTGCGCTTTCCTTCACATGCAGATGCTCATGTACCTGTTATTGACAAAGATCAATTATACAATTTTTCAGTTTCCTGGCATGCTCACGAATTACCGTTCTATCATGGAGCTCGACACTACCCAAGATATTCGAACCAAGCTCAGCACATCATGATGGACCGTCTCCCGAACACCACCAAGGACATCGTAGTGTTATATTTGTACGTTCATTTCACACTTGTCCACCCGGATGAGTTTCGGCGACATGTTCGACGACTTGTTCCATCTGCAAAGAACCTCTTGGCACGCGCCCCTAATGTTACACTTGCAGTTCGTGGCCCACATGCATATTTCAGAGGGACACAAAGTTTGATATCCTACTGGGGTCTCATATATTCTGATATTTGGCATGAGGAATTCGCTTCATTGCATGACAAGATTATTTATTTAGATTTCTGGGATTTGACCATGGCGAAACGTTCTAGAAAAGTTCATCCAAGCATGGACACCGTGCACCAAATGGTACGCAGCATGATGTCATTGTTGTGCTTTAGGAAATGATTCAATACAGAGACAATATATCGGGATCCCATTTGACTATGTAGCACATCAATAGAACATTCATTTTTGACTTCACCAATGCATTTGACACAGTCTGGAGAGTAGGTTCCTGGTTAATTTAACAAAGATATGGTGTTTAGGCAGGTTTATAAAACAATTTAATAACATGTAAAAGAATATATCCAACGGCACAAACAGGCCATCCACGGTGGGATTATTTTCATAAACAAATGACCAACCCTGCGATCCAGTGGAAAGAGGGTCTTCCCGGAGAGCGGCATGCAGAAAAAGATATACTGTCCCCGAAAATTCTTGAAAAAAAATAATTATGCTTCAGACTGTTGACAAAAAGAAATTGCCTGCCAAAAAAATGTCATGTGTGCAAGGAGGTGATTATCTTTAAACAAAAACAGGAACATATGTTTGAATTAAAAAAATCTGGTAGCTGAAAATGTCTAATCACCACACCCATTCTGGGTTCATCACTCTGGGTTCATCATTGTGGGTTCATCATTGTGGATTCATCATTCAGGGTTCATCATTCTGGGTTCATCATTGTGGATTCATCATTCAAGGTTCATCATTCTGGGTTCATCACTCTGGGTTCATCACTCATGGTTCATCATTCTGGGTTCATCATTGTGGGTTCATCATTGTAGGTTCATCACTCTGGGTTCATCATTGTGGGTTCATCATTCTGGGTTCATCATTCAAGGTTTATCATTCTTGGATCATCATTCTGGGTTCATCACTATGGGTTCATCACTCTGGGTTCATCATTCTGGGTTCATCACTCTGGGTTCATCATTGTGGGTTCATCATTGTGGGTTCATCATTGTGGGTTCATCATTGTGGGTTCATCATCGGGGTTCATCATTCTGGGTTCATCATTGTGGGTTCATCATCGGGGTTCATCATTCTTGGATCATCATTCCCTTATACGCTGTTGTTGTTGTCAGGACTCTAGTCTTGTCTCAAACCTTTGATATCTTTTACACTGTTGGTATGGTGGGTATTCTACTTTCGGTACCACAACTATGACACCTATTGCACTCTTGGTATGGTCAGTATTCAACTTTTGTTCACTGTATATATATATTTATGCAAAAATATATTTGTTACCCAATATTGCATGGAAGGTTGCATGAAGTGTCTCAAAAGTCAATTTAACTTGACGTTGTAGATCGGTATTTTATTAACCATTTCATGTATCTACAATTTGTGACATCATATAACAATTCACCGTCCCTTCCACGATTCCAAACACCAAAAATGGAGAAAACCCCATTCGGGACACTGCGCAATATATTGTCTACTTCCTACATCAACAACTATGACTTAATTATTCCAAGCAAACGTCTTGATATAGAATTAAAACCGCGAAAGTAAATGAGTGATAGACTGAATGGTCAAACATTCAAACAAATCAACAACCGAACATTCTGTAAAAACATTTAGGCACGATATTACAAAATTCGACACAAATGTATAACAGCTAAGATATAATAATATTATAAATTCAAAGATAAGATATCTATCTATCTATCTATCTATCTATCTATCTATCTAATATTATCTATCTATCTATATATCTATCTATCGAATTTTGTAACATCATCAGACATAAACGGGCTTGAATACAAATACGTACATCCTCCTAGCTTCGTGAATACACACAATAATCTACATGGAACACAGTCGGCTTCCTGTTTGATGTAATCCTGTAAAGACATTGTCTCGTTAAGTTATCACAGAAACAGTTTTCTCTGAAGATATGTCATTTCCACAGACTGTCAAAATTCTGGTCCTGATCCGATCCCTGTAGCTCTTCCTAGCAGCAATATAGATCAGTGGGTCGGTGGAATAGCTCACCCCAGCCAGAACACGTACACAAAAGCTCACAGTCTTAGGTATGCGTTTCCCAAAGTAGTTCAGAAACACGGAAACCTTGGAGAAAAAAAACAAAAACATATAAGTTGGGGTTAACGTCGCATTGAACAGTCTTTCGGTTAAATATCATGGCGTGGCAACATCATGTGGGAGGAATGCCCGAAGCGGTGCAGGCCACTTTGGTGAGCAAAAGTATGGTGCTGACAAATCCAGGTATACAATCTGAGTAAACAAACATAAACCGAGGTTCGAACCCACGTTCTTAAGTTCTCAGGAATCCTAGTTCAAAGGTTGCATATGATATACTTCATGCCCCAATACCCGCACGACAACAGTGTTGTGTTTGAATACATCAGGCCTAAATACCCTAAACACCTTAATTTGATTTCTGTGTACATTTGCCTGAATATTACAATCGAATATGCGTTTTCAATGTGTTTAAGGGGGTGGTGGGGTAGCCTAGTGGTTAAAACGTTGAAGACCCGGGTTCGATTCCCCGCATGGGCACAATGTGTGACGCCCATTTCTGGTGTCACCCGCCGTGATATTGCTAGAATATTGTTCAAAGAGGCGTATACTACACTCACACACTCACTCACTCACTCGATGTGATAAAAGATATAAAAATTGATTCTAAAATATGCCAAAATAGAAATGAATCATAAGCGTAAAATTAATGTCAAGAAAGTTCAAATTTAGAATATGAATGTATTTGGATTATATTCCTTGTTACACCTTGGATCTAGGAACGAGACTCACTTAATCGTAAGACATATACTTCCGTGTGTGTATACTTACATAGAAAGGTATCCAGGAAATGAGGAAGTTCACCGAAAGGAGGAGCAGCATTATGGTCATCTCGTACTCTGCTAGTATCGATTTCTGCTTGGGGGGCGCGCGTTTGTGAACCATTCTGAACAGGGAAGCAATTACGACTATGTTACACACGATGTTAACAGCAACAAACATGAGACCAACTGAAGCATAAACGATGGTATAGACACTAAGTCGCGAAGTGGGCGAAATGGGAACAGAAGGTAACATTTTGCAGAGCTTGGGTTTTTCAGGATCCATGACCAGTCCAAAGCCAAAAGCTGGAAGCATGTTGACAACGATAAGACAAATCACGATGAAGGGAATAGGAACCTTGAGCTTCCAGCTGTGGATATTAGCAATGTACCAGTAGGTGACGCTGAAGGCGAAACATCTCTCCACCGCCATGATAGTCGCCAAGGCATTAGATGCTTGAGACAGAAACCCGTTAAAGAAACCGATAGCTACACAAGCAGAGTAACTTGGTTCGGGGATGAAAACATTCACAACTTGATAAGCAGTGGCTGACAAGATACCCAGGACATCAACTACGCAGAGGGCTCCAAGAAGCTTTTTCACAAGGTTCGGGTTTTTCTTGATGTCCTTTGCAAGAAGAGCTCTTGCAACACAGTGAACTAGAAGGCCCGGGATAAATACAGTGGCGACTGTTAGCACGAGGTTAATAGGGGGAGTAGATCCGGCTTCGTTAAAATCATCACACATGCTGCTGTTCATTATTAGCGTCTTCTGACTCGGTGGCCTTTCCTGTCATTTCATAGATGGTCATGAGTCTGAAAGTAAAATGCAATAATTTGTTTAATAAAACACCGATTGGACTTTGAATATGTCAAAAATATTTTCAGAGTTGTAATCAATCAGGAAGTATTATATATTTTATGCCGACGCATGCACAGCAAAAAAAGTGTAGGTTTCCGTCTTCCGGAAACTTTCCGGAAACCTTCCGGATACCTTCAGCAACCTTCAATTTTCTTGGTAATTTCCAGATAATTTTTGTATGACATTTGTGTTTCACACATAATTGAACAAAATGCATCCCCCAAATTTTGACATTTTGGGGGGAAGGTTTCCGGAAGGTATCCGGGCCGGATCCAAAATGGGAAGGTATCCGGGAGGTTTCCGGAAGACGGAAACATTCACTTTTTTTTCTGTGATGGTTTCACCTGAAACTTCTCCGTATTATATGTATACTTAAAGAAAGCATATTCCGCTGGCATATTTCATACCAATTACAACAAGCTTTGCAGCCGCCATGATCACTGAATTCAATAAATACTTACAGGGATCTCAATGTGGACTACCGCAAGCTGCTTTGTAGGGTCAATGCATTTTACAAGGATTCTTGAAAAACGAAAACCAATGGATCAGCCAGTTCAAGAAAATATAGTCTGCTAAATGTCAAAATGTTACACATAGCGATACTCAAATCATGAATGTAATGTGATTTAGTGGTCCACAACTTGTTGCAGTTGCCAAAATGCAGTCATGGCAAAATGCAGATCACAAACGTGAAATTCACTACAACATATCCAGGTCCAAACCACATGACCATTGCACGTCTATCTACACGTGAAATGTGAACAAAAGGCCTATAAAAGGCGCATGCCTATTTGATCAATAAACAGTTGCACATGATATAGTGGGATGTTACAGTCGACACTGCTTTTGGCAGAGATTTCTTTTCATTATGGAAAGGGTTTCGTCGCTTATAGTTTTGTAGCCTATATTTATTTGGCGTGCCATGTCTATATCAGTGACTAGTGAACATTTCACTGCTTTCCGCTGATCCATTACATTTCAAAATTTCAACATTCCATCCATATGTATAATTTGAAATGTGACTGGAAACATTTCAGCTCTCTTTTATGATTAAAACCCACCTCAGCCTCCGCCCACTGAGGTCAGGTTTAATAATTCATTAATGTTGTTTTACGTATATACTTTTAATCGTAAAGAAACACATAACGCGTGCGACCCATATCGTGGCCAAGAGGGAATATTGCTATACCGCGAGAAAGCGATAGAGCGAGAAAGCGATAAAGCGATAAAGCGATAGAGCGAGAAAGCGATGTCCCCTCTCGATCACCATAGAATCGAACCCGTGACGAGCCAACGCTTTAACCACAAGGCTACCCCACCGCCCAATTTGGGATTAAGGTCCAGTACCTACAAATATCCCACGCGTGACATGTCCAGGTATTAGCAACGGGCGAGATTACCCTGTCACCTAGCAGCAGCGGGGCGACAAAGGATGGCTAAAGTATCACTTACGTAAGTAACAAGGAGTAAGTCTAATCACACTTTGACGTTACGTATCCAACATTCTCTAGTACTCTCCAGGCCATGGCTCGTTGCACCGTGCACTAATCTATCCGAGTAAGTGGATTGATCCTATTGTATGGTCTTATAAACAAAGTAAAAATACACAAACGTGATTACATTTAGTTTTGGTTTTGACGTTTCCTTTACTGTTAACAAATCATGGGGCCCTTTTAATGGTAACAAATCATGGGGAACAGATATTTTCAAAATTAATATGAAAGAGTGAGTGAGTATGGTTTTACGCCGCTTTTAGCAATATTCCAGCAATATCACGGCGGGGGACACCAGAAATGGGCTTCACACATAGTACCCATGTCGGGAATGGAACCCGGGTGTTCGGCGTGATGAGCGAACGCTTTAACCACTAGGCTACCCGACCGCCTAATATGAAAGAGACGTGTCATGGAATATATTACTATTTGTATATATCGATAAAAGAAGGAACTATTCATTGGCATAAAAGGGTCGGCTGAAATGCTAATGGCATTAACAACAATACATTTCTATTGCAAAAAAAGCCAACAAGTAGCAGCGTCTTCATAACAATGAGTGAGTGAGTTAGTTTGGTTTAACGTCGCTTTTAACAGTATTCCAGTTATATCACGGCGAGTCAGCTTAATCTGGAAGGAAAGCCCGAAGTGATGCAGGTCTAAGACTTTTACCACTTTGGTGAAACCTACGAGCACGTGTATGGTGCTGACAAACCTAGAAACATAATCGCGGCCAACCGGGATTCGAACCCACAACCATGGGTTTCTGGCGTACCCAAGGGACGCAACTCTGCACAGCGAATCGCGACGCCTTAGTCTGAAGAAAAATTTTGATATTTAAAAAAAGCTGTTAGAACAGGAGGACACCATTTAAAAACATTGTAAACTGCATGCAAGAATGCATATCCCCTAGTGATAGTGATTTCGGTTTAACGTCGCTTTGAACAGTGTATCTAAACTGTTTGAGTGAGTGAGTGAGTGAGTGAGTTGGGTTTAACGCCGCTTTTAACAGTATTCCAGTCATATCGCGGCGTGTCAGCTTAATGTGGGGGGAAAGCCCGAAGTGATGCAGGTCTCAGACGTTTACCACTTCGGTGAAACCCACGAGCACAAACAAACAAACAAACAAACAAACAAACAAACAAACAAACAAACAAAACATCAGCATCGAAAAACCATTTCTTGTTTGATTCATTATTTCCACCATCAAACGTGGCTGATACTTTCTTTAACCCGGCTTATCACGGCTAACCACTTTTATATGGTGCTGAGAAACAGAGGATTATAGTGAGGTCGAATTTGGGACTCGAACTCGAACCATCAGAGGATATTATATCATGCCCATGTATCGCAATATCCAACAGCGACCAGCAGCGCACTACACCACTGGGCCATCCGTAAGTCAGTAAATTTGAAACAAATGGTCAGAAATCACCCAGTAGTTAACACGTTCGCTCGTTACGCCGAAGACCCGGGTTAAATTCCCGACGTGGGTACAATGTGTGAAGCCCATCTCTGATGTCCCCCGCCGTGATATTGATGGAATGTTGTTAAAAGCTTCGCCATGCTTGTTGTTTTGACACAGGGGTCTATCCATGGTACGAACCAGAATATGAAATGGGCGTCATGGAAAATGATAAATACAAATTTCTTTGGAATAGGCCCGTTTACAGTCTCAGACGTATCCAAGCCAACAAACCCGATCCTGTCCTGTTTGATAAATCCAATGAAATCATTTATATTATTGAATGTTCTGTCCCTATTGACACTAATGTGCTTGACACGATTAAGGAAAAACATGGCAAATATGCGGACCTTGCTTTTGAAATGTTACTTTGCATCCAAAGTACTAAGTTGTCCGACTCCCCATTGTTCTCGGTGCCTTAGGTTTGGTACCTCCCAAGCTGTTGACTGACTTTGTGAGAGTACCTGGGTTTGCTACCAAGAATACAGCCCTTCTGACAATCTGGGTAATGCAGAAGGCTGCAGTGTTGGGAAGTCTTCACGTTCTCCGAAAAGTTCTGGGTGGGTTTAACTAGGCAGCGCTTCCTAGGAGAAGTCCCATTCGCTGTCTGGACTGCGTGAAGAGGGAGCCTTGAGCTGATGATAAGCCTAACCAACCTCACACTGCCAGGATCAACCAAAAACTCTTTGCTGCAATTTTTGTACTTTAATATAATAATTTTATTATAATAATAATGCGACAAAACCCTTCCCATCTTCATAAGATATATCTTGTAGACGAGTGTACGATTCCGACTATATCACAAACATGTGTTTATAAATCACTATCAAATAGCAATGACACCAGGTGTTCGCGAAAGTCTCTGCTAAAAGCCCATGAACGAGTCCACCCCGAGACTAAAATAGTACGTAGTTAAACATGGGAAAACTAAACACTCGAAATCTCGACTGGGAACACGAGGACTTTATCCATCTATATTCCATAGTCGTACACTGTAATTATACAAAGAATAATATACCAGCCTGCACATGGTCACTACGACCGTGACCATGCTATTATGTACAAAGGGCCTGTGGCCTCAAAGTCCTGAAATAAAAGCAATATACAATAAAGCGTATAACATACATACTCTGATATACTATATACAATCACATTGTAAACAAAACATACCAATCACACACAGTCGTCGTCAACCCGTGACGGTAAAAAACTCCATTCATTCGCCCATACACAATGACGGTAGGTATCTCAAGACGGTGACTCAGAGACCGGTATTCCATTGGCCACTGGTTCTGCAGGGTTACTGTGCCCACTGAAATATTAAGGAGGTACATTTACAAAGCTATCCATTCATAATGGATAAAGGTATTATGGTTTAATGAACCGACTCTGTCAGCTAGAGACCCCTTGCCGCTACCACAGGCGTAGATGTTTAGCTAATGATCCCCTTTCATAGGTATTTGTCATGGTCGAACACGACTGTGCTTATACATGCAGGGAGAGCTGCGAACATGAATCACTGTAAGACGGATCATTGGATGACGGGAAATAATAACTTGTCCCAAAGAACTGTATGCCTGAAACATGGAATTTTTTATGTGATTTAATTCCAATACAGTTGCAAAACTCTCTATTTTTTAAAGTCTAAATATGTTTTGTTAAAATCATCTTTCAACAATGTATTTTTGTGTGGCACACTTCTTTGTTTTGAACAGTCTGAAGCAAAAATATGTATCTCAAGCCTGATCTCGGACAATGTGGTTTCTTTGAGGAAATCCCAAATATCACTATCACAAACGGTGTCATTCCTGAAGTTTGTGTTTGTGAAGTCACTATCACATACAGTGTCATAGCTGGAGCTCTGTACTTGTGAAGTCACCATCACATACAGTGTCATAGCTGGAGCTCTATACTTGTGAAGTCACTTTCACATACAGTGTCATAGCTGGAGCTTTATACTTGTGAAGTCATTATCACACACAGTGTCATAGCTGGGCCTCTGTACTTGTGAAGTCACCATCACATACAGTGTCATAGCTGGGCCTCTGTACTTGTGAAGTCACTCTGATCACATACAGTGTCATAGCTGGGCCTCTGTACTTGTGAAGTCATTATCACATACAGTGTCATAGTTGGAGCTCTGTACTTGTGAAGTCACCATCACATACAGTGTCATAGCTGGAGCTCTGTACTTGTGAAGTCACCATCACATACAGTGTCATATCTATCACTGCTGAATCTTCATGCACATGTGTAAATATGCGCGGATGAGTGAGTTTTGAAGATAACTCACCTTATATCAAGGCGTGTAAGCTTGGTGTGGGAGGAAAGCCCGAAGTGATGCAGACGTTTACCACTTTGGTGAAACCAACGAGCACGGGTATGGTGCTGACACACCTTGAAACATAATCAGTGTGAACGAGGATTCGAAACCACGACTATAGGTGCCTGGTGTGCCCAAAGGACACATCTCGAACTGCGCACAACGAATTCCAGCGCCACCTGTGACAGGGCCACCTAGATTAGGAACTCCAGCATTTCACATATTCTTTTCTCAGTAAACTTCATATGGCATTTGCTTTCATGTTTGACAAACTGACTTGCCATACAGTCATAGAGGTTGTTGGAGAGGACTTGGACATTTTCCCAGTTGATATTGTGACTTGGGCAGTTACTGATATGGTCCGAGATGGCTGATTAACTCTCTGATTTGATGGTTGAAGTTTTGTGCTCTTTGATTCCGGTGTTGATGGGGCGGTGTGATACGCCTACGTAGGATTGTCCACACATCAGCACCTGCCCCAATCACAACTGGGACAACGTCCAAATCCTCTCCAACAGCCTCGATGACCTCACTGAAAGAAAACTAACAGACGTAGTCCACATTCGCCGCCACACGCCATCAGTCAACAGAGATCAGGGCTATTTCATCCCATCCGCCTACTGTGAACTCGTTAAGCAATAGGAACCACACCTATGTACACTGAACCCTGTTTAACTGGCCTCCTGTCTTGTTGGCTTCCTCACCATGTGTTCTCTGCCCAACATGTTGTTACAGTATAATCCTTCTGTTGTCATTCCTTAACCTACTTAATCTCTCTCTTGTATGCAAGTGTTGATCCTCCACCTACTGTACATATTCTGTACCATGTTCATTATTCAGTGAGTGAGTGAGTGAGTGAGTTGGGTTTAACGCCGCTTTTAACAGTATTCCAGTTATATCGCGGCGTGTCAGCTTAATGTGGGAGGAAAGCCCGAAGTGATGCAGGTCTCAGACGTTTACCACTTCGGTGAAACCCACGAGCACGGGTATGGTGCTGACAAACCTAGAAACATAATCGGGGCGAACTGGGATTCGAACCCACAATCATAGGTTTCTGACGTGCCTAAGGGACGCAACTCTGCACAGCGAATCGCGGCGCCTTAGACGACTGGGCCACCCGTGCCCCCTCATTATTCAGCCTTACTTGACACCGGTATAAGGATATTTTCCGAGCCGTCGCCTTTACAGTATATACATAAGTTGTTATCCATAAACTGAATCTACTTTGTAAGAAACAATAATTTACCTCTTAATTGCCTTATCTCGGATTTTGATCTTGTCATACAATTCAAAAGATACGGGGAGACGAAAATCTGAAAATTATTGCGCGTGTTTATTTAAACATTTTTACATCTGTGACTAAAGTAATAACACCAACGACGAGGTGAGGTGACGACGTGCATGCATGTGTGTGTGTGTGTGTGTGTGTGTGTGTGTGTGGCTGCTTGTACTAGTCCGATTTATAGTGCTAGCCCACTGAGATACCATGCCGCAGTTTAACATGAATACCCCACTCAGACACAGTATACTGACTCCAAGCCGACCAGTCCTTGTTTTATCCCCTTAATGCCGAGCGCTAGACAGGGTAACAACAAGTACCATCTTTTAACGTCTTTGGGTATGACGCGGCCGGGGATCGAACCCCGGACCTTCCACTCTCCGGGCGGACGCTCTACCATTAGACCACAGAGGCGGTCACACCACCGACGAATACTATGGATTATGGGCAATAAGGCAGAGATCTTCTACACGTAACTATGTCAAAACTCAAATAAACAGAGTTATGAGTAAGAGTAAGCAATACTAATATGGATTGAATATATTACTACTTGTGGAATGACACACACATCCAACAACCGTGTAATCTGTAATGTGCATGGCGGGCTGGTAATATGGGGTAGGCTATGTTTTATAGGATCAATTTGTATAAGAATAGAGAGTTCTATGAAGAAGTGTGTCTGGTTTTCTGATGAACGCGATGCCATCCTTGACAAAACGCTTTCAGTGGGTGTCTTTTTTTCTGGGTTTGGACATTTTAGAATAACTTTTGTCTGCATAACAAGGAGATGAGAAACATGAAAAAATATATACCCGATAATATGAGATAATAGGAACAATTCTGTTTGATATCGCGATTCTAACGGACGTAAGGAGGTGAAATAGACTGTATGTTTACATATATGTTAGCTGACTGTATGTGCTGAGAACTTGTCTTTAAGAGGATATCTAATAACGTAAGTGAAAAGAAGATTAAGCTTTAAGGAAAGCAGAGAGCGTCTGCATAGTTTTCGTATTCAGGAATATGTGTGTATGAATATTTTTTCTTGTGGTTCACGGGCCTTGTTCAAAATTCGTTAGGTTCGAATCTACTGCCTACATATTGGGGAAGATTTTATTTTTTCGGAGCTGGGGTGTGGTGTGGTTGTGGTGGGCGAAGAGAGTAAAATTTAATCTTTAAAAGAAGGAGTTAAACAATTTTTTTGTTTTTCCTCTTTTTTAACAAGAAACTGATTATTTTACAGAACATCAAGCATGTCCAGTGATCGATCCTATTTCCTGTTACACCTGAAAGAAGCGATTTTCCAGCATTTTCGGAAAAGAATCCCATCCCAAACCTATTCTACCCCGGAATCTTCACGGGTCATCATTACGGGTAAATATATTAAAGCTTGTACACTTTATCATCGTCCTTAAAGATGTTGATATCTCCTGTTGATGTTGATATCTCCTGGTCGTTGTTTATCGTACAATAAAACACTGCAGGGAGAATTAACCCCTCGGTGCTGCGCTCTTCATAGTGTATTCTCCCTTCATTGTTTTATTGTACGACAAACAACACCCACTCGTCGTTTATTTCACCAGTAAGGTCGGAATGACGTCACACTAGAAATGATTGATTATTTGTTTTTTAACGCCGCACTAAGCCATATTCCGGCTATATGACGACCGTCTGTAACTAATCGAGTCTAGACCAGACAATCCAGTGATTGACATCATGAGCATCGATCCACGCAATTGAGGTACGATGAGATGCACCAACCAAGTCAGCGAGCCTGACCACCCGATCCTGTTAGTCGCCTCATACGACAAGCATAGTTGCCTTTTCTGGCAAGCATTGGTTTCTGTAGACCTATTCTAGCCCGGAACTTTGTTTACATGTATTAATGCGCGTTCTCACTGCTGCGCCACAAAACAGCTTTACGAAGTAATTTTTTTTAAGGTTTCTTGTTCTCCCAAATTTGAAGAATCAAAATATAATTTTGAATGTTATGAAAACCCAGTTCTGAGTGTTCTGTTTGTTTTCAGGTCAGGTAATATTATTGCACTTATAAAGCGACGTGCATGTACGTGTGTGTGTTTGTGTGGCTGCTTGTACGGACTGATGCCGATTTATAGTGCTAGCCAAATGAAATACCATGCCGCAGTTTAACATGAATACCCCACTCAGACACAGTATACTGACTCCGAGACGACCAGTCCTTGTTTTAGCTCCTTAATGCCGAGCGACAGACAGGGTAACAACAAGTACCATCTTTTAACGTCTTTTGGTATGACGCAGCCTGGGATCGAACCCCGGACCTTCCACTCTCCGGGCGGACGCTCTACCACTAGACCACGGAGGCGGTCCTATGCTTTTTAGACTTCACTCGATGAGATATACATTGTATTTGACAAAAAGCATGAAGCAGTCTCTAGTTGTACTATACGAGCACCTGCTAGTGACATGCAGCACATGATCACAGTTGCGCATATAGCGTTGACGCATGATGGAGTCCATAAGCTATTAGATCCTCTGGTTTCATTTCATATTCTGTGAAGCATATTTAAGTAAGGAAACATAAGCAAAACAAGACTAAGCCGTATCGATTGCTGTTTGCCAACAGGAAAGCCACTATGGTCCTACATTAAGGCTGTTATTGCTACTTGAGATACCCTAGACATGTCAACGGAGTTCATACTGAGAGTAAAGGTTTATATTACTTCCCCCGACAAATCTCTACTTATGTACCAACCTATAGACTAACGCAATGTGGACATTCACTGCGACTGTCATGCCTCAATATACCTTTTGTCACAACTCTATTTGCAAGCAGAGGTATTGACCTCGGTCGAATTTAGATTTGTGGTTATGCTTCAATGAAGGCCCATCATGCGATCTACTGCAGTGAATGGAGCCTAATAGCTGAGTGTACAATGACACCTTGTCTTGGACACAAGTCTTGGTATTAAATAAATCCTTTAATTAAGGACTGGGTTCAATGTCCATTGATTGGAGCCAGTGATTCAGAAATGTAATTATCCAGCTCCTAACTATATCTTTGGAAACATTATTAGTCAGACGGTGTTGTCCGCACGCGAGTTGTCTTCCTTGGTTGAGCACAACTCTCGGTCGACGTTTGGATTAAATTTTAGTGCAACGTATTTTAGTGTAATTTCCCTTAT
Source organism: Haliotis cracherodii (assembly GCF_022045235.1). Classification (NCBI taxonomy): domain Eukaryota; kingdom Metazoa; phylum Mollusca; class Gastropoda; order Lepetellida; family Haliotidae; genus Haliotis; species Haliotis cracherodii. The sequence continues at coordinate 11,010,456 of NW_027266286.1, forward strand.
TTTGTAATGTCGTCGCAAGCAGAACTGATATCAAAGAGGATAACGTGACATTGTATTTCTAGTCTCAGCCTGCAGGATGCGGGTTGTGGGTTGCTGGACGCGGGTTGTGGAGTGAAGGATGCGGGGTGTGGTGTGAAGGATGCGGGTTGTTTGGGTGAAGGATGCGGGTTATAGGGTGCAGGATGCGGGGTGCGGGGTGTAGGGTGTAGGGTGTAGGGTGTGGGGTGTGGGGTGCAGGATACGAATTTTGGGAGTGCAGGATGCGGGGTGTGGGTTGCAGGATGCGAGGTGCGGGGTGTAGGGTGTGGGGTGCAGGATACGAATTTTGGGAGTGCAGGATGCGGGGTGTGGGTTGCAGGATGCGAGGTGCGGGTGCGGGGTGTAGGGTGTGGGGTGCAGGATACGGATTGTGGGAGTGCAGGATGCGGGGTGTGGGTTGCAGGATGCGAGGTGCGGGTGCGGGGTGTAGGGTGTGGGGTGCAGGATACGGATTGTGGGAGTGCAGGATGCGGGGTGTGGGTTCCAGGATGCGGCTTTTGGGGTGAAGGATGCGTGTTGTTGGGTTGTGGGATGCAGGATGTGGGGTGCAGGTTGCGGGATAAGGGGCAGGATGCGGGGTACGGGGTGCGGGGTACGGGGTGCAGGATGTGGGGTGTGGGGTGCGGGATGTGGGGTGCAGGATGCGGGATAAGGGTCAGGATGCGGGGTACGGGGTGCAGAATGTGGGATAAGGGGCGGGATGCGGGGTACGGGGTGCAGGATGTGGGGTGTGGGGTGCAGGATGTGGGGTGCAGGATAAGGGGTACGGGGTGCAGGATGCGGGGTACGGGGTCCGGGGTACGGGATGCAGGATGCGGGATAAGGGGCAGGATGCGGGGTACGGGGTGCGGGATGTGCGGTGCAGGATGCGGGATAAGGGACAGGATGCGGGGTACGGGGTGCAGGATGTGGGGTGTGGGGTGCAGAATGCGGGTTGTGGGAGTGCAGGATGCGGGGTGCAGGATGTGGGGTGCAGGTTGCGGAATGCGGGATATGGGGTGCAGGGTGCGGGGTGCAGGATGCGGGATAAGGTGCAGGATGCGGGGTACGGGGCGCGGGGTGTGGGGTGTTGGGTGTGGGGTGCAGAATGTGGGTTGTGGGAGTGCAGTGCAGGATGCGGGGTGCAGGATGTGGGTGCAGGATGCGGGGTACGGTGTGCAGAATGCGGGTTGTGGGAGTGCAGGATGCGGGGTGCAGGATGTGGGGTGCAGGTTGCGGAATGCGGGATATGGGGTGCAGGATGCGGGGTGCAGAATGTGGGTGCAGGATGTGGGGTACGGGGTGCAGGATGCGGGGTGTCGGGTGAAGAATGCAGGGTGTAGAGTACAGGAATACAACCGGATATTCAGGTTTATTTCATACTTCAAAGCAGTGAACATAACACTTGATATTTCACTGCTATGAACATAAGACAGTGATGGAACTATTGTCATCCTGCACCCCGCACCCTGCACCTTCCCTCAAATTGCCTCCCTTTATCGTAAGTGTCTGGGCCGTACACAACCTGTTGACTTTTGACATTGACAAGGCAAAATAATTACAGATGGGTATTTCTGGAGTTAATATCGCTTCATATCGCTTTATTTTCTCTTGAATATGTTTCGTTATTAACCGTAAATGTCTCATGTAACTCGAGACTGTTGGTGTCGCAAAGCGCTATTTTTGTTACCTGACCAGCGTCTATTCTTTCGCTTTCAACAGCTGTCTCGTAGTTTTCAAGCATATGTTTTGTTATAATTGATTAAATTTGTATATAATCATATCTGTATGAATGATACTGAATTTTCGTGGCCATCACTTCTGTTTATATTTTTTACGATTTTGCAAACAGGAAACTACTTTTTTAGTCGCAAATACAATAGGTGGTGAACCGTCCTTGTGTGTTAGGTCGGGAGAATTTACGTTTCTAGGTTTTACATCATCTGTAATGAAACAATTTACCCCTCGGATAGACAACTACACAAAAAGTATATAATAAATAGGATATTCCATGTGTCTTGTGAAATATCATGTTTCTCTCATCTCGTGATGGGGGGGGGGGGGGGGGGGGGGGGAAGGAGATATTTTCACTCGTGACAACGCCAATATATCTCCTTTTCTCCCGTCACTCGATGAGAAAAACATGATAGTTCACCCGACATGTGAAATATCTTCAGGATGCAACTCTATCACTTCACATATCATTTCACTGACTGTAAAGCGCGATACTGCCTTTACTGACCTGTCCTTACACTCAAGTACTAATTTACATGCAGTAACAAATACAGGTTACAACTTTATTCTGATCATCAGGGCGTCCAAGTACATGTTTAGATCACACTTAATCAGTCATATTTATTATCGGAAACCAATAAAATGCTCTGTCGCTACCCGCGATAACAATGCAGGCACTTCACGGCAATATTATTTAATCAACGAGCGTCAACAAGTCACTTCCAATACCCCGACACAAATATTTTCCTATTTCACCTCGCGCATTGTATTTTCTCCAACACTGCATTATCGATCAACCGTGTTTACCAAGTCTTATCCTGGCTCAATCCCCAAACAGTTCGCTTTTACTTCTATCCTAAGATCATGGGGTTCATTTATTCTGCACCTATCAGATGTGATAGTTTATTTAATCCCTCTTAGCTGGTTTCGACCAGGACCCGGTCCGTCTCAGTCATCAGGGTATCCACTTACCCTCCCGGCGTGTCTCCTGTTGACATTCCCCTCCAAGGTTGTGGGGGACATCTGACCCACACTGCTGTTTGATTTTTAAAGCTTTCAAATTTAGGAGCCTCTTGTCGGATTATCCTGCCACCCCAAGAGAGTGTCTTACTGCTGATGTTATATATGACCTTTGTTTTGAAATTGTTTTTCTTACCGTCGCTCTAGCTGAGACTTCATTCACGTTGGGGCCACACATTCTTCATTGAACGTCGCGGGGGAAACATCGTATAGCCTCAGGTGCTTCGCACTCGTCTTAGCGGTTTGGAATTCTGGTGTGGATTTATCATTGACGCCAAATATATTCGTTTGTTTTTCACACTCAACTGGAAGTATGTTTGAACGGATATTCGGATACATATGCTGTTGCTTGCATTCTGATGTCTTCGTTTGAACGAAAAAAGATCGGCTCTATTATATGAGGATTTTCCCTCTAATTCAAAACGAGTCTGTTCGTTGTACTGTGCACAAATAAATAATCTGGAAGCTGCAATGGAATCTAAACGTTCAAATGCATCCTCTGGACCATCGAGTTCGGGAGGGAGGTTCCTCCAGGGAGTGTGGATGAGCAAATGTGAGGGGGGACGTATTGAACGTCTCACAAAGTGGTCTGAAGGTCAGAAGGAGCAGAGGCTAGGGAGCCTTGACAAGCAGGAACACAGCAGGATGGTGAAGATGAACTTGATGAAGCTGGAAGTGCGGGATGAACTCGCAGCCTTGAGGAAGAGTAGACGAACGCCATCGTTGGTACCAACATCTCCTACACAAGAGCCAGCCTCGCCTAGCGTTCCCAGGCAACAGGGTAAAGCTCATGGTTCTTCAAAGAATCGTGGAAGGATTCAGGAGGCTGAATTTCCAAATCCGGGGAAGAAACATCCCCATGGCGTCAAACAGTTAGATGGATATCTGACTCCTAACGTCCGGAGGGACTCTCAAAGTCCGGGTCAGAGCATCAACGGAGAGAAAGGTGCCTGCGTTGTAAAGGCAGGGGATAAAGAGAAGAAAGGCCTCGGTGATACACAGTCGCCCAAACCACCCCATGCTGCTGAAGCACCTGCACACGAGAATGACACTCACAACGGTTATGAAAATGACGTTAGTTGTTCGGAGAATGACATTAATGACATTCAACATCATTCAATATCAATTCTTTCATCAAAGGACGCCAGACCAATTGTTGAGCCGACTTCTAAATTCGTCAGGAAAGTGGGTAGAGTGGAACTAGACAAAGAGACAGTGATGCGCCTGGTTGGAAAGGGTAGACAAGACGGAGTGCCATGATGCTTGTGTTCAGAAGAAACAGTAGAATGATCCAACGACGAGGTGAAACGGGCAGGAGAACTGTCATGTCTATGTCCGTATGTGTATATGTTTATTTCATGATGTTACGTACTAGTGTCTCGCATTACCATGAATGACTCGGTAAGTGTTCAATATATCTATTCATTGTACCCATGAACACGTCTCGTCACACTGCGGTTAAGAGGGGCGTTGATAATGTCATACTGTAATGTACCTCAACAAACACACATATATAAGTAAACATTATCATTACTAAATGTTTGTTTAGATTCACCAACACAATGTTGCTATGTTTTCACAATCAAATATAACAACACAGAATCAACGTTCTGAAAAAGACTTGTTCATCTCGTCGGATCAAGCAAACATCATTGTCTCAACTAAGGCAATTCAAACAAAATATGAGACCAACCATGAGATACGGGACCTTATGGGTGAAAAATCACATTTCGACTTTTTATTATATTTTAAAACTACAATATCTTCGAAACACAGAAATACACTTCACAAGCTTTAACTCTTATTTATTACAGAGATACATTTGGACTCATTTTCCAACGTATAACTGTTAAGTAATAATTGCAGTTTTTGACATGTCAGATGAAATGAAATTAAACATTTACTGAAAGGTTTTGAAATAATGTTTGTATTACATCATGAACTAACGAGAAATAAGATATGTTTGTACAGTCCGCACACAAGGCGATCTTGACTGAAGTATGTTGACGTCAAACGTCTTTATGACGTCATAGCACAACCGTATCCTAGCACCCTTAAGGTCCCTTCTTCTCCTGGAGAGTCACAAATGTAATAATGTCACAGTATGTGTTAGACCCGTATCGCGTCAACGTATATCGAGTCTAGATTAACGAGGTGGGGGCATGAGTCCCTACATCATACAATGTCCTGTCTATGTAACTACAATGTTGGTCAATGTCTTGCAGACACCACGACGTTATTATTGCTATCATTAATATTCTACTTATGTATCATAAATTGTATGGCAGTGCCAACAGCATAGAACGGACGTGACCCATATATTTTATGTATCGTTGCAAGCAAAACGGGTACTTGTCGGATAAAAAGTGTTGTCAAATGTTTGATCTTAACAACCTTGTTCAATCTTATGCTTTCAGGGCCACCTACTTAGTTTCGTAATGATGTTGATTGTACGCGTGCGTGGATGTTGTTTTACACCGCGGTCAGCAGTATTCCAGTATTCACAGTGAACAGTGGGTTGCTGATATTAAAATGAGACTAATGTGCATATTCATAATGCACCAAATCCACACCTAACATGCTAAAAGTGCTACATTATTTACCCCGGTAAATGGATCACTATGCACGCGATTTTTATTATCAGCTCCCTGGGAAGTATAGTACGTGAGTGAATGTTGTTTAAAGCCACAGTCAACAATACTCCACCATGCACAGTGGGTTGCTGATAATAAAAATTATAATAAATATGCCTCTGCGTATTTATAATACGACAAATACAGAGCCTGAAGTACGCTCAAAGTGCTACCCAGGTCAATAGATCAGTATGCACTCGATTTTCATTCTCAGCTCCCTGTGAAGTATACTACGCGACAGAATGTTTTTTAAGCCACAGTCAGCAATATTTAAGCTACGTCGCGATAGACAGTGGGTTGATAGTATTAAAAAACCATTGTAATTCGCCTGAAAACCAATTTCATAATAATATCTTTCGTACCAAACTCGAAAATATGCTTCGTATAAGGGTCCGTAGACACGAGTGGTTATTGCAATCAAGTAAATATTGACAATAACTGTAAATATAAAACGTCAACGCCAGAGAATAACCAGTCTCGACTATCTGCAGAAACAGATTCCATTGGGTGTAAAACAGATTCCATTGGGCGTAAAACAGATTCCATTGGGTAAAAACAGATTCCATTGGGTGTAAAACAGATTCCATTGGGTGTAAAACAGATTCCATTGGGTGTAAAACAGATTCCATTGGGCGTAAAACAGATTCCATTGGGTGTAAAACAGATTCCATTAGGCGTAAAACAGATTCCATTGGGTGTAAAACAGATTCCATTGGGCGTAAAACAGATTCCATTGGGTGTAAAACAGATTCCATTGGGTGTAAAACAGATTAATACGGGTGTAAAAACAGATTCCATTGGGTGTAAAACAGATTGATACGGGTGTAAAACAGATTGATACGGGTGTAAAAACAGATTCCATTGGGTGTATAACAGATTGATACGGGTGTAAAACAGATTCCATTGGGCGTAAAACAGATTCCATTGGGTGTAAAACAGATTCCATTGGGTGTAAAACAGATTCCATTGGGCGTAAAACAGATTCCATTGGGTGTAAAACAGATTCCATTGGGTGTAAAACAGATTGATACGGGTGTAAAAACGATTCCATTGGGTGTAAAACAGATTGATACGGGTGTAAAACAGATTCCATTGGGCGTAAAACAGATTCCATTGGGTGTAAAACAGATTCCATTGGGTGTTAAACAGATTCCATTGGGTGTAAAACAGATTCCATTGGGCGTAAAACAGATTCAATTGGGTGTAAAACAGATTCCATTGGGTGTAAAACAGATTCCATTGGGCGTAAAACAGATTCCATTGGGTGTAAAACAGATTCCATTGGGTGTAAAACAGATTCCATTGGGTGTAAAACAGATTGATACGGGTGTAAAAACAGATTCCATTGGGTGTAAAACAGATTGATACGGGTGTAAAACAGATTGATACGGGTGTAAAACAGATTCCATTGGGCGTAAAACAGATTCCATTGGGTGTAAAACAGATTGATACGGTTGTAAAAACGATTCCATTGGGTGTAAAACAGATTGATACGGCTGTAAAACAGATTCCATTGGGCGTAAAACAGATTCCATTGGGTGTAAAATAGATTGATACGGGTGTAAAACAGATTCCATTGGGCGTAAAACAGATTCCATTGGGTGTAAAACAGATTTCATTGGGCCTAAAAGTCAATATTGTGAGGGAAATTATATGAATGGATCGATGAAAATCAGTGATGACACCAGGTGTTCGCCACAATAAGTTAAGCATTACGAAAATAACCATCATTATATCACTGTTCATTCAACATGGCTGGTTCAATTTGTCAGTTTGTCACAATTCAAAAGTCTGTCGCGTGTGCATGTGTGTGTACGCGTGTGTGTTCATCTGCGAATGGATATATTATTGAGTGCCTGGCCCCATCTGCTCAGGAAGGACATGCTGCACATCAAAACGGGAAACGGGAAATAACAGACTGTATAAATGTATAAAGGCATGTATAAATTATTTAAGACAATCGATAACTAGAAAGTAGAAAAATAAAATTAGAGTTACAATTATAAAGCTGAACATGTCAGTGACGTTACGGTCTTTGGTGAACCCGCATTAAATAATTATCATCCATGAAACAGAACTGAGTCAGAGACGGTCATGGCAATGGAAAGTAGATATACCACATGAAACATCCGTCGTGGACCTCCTCGTGTTCATAAATCCCTGTGTCTACATGATCAAAAACAGGCTTTAGCAGTGTGCAGCTCTGAACGTTATTATCGTGACCAATTTCAGCCTGAACAATGACTTTTGAATGTTTTACGACGTATAATACTTGGAGGATATATTAACCAAGCAACGATCGATGGGTGCATGACGATAACACAAGCAAAACAAGATACGACGGGCATGAAAGTGTTGCGTATTAGCTATACGACCGGGCTTGGGAAAAAAAACAACCATGCTCGCTCGATCAGGCAGTTATGGTATAGGCTGTGGGACAATTAGATATTTGAATTTTGGCAGTTTCTACAAACTGGTATTTAGACAGAACACTGTACCCCTCTGTGATCCTGGAGAAAATTGCAATGACGGTGATTCGAAATATCTGTATCCTTGGTGTCCAAGTTGTAACCATGTGGGTAGCAGACAGACAGACAGACAGATTTATTCGGTAATGTGGGCCACATGGCCTATATTACAATGTCAGTACAATATAAATTTAGTCACGTTTTTCTAGATTTAAATATCTTATACAGGTATACAGAAGTCAGTTTTATTACATCGACATTATTGCAGTTAAGAATATTTGGAAGTGACAGGTAACCGTCATACATATCCTGTAGTTGGGTAATATAATGTTTCCGTAAAGTCTGGTAATAATGACAAGTGAAAAAGACATGGTCTTCGTTTTCAATACAACCCATGTTACAATATCTACATACACTATTTTCATTATCTGAGGGTTTTTGACGTAGTAACTGAACATTAAAATTATGTAAGCTAATCCTAAATTTACAGAAGGTTCTTCTGAGAGATTTATCCTGCAAAGAATCAATACATTTTTCTACATTCAGCAAAGATTTAACATTTGAATAATGAGATAAATATTTGGAAGCAGACAATTTTGCAAACCAATTTTGAAATGCAACGTCTTTCCTGAAATTGATACAAAAAATATTTACATCACCAACATTTTGGTAGTCCCAGACATATGAAAAACCATTAACATATAAACAATTTTTTAAGATCAGTCACCCAACTGTGCTTACCTTTCTCACCTAGCTTTTTAAGGAAGTAATAACATTGTACAGGATATCTATTTGATCCCATGTGCAATAATTTTAGCCAATATTTTATAGCTCTGATCTGACTCTGGACAAACATATAGTGGCGGCCAGTTTCCCCTAAGATAGCTGTGTTTGAGGCATATTTACATACACCAAGAAATATTTAAAATATGAAGTTTGAACTTTCTCTATACATGCAAAATACCTTAGCACCCAAATTTCTGCACCATATAAAAGTATAGGACTTATTTTACAATCAAATATTTTACAAGCTGTGGAGAATGATAAAAATGAATTTTTTTGGAATAAAGTGGGTAGCGTGATCGTTCGTAATGCCGAAGGCTCGAGTTCGATTCCTAACATGGGTACAATGTGTGAAAAACATTTCTGCTGTTCCCGCGGCGATGACACTCAATCACTGAATTCGAAGTTGTGAAATGTAATGAAAACATTCTGCTGTCTGACAAGAAAGGCTATTTGTACGTTCAGTTCAAACCAGGTTGAAGAGACGCAGTCACAGAAGTATTGGCTGGTTGGTTGGTTTGTTGTTTAACGCCGCATTCAGCAATATTCCAGCTATATGACGGCGGTCTGTAAATAATCGAGTCCCGACCAGACAATCCAGTGATTGACATCATGAGCATGGATCCACGCAATTGAGATCGACGACATGCATCAATCAAGTCAGCGAACCTGACCACCCGATCCCGTTAGTCGCCTCTTACGACTAGCACAGTCGCCTTTTACGAAAAGCATGGGTTACTGAAGACATTCTATTCTACCCCGGATCTTCATAGGTTCGTAAACAAATAAAATACTTTTAAATATAAACACGTCAGATAATCAGTTAAATTTGTGATGTTTCTGGACAATATATCATTATTGGTGTGTTTTGTCTGTGATGTTACCATGTTAACTGCAGGAACATGGCAACCGTTCACACATGTTGCTGATCTGAACAATGTCCTAGAGTGTACTAGAGTGTACTTACAATGTTCATACACTCTCGTAAGTAATACAAAAAACATAAACTCAAAATATACTTCACTTTTAATAGGTATTTTTTTTAATCTTTCCTTGATAAACAAATTTGATTCTTATAATATGTCAAGTGTACATTGAAATAGAAAGACGTCTCTGATTATATCTATCAACAGCTGAGTAGTACAATCAACAGGTAGTTGGAGTATTTACTTGAAAAACTGTTATCACGACGTAAAAAAACAAACAATCATAAACACAACCCTTGCTAGACTGGCCCCGTTAGTTGTAATCCGGTTCACGATTGGGCAAACGTTTATTCAACTGTGGGTTTACTGCATTCCATGTTTGATTAGATACGGAACAAACTTTGAAGAGCTAAGGAGAAGTGGTATGTTGTGCTCCGTGTGAAGTGGGCAACCCAGCTCAGCTTCCTCGTGACACTGTTGGGTGAGAAGGGTAGAGCGGCAGGTTTATGTCACACAAGAGCTACCCAATTGTCATAAACAACGGACCGTTTGACATATCCATAGCCCATTGTCAAACAGAACGTGTTGGAGACCTGGCGATGGGCGTGGCACTCGGGGACCGACGCAGATTATGAGTCGTCGTCGGACAATGGATCATAATTTACATTGAAAACACAGATGGCAATAGCAAAAATACACAACAAAGGAATTCATATTTTTCTATACGATCGTTTATATATTACTCGGATTGTTACACAAAACTGATTTTCATAATATGCGAAGTGTAGATTTAAATAGAATCACATACCTGCTTATCTCTATAAATAAATTGAGTAGTATACTTGAACGGCGACAGATGAAATTAACTGGTTAGCAATATGGCACCATATGTTTGTATGTATATAGAAAATAAAGACTGACCATCAAAACTATTTTGCCATTCACAATCTATTTTAAGGTAATTTAACAACATTTCAAACATTTCATTATATTCATATATACATTCAACGTAGACCACATTCTCCACTTTATTCTAACATTCTAACGTTGGTGTATAAATCAGACAAATGAGCGAGTTAGAATTGACGTCATATGGGCATTATATCAGCCCTATGGCGACGAAATCAGAAAAATGAATAATAATTGTACCTCGCATGAATTTTTGGGTTTGTTCAATCTTTATGCGACCCGTGAAGATTCCGGGGTTGAATAGGTCTTCAGCAACCCATACTTGCCGTAAAAGGCGACTATGCTTGTCGTAAAAGGCGACTAACGGGATCGGGTGGTCAGTCTCGCTGACTTGGTCGATACATGTCATCGATCCCAATTGCGTGGATCGATGCTCATGATGTCAATCACTGGATTGTCTGGTCCAGACTCGATTATTTTACAGACCGCCGTCATATAGCTGGAATATTGCTGAGTGCAGCGTTAAACAACAAGCAAACAAAACAAAAAATAATTTTTTATGCTTTTAGTCCGCTTGTTTTTGTTCTTCTGGGTCCAGTAGACAAGGGGTCCGTGCATGGTAGAACAGCGTCAAAGAATTTGGGAACGTGAAATATCTTCATCTTCGAACTCATGACGAACTAAAAGCAATGTCCTCCTGTCTGGATGTGAATCCAATCCAATTCCTCAATGGTATCCTTATGATGAGACGTGTCTGTAGAGGTAGCAGACTAGCCTTCCTGTGTGGCTCCGGGATCAGCAAGGCGGTGGGATAGCCTAGTGGTCAAAGCGTTCGATCGACACGCCGAAGACCCGATCTCGAATCCACTTCATGGGTACAATGCGTGAAGCCCATTTCTGGTGTCCGCCGCCGTGATATTGCTAGAATATTGCTAAAAGCGGCGTAAAACCATACTCACTCACTGGGATCAGCCTGTAAATACCTCATGGTTATTCTCCACCTTTCTGTTGATAGGCATGCGTCAGCATGCAAGAGTTAATGCATTAGACAAAATAATAATACCTGTCAAATACCTATTTTACAAATGGTAAAAAGTAGATTTTCTTCATATAAAGTGGTGTAAATGTTATGTTATTGAAATTAACACCATTACATTTGGTCATTCCTCTGATCAATGTTTTATCATAACCAATTTATTGACAACAAACATACCTTGCAACAGGAGACAAATCGACAAACCCAGAAAGGGATGTGTAACAACTCAATGAACAATGTCAATATCGGGTGTGACCACCATTTGCGTTGATACAGGCGAGGCAGCGGCGGTGCATTGAAGACACTCGATGATTGAAAACAGCTTTGGGATGTTGTTACCAATGTCAAGCAAAGTTTGCTCTAACTGAGTTAATGTTACCTGATGGTTCTGGTCCTGTCGCAGTTCCATCTCATCCCAAACACGTTCTGTCGTGGAGGTCAGGAGGAGCTTGTGCAACAAGTGGGCGGGCATTATCCTGCTGGAACGGGAGGTTGCGTCCCTCCATCAGCACAAAGGGTAAAACATGATCTTCAACGATGTAGTCCCGGTGGCGTATGCCACTCAAATTGCCACGAACGATGGCCATTTCTCTCCCACCCCGAAACTGATGACGTTGAGTAACACAAGCGTCGCTGAAACGTTCTGCTGGACGCCTGTAGACACCTGTATGACCGTCAGAGCTGTTCAGATGAAAACTGGACTCTTGTGAACAGCGTACTGCCCCAATCTTGTCTAAACCTCAGATGCTGTCTACACCGAGCCAGGCGTGCCTGACGGTGACGTGGAAACAAAACAAACCGGGTGCACCGCTGGACGTCGGGGACGAAGGTTGTGCTCCCTCAACCGGTTGCGTCGGTTCTGCCACTATTTGGTTCAACCCAGGAATTGTCCGCGCTGTAAATGTGGTAGTTTGGTATCGACTCCGTAGATGCACCAACTGGATATGGTTGTCGTGTTGACACGTCGACGACCGGCCTGTGGCAAGTCATGAATGTTGTCCTGCTGAGGAAAACATCTCCAAATAGATGATATTGTGTTTCGAAAAACATTAAACTGTCTGGCAACCGATTGTTAAACAATCATTGTGTGCTGTTCATATTTAAACATCACTTGTGGTAGTATCTTGCTTCCAAAACACATGCAAACATCCAAATTGTGAGCCATGCAGTTGTGAATCACGACCTTAAAGTCGAGGAGATATCTTCATGAATATGTATTAAAAGATGCATTATTTAATTTCGGAATACAATGCATGTTTACTCAATTCAAAAGGAAACGCACCCCCAAAGTATGGACGTCGGCAATTGAGATGTGTTGCTGGTGGATCGTGTGTGCTGACACAGGTCTGTGGTGGGTTCCAACTGTCTGTCTGCCAGTAGTTAACGCTGGTAGGTGGCGTTACTTAAGCGAGAACGGGCGATAACCCTTTCTTCACGTAACGACGTTACAAGTTGGCGTCCGATCTTTGGGCAATCCTTGGCAAAAACTTTGTAGATCTTAGTGGGGTGAGCCTGTAGATCCCTCGCTACTTGTGTGGTCACCTCAACTTCAGTAATGCCCGATTGCTTATGCCTGTTCCGGTCATGGTTCATTCCGAGGTAATCAAAGAACTGACGTACGTTTGTTGTTACGTTTCGCTTCTTTGGGTACCTTCAACACCGAGCAGTTAATTTTCACATTATACGTGTGCATGTTTTTCTCAGCACGTTCTAGCCGGTTCACGAAATGAAAAGTCTATATGTTCAGTGTTTGAATCCGAAAACGAGTGGAACGTTTCTGGACATTATTCCATCTATGGATGTCTCTTATTGTGTAAATAAATAACTGTTATGGATATTATTGAGATCAGAAATATGCCACATGAGATTTCCGTTCATTTGGAACTTGGTAAATTTGTAACTTTGTATGAAGCACAGTTACTTTTTTCCGTTAGTATTTCATACAAAACTTGGAGACACGACTGTGGTGTAGTGATGTAGAACCTTCGGCGTGATTGCTGGTCTTTTCCGTTACACTGAGCCCATACCGGGAGCGAGGGGTGAATGTTCTGTGTTAGATGCCGTTTCTCAAAGTAGTTTCTCCACGAGCTTGCCTTGTGAGATAACGGTCCGTATCTCTCAAACATCTTCAGGATATCTGCTGGCGGTAAAAATGGAAGACCTTGAGGACGTTGTTAGCTTCCCTATAGGCATTCTAAACGTACTTGAAGAAATAGTACTGTGTATATATGCAACATATATTGATTAAATACATTACAGAGCGATTCATTTAGATCTCTACATTAATATAAGAAAATGTTCCATCTCGTGTCAGTTTTTTTTCCTAATCACCTTGGTCAGGTGGAACAGACTCCTCCCACTCGGACCTAATCACCAATATCAGGTGGAACACTCCTCCCACTCGGACCTAATCGCCTGGATCAGGTGGAACAGACCCCTCCCACTCGGACCTAATCGTCTGGGTCAGGTGGAACACTCTTCCCACTCGGACCTAATCGCCTGGGTCAGGTGGAACAGACTCCTCCCACTCAGACCCAATCGCCTGGGTTAGGTGGAACAGACCCCTCCCACTCGGACCTAATCGCCTGGGTCAGGTGGAACAGACTCCTCCCACTCGGATCTAACCGCCTTGGTCAGGTGGAACAGACTCCTCCCACTCGTACATAATCACCTGTATCAGATGGAACACTCTTCCCACTCGGACCTAATCGCCTGGGTCAGGTGGAACAGACCCCTCCCACTCGGACCTAATCGCCTGGGTCAGGTGGAACAGACTCCTCCCACTCGGACCTAATCGCCTGGGTCAGGTGGAACAGACTCCTCCCACTCAGACCCAATCGCCTGGGTTAGGTGGAACAGACTCCTCCCACTCGGACTTAATCCAAACTATTTGAGAAGCTCGGGAAGATGGGTTAATTGCTGTTGGTGTCCCCCTCGTTGTTCAGGATTGATGAACTCCTGATGAACTTGTTCAACCATGTGTGTCCTGGACCTGTAAAACACTTGAGGTTGACAGTGTCTTCCTTGAACGTCTCCCCTCACTGACGCTTGATGTTGTCTGAAAACCATAAACATAAAATGCACACATAAAATCCACACAAGGTTTTATACATTTGTCATAGTTCTGAATACTATATTATTAATCCATAATCATAATGGTCATATTTCAATAATACGTTTTATATTTTCTCAATATTTTAACTAGCGAAAGCTGAATACATGTCTTAACACAATGTTAGTCTCTAGCTGACCGTCACAAATCAGTGACTCTGGATTATGCTGTCAAGCTGCTTGGGTTATGCCCCAAACATACATGCTGTTCATGGCCGGGTGAACCACCATCTTAAGTTGATTATTGTCAGCCAAATAGGATAACAAAGACTATTTAGTTGCCAGTGCACTCTGTAACTAACAAATAATTGCAATTAATACACCAGACATTTGACAGATTTAGATTACAGCTGCAATACTAGGTACCTAACACATTCTACAGAAGGCCTGAGTCCCAATATATTCACCGAGTTCAGTGGTAGATCTTTCACTCTGCCACGAATAAAGACTCCAAGGGACTCAACAACCTTCTCTCTGTTTTAAGGTGACAGTCAGGTCATTGTGGTCATTGTGACGTAGCAAACGGGACCATGCCCAGACAAGCCAAAACGGCCCCCAGACAAGCTGTCACTTTGAATTTGAATAGTTTGAAACAGTGTCTCAAGAAAAGGGAAGAAAGATCATATTACCAACATGACGTATATGAACCCATATTATTCCCGTGTTTCTTTTCCCCTTCTGTGATCAGTCGTAGAGTATGGTAAAGACGTTTTCAGGGATGCTGCTGTGGGCGCCTTAATGATGGTGTCATCTCAGATGAAGTGCTCCTGCTTTTCTACTAGTGGTTGATGCTGCTGCTAAGTTTATTCCAGAAATACCTTTCTATCGGTCTCCAGTGATGTCATCGTGATCAGAGATTTCTTTATGGTTGGTGAGGGCGTTTGAGTCAAGACGTATTTGTAATGCGGCATGTGTCATCTCATCAACGGATCAACATTGCATCTAACAACGGCGTATATATATTTCAGAAAATATTGTGCTAATTATAAATTTCCCTTTGAGGTGACAAAATTATCAGGAATATAACACTTATCCCGTAGACCACTGAGGCAAACCACAGGTGAATTTAGTTGTAAATATAGCTCAACAGCTGCATAAAGTACAGAAGTGTTCCGAGCTTATAATTGGCATATATGGCCAATATACGCTGATGCCCGGAAAGTTATAAATGTGCTCTCCGCGCTCATAAACAAAACCCTCAAAAAGCTTGGGAAAGACCACATTAGACTATATGTTTTCATGAGCTGCCTTAAATTCCATAAGGTATCAATAAGGCATTTATGTGAAAGTATACGGTACATTGCATTGAATGTCAACTAGCTTTTCGAAAGAAAATAATTTCCCATTGCCAGGGTAATTTACTTTATGTGGTTTCAATGACAAACCGGTCTAAGCGACTATAAACGAAAGGCCCTCGATGTCCGAATGATTTAGAGACTGTCATCCTGAAATTCCCATATACTATGTATTGATGTAAGTAGCCAGATGTTTATATGTAGGTAATGTAGAGTCAACTGTGTCTTGAGATTCCCACTAGGTCACTACGAGCCGAGTACTGCTGAAACTAGAAACCGAGTACTGCTGAAACTAGGAACCGAGTACGACTAACACTAGGAACCGAGTACTGCTGACACTAAGAACAAAGTACTACCGACACTGCAAACCGAGTACCGCTGACACTACGAACCGAGTACTGCCGACAGTACGAAACCGAGCACTGCTAACACAATTGACGGGGCACTGCTGACACTACGTACCAAACACTGCTGAAACTGGGAACCGAGCACGGACCGAGCACTGTTGACACTAACCGAGCAGTGCTGACACCACGTACCGAGCACTGCTGACGCCACCAACTGATCACTGATGACACTACGAACTGAGCAATGCTCTCACAAGGACAGACGATTGCTGACACTACGGATCAAGCACTGCTGACACTACGAACTGAGCACTGCTGACACTGCGCACCGAGCACTGCTGACACCACAAACCGAGCACCGCTGATGCCACCAACCGATCACTGATGACACTACGAACTGATCAATGCTCTGACAAAGACAGACCATTGCTGACAATACGGATCAAGCACTGCTGATACTACGAACCGAGCACTGCTGACACTAGGAACCAAGCGCACCTAACACTACGGACAAAGCACTACTGACACTAAGAACCGAGCATCGCTGACATCAGGAACTGAGCAATGCTGACACTACGGACCAAGCACACCTGACACTACGAACCAAGACCTGCTGGCACTATTAACCGAGCAACGCTGACACTTTGAACCGAGCACTGCTCTCACAAGGACAGACCATTGCTGATACTACGGTTCAAGCACTGCTGACACTATGAACCGAGCACTGCAGACACTACAGACCAAGCACTGCTGACACTAGGAACTGACCACTCCTGACACTATTAACCGAGCACTGCAGACACTACAGACCAAGCACTGCTGACACTATTAACCGAGCACTGCAGACACTAAAGACCAAGCACTGCAGACACTACAGACCAAGCACTGCTGACACTACTGACCAAGCACTGCTGACACTATTAACCAAGCACTGCATACACTAGGAACCAAGCACTGCTGACACTTCAAACTGAGCACTGCTGACACTACGCATCAAGTACTGCTGACACTACAAACTGAGCACTGCTGACAGTAGGAACCCATCACTACGGACACTATGAACGGAGCACTGCTGACACTATTATCCGAGCACTGCAGACACTACAGACCAAGCACTGCTGACACTACAGACCAAGCACTGCTGACACTAGGAACCAAGCACTACTGACACTACAAACAGAGCACTGCTGACAGTAGGAACCCATCACTACTGACACTATGAACGGAGCACTGCTGACACTATGAACCAAGCACTGCTGACACTAGAAACCAAGCACTGCTGACATTAGGAACCCATCACTACTGACCCTATGAACGGAGCACTGCTGACAGTAGGAACCAAGCACTACTGACACTACAAACAGAGCACTGCTGACAGTAGGAACCAAGCACTACTGACACTACAAACAGAGCACTGCTGACAGTAGGAACCCATCACTACGGACACTATGAACGGAGCACTGCTGACACTATGAACCAAGCACTGCTGACACTACGAAACAAGCACTACAGAGCACAGAAGCCTCGGATCTCACCTGGATGTATATATCCCATTATGTGTCAGTTGAAACAAATGTTATATTTGACATCACACTTCTTCAGTAATGTACAGATTCTAGCACTTTTGGGGGGTTGAGTCACACCTGGAATTCATTCGAACCCACACTGCCAGAGAGAGGCACCTAATCCCAAGCACACAAAGTCAGCGACTTACCCACTCAACCAAAGAGGCTTCAACAAAAATGAAAGTCCAGCCACTGGTAGTCTACATCACATACTTTGCGTACCCCTCTGACAAATGTAAATTCACTGAGAAAGTGTTATCCCAAATATACCATTTGTTAAATTTGACCACTTTCTAAATGGCACAGTGTGTTCACATATACCGGTTGTTTGACTGAGATCTCACCTGGATGTCTACAGCCTGCTGCCATTTTAATCGGGGCAGAATTTTCTTGTTATCACTCTTGAGATCAAGAGTGTTTAAGAAGGACAGAAACTACATATATTACTATAACCTACAGTAAGTTTAAAAAAAGAAATTATAATCTGGGGTACTGTCGTTGTAAATTCGCCTAGGTCATCGAAGGCCTTTATTTCTAATATTTATGTCCATAAAACAAGAAAAAAATGGTCTGGTATATTTTTTATCCCAAACACACTGAATATACAGATATAATCAGAATACAAAATCGGATTTTAATGAGACTGAGTGGACAATAAAAGGTCCACATATAGCACCAACAGAAAAATCTGACAAGACTGACAATGCTATATATCATCTTGCTTCTCATCATTCTCATCATGTGTTCCTGGTTGTGGTTTTTCACAGAACAATTCATCACATCCAAAAGGCAGTGTACAGAGTGATCTATGACAAGCTTGATAACATCTGCTGACTTCCTTCTATGCAGTGTCATGAGGGGAACTATTCCTCACCACCAGCTGACAGTTACAGCACGACCTCATGGTAATAAATGCATGTCCAAACTGTTTGCTTCAGTTAGCATCGATATAGGCACTTCAGGACACGACTGTGCATCACCTTGAAACATCACATAACATTCAGCGTCCTTGAAGATATTTTACCCTTGGAAGTCCTTGGTATTTTGTCCATACAAATAGATTTCATGCTGACTCACATATATATGGAAAGTTTTAAATAACTTCATTTACAGAAAGTTTTCAAACAAGTGTCATAACATTTGTCACCATCAGTGACAACAATTGTTTTAATTCCTATGGATACTTATTCAGACCAGAAAACCAGAAAGGCAAGATCTATATCTGATGTATATCCCTGTGTTTGTCCTGCACCATTCGTGGTGGTCTATATCTGATGTATATCACTGTGCTTGTCCTGCATCCTTTGTGGTGGTCTATATCTGATGTGTATCACAGTTTTTGTCCTGCATCCTTTGTGGTGGTCTATATCTGATGTATATCCCTGTGTTTGTCCTGCATCCTTCGTTTTGTTCTATATCTGAATTATATCACTGTGTTTGTCCTGCATCCTTTGTGGTAGTAGTTCATATCTGATGTCCGTCACTGTGCAAGTCCTGCATCCTTGGCCATTTTGCAGAAGATGCTGTTTGGTTGCAGCAGGAGATTCTGTGGACTGTCGTATTCTACTACACAACCTTGTTCTAGCACCAGAATCCTGTAAACATACACAGGGTATTTTATGGTGCATTCATTTAATGACAAGGGTACCAAAACAAATGTATCAATAAATGTAATATAGTATGTACTGATCATAAAGTCAACCAAAAAATGCATTCAGCGTGAAAATTTCCAGAGATTTTAAGATGGCCATACACAGATTTTGCATTACGGCAAGACAAACACAATAAATTTAGTTTTAGTTTAAATCCAAATAAATCACCTGTCATAGTCCATGACAGTGTTGAGTCTGTGGGCGATGGTCAGCACCGTGCAGTCCTTGAACTCTGACCTGATGGTCTGCTGGATCAGGTCATCCGTTTCCATGTCAACAGCTGCGGTAGCTTCGTCAAGAATCAGGATCTTTGTGTTCCTCAGCAGAGTCCGGGCCAGACATACCAGCTGTCTCTGTCCAACACTGGAAACATGATTGTCATAATGGTGAGTAACGGGCAAGATGGTGCTCTACTTCTGGGCCAGACACACCAGCTGTCTCTGTCCAACACTGGAAACATGATTGTCATAATGGCGTAACTAAGGCAAGATGGTGCTTTACTTCTGGGCCAGACACACCAGTTGTCTCTGTCCAACACTGGAAACATGATAGTCATAATGGCGTAACTAAGGCAAGATGGTGCTTTACTTCTGGGCCAGACACACCAGTTGTCTCTGTCCAACACTATTGTACAAATCAAAATAGACAATTGCATCCGACATCATTTTTGTCCCTGATACATCATTTTTTTAAAATGCCCTCCAAATGTCTACCATAATGCTTTTTAAAAGTTTACTGAAGCCTTGAATGTTGAAACTTTGTTCAAACAACTTCTGAAAAAAGAATTCCTGAAGGTATCTAAACCATTTACACACATACATTCTTGGTACGTATATCAGTCACAGATATATCTATCTGTTTTTGATTATCTATTCAACTGCATGTATTATTTTGCATTGTGCATGGTGAGATTGGTGACTCTTATCCCTAGGGTGTGTGAATCCTTGGGAGTGATCTGTACAATACACTGTGGAGTGTGTTACATATCACTGAGCATGAGCTGCCTCTGTGCTGTAGTGGAGAGAGCATCTGACCTCAAAAGATACTTATATTTACCCTGCCTGGTTCTTGGCATTCAAGATATAAACCAAGGTCTGATCTGCCCGGAGACAGTATAATGTGTCTGAGTGGTGTATCCATGTTAAACTGCGGCATGGTATCTCAGTGGGCCACACATGGTGTGTCTGGGCACTGTATCAATGAGCATGGTGCATCAACAACGCACAGAGTTTGGCATGAAGACCCAGTATAATGGTCAAAGAAATATATATAATCTTACCTGAAGTTTTCTCCATCCTCCCCACACTCGTGGTGAATGGTGTCTGTCAGTGTCAGTACGAACTGCTTCAGGTGAGCCTGCTCTAGAACCATCCACAGCTGCTCGTCACTGTACTCACTGAAGGGGTCAAGGTTGGAGCGCAAACTTCCAGTAAATATCACAGGGTCCTGAAATTAGACCAGTGTCAGAAAGAAATTACAGGATAAAGAAAAGAAAATTTTTGTCACAAGCACTGATAATATTTTTCCTGCAGCAGCTTTAGGTGAAATCTTGTTATCATGGATTCAAGCAAATGGCAAAGGACAAAAAACAAAGGACCAAACCCTCAAGTTTGTTTGAGTTGAAATAGCCACAGTCTAAAAAATATTTATAATTTCTTACCTGGGGAAGAATTGTGAGTTTGCCTCTGAGATCATGAAGTCCAAGAGAGTTGATGCTCACTCCATCAATCATTATCTGCCCTTCCGCTGCCTCGATCAGCCGAAACAGTGACAAGGTCAGAGATGACTTCCCCGCACCTGTCCTGCCCACAATGCCCACCTGGAATACACAAGATATTATGAAAACTTTTTCTGTGGATATTCTGAATGGTGTCAAAATAAGACAAACATTGGTATTTTGACCAAGATTTTGCCTCTTTGTTTGTGTGTTTGTTTTGTTTGTTTGTTTGTTTATTGTTAGACGCCACACTCAGCAATAGTCCAGCTATAAGACGGCGGTCTGTGAATAATTTAGCCTGGACCAGACAATCCAGTGATTGACATCATGACCATCGATCAATGCAATTGTGATAGGATGACATGCATCAACCAAGTCAGCAAGCCTGACCACCCAATCCCATAAGTCGCCTTTTGTGACAAGCATAGTCGCCTTTTAGGGCAAACCTGGGTTGCTGAAGACCTATTCTACCCCAGATTTTTACGGGTCAACTTTGTCCTTGAATCCCCACAGGTTTACATCTACAGTAATAAACTGCATATCAAAATTTTCAACAAATATATGTAAAATGTTACGTATATATATTGAACATTTAGATTACAACGTCTCCAATATTGTCAACTTGAAATGTCCTGTCTCTTGGTCTTAATAGTGTTCATAAATCTCGTTTTGTAAGAATTTAATTTAGTCCTGAAAGTCAGTTTGAAGACTGCAAGTGTAGCTGTTGCTGACCTTTTCTCCAGGGTTGACAGTGAAACTGATGTCCTTTAAGATGAGGTCCATCCCAGGTCGGTAACGTGTGCTGTAGCTGTCAAAGGTCACCTCTCCTACACGAGGCCAGTTGTGTGGAGGCCTTGTGTCTTCAATATGTGCTGGAGCCTTAGGAAAACATACCATCCTACATGTAAGACTCCATACCAGAACAACTGATTCCCATAGCAATGGCACATTCCTGTCTCTGGTAGCTATAACTATGGATTCAGCACAATGGTTGCAGGTTATACTTATGACTGAGTAAATTAGGAATATGGTGCCGAAAAACCAAGAAACCATATCAGGTGATTAGAACCTATGGCCATACTTTCCTGGCAAGCCTAAGAGATGCAGCTCTGCACCATTAATTGCTGCAGCTTCGATGAATTAGCCACATCTTTCCCAAAGCCAAAGAATAAACATGACTTGAAAGATATTTTTACAAACTTGTAGAGGTTATGAATTCTCTGATGAAATCCTCCTTGGGGCACTTATTGCATTTTCCCGGCTCAAGAAAATCTACATGACATAGTTGTAACCATTTTCCTTAATAAAAATTGTTACCACACAAAAAACTTTGTTTTTGTATGATATACGACCACCCTTACGGGGCCTCACCCTCCACGGCGCGTCACGCCAAGGGAAGCAACTCTCACCCAAATCACTTTCCATATGTCTAATGCTGACGGAATGTGGGGAGGCGGGTGGCCGTGCCCCAAGGAGGATTTCATCAGAGAATTCATAACCTCTACAGGTTTGTAAAATTCTCTTTCAGATTAAATCCTCCTTGGGGCACTTATTGCATCAAGATAGACTCCTAAAGATAATCTAGGAAGTGGCATCCGTCAGCAACAAGCGTGCATAAATACATCGTATTTTGATTATTTCAATGAATAAACAAGAGTTCTATAAATGGAACCAACCTTATCGTGAGGCACCACCGTCGAAAGGCGGGGGCTGGAGACAGGGCGTTATCGACCATACACAATGAAAAGAGCCATTCTTTGTGGCTTATCATATCGAGAACTTGAGACACACACACCCCCCACACCCCCCACTTTTTTGAACAAGTGATATTGGGGGCACAGATCACGAGAGACTATAAACCCGCACAGAGCTAGGCCAGAGGGTCCCCGTAAATCGAAGGAGTGCATGTGCAAATACGATGATTATCGAGGAGTAATGGCTGGTATTGTATCGACCGTAGAAGATAAAATCCGGACCGTTACTGAGCAGTGTTATAACCGGTCCGGGCGGTCTAAAATCTCGAAGGCTCAATCGGCTAGAGATGTAGGACTTTGCCCAGTTCGGAGAACTGACTGACCAAACCGAGCACGCTCGCTTGTGTGTTTGTCGAGTTGGTAATGTTTGATGAACGTGCTCGGCTGGCTCCAAATAGCCGCGGAGCAGATCTCCTCAATGGGCAGAGCCGCGGCATACGCTTGTGTCGTAGCCACTGCTCTAACCGAATGAGCCTTTAACTTGGTAGGGGGGTCCCTGCCTTGAAGTGTGTACGCCGTACATATAGTAGAGACTATCCACCTGGAGATAGTTTGTTTGCTCGCAGGTGAGCCAGCCTTCCTACCGCCATAACAGCAAAATAGTTGATGATCCTTACGGATACCCTTAGTTCTGCTGATATAGGACTTAAGGGTCCTGCGGACATCCAAGACATGAGCATGTCTTGTAGTGGTCCCCGACGAAGAAGGCTGTAAAAGAGCAGGTAGCTCAATAGGAGCCGTCACGTGGAAGGCGTGTGCGACCTTAGGACGGTAAGAGCCGGCAGGCGAATACTGACCCTGTCCCGGTGAAAGACAGTTAGTTCGGGATCGGCTGACATTGCGTGAATGTCGCCTACCCGTCTGCCGGACGTTACCGCCACAAGGAATGCCGTCTTCCAGCTCAACAGCTGAAGAGAGAGAGACGACAGATCCCGAAAGGAAGGACCGGACAGCCAATCAAGAACGATTGACAATTCCCAAGGGGGACTGATCAGCCTGACAGGCGGTCGGATCCTGTCCACACCTGCTAAAAAACGCTGCACTAATGGGTGCGCACCCAAAGTGCCCCGTCGACGGGGACGTGAAAGGCAGCGATAGCTGTAGAGTACCCCCGGACTGTCGATGCGGCCAGGCCGACATCTAGTCGCGACTGGAGGAACTCAAGTACGGCTACGAGATCTGCAGAAAAGGGATCTTCTATCGACACACCAGCGCGCATAGCAGGCCCATCTATCCTCGTACTGAACGTTTGTCGAATCCCTCCGCGAAGCCAGTATTGTGTCTGCAACTCGTGCAGGAATACCGCTCTCCTGGAGGCGATTCCGGACAGTGGCCAAGCCACCCACTGAATCCTGGGATTTGGGTGGAGGGCCTCGTTCTGGGATAGGAGGTCCGGTCGTAAAGGTAATAGAACAGGAGGCTGAGCCAGAAACCTGAGTATGACTGGAAACCAACTCTGCGCCGACCAAAGGGGTGCCAGGAGCACAAGTAGTCGCGCAGGCTGAGTGGCTAGCTGAGACAGGA
This sequence comes from Haliotis cracherodii, assembly GCF_022045235.1. Taxonomy (NCBI): domain Eukaryota; kingdom Metazoa; phylum Mollusca; class Gastropoda; order Lepetellida; family Haliotidae; genus Haliotis; species Haliotis cracherodii. The sequence continues at coordinate 11,034,948 of NW_027266286.1, forward strand.
CCTTGGAAATCAGAGGTACTGGGGGGAATGCCCACAGAATTCTGTCCGTCCAATCTAGCTGGAAGGCGTCCGGTGCCACCGACCTCGGGTCGGGGACTCTGGAGCAGAACGTTGGTGTCTGGTGATTCACCCCAGACGCAAACAGATCCACCTGGAACGACCCGTATAACTGGGAGATAATCCCGAATATCCCCGGGTCGAGCCTCCACTCGTGAGGAGCGAGGATCCGGCGAGACAGAGCGTCCGCACGGACGTTGTCTACGCCCGGGAGATAAACAGGTAGCACCCTGATAACGTGTGAGTCGCACCATAGGAGGAACTGCCACGTCTCTTGGAGAAGCGACGGAGACACCGTTCCCCCCTGCTTCCGGATGTAAGTCATCGCCGTTTGGTTGTCCATCTCTAGACGCACCACTTGGCCACGAAGCAGATCCAGGAAGCGTTGGAACACCAACCTGACCGCTCTCAGTTCTAGCACATTGATATGCAGTTTGATCTCCTGCTGGGACCATAGTCCCGAGGCAGTGTGATCGTTCAGAACGCCTCCCCAGCCGGAGAGTGACGCGTCTGTTTGAACTGTGAGAGACGGCACGGGAGTGTCGAGGGGGAGCCCCCGGGACAGATTCCCGACCTCGGTCCACCACTGAAGGTGTGCATTGAGCCAATGCGGAGTCTCGAGAACAGTCTTGAGATCTTCCGAGTTCACCCAAAGTCAACGGAGCGCTTGTTGAATGGGTCTCATTCTCAAGCGCGCCCGCCAAACCACATCCACTGTCGCCGCATTGTTGCCCAGTAACTGGAGCCATGTACGAGCAGTGTGACTGGCGGACAGAAGGAACTGGGAAGTAACACTTCTGACCTTGGTAATGCGATCTTGTGACAGAGATACAAGTCCGCTCACCGTGTTGAAATTCGCCCCTAGGAAGACTAGATTCTGAGTAGGGCTCAGATCTGACTTCTTGAGATTGACTATCCACCCTAGAGTGATCAGAATATCTATCACTTGTTGTGTAGCTATCTGACTCAGGGATTGCGATAGAGCTCTTAGTAACCAGTCGTCGAGGTACGGATGGCAGAACCGACCTTTTGACCAGGCCACTTGGGCGGGAATCAACATCAGCTTGGTGAACACCCTCGGGGCCGTAGCGATCCCGAATGGTAGAACCCTGAACTGATAACACCTCCCGTCGAAAGAAAACCTGAGGTATTTCTTGAACTCGGGGTGTATGGGTATGTGGAGATAGGCGTCTTTTAGGTCTATTGACGTTAGCCATTCTCCGGTCTCGACAGCTGAGATCACCGAGCGCAGTGTCTCCATCCTGAAGGACGGTACCTCTATAAGTTTGTTCAGCCTTCTCAGATTGAGAATAGGCCTGAACCCTCCGTCTTTTTTGGTGACTAGGAAATATGTCGAGTAGAAGCCCTCGCTTTCCTGTCCCACGGGAACCGGTCCGATCGCAGCCTTCATAAGAAGTGCGTCGACCTCGGCACGAAGGAATTCCGCCTTCTCTAGGGTAGCAGGCACCGGAGTGTGCTTTATCCCGGAGAAGGGGGGGCGGATGATGTTTCCACCGAGGCAAATGGCCATCCCTTAGAGTGGACAGGGTCCAGGGATTGGATGTGACTGTCTCCCATTCCTGCAGGAATAGAGCCACTCGGCCGCCTACGGGGACATCCGGCTTGAGGCAGTGGACCCCGGCTGTCGGCAGTTCGATAACATGCGACCGTGGGTCCGCCCGGGGCACTTCGGGCGCTAATGGGAACCCGATGGGTTCCTGGCCCCGCGAAAAGGCTGCTGGCCTCGACCAGCTGCCCTGCCCCGGCCCCTGCCTCTCTTGCTCCTCCCGGCGCCCTTACCTGAAGGAAGCGGCTGCTTCCAAGCAGGTGCAGACTTCTGACCCGGCGCATCAGCGTAGGAGGAAGCAAGTGGAGAGGTCCGCTTACGCGGTTTAACGCATGGTACCTCCAACAAGGCCTTAGAATCCTTGATGGAGGCATACAACTGTGCGGCCTCTCGGACCACCTGCTGAGCCCCAGGGAAGAGGGTGGCACCCATCTTATATGGCAAAGCAAGAAGATCCTGGCATCCTAGCGTCCCTCGCAAGATGACTATGTACCTCCGTAAGTTGCGCGGCCAACTCCGAAGAGTCGGCCGGCCCCTCTCCCGCTAACTCCCTCTGTACGGCCGACAGATAAGCGGAGTGTACGGACACCAAGAGCTGCTGACATGCGTTACGATATTGCTCCTCGAAGCAAACGTAAGCAGCCTTCAGCTCCGTACCGCACGCGGGAAAGGGTGGCAACCGCCGGCCCTGCTTGACCTTAGCCAAGTTGGGGGTCGAAGACCCCCCCAGGGTTACGGAGGTCCAGACGCATTCGTCCACCACCAGTACCTCAAAATCACCATCCTCTGCTAACGGGTACCGCTTAATAAGTTCGGGCAGGTCGAACTTCCTGCGGGCACCCGACAACAGAGGGTTGATGACTTCATGCACCAATGAGGACAGAATACGGAGCCGCACCTGGGGCGACTTGCTCGGAGCAAAAGCGTCCCCCGGAAGGCGGAACTCAGTCGGATCCGACTGGGGCATGGGCGCAGCCACCTGAGGCAGTACCTGGACAATCTTGTCCCGTACATGCCTCAACGAGGAAACGAAGGAAAATATTCCCGAGGTCTCCGAGTCGTCTCCCCCCTCCTCCATCCACTCCTCCTCTCTCGATTCCGAGCCGAAATTAATCGACTCTTCCCCGAGAGAAGAGGCAGACGAAGTCGGAAGGGGATGCCCGAAGGCCTGGGCCTTCGCATCCCCGGCCCAAAGCCGAGTCCCTGTCCCGAGGTGCCGGGGGTTCAAGGGAACCCACCTGGCTCTGGGCTAGAAATCCGCTAGAGGAAGCCTCGGCCTCGGAAGAGGCGTCTGGCTCCGCTAGGGAGAACTGTGCATCGGTAGTGAACGGGCCAGTGCCCGCCACCCCTCCGCTGGGGAGCGACCTCGAGCCGGCGCAGAAGCCCGGTCTGAGATCGTCCCCGAGACCAAGTGGCCTGCCTCGGCCGACGCCGGGCATATCACAAGGTCTCGAAGCCGTGTCCGGCGCCGACAACGGGGAAGGCTCGGTCCGCATCTCCTCTCGGAGCTGAGACTTTACCTCCTCCATCATCGACGCCATCTGCGACCTCAACAAGGCAGAGATGTCTGCCAAAGACGGTGCAGGAGAGGGTGCAGTGATTGTGACGGGGACCCTAGAGCCTTCTCCCCAGGCCCCCGGGGAGGGAGCGGTGAAGACAGTCTCAGCTGCTTTTTTTCCCTTTCTTACTTTTTTAGAGGGGGAGGGGGGGGTCTTTGCCGATCTAATGTCCAACCCCGCCTTCAATAGACCCTTAAAGTGTAAGAGGTCCACATTTCTCTTTTTCTGCGCCCGTGGTGTGAATGCAACACAGATCGGGCATGACCCATCGTCATGCCCGTCTTCGGCCAAACACTTTATGCAAGTATCATGCCTGTCTTGGGGGGGGGGAATCGAAGCCGAGCACCCCGTACACAGTTTGAAGGTCTGTAAAAAAGACCGTAATTTTTGAGTTTGGCGGGAAGGGTAATAAAGTGTATCAGTGCGATTGAAAGATCGGAAAGATACGCGCATAAATTGTGTAACTAGAAGCAAAGGCGTAATTTAGAATGCGATTGGTAACGCGATACTAATAGCCAATGTCGTAGTATAATTATAACACCAAAGTGGGCGTGTTACGCGCGAAGGTGTAAAAAACCGTAAAAAAGGTAAGTGTAATTTAAAAATAATTAACACACCACCTTGGGTTTATTAAAGGAAAAGATTGTAGGCTAAAGCCCGATGATATAACATTAAAAAACCCAAGCCGTTTTTGATGGCCCTGGTGTTACATGTATCATACGTGGCACTACAAAATGGACGCTACGACAGCCTTTGTTTCAAAGGTATCGTACACGTGTCATATAATTACAACTTTATAACTTTACAATGCGAGGTATTACGCCTTTGCATGAAAGAAATGTACCATACATACAGTTTGGTCTGCCATGGTTCTTGTACGAACGATTATCTTGTACTTTGTTTTGTCTTGAAAAAAACAGCACGTCTGTCTTTGTCAGATGACATAAGGAAAGTGATTTGGGTGAGAGTTGCTTCCCTTGGCGTGACGTGCCGTGGAGGGTGAGGCACCATAAGGGTGGACGTATATCATACAAAAACAAAGTTTTTTGTGTGGTAACAATTTTTATTAAGGAAAATGGTTACAACTATGTCATGTAGATTTTCTTGAGCCAGGAAAATGCAATAAGTGCCCCAAGGAGGATTTAATCTGAAAGAGAATAAAGGGTGACCAAGGGCTAAGGTAGTAAACTTGGGAAGCCCAAAAATATTATGGAAGACATTCTTTGAAGCTATTACATCCTATGGAATCAGGTGGTCAGACTCATTGACTTGGCTGATCGATTTCATCATATCACAACGTTTAGATTAATGCACATGATGTCAATCAATGGATTGACTGGTCTAGACTCAAGTATACATAGCTAAAATATCGCTGAGTGGGGCATTAAACAAACCAACCAAACCAAACCAATATTACATGTGTGTGAATCCACATGATGTTACACATTTGTCACACGGTGTGTGTATAGTCATTATTACATGTGTACTTTGTATGAATTGTTTTATTTGATAATTTCTAACTGTATGGATAATCTAAATCTACAGGACATAACTGTGGACATGAGCTGAGGTGGAATTGTCGCATTCAAGATTGGTGTACTTTTTCGCGATGTGCATGCATGTGTGTATGTGGCTTCTTGTACTAGTCCAGACTTATGCTGGTTTTATAATGCTAGCCCATTGAGATACCATGCAGCAGTATAACATGAATACTCAACACAGAATACTAACTCTGAGCTGACCAGCTCCTTAATGCCGAGTACCAGGTAGGGTAACTAGTACTATCTTTTAATGACTTCCACATCAACCTTCCAATCTCGGAGCAGACGCTCTATCAATGTGACCTCGGAAGTGGCCCTGATAGACATGATGTCACATGACAGCGGTAATGACAATATGGCTACGTGTTAGCTTGAAGACACGTTCTAATGTTCAAATCGGATGTGAAGTATTTTACCTCCTCCTTGAGCTGAGTGTACTCCTGTATCCTCTCCACTGACACGATCATCGTCTCCACCTCCGACGTCAGCCGTGTCAGGAACGTCATGACGCCTAGAATCTAAAAGACAGAAAATTGAAAACACAGATGATGTGGTTTACCACAAACAAGGTGCAATTAATAAGGGGTCTCAACTTATATACACATCATTGAGTTTTTACAAAATAATTAAATAAAGTTCTTATGGCTACTGATGTTCTTAACACCACTAGATCTATTTGGTTTTGACAAAGCTACACAATACAGTGAAAGTTTTACTAAAAGTCTTAGCAATAAGAGAATTTTCACTATGACAGGATCCAATACCATATGCCCTAAATATTATTAACGTTCATAGCAGGGCTAAAAACAAAATCAGATAAACAAAGAGTGAGTGAGTGAGTATTGTTTTACGCCGCTTTTAGCAATATTCCAGTAATGTCATGGCTTCACCAGAAATGGGCTTCACACATTGTACCCATATCGGGAATCGAACCCGGGTCTTCAGCATGACGAGCGAACACTTTAACCACTAGGCTACCCGACCAACCCAGATAAACAAAGACATACACCATACACAACATTAAGTGATATAGTAATGAAGGGGGAACAACGGTCAAAATGAACACAATAGCCTGGCATGACTTCCTGCAGGTGTCTGGACAGATACAGTTCCCCATTGCAAAGATCTAGCATGGTATGTCTGGCAAGCCAGTCATTGAAGTAGGTAAAGATGTATGTGTAGCCATTAGGGCACATGGATAAAGCAGATGTGCAGTTGAGTTGTGACTGTATGTTACCGTAACTGACCTCTGTGGCGTATGACAGTGAGAGTCCAACAACTCCTCCGGTCACTGTGTCCCGAGTGACCACTGATAGAACTGACGCCAACAGGACGATGATTGCCCCCAAGAATTCCATACGGACACTGACCCACCTGGACAGGAGATTTGAGGATGTTGATAATTGTCAAGCACAATATGGCTCAAAATGTAGTCTACCATACAGAATTGTTCTTCAGCAACCAACCACTGAATTGTCTAGATCAGACTGGATTATGTATGTAGCACCCTCATTAGTTGGAATATACCAACCAACCAACCAACCAACCAGCCAACCAAACAAATATGTGTTTCAAGTGTCTCCTTACATAATGTTGCAGAAATATTATCGATTTTTATATTGCTGAATTAAGAATACTGAAAAGAGAACATAGTCATTCATTTATTTAAACTTTTCACAACTTTTTTTCCTGGTTACCCTGTGACAAAAACACCTGGCTTCTGGTAATTTGATGCTTTGATGTTTTCCAGGATATGCACCTGTGCACTCACATCAATTCCATTCGAGATAGCAACACAGTGGCATGAAAAATGAAAATCGTTGACTGTGGACTGGGCAAATCAGTCGGTGAAAACATTGGCCACAATTCACATTATCGAGGCACAAAGACCGTTTTTCAGCCAGGCCTCAGAGTCTTACCAGTGACCACCCAATCAGATTCAGATGTAACCACAAATGGCGACATGGGGACTCATCTAAGCTAACCAGGATCTCCACGGGGAATAAGGGAGATAAACAAGTTAGAAATGATTACTAATAATTGGAGTCAGTCGTAATTACTTAATTCCATCTAAACGATTGAAGTAATATAAAGAGTGAGTACAAGACCACAATGGGATACAATATAACTTGTCCTAGTTCAAACTGTTCATTCAAAACTGAAAAAACTTTGAAATCACATATTCGTAGTTTGTAATATTTCATAAAATGGACACAAAAATCCAATTAAGTTGTTCTGTGCATATAGGCATGAGCTAATCAAACACAACTATCATCCTGCATTGTCATGTGAGTAAATATTTATGGTTAAAATCGTTTCCTTGTCCTTTGTGTTAAAATTGATTATGCGTTTTCATTGTTTCATCCCAGTTCTCATGGGCACGCCTGAGCCTGACCTGCTCGCTGCGATGCTGCTGTAGAGGTATCTGTTGTTGGTGTCAACCTTGGACTCAGATTCCAGGATAAACCGGTCCTGGGCCTTGTATGCCCGGATGACGCTCGCTCCTGACAGTGTCTCGCTGAACTGACTGGAGATGGGGGATCGTGTCTTGGACTCCAACCGCTTTAACTGTCTGGATGTGGTGACGTAAAATCTCTGGAAGAACGTTTCAGTACATCATTAAAACAATCTGTTTGGTATACTTAAGTTTGGAGTAATATCTATCTTTATGATCTGAAATGTACAAGTATCATGGAAGTCTGAAACAAGGTGAGGCGAAAAGGGGTTTAACGTTGCGTCCCAAGATTCTTGCACTTATATAGCAATGTGCATGCATGTGTGCGTATATGTAGCTGTTTGTACTAGTCCGGACTGATGCCGATTTTATAGTGCTTGCCCACTGAGATACCATGCCACAGTATAATATTAATACCCTACTCAGACACACTATACTGACTCCGGCAGGACTATTCCTTGTTTTAGCCCCTTAATGATGAGTGCATAAAAGTACCATCTTTAACGTCTTTTGCTACGACAAGGCTGGGGATCGAATCCCAGACCTTTCGCTAATCAGGCTACAGAGGTGGTCAGTTGGAAACAAGCACAAAAAACTGTGGCCCTATAAAGACAAGAGAAGTTACAATTGACTTTTTCTGTTTTAAATCTACCATGTTGTTAAGGGAAGCATGATAACTGGCGACTTATTCTTCTCAGGATTTCACAAGCAAGATTCTGTGGTCCCATTCTGCCCCAGATGTCCCACAAGGGGAGACAACCCACCTGGACAAAGACAAACAGGATGAAGAGAGGAACAAGCGGAGCCATGAAGATGGGCGTGGTGTAGCTGATGATGATCACCGTTGCAGCAAAGCGGGCTGCTAAGTCTGTCCAGATCTCCATGGTGATGGGCAGCTGGTTGTCCAAGACGTCGCAGTCCTGAGAGAACCTGTTCACGATGCGGCCAATCGGAGTGGTGTCAAAGAAGGACATGGGAACTCGGAGGACATTGGTGAGCATCTTGTGATGGAGGATGCGGGATGCATGCACGGATCGGATGTGGATAAGGAAAGCGAAGCCAAGGACAAATAGAGCTGTGAATAGACAGAGGTTTGTGATCTGTTATACTTCCCCTAACACAATTCTTTTGATTACTATTTGAGTTGTTGGCAGCATGTGACATATTATTTCAGCAACAGAAACCAAATCTTTTTCATAGTCATGCATCTCCCAATAACTTGAAGATACATTACCGTATTCGACATAATAAGCGCCAAGGGAGCTCTCAAAATTAGGAATAGGGGGTTCTTATTAGAATATAATTTTGGTGAGAAAAAAACAACAGAGTTGAAATAATTGTTAATTTCGTGGTTTATGCTGACAGCCTGAAATGACACAAAAGAAGATACATTATAGATATATATTCCAGAATTTAATTGCCCATTTTAAAGGTGCATAGTATACATGAATAAATAAGTCTTATGTACATTGATCAATCAGAAGGGATGCTAATTGGGATTGTTCACAAGCCACTATATTAGCAAATATCGCTGTGGGTGCTTATTAGAGCGAGGAGCTTTTTACGTTGAATACGGTACTCATCTCATAAAAGTGTTTGTCATACATTAATTATTACTGTCCCTCAATCTTGAAATTCTCTTTATATAATTGGTGCAAAATTTCTGGTGTTCACATCAAATTTAGTTTATAACAATTTTTCCCCTTCTAAACAGTACCATATTCTGGGCATCTTGTGCATAGGAAAATATAAGTAAAAGGTTTCTTGAGAATGGTAACATTTTTGCCTTCACTCAAATGCATGAAAATATTGATGTAATTACCTGTATATACAATGTACATTGTCTGACATATGAATATCATTTTTGATATACAGGAACAGTTTACATAAAGTCCAGAAATAAATAAGTTCACGTTTTTCATTTCCATAAAAGAGAAACATGTTAAATCCTGACTATTAAAAAAAATGTTATTTGAAATAACACCGTTTTGTCAGAAGTGTGTGCATGACAAAGTTGATCTGGTTTAAGGCCATAAACATGATGATGCGAATCAGCATTTGTTATCACACACTCAAAAAAGTTTATCATCCTAATCAGGGCAACTCATCTAAATTGATTGCAACAAGCTTAAGTATATCATTGAGGTAATGCAAAGCATTAGACCCCTCAGTAACCTTTGCTCTCCATCAGTGACGAAGGTGGGTGTGTTTAAACAAGTTAGCAAAAAAAATCAAGCACACTGTTCAATTATTTGTTTTATAGATATTGAAATATTACACTACGTATTCAAACGCACATTGGTAATAAAAACAAATACAAATCTAATCTTGTTCCTTAAGTCCTCTCCTCCACAGAAGCCGAAAGAAGCCTTCTGGGGTACTATTGCTATATTTTTCATTTTTCCTACTCCAAAGATGTGATATACGCCCATGTCATAGTCGTTGTCCTGCCTCCTCTCTGATTAAGTATTTCTTGTATTCATCAAACTATCAGTTGATACGAACCCTGTAATACTCCAAGGAGCTCATATATTCCCATTTAGTAGTCGTTGTCCTGCCTCCTCTCTGATTAAGTATTTCTTGTATTCATCAAACTATCAGTTGATACGAACCCTGTAATACTCCGAAGAGGCCATATATTCCCATGTAGTAGTCGTTGTACTGCCTCCTCTCTGTGCTGTTGGACAGAAGGCTGGTGTTGCCAAGGTTGACGTCGTCGGTCCACTGACTCAGCCAGATTTGGCCCCACACCTGGAAGACCTCGTACAACACATACATGGACACGCCCAATACCAGGTTCCCAATACCTAGTGCTTTCATGTAGGTCAGGTACACCTTCCATTTCACCTGAGATACACAAGAAGGCATCATTATCCTAGCAAGGCTATACTTGCTATACACAAACATTTACATTGTCAGCACTATGGCATAGGCGCACACTCCATTGTAATTGCATCATACCAACATTAATGCATTCCTACTCCCCAGCAAAGCGTTCTTTACAAAAATATAATTTTTGAAGTTTTTGTGATTATTCTTGAATCTCAATTTACTGTAAAAGATAAAAAATAATATACTGGTATTATAAATAGAAGTTACAAAATAATTAAAACTGATTAAAAAATTTAAACTGATTAAAAAGATAAGGCCAAAGAGAGATTTGAACTTAATTCCATGTCAATCATACTTAAACATAAAGATGTGCTACAGTGTTGACCAGAGTTATTCCCCTTAGCTATATCCCATTTCTCCTCCACCAGAGGAGCTGCTAGATCAAGCTAAAGATGGTCGTCTGCTAGAAGAAGGCAGAGTAGTTGAGAGATTTTGAGGACACTGATCAACAGCGCATAATATCACTAAATCTTTGGAAGAAAAGGGTAGGCTAAAGTTTCTAGGTTGAGGCTGTCAATATTACTGAAAAGCTTTTACATTATGTGGTCTCTGTGGCTTTCACTCTCAGTCAATTAAATATTCACATTTACTTATTTGTGTTGTATTGTATCTATTGTAATAGTATTTAAATATCAAACACATCTTAACTCCATCCAGGAGCAGTGTTCAAACTTCAGGGGGTCCTTTGGGATTTCTGCTGTATTGTTTTAGTCTGGGGACACACAGTGTCCTGCAATCTTGAGTTGTTAACTGTGTCTCGTGTGGGGTACTATAACCTATCTGTTGAAGCAACTGTGGGATGCTGTCTCGGTTGAAGCAACTGTGGGGTACTATAGCTAACTGTTGAAGCAACTGTGAGGTACAATAGCTAATAGTTGAAGCAACTGTTGGGTACAATATCTAACTGTTGAAGCAACTGTGGGGTACAATAGCTAACTGTTGAAGCAACTGTTGGGTACAATATCTAACTGTTGAAGCAACTGTGGGGTACAATAGCTAACTGTTGAAGCAACTGTGGGGTACAATAGCTTACTGTTGACACAACTGTGGGGTACAACAGTTAACTGTTCAAGCAACTGCGGGTTTATTATAGTTAATGGTTGAAGCAACTGTGAGGTACAATAGCTAACTGTTGAAGCAACTGTTGGGTACAATATCTAACTGTTGAAGCAACTGTGGGGTACAATAGCTAACTGTTGAAGCAACTGTGGGGTACAATAGCTTACTGTTGACACAACTGTGGGGTACAACAGTTAACTGTTCAAGCAACTGCGAGTTTATTATAGTTAATGGTTGAAGCAACTGTGAGGTACAATATCTAACTGTTGAAGCAACTGTGGGGTACAATAGCTAACTGTTGAAGCAACTGTTGGGTACAATATCTAACTGTTGAAGCAACTGTGGGGTACAATAGCTAACTGTTGAAGCAACTGTGGGGTACAATAGCTTACTGTTGACACAACTGTGGGGTACAACAGTTAACTGTTCAAGCAACTGCGGGTTTATTATAGTTAATGGTTGAAGCAACTGTGAGGTACAATAGCTAACTGTTGAAGCAACTGTAGGGTACAATAGCTAATAGTTGAAGCAACTGTGGGGTACAACAGCTAACTAGTAAAGCAACTGTGAGGTACAACAGCTAACTATTAAAGCAACTGTGGGGTACTAAATCCAACTGTTGAAGCAACTGTAGGGTACAATAGCTAACTGTTAAAGCAACTGTGAGGTACAATAGCTAACTGTTGAAGCAACTGTGGGATACTATAGCTAACTGTTGAAGCAACTGTGGGTTTTTATAGCAAACTGTTGAAGCAACTGTGGGGTACTATTGCTATAACTATTAAAGCAACTGTGGGGTACTATAGCTAACTGTTGAAGCAACTGTGGGGTACAACAGCTAACTATTAAAGCAACTGTTACAATCTGAACGGAAGTTATATTAATAAAATACCCAGGACATTATATAAAATTTAGTACCCTACAGTTGTGTCAACAGTTATAGCAATAGTACCCCACAGTTGCTTTAATAGTTAGCTATAGTACCTCACAATCCCTGGGATATTATATAATATCCCTGACACAACTGTGGGGTACTAAATCTAACTGTTGAAGCAACTGTGGGGTACTATAGCTAACTGTTGAAACAAATGTGGGGTACTATTGCTATAACTATTAAAGCAACTGTGGGGTACTATAGCTAACTGTTGAAGCAACTGTGGGGTACTATAGCAAACTGTTGAAGCAACTGTGGGGTACTATTGCTATAACTATTAAAGCAACTGTGGGGTACTATAGCTAACTGTTGAAGCAACTGTGGGGTACTATAGCTAACTGTTGAAGCAACTGTGGGGTACTATCTCTATTGCAGCATCTGTATGAATTGGAGAAAACAGGCTCATGAGGTTTTGGTAGACAGAGCATGCCCTGAGGAGAGGGAAAACCAAGAGGGCGAAGCCCCCGCGGTTTTTCCCGACGCCCAGGGCATGCTCTGTCTACCAAAACTGAGGGAAAGTGTTTTTCCATGCTTATAAACCGAAAAAAGAAACTTAAAACAACATTTATTACAACGTCCCTGTTTATGAGATTTAACCCGACTGGAAAGTAAAACCTCACAATAGGTTTTAAAACCTATAGAAAGAAGTCTCTTACTTAATAGCGATCCCAATGAATAGGTTTATAGGGCATGTACATTACCAACCTTCCCAACTTCCACCTCCTCCTCCTCAATGAGACGATCTATTTGGGGAGTCTGGGTTGGAACAGCATTAACTTTATCCTTAAGCTTCATTCTTTCTCTCGGTGCCACCTGGTGAGCAGGATCGATCGACTGACTGTCACTTCCACTGAGCATCGATGACTGTCTGGCATCGACAATTTCAGATTTTAGATTTTAGATGTGTGCAGGAACAATGACAAGTCATTACACAGGTAGAGGTGGATATTTAAGCTTTGCTCAGATACCACGGAACTGTAGTCCAAGCAGGCTCTTTTGAGAAATTGATCATCTCTGTTACGAAACGATGATCTGTTTAAAACAGAGATTCTGCTAAACTCAAATTCACAGTGAGGAAAGTAAGATCAATCCTTTCAAGGACATCAGTGGAGCTTCCTGGATACCATACCTGTTCTGGGCAGGAAATATGTCACTGACCTGGTGACCTATGTAACTGACCCGGTGACCTATGTCGCTGACCTGGTGACCTATGTCACTGACCTGTGACCTGGTGACCTATGCCACTGACCCGATGACCTATATCACTGACCAGGTGACCTAAGTCACTGACCTGGTGACCTATGTCACTAACCTGGAGACCTACCTTCTGATTCTGCTCATGATGTGACCCCTCATCATCTCGTCTCCAGATGTCTCTGTCTCTGACTGCACAGATATAAGTCGCTCCAACATGTCCTTCCTGATTGCCTGGGCTGAAATTTAGATTTCATTTGTCTTATTCTGCTGCAAATCATACAAACAGTATTGTTAAAATGATGAATTTCAATCGTCACAAAGACTTCTCGTCCAACATTTTGCCAGACTCACATCATTGGGTTTTCATTTGTTCTCAGCACAAGGCAGTAGATTAGATTAGAGTGACTTTCCAAGGCTATACTAATAATAGATATTTAAGTGAAAGACAGTCCAATTTGGCATTAGACCCAACTCCCTCATTTATGTGTTTCGTATTATAAGACTGGGCAATACCTGAGACTTTGACCTCACAGTTTAACACTTTATCCACTGTATTGCGTTATTCTATACATCTGGGTTTTCATGACAAGCAGGTGATGGTCCCCTTGAATTGCCACAGAGTGACAGCTTAGCGGAACATTTCTAGTAACAAATCTGAACACTTACCATCCTCCTCCTCTTCCTCGTCCACATCACTGTCTTCATTATTATGCTGAGTGAGATAGGTGGTCAGAAACTTGGCAAAGGCACCATCATGAGTCATGAGTTCCTCATACGTTCCAATCTCGGAGATCTGGCCATTGCTCAGAACAAGGATTGTGTCCACTTGTGGAAGCCAGTGGACTCCATGGGTGACCAGGATACGAGTCTGCAAAATGAATAACACCCAAGTTCTTGTATACAGGGCATTTGAAGTATGACAAGGACCTACCGTAAACATTTCAGTTGTTTTAGTTTGGATGTGCACTCTCCTTGGAGCTAAGAAGGCTGATCTAATAATTGAAATGTGCAAAATTTGGATGTTGCTGCTTTAGTGCTGTGTTTAGTGTGCCTAACAGTATAATATATATGATGTACCAAAATGTCATGAGAAAGGAGACAGGTTCTTCTTGTGCTGTAGTACCTTTGATTTTAACAATCCGTCACGTCCTACAAGCTTCTGAAAGATGTGTTTGCCAACATGGCTGTCCACGGCACTGAGAGGGTCATCCAGGAGGTAGACGTCAGCATCGTTGTAGACGGCTCTGGCCAGAGACACTCTCTGCTTCTGTCCCCCACTCAAGTTGATGCCCTGATGACAAAAAAGAACAAATAGAATGTCATCTTTTATGGATATATGAAAGGTTTTGTGAAGAACAAGAATTAAACAATAATCCAGAAGTGTCAGGAACAGAGCTGGTTCCTATACCCAATGACAACTTTGTTGTGGCAGGAATTACTATTGATGAAACCCTTTCTAGTGGAATATATTCACCTTTTCTCCTATTTCTGTTTGGTCTCCTCCTGATAATATTTCCAGGTCTTTGTTTAAAGCACAAGCACTGACAACTTTGTCATACAGTTTTCTGTCCATGTCCTTCCCAAAGAGGATGTTGTTCTGCAGGGTGTCGTTCTGGATCCAGGCTTGTTGAGGAACGTAGGCAATACTTCCCTGGCAAGAATTGCAGACAAACTTATTACCTCTAGTGTTTTTTAAATATTTGATGAATGTAAATCAAGGATATTAAGGGTGAGGGGCATTGGGGTAGCCTAGTGGTAAAAGTGTTCGCTCATCATGCAGAACACCTGGGTTCAATTTCCCACATGTGTACAATGTGTTAAGCCCATCTATGGTGTCCCAGGCATGATATTGCTGGAATATTGCTTAAAGAGGTGCAAAACCATACTCACTCATTCAGTCTGACTGTTAAGATTAAATGTAGTTTCTAAGTATACTTACATTCAATAATGCTGCATGGTGGAATAAATGCTTTTTTTATTTACAGAAATTCTGCAGCTTTCATTATAATATGAGAACAGGTTCATACATTGTCTACAGTATTTTCACCTTTCCTAGAAGAGACACCAGTTATGTGGGTACGAATGCCAACTATGTAAATTCAAAACAAATATTCACTCGGCACAATATATCACAGTTTGTGAATTACATTTTGTGGTCATCTGGATTTTTGGACTCCTGAAACCATTTTCTTTAGTGAAAACAAGTTTTTCATTTTGGTCAACAAAATGTGCTCTGGCTGCTTCAATATAAATGACTTTAGTATTGATATCTTCATATTTTAACATTTCTTAAATTCCATGCTATACCTGCATGATTGGAGATGAATAAGTGAATTATTAGATGTATCATATTTGAAGATATTTTCAAACAGTCCACACATCATACTGAGTTGGGTATGACGAGCATGGTTTTTCCTTCCCCTTTAATGATCTTCTTAAAATTGTTACCAGTGAAGCTTAATGAACCTTCAAAATGGCATGGGCATAGAAGCTTGGGTGGTTCCATGGTAATGTGAGTGAAACACTATTAAATGCAGTGTTACACCCAACGTCATTGATGGATGAATACCTCTCTATCGCCTCCAGTATTGACAGCAGGAACACGGCCCCGCTCCATATCTCCACCCTCTCCTGCACCAGCCCCACTCAAAACATGCCCAATACATCTGTCCTGTCCCAAAGGTGCCCAATTGGAAATCCCTACCTGCCCAACATTCACCCACTCCAACCTCATCAAAAATCTCCTGACAAACCCGTCCTGTATGCTCTCCCCCTGCACCCCCTCCCAACTAAAACACCTACCACACCATCATCTGCCAGACCCAACTAAACAGATCCCTCCACCTTCTCCATCTCCCCCAGCATGGCAGACAACAGGGAAGACTTCCCACCCCACCTACCACACCAACATCTGCCAGGCCCAACTTAATAGATCCCTCCACCTTCTCCATCCCCCCCAGCATGGCCGACAACAGGGACGACTTTCCGCCCCACCTACCACACCAACATCTGCCTGACCCATCTTTTCAGTCTCCACCCTTGCTGAACTAGGCTGGTATCATGGAGTTACATTTTGGCTGGACTAACAAGTCTGTGCATAGTCCAATAAAAATCTCGCACCAAAATCAAAATCCAGTTCGTAAGCTGTCGTGCAGATTTCGTTCGATTGCAGGATTTGCAAAGCATGTGCACCGCCAACTCGTTGTCAGCAGATATTTTCCAAATCTTTTCACGTTTTTTAATCAAGGTGCTCACATGATTTGATGCATTTCGCGATGTGAGACCCGTTTTATCACAATATAGATCTTGATTTTGTGTGAAGCAAAGGCAAGTGATACGAGAGGTGGAATCTGATTGGTCCATAGGAGAGGCTTAGAAGGGACAAAAATGGTAATAGACACTGGTGGCACTACGATCAGCCCAGTAATTCCAGCCTAGTTCAGCAGGGGTGGAAACTGGACTTTTAAAGTCAGTTAACTCTCTTGCCTCGGGAAGATGGCCTGACCCAACTAAACAGCCTTCTGGCATAACATACCTTCATGTTGACAAATCCCTGCACCTTCTCCATCTCCCCCAGCATGGCCGACATCAGGGACGACTTCCCCGACCCCACCTGACCAACCACTGCCACCAAGCTGCCTTCAGGGATGTTGACATTGATTCTTGGGAAATGAGACAAATACAATAAAGTCTTTTGTTTTTCAATTCAAATTAGAGTATAAACATTCTTTGTCTTAAGCTACAATACATGTCTATGTATCTACACTATAGATTGCATGACGTAAATGTATAACAGTTACAAGTCTACATCCATCTGGATGTAACAAGAAGCACATGTGTGATGTTTTACTTTTGCAGCCATGGGTCAAGCTCAGGTTCCCAGGTAAAAGATGCATTCTCCATGGTAACAGCATGATCTGTAAAAGATTGAAAAAATCTACTTACAAGAAAAATAATCAATTTTAATTTGCATCCTTATTCTGTAAGCAGTCTTCAGAGACACCTAGCTAGGATCAAGTACAAAAGTTCAGCACTGATATGTGTGGAGTTTTCTTGCTAAAGGGCAAAGGCCACGTTTACAATATATGCTAAAATCTGATCAGATGTCTGGGATTCTACATGTGAAGTAGGCCTTGTACTTCAGGGCAAAGGAAAAGAAGAAAGGTTTGTAACAGACAGAGAGACACACCATACATGCCATATAACATTGTGCCCTCTAGTTTCAAAACTCTAGCCAATGTCTTTTCATTTTCTTCAATGCACAATTTAGCTAACCTTACATTTACATTGTGGTTTTATTGTCATCCGATATAACTGTATGTTTAAATGTGAAAATGACATTTCAAAAGAACAAAAGTACATCTAAAGTTATCATGTGTCTGGGACATACTTTGTTTAGATACAAAAAAACATATTTTATTAGTATTCTCATACAATTATGTATTTATTCACCTCTGACAACGAACGTATACACTCGCAAACCTTACAGCTGGTAAGAGTGAGTGAGTGAGTGAGTTGGGTTTAATGTCACTTTTAACAGTATTCCAGTTATATCGCAGCGTGTCAGCTTAATGTGGGAGGAAAGCCTGAAGTGATGCAGGTCTCAGTCGTTTACCACTTCGGTGAAACCCACAATCACGGGTATGGTGCTGACAAACCTTGAAACATAATCGGGGCGAACCGGGATTCGAACCCACAATCATAGGTTTCTGGCGTGCCCAAGGGACGCAACTCTGCACAGCGAATCGCGGCGCCTTGGACGACTGGGTTGACCGTGCCCCCAGTTGGTAAGACATTGTGTTCATAACCCTCACTATGAATTAGGAAAGAAAAAAACTGATAACATACACCACAACTCTATGCCTGTGGCTGATTTGAACGTTCACTTTAGCTATTCATGCACTGGTGGCATCCATACAACTGAACTCACCAAAGTGCTGGCTGTGTGAAATACTAGATTCATCAAGGTCATCATGACTCAGGAACTTGCTTATCCGCTCTAGGGATACTTTTGCCTGGAAACATCCAATGAGTCATGGCATTTGTTCTTTCATATACATGATGAGTTAGAAAATAGTGAATATCATACCGCAGCTAGGGTGGTCGGGTGGCCTAGTGGTTAAAGCGTTCGCTCGTCACGCCAAAGTCCCGTGTTCTATTCCCGACATGGATACAATGTGTGAAGCTCATTTCTGGTGTCCCCCCACCGTGATATTGCTGGAATATTGCTAAAAGCGGTGTAAAAACATACTCATTCACTCATACCGCAGCTGTCAGATCCATGGACCTTTGAACAGTATTCCAGTTATATCATGGTGTGTTAGCTTGATGTGGGAGAAATTTGACATCTATACCTTTTTGGTGAATCCCACCAGCATGGTCTGATGTGTACAAACCTTGGAACATAATCAGGTGAAATTCGGATTTTAACCCACGATCATAGGTTCTGGCATCCCTGAGGATCAAGGAATTGAGTACATCAGACAACTGGGCCATCGGGGCCCACTTATTATAAATGAATTTCACAGATTTTGTAAACAGCTGAGGACTACTCATAAATGATGGCGTGTAGGCCTTTGTCCTTTTAGCTGTGACCATCCTCAAATGCATGTCTTGTTTTGTCATGACCCTTCCCAAGGATGCACAACCTGCCACGTTTCATGACCTTCCCAAAGATGCACAACGTGCCACATGTTTCATGGCCTTCCCAAGGATGCACAACCAGCCACATGTTTCAGGACCTTCCCGAGGATGCACAACGTCCCACATGTTTCATGACCTTCCCAAGGATACACAACCTGCCACATGTTTCATGACCTTCCCAAGGATGCACAACCTGCCACATGTTTCATGACCTTTCTAAGGATACACAACCTGCCACATGTTTCATGACCTTTCCAAGGATACACAACCTGCCACATGTTTCATGACCTTCCCAAGGATGCACAACCAGCCACATGTTTCAGGACCTTCCCAAGGATGCACAACGTGCCACATGTTTCATGATCTTCCCAAGGATACACAACCTGCCACATGTTTCATGACCTTCCCAAGGATGCACAACCTGCCACATGTTTCATGACCTTCCCAAGGATACACAACCTGCCACATGTTTCAGGACCTTCCCAAGGATACACATCCTGCCACATGTTTCATGACCTTCCCAAGGATGCACAACCTGCCACATGTTTCATGACCTTCTCAAGGATACACAACCAGCCACATGTTTCATGACCTTCCCAAGGATACACAACCTGCCACATGTTTCATGACCTTCCCAAAGATGCACAACCTGCCACATGTTTCATGACCGTCCCAAGGATACACATCCTGCCACATGTTTCATGACCTTCCCAAGGATGCACAACCTGCCACATGTTTCATGACCTTCCCAAGGATACACAACCTGCCACATGTTTCATGACCGTCCCAAGGATACACAACCTGCCACATGTTTCATGACCTTCCCAAGGATACACTACGTGCCACATGTTTCATGACCTTCCCATGGATACACAACCTGCCACATGTTTCATGACCTTCCAAAGGATACACAACCTGCCACATGTTTTATGACCTTCCAAAGGATACACAACCAGCCACATGTTTCATGACCTTCCCAAGGATACACACAACCTGCCACATGTTTCATGACCTTCCCAAGGATACACAACCTGCCACATGTTTCATGACCTTCCCAAGGATGCTCAACCTTTCAAAACCTTCCCAAGGAAGCTCAACCTGGCAAGCGTGAACACCTTGAGGATGCATAACCTGCCATGTTTCATGACCTTCCCAAGTATGCTCAACCTGTCATATGTTTCATGATCGTCTCGAGAATGCACAACCTGCCATGTTTCATGACCTTCCCAAAGATGCGCAATCTGCAATATCTTTCATGACCTCAACTATGCACAACCTGCCATGTGTTGCATGACCTTCCCAAGGATACACACCCTGCTATATGTTTAATGGCCTTCTCAAGGATGCACAACCTGCCATATGTTTCATGACCTTTCCAAGGATGCACAACCTGCCATATGTTTCATGGCCTTCTCAAGGATGCACAACCTGCCATATGTTTCATGGCCTTCTCAAGGATGCACAACCTGCCATATGTTTCATGACCTTCTCAAGGATGCACAACCTGCCATATGTTTCATGACCTTCCCAAGGATACACAACCAGCCACATGTTTCATGGCCTTCTCAAGGATACACAACCTGCCATGTGTTGCATGACCTTCTCAAGGATGCACAACCTGCCATATGTTTCATGACCTTCCCAAGGATGCACAACCTTTCAAAACCTTCCCAAGGAAGCTCAACCTGGCAAGCGTGAACACCTTGAGGATGCATAACCTGCCATGTTTCATGACCTTCCCAAGTATGCTCAACCTGTCATATGTTTCATGATCGTCTCGAGAATGCACAACCTGCCATGTTTCATGACCTTCCCAAAGATGCGCAATCTGCAATATCTTTCATGATCTCAACTATGCACAACCTGCCATGTGTTGTATGACCTTCACATTGATACACACCCTGCTATATGTTTAATGGCCTTCTCAAGGATACACAACCTGCCACATGTTTCATGACCTTTCCAAGGATGCACAACCTGCCATATGTTTCTTGGCCTTCTCAAGGATGCACAACCTGCCATATGTTTCATGGCCTTCTCAAGGATGCACAACCTGCCATATGTTTCATGGCCTTCTCAAGGATGCACAACCTGCCATATGTTTCATGACCTTCTCAAGGATACACAACCTGCCATATGTTTCATGACCTTCTCAAGGATACACAACCTGCCATATGTTTCATGACCTTCTCAAGGATGCACAACCTGCCATATGTTTCATGACCTTCCCAAGGATGCACAACCTGCCATATGTTTCATGACCTTCTCAAGGATGCACAACCTGCCATATGTTTCATGACCTTCCCAAGGATGCACAACCTGCCATATGTTTCATGACCTTCTCAAGGATGCACAACCTGCCATATGTTTCATGACCCTGCACTGATTCAACCCATTCCCCCAACACCCTTATAAAAGTAAGTGAGTAATTTAGAGTTAACACAGCTTTGAACAGCTTCATTTACATCAATGCATCTCAGGTTAATGTGGGTGGACAGCCAAAACACTTTGGTGAAATACAAGGGGGAAAGGATTGGTGCTGACAAACCAAGGATCAGGTTGGTTGGTTAGTTTGTTGTTTAACGATGCACTCAGCATTATTCCAGCTACATGACAACGGTCTGTAAATAACTGAGTCTGGACCTGACAATCCAGTGATTGACAACATGAGCATTGATCCACACCATTGGGATCGATGACATGCATCAACCAAGTCAGCGAGCCTGACCACACGATCCCTTTAGTTGCCTCTTACGTCAAGCATGGGTTGCTGAAGACCTATTCTACCCTGGATCATCACAGGCCCAAGGATCAGGTAATAAGCTGAGTCTGTTATTACAAGTGACAGGTTCCTTATAAAGTTTTATATAACCTGCACACATTATAAACTCACTCGGACAATATCTGTAGCAACCATGGGGACCAGATTTATGGCTACTCTGAAGACGTTGAAGTAAGTTATTGCCACGAATGTGGTTTTGGCATCCAGGTAGTGAGATGGTGTGATGAACACGTATGTGACTAGCGTCGCCAAGGCAACCTACATGAGGAAAGATAAAAATATTGTACTGTGGTTAGTTCAGCAGAAATGCATCAAAACATTTGTTCACCCAGCATAATTGGGTAACTGGATGAGATGCATACAATCATTCCAGCACAGCCCCTATTATATACACACTGATCCATGGACAATTCTATTAAAAGTGTAACACTATCAGCATGCTTTTAGACATTTCTGGTGAATTGGTTGGTTGGTTTGTTGTTTAACGCCGCACACAGCAATATTCCAGCTGTATGACGGCGAGTCTGGACCAGACAATCCAGTGATAAATATCATGAGCATCGATCCAGGCAATTGGGATCGATGACATACATCAACCAAGTCAGCGAACCTGACCACCCGATCCCGTTAGTCGCCTTTTACGACAAGCATAGTCACCTTTTACGGCAAGCATGGGTTGCTGAAGACCTATTCTACCCTGAATCTTAACGGGTCTGGTGACATAAACATTATAAGATTCATGTATAGTAAATATTAGTATCATTCATAGTAATTATATGAACACTTAATGACTTGTAAAGAAGTTTCTAGAAAGTCATTCAATATTTTCACTGCTTCTTGCAGAAATGAAATATTCTAAAAGCATCCATCATTGTTTTCAGATAGATTTGACAGTTGCAAACCTTAATTTATATGACTCTATGATACTGTCGACTAAAATAATCATTATTATGAAAGAATGATGGATTGATGTATCAGGTCTACAATAATGCCAGTTTACTGGTAGAGAGGCAATTTGTTTTTGCTGTGATAGTAACTTACGTATCAGGCAGTGACGATTGATAATGATAGTGAGAGTGGGTAGCCTCATTCTTTTTCATTGTGTGCTACCAAACTTCATCTAGGTATTAGGTTTTTGAACACAAAGCCATTGACATGAATTTGGTACTTTCTGAGAAATAGTTTGACAGGTTTCACATAAAATCCATACATAAGAACACAGTATTTCTCAAATACTGTTGTGAATGAACAATCTGAAAGAAGGAGTACTCACAAAGTATGGAAACTACTAATGATTGCTGTTGTGAATGAACAATCTGAAAGAAGGAGTACTCACAAAGTATGGAAACTACTAATGATTGCTGTTGTGAATGAACAATCTGAAAGAAGGAGTACTCACAAAGTATGGAAACTACTAATAATTACTGTTGTGAATGAACAATCTGAAAGAAGGAGCACTCACAAAGTATGGAAACTACTAATGATTGCTGTTGTGAATGAACAATCTGAAAGAAGGAGCACTCACAAAGTATGGAAACTACTAATGATTGCTGTTGTGAATGAACAATCTGAAAGAAGGAGTACTCACAAAGTATGGAAACTACTAATGATAGCTGTTGTGAATGAACAATCTGAAAGAAGGAGCACTCACAAAGTATGGAAACTACTAATGATTGCTGTTGTGAATGAACAATCTGAAAGAAGGAGCACTCACAAAGTATGGAAACTACTAATGATTGCTGTTGTGAATGAACAATCTGAAAGAAGGAGTACTCACAAAGTATGGAAACTACTAATGATTGCTGTTGTGAATGAACAATCTGAAAGAAGGAGTACTCACAAAGTATGGAAACTACTAATGATTGCTGTTGTGAATGAACAATCTGAAAGAAGGAGTACTCACAAAGTATGGAAACTACCAATGATTGCTGTTGTGAATGAACACTCTGAAGGAAGGAGTACTCACAAAGTATGGAAACTACCAATGATTGCTGTTGTGAATGAACAATCTGAAGGATGGAGTACTCACAAAGTATGGAAACTACTAATGATTGCTGTTGTGAATGAACAATCTGAAAGGAGTACTCACAAAGTATGGAAACTACCAATGATTGCTGTTGTGAATGAACAATCTGAAAGAAGGAGTACTCACAAAGTATGGAAACTACTAATGATTGCTGTTGTGAATGAACAATCTGAAGGATGGAGTACTCACAAAGTATGGAAACTACTAATGATTGCTGTTGTGAATGAACAATCTGAAGGATGGAGTACTCACAAAGTATGGAAACTACTAATGATTGCTGTTGTGAATGAACAATCTGAAAGATGGAGTACTCACAAAGTATGGAAACTACTAATGATTGCTGTTGTGAATGAACAATCTGAAAGAAGGAGTACTCACAAAGTATGGAAACTACTAATGATTGCTGTTGTGAATGAACAATCTGAAGGATGGAGTACTCACAAAGTATGGGAACTACTAATGATTGCTGTTGTGAATGAACAATCTGAAAGATGGAGCACTCACAAAGTATGGAAACTACTAATGATTGCTGTTGTGAATGAACAATCTGAAAGAAGGAGTACTCACAAAGTATGGAAACTACTAATGATAGCTGTTGTGAATGAACAATCTGAAAGAAGGAGCACTCACAAAGTATGGAAACTACTAATGATTGCTGTTGTGAATGAACAATCTGAAGGAAGGAGTACTCACAAAGTATGGAAACTACCAATGATTGCTGTTGTGAATGAACAATCTGAAAGAAGGAGTACTCACAAAGTATGGAAACTACTAATGATTGCTGTTGTGAATGAACAATCTGAAAGAAGGAGTACTCACAAAGTATGGAAACTACCAATGATTGCTGTTGTGAATGAACAATCTGAAAGAAGGAGTACTCACAAAGTATGGAAACTACTAATGATTGCTGTTGTGAATGAACAATCTGAAGGAAGGAGTACTCACAAAGTATAGAAACTACCAATGATTGCTGTTGTGAATGAACAATCTGAAAGAAGGAGTACTCACAAAGTATGGAAACTACTAATGATTGCTGTTGTGAATGAACAATCTGAAGGATGGAGTACTCACAAAGTATGGAAACTACTAATGATTGCTGTTGTGAATGAACAATCTGAAAGATGGAGTACTCACAAAGTATGGAAACTACTAATGATTGCTGTTGTGAATGAACAATCTGAAAGAAGGAGTACTCACAAAGTATGGAAACTACTAATGATTGCTGTTGTGAATGAACAATCTGAAGGATGGAGTACTCACAAAGTATGGGAACTACTAATGATTGCTGTTGTGAATGAACAATCTGAAAGATGGAGCACTCACAAAGTATGGAAACTACTAATGATTGCTGTTGTGAATGAACAATCTGAAAGAAGGAGTACTCACAAAGTATGGAAACTACTAATGATAGCTGTTGTGAATGAACAATCTGAAAGAAGGAGCACTCACAAAGTATGGAAACTACTAATGATTGCTGTTGTGAATGAACAATCTGAAGGAAGGAGTACTCACAAAGTATGGAAACTACCAATGATTGCTGTTGTGAATGAACAATCTGAAAGAAGGAGTACTCACAAAGTATGGAAACTACTAATGATTGCTGTTGTGAATGAACAATCTGAAAGAAGGAGTACTCACAAAGTATGGAAACTACCAATGATTGCTGTTGTGAATGAACAATCTGAAAGAAGGAGTACTCACAAAGTATGGAAACTACTAATGATTGCTGTTGTGAATGAACAATCTGAAAGAAGGAGTACTCACAAAGTATGGAGATGCTGTCCAGGAAAAGGTGACAGCAGAGAAGTAAAGAGCAATTTTCCACAAGAAGTGAATCTCCATGTTACGTATTTTCTCAATCTTTCCTCTGAAAGATTCCTCCCATGCGTACAGTTTCAGAACCTGAAATGACATTAAAATGAAGGGGAATGAATGTTTAGAAATATATTTTACAATAAGCTTAATTGTGAAGATGAAAAATATCAAATAAATTTGAGCCTAGTTCATTAATTCATAAAATGAATGCAGGTAGTCAATATGGGTTTTTTTCAGTGTGAAAGAATGTGTTTAACAATTGCCTAATGTTAATTTGGTGTCTTATGAAAACAGAAATAAACAGTTGTCTTTTTTAGGGTCTTGAAAACAGGTGACACATGCAAATGATCTAGTCGGGTATTATTTCAGATCAGGGTATAAATCAGTGTGAAAATATGTAACATTTAGAAATTTTCTAATAATTTTGGGGTTTATTGGGGCATAAATGTAAAACTGGTATTCACAACTAGTTGGCACACTGTGTAATTCCGAATGTCACAGAAATGAGTACTATTGAAAATATCATAAATCTGACCCACCAGGAGAAAAGGGACCTTATGGGTGACAGGATACAATTGTGCTCTGATGTCATAAAGAAAGACGATGTCAACTTACTTCTGTAAAATATGCCATGTATGATGACTGTACGGAAATATCTTATTTTCCACCCTGGTTCGAAATGTAAAGAAAACATTATTTCAAAACATTTCAGCATACATTTCTACTTTCAATTACTCCAACATTATATCTAAAAACTTTTTACCAAAATACAATTTATTACATAAAAAGTTATAAGTCTGAAAATGGGAGTCCAAATTTATGGTGTCATATACTCCTGTCATAAATAAAATTGGAAGCTGGTGAATTGTATTTTTGTGTTCCTAAAATACTGTAGTTTAAAAATATAAGTCAAAATATGATTTTTTACCCATGAGGTCCCTTATCTCATGGTTTGGCCACAAATGTCATCATACTCTAAATAGGGTATCAGCCAGTTGAAAATAATAAAAACAATTCCAACTATAAATATATTGTTGAGAAGAGTCATATTCTATCTGACCAGTTTCCTTTCACTCACTTTGATCCCATTGAGCACCTCGCTGATCACCCGGATTCGTCTGTCCTTGCTTCCCATCATGCTCTGCTGCAGACTGTTCACTTTTCCCAGGATGAAGGCGTTAAAGGGCATCATGACAAGCAGGATGGCGAGCCCGGCAAACATGGCGTTGCCGACGGTCTGGTACAGGAAGTAGAGTGCCAGGATGATCTGGAGGGGGCTGGACCACAGGGCAAACAGGTACGTGATGAGGATGTTGATGTTGTTAGCATCCACAGACATCAAGTTGACTATCTCACCAACTGTGGAGTCCTTCTTGGCTTGGCTGTTCATTGTTAAAGACTGAAAGGGTTTGGGGAGGATGTGAAATAATGTTTGTGGGTAATATTCCAGCATTATTCAGACAGACTGTAAATAGTTGAGGTTGGGTCAGGCAAACAAGTGGCTGACTGCATGAGTGAGTGAGTGATATTGTTTTATGTCGCTTTTAGCAATATTTCAGCAATATCACACCAGGGGACACCAGAAATGGGCTCCACACATTGTACCCATGTGGGGAATCGAACCCGGGTTTTTGGCATGACGAGCTAACACTTTAACCACAAGGCCAACACACAGCCCATTGAATGAATGAGCATCAATCCATCCAAGGCCACACATTGTTACCCATGTAGGGAATCAAACCCGGGTTTTTGGCGTGACGAGCCAACACTTTAACCACAAGGCTACCTCACAGCCCATTGAATGAATCATTCGGAGCATCAATCCATCCAAGGTCACACAATGTTACCCATGTCCTATTCCCAGTGAAACTATCCACTGCAATGCTGTCACTGTTCACATTATAATTGTTTTTAAAATATCCTTGTCATGTGGATTTAGCCGTGTTAATATATAACATACATATAGCACTTGGCCTATGGGGGTGGTGTGGTCACTAAGCCTAGTGTTTGCTTGTCATTCTGAAAACCCGGGTTTGATTCCCCACATTGGTACAAATGTGTAAAGCATATTTTTGGTGTCCCGTGATATTGCTTGAATATTCATAAAAGCGGTGCACTCACTCACTCACTCACTCACTCACTCACTGAGCCTATATATATGGAAGGTAGCTGGGGTCATATGTCATTTTGAAAACTGCTTTTATGCCTAAACCTAAATCCTAAGTTGCGTATAACATGAAATTTGGTGTTTACTATATTTTCTAAAATTGCTGTATACAGTGCTTGGGTTCTGCCAACATATTATCAAGAAACATACCTTCCTGAAGATAACAGATATTAGAACTGCCCTTATCTTCATCCCGTAGATAAAAGCATCATATGTGACCTTCTGTATGAACAGGGACTGGACCTCTGATGACACAAACAGAGCTACAGCCAGCACGTAACCCTTCCATGCTGGGATGCTCGAGTCTTCAGTGAAGCTCACCAACTCTCTGCAAGGGCAGATACAGCATTTTCAAAAGGGAGGGGTCCAAAATATCAAGATCATCTCTCAGATATTTTTACTGACTACAACATACCACATTTGTTTTTTAAAAGGTTGGGGGAGGGGTCGGAAACCCTGGACACCCACTCTGGATCCACCTATACTCTGATAGAGAGGCAGATAATATGCTCTGTGACACAGAGGTCAGCGACCAATCTATCTTTTTGACAGAAATAACAGATATCCCTCTCTTCAACAGACAGAAATAACAGATAACCCTCTTTTCAACTGAAAAAAAGATAACCCTCTCTTCAACACACAGAAATAACAGATAACCCTCTCTTCAACAGACAGAAATAACAGATAACCCTCTTTTCAACTGAAAAAAAGATAACCCTCTCTTCAACACACAGAAATAACAGATAACCCTCTCTTCAACAGACAGAAATAACAGATAACCCTCTCTTCAACAAACAGAAATAACAGATAACCCTCTTTTCAACTGAAAAAAAGATAACCCTCCCTTCAACAGACAGAAATAACAGATAACCCTCTCCTCAACAAACAGAAATAACAGATAACCCTCTCTTCAACGAAAAAAAAGATAAACCTCCCTTCAACAGACAAAAATAACAGATAACCCTCTCTTCAACAGACAGGAATAACAGATAACCCTCTCTTCAACAGTCAGAAATAACAGATAACCCTCTCTTCAACAGACAGGAATCACAGATAACCCTCTCTTCAACAGACAGAAATAACAGATAACCCTCTCTTCAACAGACTCACTTTTAGGATAGTGTTATTTTCGTTGCTTTAAACTAAGCAGTGTACCCCCATCAGGTCCCCTATACAATGTATGAACCCTAATAATTCCTGCACATTTGTTCACTCCGTATATAGCTGTATGTCAAGGTGAACTTACCCCAGTATCTGTGGTGTAAACACGAGGAGTAAGTCATAAACTAGTTTGGGTACATGGCTGATTAGAATTGGAATGCCGAACGTCTTCACCAGGGCCCACAAAAGAGATGGGTATTTGTTGGGCTTCTTCGTTGGAGGGGATACTTTTTCCTCTTGGCTTGCATTGTAAGAGTGACTTTTGAAGCGCAGGAGTGGAGTTGACTCATCTGACGTGTGATGGTTGGTGAAATGGATGGAAGACTTGCCTTTCTGAAAAGGTTCTTTTTGTTTGTCAGATTTCCTGCAAAAAAACAAACTGTCAAACATCAAAATTAATGTGAAAAAAGTGAATGTCCCTTGCTTCCATTAAAGTACTGTCAGAAATGCTAGAAAAAATGCTTTTCTGGCATCATTTAATAAATACAAGTCATAAGGCTATGAAAATAGCATATATCAAAGTAACACAAATTGACCTAATTTAGCTTATCCTAACTGACACTGTGATTACCCTTAAAATGTACTTTTACGGGTAAAATGATGATAAACTTAGAAAATATTTGTGTGTTGTCATGCATGTATGAAATGACCTATAACCTGGGGTAATCACCTAACACCTGTCCCAAGGTGATGACCTCACACCGTCCCGTGCATTCTCCCAGGTGCAAATGTCACCGCGTTGGGGGTGGTCTCAAAATATTTCTGTTGTTATACTCAATTGACATGTGCTTTGATGGGTAGCAATTAAGGAAATGTACTGCATTATATTTGTTGGAAAAATGATGGAACATTTAAAAGCTATGAAACGTGATGGGTATTGGAAGGTTGTGGTTTTTGAATTAAGAAGTATTTTTTGTTCTACAGATGGTTTCTCTTTGTAGACGAATACGAATCTGTTTTATCACCCAAAGGTATGATAACTGGTTCAACAAGGCTGATGTCTAGCAAAGACTGCATTTATCCTCCCTTTGAAATGTGTGAGTTTGAATGTTGTGTTATGTTTTGCCACGAGCCCTTCACAGTTAGCCAAGAGGCACAATAGGTTTGAGCTCACAATGTCTGACTGGCATACTACATGACCGGGTGCCACTAATTGTATCTTTAATTTCCTTCTGAATTTTACGAGTCGAGGGTACCTTCTGAACATAAAGCTTGTACACTTTACCCTTTTACGTCTCGTTTTGTTTTTGAGACAACCCTTAAACCTTATTGTTCTATTTATCAATCCATAGACTTGATGGTATGAATTGAAAACTCCATAGCTTGGGCATTTCGGTAATTCAATCTATCTAAACAAATAAATGTTTACTCCCTTTCTCTAAAGTGTAAAGAACTTTCCTAATACAGACATGGCTATGCAAGTGTAATGTAACATGCATCATGGGAGCAGTGTTGACAAAACAAACGCAGCATCATTTTGTTATGTTAGAACAAAGTCACATGCTATATTTCCTCTAGTCCTTTTCATACTGCCATCATTGGACTTATAATAAATGTGAACAAACTGTTTTCGTTCAATTTTTTTCCCTGTAAACTTGACGATAGGACTTCTTGTGACTGAAATACTTCCAATCACTGGTAGATCAATTGGTAGTTACTCTATATTACAATAGCAACAGCCTGTGAATTTTTTTAATCCTTTTTTAACGTCAAAAATCATTTTTCTAGCATTTCCGAATGCTGGAAACAACGACACACTAAACAAGACAATGTAAATACTGCTCTGAATAATAACCTTAACCAAAGCCAGGACCCCTCCTCAGGAAGGTATATACTAGGTGATGATAAATGCATTGATATTTTTTAGAAAGAATTTTGATATTTTCACAGTATGTATCAAAAGAATTTCCCAGGACCATCTGGATAAGTCCATTGTAGGATGTCTTCCAATGTCAGTAATCTTTGTGCCATATTCAAGAGAAAGTATGACACAAAATAATTTACATTTAATAAATACCTCATATATAACCTTGATGTTTGGCATAAATGCAATTGGCATGTCATGTGGGAGGCTTGGTTAATATTCTTGTAAACATAAAGTTCCATACCTTTAGACGTAAATATGCTTAAGTGAGTGAGTGAGTGAGTAAGTTTTAACGCCGCTTTTAACAGTATTCCAGTTATATCGCGGCGTGTCAGCTTAATGTGGGAGGAAAGCCCGAAGTGATGCAGGTCTCAGACAATTACCACTTCGGTGAAATCCACGAGCACGGCTATGGAAACATAATTGGGGCGAACCGGAATTCGAACCCACAATCATAGGTTTCTGGCGTGCCCAAGGGACGCAACTCTTCAGTGCGAATCGCGGCGCCTTAGACGACTTGGCCACCCATGCCCCCAAATATGCTTAAGAAAATGACAAGGATATAAACATATTTTACGAAAACCTGAAAGCTGACCTTCACCTTGGACTAATCTTAAACAAAACGTCTCAAAACAATACCCCATTGTGTACAAGGTATGTACCAAGTTTAGTGATGATTGCATCAATAGTTTTGTCATGACCTTGACTTTTGACCTTTTCATGGAAAGATACTATATATATGCCATGATATCTGGTTAATAGTTGTTGGAGTGCTTTCAAAGCTACTTCAAACAAGATGAGATATTTTTCTCCTGTACCAGTGAATGGATCATGGCACAGATTAGGGCTGTGACGAGTCCAAATTTACCACCCGGGTACCCCCCAGATGACCCCACCCTACCCGGGTACCCACCCGATGACCCCACCCTACCCGGGTACCCACCCGATGACCCCACCCTACCCGGTATACCCACCCGATGACCCCACCCTACCCGGTATACCCACCCGATGACCCCACCCTACCCGGTATACCCACCCGATTACCCCACCCTACCCGGTATACCCACCCGATGACCCCACCCTACCCGGTATACCCACCCGATGACCCCACCCTACCCGGGTACCCACCCGATTACCCCACCCTACCCGGTATACCCACCCGATTACCCCACCCTACCCGGTATACCCACCCGATTACCCGACCCTACCCGGTATACCCACCCGATTACCCGACCCTACCCGGTATACCCACCCGATTACCCGACCCTACCTGGTATACCCACCCGATTACCCCACCCTACCCGGTATACCCACCCGATTACCCCACCCTACCCGGTATACCCACCCGATTACCCCACCCTACCTGGTATACCCACCCGATTACCCCACCCTACCCGGTATACCCACCCGATTACCCGACCCTACCCGGGTACCCACCCGATTACCCCCACCCTACCTGGTATACCCACCCGATTACCCCACCCTACCCGGTATACCCACCCGATTACCCGACCCTACCCGGTATACCCACCCGATTACCCGACCCTACCCGGTATACCCACCCGATTACCAAACCCTACCCGGTATACCCACCCGATACCCCACCCTACCTGGGTACCTATACTGCAGGTCTCAGGAGATGTCTCAAAATGTCAGATTGGGAACATTTTTAGCATAGCCCTGGCAAAACGTATTTAGATTCATGTATTAAACAATCTGGTCATTCATACACTTAAGTTGAATTAAGTTCTTTATTCAATCATATGAAAATCAAAAGGAATGGGTGCAGAGTTAGAAAGAAATGTGAACATTAATGACTTGTAGTGGATTCATAGAGTTCTATATAATTTTTGTCATTAAACAATATATCACATGACTAACCATGGGTCTGGGCTTTCCTGTGGGAACCCGGTCCCTACTCAGTACCCACCCGACCCAGATACCCGGATACCCGGATACCCAAGTTACCAGCCCCAGCACAGCCCTACTCTAATTGTTAAGGCACTCCGTTGTCACAAGCTTGCTGGCAACTGTTTGTGTTATTTGATATAGTAACCTTACATCAGCAGGGTCTGCCACCACTGATTTTATACTACTCATCACATGGGTCTGACTAGAAGGGTCACGGAAAGGTGAAATGGGGTTTAATGTTGTTAATCATGATTATTTCACTCATGAGAGTTTCCAGGGCTTCGGTCCTGCCCCACACTGAAGGACATGTAACACATGTGGTGTCTCCTTGGGAAAGTGACTTTGTTTGAAATGGGCCTCTGTTCACCCAGCAGTGAATGGGTACCCGGTAGGATTAGATGGTTATGTGGTTGTTAACCTTCTGGTACTCCCCGGAGAGCTGAGAATGAATGTTCAGTGCACACTTGTCCATTGAGCATGCTTATGCAAGGAGTATAGTGCCATAAAAATTGACTATTCCACTTCTTCTTCTTCTTGCTGTTATCATGTGACATGCATGCATGTGTGAGGCTGCATACAAGTCTGGATTTATG
Organism: Haliotis cracherodii; assembly: GCF_022045235.1. NCBI lineage: Eukaryota > Metazoa > Mollusca > Gastropoda > Lepetellida > Haliotidae > Haliotis > Haliotis cracherodii. The sequence goes on from NW_027266286.1 coordinate 11,068,171, forward strand.
TCAGTTTCATAATACCAGCCAACTGAGATACCCTGCTGCAAGAGGGCACGGGTGGCCCAGTCGTATAAGGCGTCGCGATTTGCTGTGCAGAGTTGTGTCCCTTGGGCACGCCAGAAACCTATGATTGTGGGTTCGAATCCCGGTTCACCCCGATTATGTTTCTAGATTTGTCAGCACCATAACCGTGCTGGGTACATGTCTGAGACCTGCATCACTTCGGGCTTTCCTCCCACATTAAGCTGACACGCCGTGATGTAACTGGAATACTGTTAAAAGCGGCGTTAAACCCAACTCACTCACCATGCTGCAATTTAACATGGATGTCCCACTCAGACACAGTATACTGACTCCAAGCTAGCTGGTTTTTGTTGTATCCGTAATGCCGAGCACCAGACAGGGTTACAACAAGTACCATCTTTTTTCATTTATTATGGATATGTGTTCATATAACTTCTAGCCCGTAAAGATCCATGTTAGAATAAGTCTTCAGCGACCCATGCTTGCCGTAAAAGGCGACTATGCTTGTCGTAAGAGGCGACTAAAGATTGGGTGGTAAGGCTTGCCGACTTGGTTGATGCATGTCATCAATCCCAATTGAGTGGATCGATGCTCATGATGTTAATCACTGGATTGTCTCGATCATTTACAGACCGCCGTCATATAGCTGGAATATTGCTGAGTGCAGCGTTAAACAACAAACCAACTAACAACTAATCATATAACTTCCCATAGCTCACCTTTTTGTTGCTTTAAAATTTTCATTCACCTGATGCCAGTTGGGAAGGAAAGGTTCCATCAGTCTTGCACATACAGCATCTGGATGAATGTTGTACACATCCTTCTCCTTTATAGGGGTCTTGTAGCCATTAATAACAAGCCTGTAACAAACAAATACACTTTTTTGGCATTCCCTTTCCTCCAAATATCACTTAATGATTGAGATAGAGTGTGGAAGCTGTACTCCATTGACCAATGAGTAATATTGAGAGGAAAATAACACAAATATTATCAAGACTGCAACCAAGTTTATATAACAGTAATTAGCCTTTTTGTGGCCTGCCCAAAACAAATACAAAATGGTATACTATAAATAAATATGATTTCACAGGTCTCAGATTAACCTCTCAAACTACTTGTGATTGTTCAAACAAAATAAATCACTGTCATTATCTGGAAATATATATATTTTTCTAAAAAAAATTAAAAAGTATTTTATTAATAAGAATTATTCTTATGAACATTTCAGAGAATAATTTTCAAGAGCTTTGTTGAGATGAGAATTATTTGGCTTGTATTGAGGAATATTTTCTTTAAAATAATTTTCTAATACATGTATATACAAAATGTTTGGCAGTGTGTTATGACACACAAGATATGGCTATTACGATAGACAGACAACCTTGTTTTTGTCCACTGATACAAAACACTTGATAAGAAGGATGGAGCAAAGAACAGGACAAACAGATGGTGCAGAAGGTGGTCAGGCTCGCTGACTTGGTTGAAGCATGTCATCAGTCCCAACTGAGTGGATAGATGCTCATGATATTGATCACTGGATTGTCTGGTTCAGACTCGATTATTTAGAGACCACCGTCATATAGCTGGAACTTTGTTGAGTGCTGTGTAAACAAACCAACAACCTGAACAGTGACACATTGCTACCCATCTCGCTGTCCACTGATACAAATCTGTGGACAAGAAGGATGGGACAAACAGATGTGGTAGGAGGGTGTCACACTGCTTCCCAGCTCGCTGTCCACTGATACAAATCTTTGGACAAGAAGGATGGGTTGAGGGTTTGGACAGAAGGATGGGACAAACAGATGGTGTAGAGGAGTGACACATTGCTTCCCAGCTGACTGTCCACTGATACAAATCTTTGGACAAGAAGGATGGGTTGAGGGTTTGGACAGAAGGATGGGACAAACAGATGGTGTAGAGGAGTGACACATTGCTTCCCAGCTGACTGTCCACTGATACAAATCTTTGGACAAGAAGGATGGGTTGAGGGTTTGGACAGAAGGATGGGACAAACAGATGGTGTAGAGGAGTGACACATTGCTTCCCACCTCACTGTCCACTGGCATTGCACTCTTGACAAGAAGGATGGGTTGATGGTTTAGACAGAAGGGACCGACAAACAGATAGTGCAGAAGGGTGTCACACTGCTTCCCAACTCGCTGTCCACTCATACAAATCTTCGGACAAGAAGGATGGGTCGTGGGTTTAGACAGAATGGACAGACAAATAGTGCAAAAGGGTGTCACACTGCTACCAACCTAGCTGTCCACTCATACAGCACTCTTGACAAGAAGGAGGCGTCCACCTCTGGAGACTGGAACACAAGAAGTAAACTATAATCACATGCAGGAGGTCCTCGCAAACCTGTCACCATCCCACTAGGCACCGCCTACTGTAGCCATGTTACTTCATCCTCAGATTAGATATTCAATCAAAGTATAAAGGCAATGACTATCAAAATACATGCCCTGAGGGTGTGTGTTACTTCTTACTGAATCAGGAGAATATGGCATTCTGTCATTGTGGGGGGACAGAATGTGCTGATGTGTCAATGCCTAATAACTAGGGCCCACTTGCACAAAGCGATCTTAGCGCTAAGATGATCTTAACTCCCATACTTTAACATAGGCTTACAATAGTCTTAGCACTAAGATTGTTTTGTGTAAGTGGGCCCAGGACACTTACTTTAAGCCTCAAACAATGCTATGTCTCTTTACTCCGATTAAATGTCATCTATCTTGGAAAAATGACTGTCAGGTGGTTGTTTCAAAATTAATATAATTGATAGGTAAATGAACATTCTTTGCCATATCCATGATGTACTCAGGAGATAAACCTATTCTGTTATATATTTTGAAGCGGTTCAACATTGATTAAATACCAGTAAATGTCTTAAAGAATCTGAATGCAGTGATTGCAATATGAAGCAGCCCTAAAATCAGTGGATATCACTCATTAACCACTTTAAAAATAGTAGAATTAACCAATTAACTTAGACCATCCTTCGATGCCATGGTAGAATTGTGGTTTAAGGCATGAACATAATGTATGTATTGAAAGCAAAATAGCAATCTCATTAAAATCAGATGTAAGTTCTCCAAGCCGCTAAACAAAGATCTCAGGACATTCCATTAAGGGTCATGTCAGAACGACCCTTCGTGATTTTTGACCGACCACTGAAACGACTAACAAGAAGTCGACATCAGTCTATAAGAAAGCAGCTTTATCGAGCTTTACATCACACGTTTTATCCTGGCGACTTCCATTTCAGACTACACTTGAAAAATATGTGGACAGAGTTCTCGATTAAAATTTTGAAAATTGAACAAACGAACATTCCAGAATGTCTAATATATATTTGCGATTGTATGGCAGGGCTTCCCATGTAGTGTGCAAAGCCTCCTCCATTCAATTGTTTATCCCACAGAAGCAAGATAGACGATAGTTTTGATGGAACCAGTCTTACAGGATGTAATTGTCATTCAGAATACCCCGTGTTAACGTTTTCGAGGTTGCATGATTAGAAAACACATTCCGACTGTCACTTTCATGATCTGGTAAGTGACGCTTTGATTGGTGAGATGAAAGGTCGGTCTGACATGACCTGTAATGGGATGTCCTCAGATCTTTGTTTAGCGATAGCAAGAACTAAGATCTGAATTAAATGAGATTGGCAAAATAACACTATGTAAACAAATATTGAAATAACACAATCCCCTAATAGACAATTGTCACATTTAAGAGTAACTCCTAATATACCATTAGGCATAGGCATTTTCTGAAATAGAAACCTATTGAAGGTGTATGGTGATGTTCTGTGCTAGGAACAACCTACATAAATACTTTGTTGTTGGGGGCACGGGTGGTCCAGTTGTCTAAGGTGCCGCGATTCGCTGTGCAGAGTTGCATCCCTTGGGCACGCCAGAAACCTATGATTGCGGGTTCAAATCCCGGTTCGCCCCGATTATGTTTCTAGGTTTGTCAGCACCATACCCGTGCTCATGGGTTTCACAGAAGTGGTTAACCTGCATCACCTTGGGCTTTCCTCCCACATTAAGCTGACACACCGTGATATAACTGGAATACTGTTAAAAGTGGGGTTAAACCCAACTCACTCACTCACTTTGTTGTTACCTGGTAAATCATGATATAAAATGCATTCCTTGACATTGTGGGGAGATAGTACAGTGTACTTAATGAGTTTAATGAATTCAGAGAATTCATTTTCAGGAATGTCAAGAGTATCGTACTGTTGCTATGTAAGTTTTACTCCTCTTCTCTGCAAATGAGTGTAGAACTAGTTGTACTATGATGAGTAAATAGTAGCAGTAGAACATGGCACACTTCAGGATATCTGTTGAACATGTCTGAAATGAGTACAGAAGTAGTTGTTTTAGTATGTGTCATATTGTTGCAATAGAACTTGGGGCACTGCAAGATGTCTGTTTTAATACAGCTGAAATATGTATAGAAGTAGTTGTACTGTCAGTACTATGGAGAGTAGTAGTCGAACAGGCCAAACTGCAGAATGCCTGGTGAACATGTATGAAACAATGAAAATATTAAACAGCTATTGTAACACAAAATGAATCTGCAATGTTCCATTGAATTTAAAACTTATAGTACATAATTTACCAGTACCTCAAATGAAACCTGTAGGGCATCTTTAGGCTATTTATATCTGGCATGTAGAACCACCTTTATGTAGACAAAAATATTGTTTATAAAACTAAAGCTACCTTGCTTATCAGCCCATGATTAGTTAGTAATAATATAAACCAACAACATTTAATTAGTTAGCCCTTGTCAGAAAAGCTCAGTGCCTGCCTTTTGTATGATGATGTGGTAGAAGGGGATAATTCCGGCGAGGACCAGGAAAAGCCAGAGGAAGAACAGCACGCCTGAAGTGATGAAGCCCTTCTTCCTCTCCAGCATAGATAGGCCACAGGACAACACCTACAGCCAACAGCACAGCAATGTCAGCAGTAATGTACATCCTGGGTATAACATTCACAGTGTTTATGTGTATGAGCAATGCACTTCCAAAGGAATTACTGTCTATTCTTGATTACCGTATTCGACGTAATAAGTGCCCACAGCGATATTTCTTAATATATTGGCTAGTGAACAATCCCAATCAGCACCCCTTCCGATTGATCAATGTACAAAAGACTTATTTATTCGTGTATAATACGCACTGGTGTGTTATATGCATCCTTAATTATGGGCAATTAAATTCTGGAAAAATATATATGTGGTATATAAATATTTCAGGCTGTCAGCATAAACCACAAAATTTATCTTTCAACTCTGTTTTTTTCATCAAAATATTATTCTAATAACAGCCCCTATTTCTAATTTTGAGAGCGCCTGGGCGCTTATTACGTCGAATACGGTATATCACATTTTCTTAGTGAGGTGTGTTTTACAACTAAAATACTTTAGACCAGTCGAACTTATTTCTTACAGACAAGATGTTCATTTTGTGAAAGTGAAATTGAATAGCATTTTGAGGAAATTAATCTCGAATAAACCACAACCATTGTTGGTCAGCTCCGTTACCACAATTTGGTTATAAGCAGATTGGCACAGAAATATCAGCTAGTTAATGAGGTAAAGGGCCATCCAAGGTCTGGAGGTCCTTGTGTGATGCTAGCATGCGAAGATTACAACCTGCTTCACTTTGTTTAGGGACAATCCTACAATCCTACAAGCACGACACGTGAAGATCCGGGGTAGAAAAGGACTTCAGCAACCCATGCTTGCCGTAAAAGGCGACTTATAATGCTTGTCGTAAAAGGCGACTAACAGGATTGGGTGGTCAGGCTCGCTGACTTGGTAGATACATGTCATCGATCCCAATTGCGTGGATCAATGTTCATGATGTCAATCACTGGACTGTCTGGTCCAGACTCGATTATTCACAGACCACCGTCATATAGCAGGAATGTTGCTGAGTGCAGTGTTAAACAACAAACAAACCAGCCAACCTACAAGCACAATCACCTTTCTGAAGGAGAACTGAATGCCCCACAGACAACTGTCATCATGGACTTGAGAAGTCGACTCAATGCAACAGGATAAGCAGGGTGATCAAGCAACCTATATGCTCTCAGTTCCTTGCAGTGTCTATTTGGGATGGCGTTTGACAAAACGTTGAGGATATGGAGGAAGATCCACCAGGCAGATGAGATCAGGTTCTTGTTGCATGTCACAGAACATTCGTCCCATAGTCCACTTTGGTGGAGGATCAGTCATGATGGGGTCGGCCATTCCATGACTGGACGCTGAGTGGTCACTATGCAGGGGAATTGGGTGACAGGTAAATGGCTTCAAATTCTGAATCTGATCATTGTACCATGTATCATGTATATTTATAAGCACTCACTGGCTACCAGACCTGGACGACAATGCGAGACCACACTGTTCACAAGAGGTAACTTTCAGTCTTTCCAACAGAATGCCTTCACAACCATCCCTTGACCTGCATCTGTCATATATATCCTGGGGCGTAAAAGCAGGACCCACTCGTAGCCAATATACAGGAACTGTCACTCGCATTGCACTGAGAATGGCAAACCTACCCTAGAAGTGCATCAGACATCTCACTGGAGGTATGAGGAGGAGGGTTAAAGCAGTAATCTAGGCACATGGCAGCTTTACATGTTATTGACAGTCTCATCATAGGACTCACAGAAAGTCATGTTGGGGGCATAAAAATAATTTTTAACAACTGACACCCTGGTCACACACCAGTTTTGCCAATAATACACTCAATGAAATGTCCACCATAATTAGAATACGACTTTATAAAATGTCATAATTGTTGTCCAAAATAATCGACAAGGAATTACTCTTTCAGGAAACAGTATCATGTCTAATTTCTCAGTGTCTCAGATTTGGGGCCAGTGCACAGATTTTCAAACTTCTTGGTGAAAAAGGCAGATGGGCGTTTAACTCTTTTCCAGGTGTATATTTTACTTACCAATGTGAAGAAGAGGATGATAGGTGAGATGACGTCAGCAGTAAAATAGGAAGGAGACTGGTTGTCATGGTGATGGCTGAAAACTTGTATCATGTTCACAAGAGTGGTCACCATCAACAGACAAGATGTGAACTACAAGAGAATAATAAGCATGATAAAAAGACATAAACATAAAACAGATTCAGGGCCCTGTTCCACAAAGCGATCTTAACGGTAAGATGATCGTAACTCCCATACTTTAACATAGGCTTATGACAGTCGTAGCGCTAAGATCTCTTTGTGGAACGGGTCCCAGCTGTTATCTCACCTTACATAATAACATCAGCTTGTGATTGATTAAGGAGCAGGAGATTAATTTCTAAGAAGCCCGCTCATAAAGCCCGCTTGTGTACCCTACTGAGAAATCAATCGGAACACACCTCAGGTTACTTGCTTATCAGGTATTGTTGAGCTGAAATGAACCAATGTTTAACCGAATGCATTGGGTAAAAAAAAGTAACGTTTGCCTCATCTGCCAGCTGTCAAATATATAATTCCTTTATTTTTGTGGTGCCTTTGCCAAATTATGTTTGTTTGTTTGTGTGTTTTGTCAGCATAGTCCAGCTATATGACAGTGATCTGTAAATAAATTCGAGTCTGGACCAGACAATCCAGTGATTGATGGCATGAGCATCGGTCCAAACAATTGGGATATGATGACATGCATCAGTGAAGTCAGTGAGCCTGACCACCCGATGCCGTTAGTCGCCTCTTACGACAAGCATAGTTGCCTTTTACGGCATGCATGGGTTTAAGAAGACCTATTCTAACCTGGATCTTCACGCTAAATGATGTAGTGATATTCCCACATAATGTGTAATGTATTGACAATAGTGAAGAGATAGATATTCCATTTGTAATTCACTGCAGAGTGGATAGCTTAAAAACCCCAAGGCTATCTGCCAGTGAAACAATATTTTTCTGGAGTGAATGAAAATGGGTACCAGTTAACATGTGCAAGTCATGTTATAATACTATGAATATGACTTTGTATCAAGCCTGTTATAACCTGTTTAGTGTGAATATCAGTACAAGCCTGTTATAACCTGTATAGTGTGATTATCAGTACAAGGCCATTATAACTTGTATAGTGTGAATATCAGTACAAGCCTGTTATAACTTGTAGAGTGTGAATATCACTAAGTACCAAGCCTGTTATAACCTGTATAGTTTGAATACTACTTCGTATCAAGCGACTGCCTCCGTGGTCTAGTGGTAGAGCGGAATGTCCGGGGTTTGATCCCCGGCCGCATCATACCAAAGGACGTTAAAGGTGTTACTTGTTGTTACCCAGTCTGGCACTCGGCATTAAGGAACTAAAACAAGGACTGGTCAGCTCGGAGTCAGTATACTGTGTCTGAGTGGGGTATTCATGTTCAACTGCGGCATGGTATTTCATTTGGCTACCACTATAAATCAACATCAGTCCGGACTAGTACAAGCAGCCGAACACAAACATATACACACACACATGCATGCACATCGCTATATATATATATATATAAGTGTAATAATCTTGGAGGCAACGTTAAACCCCATTTCATCTCACCTCACCTCATATCAAGCCTCAGTTATGGCCTCTATAATGAGTGTAAATGTCATGTTATACTCTACCTCGGAAGTATTATAATACTATGAATATCACTAAGTACATCACTAATCACTAAGGTATAATACTTTTACTGTGAATATCATTCAGTACCAAGTTTTTATCAAAATGGTAAATAATAAAATTGTTATAGAGATCAGTCAAATACATAAATCATCTTATTGTTATAAAAAACCCATTTTGTAGTCGATAGATCATCATCTGTGCTTTGATTATAGGAAAGTCAATGAAAAGGTAATGACATGTGTGAATTTCAAGATAGACACAATTTTATTGATAACAACTTAGTTGTTATCAATAGGATTGCGTCTATCTTGTCATCCAACAACTTCTAAGTAATGCCTATCAAACAATTAATGTGTGAATTTGTGTTACAAAACATACCAACTTGGCTATGAATAAAAGGCTTAATTTGATGACATCATCAGTTTGTGATGTGAGGTAGAACACGTAAAGTGGTGACAGCAGCCACAGCCATCCACATGGGATCCACACAAGGAGTGTGTCCTGGAAGCAGCTGGTCAACTCTGGCCAAGTATTGTACCATGTTAGGTTTGTATCCTGGAACAGAAAAACATTTAATGAGACGACAGGTGGACTCGTCTTCTTTATCAAGGCTTGGGAAAATAGGCATGTATTTATCTAGAACTGCTCAGTCATTCGGCAGCAAATCAGTAAAAAGTCCTAAATTGCAATCATAAATGTTCCAGATTCATGTTAATATAGTCATAACTAATGTTCTGGCTTTGTAGAGACCAAACTGACTTGTATTTCACTGATAACTGATGATTAAAGCGACACTTTTTTGATTTATGTTTTACAGATTTATTCCAGCTTTTCCACACAAAGTTAGTCGAAATAAAAATAAGAATAAATAGCTATGTCAATTGTTTATTTATATGAAAGTCATTATGCCGTGGAGTTAAAACTGCAGCTGGCTTCAAGTACAAATAGAGATGTAGACATGGAATTGATATATAATATTTTATTTTTTATGAGGGTGTATATTACTAGTGGGAGACTTAATAAAAGTAAATATACTCAACTGCAAATGAAACGACACCCCAAGTAACATTGCATGAAAACATTTTAATATCTAGGTAATTTTTGTCAAAGTTTCTAAAATTTAACATGACCTTGTCCGGAAAATGAAATTTGAGGATTAAAAAACAAAGCAGATGACAATAAAACCGATCGCCCAAACGCATCACGGCAATGGCCATGGTAACCCACTGCACGTGAGTTCCGTGCAAATTGAAATGCACATGCATTCCCCCATTTCTTGCCCTATAAAAATCCACCTGGATCGGTAACATTCATTCATTATTGAATTGCTACCACATACCAAGACTGACAAGAAATCAGCGACACCAAGCCCTTGGACGATTGCAAGCTGGACAAACCGCCTGGCAAGTAGCCAATGCATTTCAAGTCCACGTAAGGACCATATACAGGCTCCAGCAATGGTACCAGACCACCAAAACTACAGATGACCGACCACTTAGTGGAAAACCAAGGGTCACCACCCGACGTCAGGATCGTCAGATTGTGCGACAGCATCTTCAAGGTCGCTTTGATACTGCTGCGGAAACAGCTCGACAGACCATGGTGACACACCAGCGACACCTAAGTGCGGACACTGTGCGTCTACGATTGACGAACAGACACCTCCAGTGCCACAGGCCATACTGCCACCACGTCATCGCCTGGACCGTCTTCAGTGGGCAACACAGCACAAGCATTGGTGCCACCAGCAGTGGACAAGGTAATGTTAAATTTAAGAAACTTTGACAAAAATTACCCAGATATTTAAATGATAACTTTTCATGCAATGTCACTTGGGGTGATGTTTCTTTTGCGGTTCAGTATAGTTGCGATCATGATATATTGCATTTGCACATATGAACTAGTTAGATTACTTTGCTTTAAATTGGTCATGATTTTTATTCATAAAAGAACAAGTTTATTTAACAGGGGTGTGGTGTTTATAAAAACATGACAGGTTTGGGAAGGATAAAAAAAAATCAATAGGGTCCCATTTTATTCGCTTTTGAAATTGTTTTTCCAAAATACATCCCTAGCTCTTTTACTGTAATAAATAGCAGGCCATTGATGTTCCAGGTTTTTTGTCATTGAAATACAAATAAAAGGCAATACATGGGTTCACTTTCAATTCTGCTTATTGTATTCAAGCCATTACCACAAATACAATTGTAGACTTTGGAACAGCCTTTCAAATAAATAAGTGAACTGAATATATTTTCCCAACAGATTGTTATCAATTCTTTGGTAGGTTATTCCAGTCAATATGAAATGCCCCAAAATGAATAAGTTTTCCAATTACTTTTGAGTTAACATATACACTTATTGTTAAGAGTTGTAATCTGTGGCACTGTACATGATTCAGTGTATAGATTTATTGACAAAATATCTATAAGCATACACTATACAGTGATCTTTAAATATATATTATGTACAGTCAAATTGCATTTATGTATACACATGTATATTTCAAAACAAGATAACCAATTATTATGTTTATAAACATGTAACAACAGTACCAAACTAAAATATTTAGGAATATACCATGCTCTACATTGAGTGAGTGAGTTTGGTTTTACAGATTTGGGCTTCACACATTGTACCCATGTCAGGAATCAAACCCGGGTCTTCGGCGTGACAAGCAAATACTTATATATTCTACTACATATTCTAACACAAAGTGTCAAAGTCCCAGGTTCTGACTGTAAAGGTATTTGCAATAAAATAGTTATAAACGCTATTGCGATACTATGCCATTATCATTTAAATTGTAAGGATATATGGCTATACAATCCAGTTTAGCAAGTGGTCAGATGTTACAAATATTTTATTTGGGATAATACTTCCTTAGTAAAGTACAAATTCGAATACTTCCATAATTTATAATGACATTGTATATTCATAGCTTTCGGCCATGGGAGCAGTGCCAATTTACACTGGTCAGAGGGGTACACAAAGTATGTGATCAAGACTACCAGTTGTTGGACTTTCATTTTTGTGGAAGCCTCGGTGACTGAGGGTGTGCTAGTGATTTTGTACCTCACACTGAGAGTGTGGGTTCGAATCCCAGATGGGACTCAACCCAAGAAAGTATAAGACTTTGTACTTTACTAAGGAAGTGTTATCCCAAATATAACATTTGAGAAAGCTTAGTTCCTCTACCATGCTACAATAAAGATTCCCCTGTATTGTTGAACGTGATGATAAAGCCTGCCAAGCTGTAGGTTCAGCACACTGCTTGGGAGGGACTTGGAAGGGAGTTAAGACAGGTACCTCTGATTATAGTTAATTCGGGAGGAAAGCCGAAGTGATGCAGGTCTCAGATGTTTACCACTTCGGTGAAACCCACAAGCACGGGTATGGTGCTGACAAACCTAGAAACATAATCGGGGCGAACCGGGATGCGAACCCACAATCATAGGTCTCTGGCATGCCCAAGGGACGCACCTCTGCACAGCGAATCGTGGCGCCTTGGATGACTGGGCCATTTGTGCCCCTGATATATGTACTAGCACCTGTACTGAAACATTGAATTGCAAGAATAAAGAAGCTGAAATCCATGTGAACTCTGCTTCCTATACTTACGATATGTGCATGGATTTAACTGATGTGGACCATGTTATTTAAGGAGCGTGTATCCATAATTGTATTTAGGTAAGCTTATAACCATTAATATGTGTACACCCAATGTTAAATCCTAGAGTACTGTATTCATTAGAATGAATTAAGTCCCTTGCACTTAGAAAATTGACAAAGGGGTGCTTATTACAACTATAAATGAGTTAAATTTGTTGTCATTGATCGAACAGTGAACTTACATCTTTTCGATAATAGTTACTAGGTATATACCACTTCAACGCTGCTGTTTCCTGTAAAAATATCTGAATACACACAAGAAAAAATGGATTGTCTTCAAAATGTGTAGTTTTAGTAGGGAGCACTTATTCATATTACTTACAGATTGGTCTCGTTAGTTAGAGTGCTATGTCAAGTACATGTATTTATGATTTGTATAAGATTAAGTACTATTTCAACAGATAGATTTATTGAGATGGTTTAGTACATGGAGCAAAATTTTAATGAATATGATTTCACACTCAGGTAAACAATGCAATAATATTTTCTCTACATAATGATTTGACAGTATGAATATGAATACTTTATTAAAAAAAACATTATAAAGGTTTTTTACAATTTATAGTTGAGCCATGATAATTCATAAAAAAAACTCTCAAATTTCATTTTGTGCCCCAGATATAACTGTACGTAAAGACCCTAATTCCCAAAGTAACACCTAAATACTTATATTCGTTGTTGTCACATTTCATAACAGAAACATTAAGTTACATACCTGAGCTGTGAGTTACTACTCATATATTGACTCTACCCAACACATGCTCAAGGTATGCTCTGATTTTTCTGTCACCCAATTTAATTTGTTTGGGGGGCAATGGGTCTGAATCTCAGATGTTCCCTAATCGTGATCTTGGTCTGTCACTCTGACATCTATGTGATCAGGAGACACTGCAACTATCAACTTACCCCATCCAGGAATTCTTAAATAGAGAGGAATTTATCTATGTACTCACAGAGGCTGACAATATGATCAAAATATGATCAAATGTGATGGGAAATATCAGTTAAAATTTCATATCATCAATGGTTCTTTGTGGACAACAAGACCAACACAAGAATGATGAAACTATTATACTAAATACTGGTAGTTTTACATTATTGGAATGAATTCATTATTATAATACCTCTAAATTTAATAAATTCAAATTATCAAACATTATGCTTTTGTCCAAATCTGCAATACATTTAAACCAAGCCTATCGTCACACTCATTTCCTTGTACAAGTCATAGGCCAAGTGTTATCAGCATGGGTTGTCTGGTGAAATACATAGAAAATCTCACCCAAGTGTTTTTTGATATCAATGAGTGAGTGAGGTAAGATTTATAGTCACATCGGCAGTATTTCAGCCATATCATGACTAGTTCAAGTTGTACAGGAATAAGATATAAATATAGACTATAAAATCTGTCGACTAATGACAGTAAAATCACTAGACTATCACAGATATAGATTTAAAACTAGCATGTTACTATAAACAGGTGACTATTCTGAACAATACATTGTAACACTGGGCTAGAGATCACCAGCAACCAAAGTTAGGCCACCATACTAGGGACCATGGGAACTTATGGTACATCTGCTTCCTGCATGGTACCCCAGCAGGATTTACACCATCCCTCTGGCTACTTGTGATTGTCAGGAAGTTCAAGCCAAAACATTTAAAACCAACAAGTATTCTACGATTAAAATCACAGAGAGATGAAAAATACTTTGAATGAAATAGGTTTTACGTACCCTCTCACTTTTGATATCAAATATATATCACCACAAGTTTGTAAACATTATCGACAAGTGTAGATATTTCTCATATCAAAAGACACTTGGGTGAGATTCTATTTTACATCCACCATCATTTTCCCAATTTTTTTTCAGTTTGTAAACAGCAATAACCAATGTCTTGAGTGTACAAAATACAGGTAACCAGCTTCAGTGGCAGGGAGATTAGTTGTGTCATTTGATTGTGATGTCATGGTAACTGATGACCTCATAATGGTCTGCAGAGCATTGAGATGCAATTTCATAATCCACACAATATCTCCTGTGGAGGCCTGGTGAGTATTGGATGATAAACATATTTGTCAACATATCCTGATAATTATGGGGCCTATATCTTGAAGTTGTGATTAGTTAGACACTGTAGGCTAGTCACTATAATTAAGGTGATCACCAACTACCAGACTGCTAAAGATTTGATATTTGAGGGGGATCTGGGATTTTGTCTAAAAAAATCAATTGTCCCCCAAAATGCTTTAAACATAATTATGCTTCAGACTGTTATTGCAAAAAGACATTGTTTGCCATAAAAATGATGTTGCAAGACACAATTCTAGATCAGCCTGTTACATATAAACTGAAGTACAAAAGAAAGTACACACCCCTAAAACATCATATATTACGCATATGGTTGAAAAAGTTGTTACATTTTTGGCGCTATCGTAATGTAATGAACAAAACCATTGAGAGCATATCGCAGAAACGTAACCTTGACATTATGATAGGCAACGAAAGCACACATTGTGAAAATGGCAATTTTCTCTATTTGCACGTGCAATGTGCGTAGAAACAGTATAAAAGGCAGTGGATTCTATCGTTCATTACACATTCAACGAAAAAACACAAGACAAATGCCACGTTTAACAGCGGCGGAGCGAGAGAGAGCCGTGGGAATGTCCCAAGTGGGGGCGTCGAACAGTCACATCCCAAGGACCCTTGGCTGCACCAGGCAAACCATTATCAGACTCCTTTGTCGTGTCAACCAGATTGGCCAGACATCCGACCACCCAAGAAGAGGAAGACCGAGAGTGACGACCCCTGCAGAAGACCGGTACATACGCACATTACACCTGTGCAACAGGTTCCTCACCATGGCATCAACAGCGTCGACAGCGTTAGGTCACCACATCAGCAGGAACACAGTCATGAGACGACTACGAGCTGCTGGTATCCGGGCTTATCGACCATTCCGTGGGATGACCTTGACCGCTCAACACCGTATCAGCCGTCATTGCTGGGCAAGAAGAGTCAGACGCTGGCAATGTCTTGACTGGTCACGAGTCCTCTTTACCGATGAAAGTCGATTCAACCTATATCATGCTGACGGTAGAGTGAGAGTCTACCGACGTAGAGGCGAGCGACTGGCTGGAGCATGTGTCCAACAAGTTCATCCTTTTGGCGGAGGCAGCGTTATGGTTTGGGGAGGCATTTGCGGCGAACAGAAGACGGATTTGGTCATTCTCCACCAGACCCTGACAGCCCAGAGGTACAGGGACCAAGTGTTACAGCCGGTGGTGATCCCCTTCATGCAGAGGCAAAGGCAGGGGTTTCTTTTTCAGCAAGATAACGCCCGACCACACACCGCTAGACTCACTATGGACTTCCTGAACTGTCAGAACATTCAGCTTTTGCCTTGGCCATCACGCTCTCCGGACTTGTCACCCATTGAACACCTGTGGGACCATCTCGGTAGACAGTTGCGACGACGTGCACAGCCACCAACCACCATACCACAGCTGGAACAGGCTCTGCGAGAAGAGTGGCAGCGGATCCCTAATGACGTCATCCGACGGTTGACCTTTTCCATGAGAAGGCGTGTCCTGGCTTGCATTAACTCAAATGGGGGTCATACGAGGTACTGAGACCACTCGCATGGCCTTCATACCTGGGACTGTCATCATTTCTACAAGTGTGATTTTTGATGAGTGACCGCCTATGGACGTTATTGTGGCCACAAATCTTTAAATCCATTCTAAACATGTTTGAAAATGACTCAACAATGACATTAAACATTACAATCACAATAAAGTTTTCCCTGTCTTCTTTTACTGTCAGAATAGTGGGGTGTGTACTTTCTTTTGTACTTCAGTTTAGTTCTCTCAATATGCAATTGCAAAAAAATGTGTGGAACATTGGTGGTGATGGGCATGTAGTAATGCTTAAATGACATTTAAACTTTAATTTTGACATCACCATAACAGCCATGGCATTTATCAATATGGCGCACATAATTCAATGAAGAAAGCTGAACTTACCCACAAAGGCTGTCCATGACAGAATCCTTCCATCCTTGTACGTGATCCCCACAGACTGGCAACCTCTCTACCAGCTCTGTACAACACAGCACACATGGACATGCACATGGGCCAATGAAGGGGAGGCAACTGCAGAAGGCAGGATAATAAAAATAAGGTGCAGATTATGTTATGTTAGAAGTGAAGCAGAAAGAGCAAAGCCTTTTTATGCAATTAATAAATTCTTGAAACGAGCTTCAAAAGCTCTTGGTATGTCCCCTCAGAAACTGAAAAATGTTGTTAGTCGACGAGATACAAATAGTCAGGCCAAGGAGGTAGGGAACATGTCAAAACCACGCAAGGTTGATAAATTAGACAGTTTTCAGAGTTTTTTCCCCCGTGAGTACCCGGATGATACGCAACGCAACTGAGCGTGACCAGAGACTGGGCTACCGTCTGCAAGGACAGCTAAATAAACTTGGAAGCTGGAGGCAATATTTGTTTTACGCATTTTTGCATAAACACTGATTGGTTAACTGTGATCTATAAAGATTTCGACAAAGGGCGCATGTTAATTAATTTCTTCAGCCTAAACAAACAGACAAAAAAGAACATAGGAGCTCATAGGATGTCGTCATTTGGAAATACCCCAGATGGTTATAGTTTAATGCTAAAAAAAAGTATCAATGCAGTTTAAGCATTTTCGGATTTCGGCTTCCGTCGATAATACGATTACTACTCCCTTGTTGTCATCCACGTTTTCTCTTATAACCCTACACTTGTGTATATGTCGTCATTCACTTGATGCTCAGTTAATGAATTTATTACAGGTAGAATTAGTGGTAGCACCACTTAGATTACCTGACGTAGGTGCCCATTTGGCATTTATTGTGTCTGGGGTAATTATTCAGTCTAAATCCAGGTTTGAAGTGAGGTGAAATGTGTGTTATGTAATATGCACGTGGCAGCCCAGCAAGAGATGAATGATCAGTTGATTTACTTTTTTTTGTAAATCAACGGATTGTTCCTAGTCATCAAAGGATTAACAGAAAATATGTTGATTGATTAATCCCTGTTATCTTGCACAGTGGATATGTCAAGAGTGTTTACATGTCTAGGTTTACTAAAACAAAGGGAATACACTCATATCATGGCGTGAAGTGCCGATGTAAAAACAACATACTTTGTTCAAAGGGTTAACTGATAGTACGTTGATTGATTGATCATTGTTATCTATCACTAGGAACCGTGGACGTTATGAAAATAGTTGTCACGTGGGCTTTCTCAGCCGACCATTGAGACTTGACACCTATGTAAAACACCTGAAACAATCCAAGTATATATATTTTAAAATATTTGATTGTTACTGAGACACGTGACATCGAATAAGTTTCTTTGCACAGCTGCAGACGAGTGGGATATTGTTCCTTTGTGTGGATATTCACGGATACATTCCTCGAACATGGAAGCTGCCTAAAATTTATACACATAAATTTGGTAGGTTGTAATTATGATATTTGCATTTTGTTTTTCTTCATTTGAACCGATTCGTCTTGGTTGGGAAATTCTTCAATGCGCGATAGACGTTGTTTTCACAGGTCTTTTCCTTTGTAAGCGTGTATATACTACCGTCAATTTGTAAAATGTGATTCCTTCAGGCAATTTATAAAATGTGTAAATATTTCAATCATTTTGACTAAAAAATCTGTCCAGATTGATTAAGACGATCAAAAGGGCCTACAAACATCACAACAGATTATTACGTAGGATTAGTAGCCAAACAACATAGAAATGTACTTTTCAACGTAACATTTTCAGTCTCTTGGTGAGGACATTAAACATCAAAATGTTTGGAATTCGTTATCATAATAATACAGATGGAAATGTTTTTCAGTCACTTTGTAAAATAACTGAATATTTAGACGTTTAATAAATTTGTTACACAATTGACAGTAATAAATATACACACTATAAAAAAAGCAATGCTCAGGTGAAATATTTACTTTGTGTTGCAAGTCAAAATAGTGTAAACGAAAATCGCAAAATTACCAAGCCAGCGAATTATCAAAACTTCGTCACGATTACCGATGCTACCCACAAAGATACCAACATTTCCTTATTATCTCGAAAACTGTATTTCATTTTGTTGATCAATGTGACCATACGCCCTTATTACTACCCATAAAAGTGACTAATGCGCTTACGAATGGCGCAGCAGAGGTCGCGAACTAGTCTAGATTTCTGCTATACATCCGAGTACTCACTGGGAAAAAACAATAACAAAGGCAACAAGCAGTCCCGGGGAATTGCGTTAGATCAGTGCCCCTTTAAGTCAGACGTGCAATTGTTAAAAGTACCTGTCCCTAAGAATTTGGAAGAAACACCTTGAAACTGATCATGATTTACGTGTTACAAAGTACAAACTATGGCAGCTGTTGCATACATTTGGTTACAAATACAAAAAGATAACTGGAGAAAATAGGGCTGTGTTGTGTGAACGGTCTGACATTGTTCGTCTCCGAAATCATTACCTTCGTACCATCAAGCAGAAACGTGAAGAAGGATATGAGCCCGTCTTCTTAGATGAGACATGGGTAAATGCGTCACACACAGCCAGCAGTCAGTGGGTACCCAGTGGTGACTGTAAGGAGTCTGGTAGAAAGTTACCAATGGGAAAAGGTGAAAGACTCATAGTTCTCCATGCTGGTTCTGCTAGTCAGGGTTTTCTCCCAGACTGTGACCTCGTCTTTAGAGCCAAGGCCAAAGACAACAGGGACTACCACACAGAAATGAACGGCAATGTATTTCTGGAGCGGGTGAAAGATAAATTAGTCCCTGCTTTGCCTACCAAGTCTCTCATTGTCATGGACAATGCACCGTATCATAGTGTACAGGATCCAGGAAGCAAGACTCCAACCTCTAATAACCGTAAAGGAGACATGGTTACTTGGCTGCAACGGAGGAACATTACCTTTCCTTCTCGAGCGACGAAACCACAGCTCTATGAAATCATCAAAACTATGAAACCTGACCCCGTGTATATAGTTGACAGTTACATCAAGGGTCAGGGTCACGCTGTCTTACGACTGCCACCGTATCACTGCGACCTGAATCCAATCGAGTTGGTATGGGGCACCGTCAAGGGTGACGTTGGACGATCGAGCACAACGTTCAAATTACGAGACGTTGAACAACTCGTAAAGGAATCCCTTGGTCGGGTAACAGTAGAAACATGGAGGCGTTGTGTGGCCACAGTCGTTGACGAGATAGAGCCACGTTATTGGTCACGAGATGGACTACGGCCAGCAACAGTCCAACCTATAATAGTGGCAGTCAGTTCAGGCACCAACAGTTCCGACGACGACATCTATGGCATGAGCGAGTCAGATTGCGACTGAAATTATCATGAGACGGCCCCTCTAACGCTCTGTCATTTCCCCTACCACAGAACGTGCAGTGCATGCGTGCTTGCGCTGTGCCTTCCACGGTTTGTCCCCCCTACGTGTCATGTACACATTTCTATACAAAATTACATGATAGTTTCTTAAGGAACTTCATCCGTGTGTGGGTCTTAAAATAAACAAAATTCAGATTTTGTTGGGTACAGGGTATTAATGGTCAAGTACCGTATTGATGTTTCATACATTTTTCTGGATTTCGAGTTATTTTGCAATTCATCGTTCTCATTTGGAGTCAAACGGACTGTGTAGGTATGACCTGAGTGATAGCTTATCCCTGTCCTTGTGTCAACAGGGTTTTACATAATGTGGTGTAATGTGAGGGCCTTCTGTCACATGTCTTGCCCATGCTGGTAGTTCCTAGACAGGTGATACGATGAAATGGGTGGAAATTGGGAAACGGACAGGTGATTTAATATACCGGTCTCTCAATGAATAGGATTTGTAGTAATGACATTGAGGCTGTCAAAAATAAGGATTTCTTGTACTGACATTGCGGCTGTGAATGATAAGGACTTGTCGTACTGACATTGCGGCTGTGAATCATAAGGACTTGTAGTACTGACACTGAGGCTGTCAATGATAAGGACTTGTCGTACTGACACTGAGGCTGTCAATGATAAGGACTTGTAGTACTGACACTGAGGCTGTCGATGATAAGGACTTGTAGTTCTGACACAGAGGCTGTCAATGATAAGGACTTGTATTGACATTAAGGCTGCATATACAGTCAATGATACGGACTTGTAGTTCAAACAGGCTGTGAATCATAAGGACTTGTGGTACTGACATTGCCGTTGTCAATGATAAGGACTTGTAGTACTGACATTAAGGCTGTCAATGATAAGGATTTGGAGTACTGACATTGCCGTCGTGAATCATAAGGACTTGTAATACTGACAATGCGACTGTCAATGATAAGGACATGTAGTTCAAACATTGAGGCTGTGAATCATAAGGACTTGTGGTACTGACATTGCGGCTGTCAATGATAAGCATTTGCAGTACTGACATTGCCGTTGTGAATCATAAGGACTTGTCGTACTGACATTGCGGCTGTCAATGATAAGGACTTGTAGTACTGACACTGAGGCTGTCAATGATAAGGATTTGTATTGACACTGAGGCTGTCAATGATAAGGACTTGTATTGACATTAAGGCTGTGAAAGATAAGGACTTGTAGTACTGACATTAAGGCTGTGAAAGATAAGGAGCTGTAGTACTGACATTGAGGCTGTGAATCATAAGGAGCTGTAGTACTGACATTAAGGCTGTGAATGATAAGGACTTGTGGTACTGGCATTAAGGCTGTGAATGATAAGGACTTGTAGTTAAAACATTGAGGCTGTGAATCATAAGGACTTTTGGTACTGACATTGCGGCTGTCAATGATAAGGTCTTGTCGTACTGACATTAAGGCTGTGAATGATAAGGACTTGTAGTACTGACATTAAGGCTGTGAATCATAAGGACTTGTGGTACTGACATTAAGGCTCTGAATCATAAGGACTTGTGGTACTGACATTGAGGCTGTGAATCATAAGGACTTGAAGTGCTGACATTGAGGCTGTGAATGATAAGGACTTGTCGTACTGACATTGCTGCTGTGAATCATAAGGACTTGTCGTACTGACACTGAGGCTGTCAATGATAAGGACTTGTCGTACTGACACTGAGGCTGTCAATGATAAGGACTTGTATTGACATTAAGGCTGCATATACAGTCAATGATAAGGACATGTAGTTCAAACATTGAGGCTGTGAATCATAAGGACTTGTGGTACTGACATTGCGGCTGTCAATGATAAGGTCTTGTCGTACTGACATTAAGGCTGTGAATCATAAGGACTTGTGGTACTGACATTAGGGCTCTGAATCATAAGGACTTGTGGTACTGACATTGAGGCTGTGAATCATAAGGACTTGAAGTGCTGACATTGAGGCTGTGAATGATAAGGACTTGTGGTACTGACATTGTGGCTGCCATCTAGATGGGTAGAAATCCCAAATACAAAGCTGTCCTGGTTGTTGTTGTCGTCAGCTTTGTTGGAGAAGGTCTGACGGGGACTGCAGATCTGGTTAGTCTCTGATATCATGAATTGTCCTGGGCTCCATTTGAATTCAATCTCATTGAATTAAGATCTTAATTCTCGCTACGCGAAACAAAGATCTGGGAACATCCTATTATGGGTCAAGTCAGAACAATCTTTCATCCAACCAATCAGAGTGTCGCTTACCAGATCAGGAAAGTGACTGTCGGAATCTGTTTTCTAATCATGTAAGCTCAAAATGTTTAACACAGGGTATTCTGACAAACAGTAACGTCTGTACGTCTGATTCCGTCAACATCATCATTTATCTCTCACTTCAAAGGGTTATAAACATTTGAGTGAGTGAGTGAGTGAGTGAGTGAGTGAGTGAGTATGGTTTTTTCGCCGCTTTTAGCAATATTTCAGCAATATCACGGCGGGGGACACCAGAAATGGGCTTCACACATATAAACATTTGAACGGAAGAGACATGCATAGCCTGTGGGAAGGACTGCCATACAATCTCAACCATATATTAGACATTCCAGAATGTTCATTTGTTCAGCTCTAAAAATTTTAATCGAGATCGTAGTCTGGAATGGATGTCATCAGTTTGTAACTAGTGCTGTATAGCTCAAGAAAGCTGGTTTCTGATTGGCTAATGTTGACTTCTTATTAGTCATTCATTTGGTCAGTCAAAGTTCTCAAAAGGTCACTCTTACATGGCCCATAAGATCTTTGTTTAGCTGCAGCAAGAACTAAGATCTGATTTTCATTAGATTGATTTGAATTTTACTTTTTATTTTGTGGATACCGGGTATATATTTTTAAATTAGATAACTATATTTCTGGGACTAAATGTTACCACACTACAAGATGCAGAGGATGAGGGGGAAATGGATAAGGGCCACACAGAACATAGATGTTCTCTCGACAATGCACCCTTTTGCGTGTAGATGCCATTGCGCTCAGAAAATATCCAATAACTAAAATAGCACTTATATAATTTGTATTTGGGACTACCTGTTTATGTTCCTATTCGAGATACAGAAATCAGTACTGCTGTTGTGAATGCTTTGCCCGATTGGTTCTAGAATGATGCACACTGACTTGCGAAAGACTTCAACGGATGCGACCTCTTATGGAGGGCTTGTCAGAGGTATCGAAATTGAGTTAAGAGATCTGAGTTAAATGAAATTGCAGCTTCACCGATCACCTTCAGAGGTGAAGAGGTATGGTGAGCCCCACCACCTACAACATGCATGCAAAATTTTATTCAATTTAAAAAAGAAAAATGGCCAAGTTATGTCGATTAATGGTCGCCATATTGAAAGTCAGGTTAAAATCTCTTAAACAAATTCAGACATCATTGGAGAGAACAAACGTGCAAAGCTTCAGTTTCATTGATCCAGAGGTTTCAGAGAAGACATTAACATGGCTTTCCATCAACATGAGCTAAAACATGTTTATATTTCAAGAAAAACACACATTTGAGTAACAGCATAACAATTTATTTGCCAAAAATCAGTACTCAATAGTATAAAAAATATACAAACAATTCATCTATGACAAGAAGAACACTGCCATAAAATCTGTTGCGCATGATCAAATACAGAATAAAAAACATTCTTTGGGTATATATCTAAATATGAAATGCCTCTATTTACATGTAACAATAAACCAATGTACGTGCTAAGTAACCATCATGCACACACACCCTCCATGTTAGCAATCTCAAGTATCAAAGTGTAGATTTATCTTGCTTAACTGAATACCATCCCATGACATCGTCAACACACAGGAATTTGATGGTGAGGACAACCTATATCTGAGCCCTTATTCACCATCCTGTGAAGACAACTTAAATCTAGATCCTAAATCCCAACCCTGTGAAGACAACCTAAATCTAGACCCTAAATCCCAACCCCGTGAAGTCATCCTAAATCTAGATCCTAAATCCCAACCCTGTACAGGAAAACCTAAATCTAGACCCTAAATCCCAACCCTGTGAAGACAACATAAATCTAGACCTTAAATCCCAACCCTGTGAAGACAACCTACATCTAGACCCTAAATCCCAACCCTGTGAAGACAACCTAAATCTAGACCCTAAATCCCAACCCTGTACAGGAAAACCTAAATCTAGACCCTAAATCCCAACCCGGTACAGGAAAACCTAAATCTAGACCCTAAATCCCAACCCCGTGAAGACAACCTAAATCTAGACCCTAAATCCCAACCCTGTGAAGACAACTTAAATCTAGACCCTAAATCCCAACCCTGTGAAGACAACCTAAATCTAGACCCTAAATCCTAACCCTGTGAAGACAACCTACATCTAGACCCTAAATCCCAACCCTGTACAGGAAAACCTAAATCTAGACCCTAAATCCCAACCCCGTGAAGACAACCTAAATCTAGACCCTAAATCCCAACCCTGTACAGGAAAACCTAAATCTAGGCCCTAAATCCCAACCCTGTGAAGACAACCTAAATCTAGACCCTAAATCCCAACCCTGTACAGGAAAACCTAAATCTAGACCCTAAATCCCAACCCCGTGAAGACAACCTAAATCTAGACCCTAAATCCCAACCCTGTACAGGAAAACCTAAATCTAGACCCTAAATCCCAACCCTGTGAAGACAACCTAAATCTAGACCCTAAATCCCAACCCTGTGAAGTCAACCTAAATCTAGACCCTAAATCCCAACCCTGTGAAGACAACCTAAATCTGCACTTGAAGTCATCTCCCCGTAAAGTCAAGACAACCAAAACATGGACCCAAATTAAGTTACCATCCTATGAAAACAACTAAATCCAGTCCCTCCATCATCAAATGTAAAAATCTGATGTTTTCTTGGATAAATATTTCAAAATGACATCCTAACGGTGTAACCATTTTATATGTAAAAAGCAACTGAATATACTAAATCTGGTTAACCATACATTTCGACAAAGGACTACCTCAGTTTCACTATTTTCGAATATCTGCTCCAAGGTGTGATCTCTTTAACAACCTTCATTTCCACACCACAGAGACATACTCAACAGAACAAAGGAAACAACGTTATATCACAACTGATTGACGAACACTAAAAGAAAACTATGACACACTGTAAAAGAATAATTATGCATGTGAAATTACGAGACAGAAAATCAGATCATTTTCACACATCAACATGTTTATAACGAATTATACGAGAAGAAGAGGCTTTTTTCAAGAAGATCCTTTAACGACTGCACCACTGAGATTCTTTGTTAACAGATGCCACTTCGCCTTCCTCTAGTTTTATCATTCCCAGTACCAGGGCTCGAATTAACTATATAAAACATGCACCAGTGCAACCTATTAGTGAAAAATGCAACCTTATAGTAATGTCTGCATGCACCAAGTCCATGTATGTCTGACAGTAATTAACCCCAACTTGTCCACTCTATACTACATAACTAATTCCTGTGTTATGTGTAATTCATGACAATTGAGTCATCAGACAACTGATATTATATATAAAGATAACATATAATGGATGAACAACCTCTTTATTACAAGAGCGACATTTTGGTGTAGGTTCTAACACTGTTATCAAGCAAGTGATCACTTAATACGCAGCTTATCTGTAACTCTGTACACAACAGAAAAATAACATGACAATTAAACATCTTTCAGTTCTTACACTGTGAACCATGTTAACATTTTGATGCTACATTTACTATTTCTAAAAGATTTCCTCATTTCTTAAATTATGACGATCTTGTGGACCAAAGAGAGCCTTTATCAAACTACTCTCAGTTGGACTATTATGTTCGTTGAGAAAAACAGACAAGACCTTAAATTCGAAAAACAATTTTGTGTTTTTGACGACACTGTTTTACAATTAGGTGCAATTAATAACAACACAAGATTGTATCACCACAGTTCATAAGAAATGGCGAATAATATGCATACAAATCTATATTCTAACAAAAACATTCAAAATCAATTATAGTTTCGTATTGTTTTGCAATCTTACTTCCTAAAAGTTTGACCTACAAGTTTCTGTCAGCAGTAATCTGGAAGTTGAAACTTTTTTTTGACCCGACATCCAACATTGAATTTTTTACTTAAATTTGTGTAAAACAACTGATAAAACATAAAAGGTCTAATGTAATGTACAATTTAGGCAAATTAGACTTCCTACCCTGGTCATATTTAAGATTTAACAAAGCATGTGTAAATATGACTATGCTGAGATAATATTACTTTCTACATGGGGGTTCTCATTAGAACAGGTTCCCAGTAACCCAACTGCTTGTTTAAATGGATCGTGTGTCATACTCCATGACCTGGTTTAATGCAGGTCATCGTACCCAGTGACGACATGGGACATTCCTCACAACATCAACCATACCACACACACACACACACACACACACACACACACACACACACACACACACACACACACACACACACACACACACTAACACTAACACACACACACACACACACTAACACACACACACACACACACACATACACGTGGGGTGAGTCAAGCGTCTTGAGTCGAATCAGAATTTAGGGGATCACGGACAACAAACAAATTATGGCCTTCAGTATGCTGAAGCAGTAGCTTATGACAGTCACTGAAAGAATGTAGCACGGCAACTTCGTTAGCAAACAGGAGTTTGGCACCCCTGAAGAAAAAAAACTCCCGCCTTGTACAGTATGATTGGTACCAGTGATAGTTAAGAGACCTTCGCGAATGAGTTATCACTGTAAGGGGCTTGCGCGGGTCAGGTTTGTCAGACCACTGCCAACAGTGCCAATTTACCCTTCAAAACGAACAGTTCTTCATGCGCCACAGACATAGATCATTTAATAAAAATAACTGCATGAACATTTTAGTTGGCATCCATGTCATATGTATAGTGACATGTAATGTATATTGTATGTTGTTTCTACTACCGACAACATGCAGAATGTTGTAGAAATAAAGATGAAAATAGTGCACGCAGCTCTAACCAAACATCAAACTGGATTCCGAGCTCACCTTGTGGAAAGAGCGTGGTGAGATAATTTCTTTTGCATGGGATTAGGACATCCCTGAACTTTTATGAAATTTCCTCTCTTGCGTAAAAATTGAGATTTAATTTTAAGACAGTCAGTCATTTAAGGGCAAATAAAGAGAAAAAATGCTTGTAATTTTGTTGCGAATGTGAATTTTTCCAGACACATTGAGTAAATTTCCGAGAGAAAAAAATCCGAACATCCGTAGAAAGTATTTAAATGTCCAAGTGAAAGAAGTGTTAAAATCACACGCTCCGTAATCTGATTCCCCAACAAATCTATTTGGGGGCATGGTCTACATCTACTGGTGCACCTGAGCAGCAGTGCTTGACAAATGATTTCATTGGCTGATATGTCGACTTGGTTGCCGCTTCTATCTATTATATACACTTTTTGTGATGTTTCGCAGCTGAACAGACACCGATCAGGAAGCGGCCAGTCAAGAGAAATCTAAAAGTGTTGCTATTTCTGTTCATCCTAGATATACATACATTGTTATGTGTGTGAAACGACCTCTGATTTTGACATTGTGAATTGTCAGTAACTACCTTTTTAGGACCAAACCCCTGTTTGGGTACCCTAAAAAACCTGCTGCTGTCCGCGGTATTATTCCACTCAAGGAACGCCTGTCAGAGGTTAATCCACTGAGTAGACAACTGAAGGCGTCTTCAATGTTACTAATAAAGCATATAAGATGACGTAAGCTGCAAAAACGGTAATCATACGAATGCACAGACAGAAAAGGCCCCCTAAAGCGATTCTAGCAGGCAGAGTGGGCACCGCCCAGTCGCTGCAAATGTGCAGCGCGTCAAACACCGCGAGCCGTTTTAACCCCAGTAACGGAAAATTCGTTTTGGGAACGATTTTCAAATCCATTTTTCAAATCTAATTTTGGTCAAGTATTTGTGATAAAGCATGCCCTAAAGTATTAACATCTCAAGTAGCTATGTTGAATTAATTTTCCCTTTAAACTTTGGTACCAAATGTGTTTTTTGTTTATTTAACGCCCTAATAAGTTATCCTTGTAATTATACCGTGCTATATTTATTTGATAATTATTTTGTTTTGAAACATTGAGTGAACACTCTTCAAAAAAAGAAACGCACAGGTAGATGTTTAGTATATTTATTGTTCCTCATAAACTCGATATATTAAATTAAATATCAGAGATACAAATATGACATTTTGGAGCTCGATAGTCACATGTTGTCGTTGTACAAAGGCACTGAAAACTTTTTCATTGCCATGTCACATAAGGCCAAAAGGCTCTCAGTATCTCGTGTGACCGCTCCGGGCAGGAATCACGGCTCTGCATCACCTTGGCACTGATAAGTGTACGAATTCAGTCCTGCGGAATTCTGCGCCATTCTGCTTGTAACTCGTTGGCATGTTCTGGGAGTGTCTGCGGCGTTTTCTGACGTTGACTTACACGTCGATGAATTCATACCAGAGGTGTTCGATTGGGTTGAGATCTGGAGATCTGGACGGCCAGAGCAAGACGTTGATGTTGATATTATGGAGGTAGTGTACCATGACACGAGCTGTGTGCGGTCAGTGATTGGAAGAAGGTGTGCTTAAAGAATTTGATTCATGTAGCAATTTGCTGTCAAATTTCCCTGAACCACAACCAAGTCAGATCTTGTGGTGTAGGATATGGACCCCTATGACACTACCGCCACCGAATTTGCCGAATTCACGTGGACAATGTGGGGCAAAACGCTCATTTCGACGACGATAAACTTGTTGTCTTCCATCTCGCTGATGAAGAAGAAATCGTGATTCATCGCTAAACCACACTCGTCTCCGGTTTCTCAAATTCCAAGGCTGTAAGGTATGACACCAACGCAAGGGTCGCTGTCGATGGATCTTTTGCAAAACAGGGACGATAATTGGTCTTCTGGGTCGGATTCCAGCTTCGCCAAGAATGTTCCTGATAGTCTGGTCCGATATCCTCCTCAAACCATGGATGCGTCCTGCAGTCTCTGTAGCTGTGGCATTGCGATGACGTACGTGGAACAGTCGAATGTAGCGATCCTGTGCAGGGGTGGTAACTCTTGGTCGGCCGGTTCTCGGACGGTCAGCAGTGGAATTTAAATGTGTGTATCGGTCCAAAGGCAGCAAATGGTGCTGTGGTGGACGTTGAAGTGGCGTGCAACAGCAGACTGCGATTCCCTTCTTTGGATACGTCCTATGGCGATGTTCCGATCGGCAGCGCTGAGTTTCGGCATTTTCGAACTTGAAAAATGTTGACAATTGAATGACAAATTATTGGCTTATGCTTGCCTTTTTATACCCACTACCACGAGCTACGAATGCCATACTTTGCATGTGCATTTTGTGTTACTGTTTTTCTCCATGACATTTTTGAACAAGTTTGAAAACAATTCTGCTTATGACGTTGCAAATCGACAACACCACCAATTTGACGCCATTTTTGTCGAATATCAGGCCACTAACATTTTCCAATAACATAAATCCAATTTATATACCGGATTTTTTTGTGTAGTCAGGTTCAGTGAACTACATACTACCTGTGCGTTTCTTTTTTTGAAGAGTGTAATGTGTGATATTTGTTCGTTATATAGTGTACATGTAGTGCAAACATATCACCCAGCGTAGATACTAGATTGAAAAGTTTATCCAAAAATTTGCCTTTGACATCACAGCACAGAGAAAGATTCCATTCTCAACAAAAGAGGTCATACCTTTAAAAATACATATTTTTTCGACATTGTGACTGAGTGGTGCTGAGCATTAGACGTTGATGGAAGTATTATGCTTTTTAGGAACTTCATTCACACGTCACATAAGCTGTCGTCACGCAATCATCGAAAAAAGACTTGCACAGTTACATTTTATGCTGTATGTGTTTGTCCAACACTATCTTCCAGAAAGTGTCATACTAGTCTTGTTTCTCTTGCATTCCAGTAAAGAACGGTTATAACGAACTCAAAGGGACTTGTAATTTTAGTTCGTTATAACCGTAGTTCGTTATAAGCATATATACAGCATAACTACAGCAAATAGTCGGGACCAAAAAGTAAGTTCGTTATATCCGTCAGTTCGTTATAAGCGTGTTCGTTATAACCGTAGTTTACTGTACTTTATACTTGATGTAAAAATGAAACTTAAATACTTACTCAATGTTATCAGCTTTGTTGTTATACGCTAGTTTGATGTACTTCGCTATGTTAAACTCGGGTTATCAGCAGGTTATCATGACATGCACTTCATTATGTCGGCAATTTGAGGAGACACCAGAGTCCGGACCTTCGATGAGTCGTTTCTTCACCATTTGGTATTGAAGGAGATGGTCTTGAACATATTAATAAGTATTTGGTAAAAAATGACAAATTAAATACGTCACAGTTACACTGTTGTTTATATTTATGTAGATTCAGTGATAGTTTGGACTGTGAAGGGCTTGGCACACTAACCAACTGTGGCTGATGATTAAGCCACTGCACATACGTTCTCAACAGCGACCACTAAAGTGTTTTCAGATCACATATGATGTAAATATTGTGGGCGTGTGTGTTACTCCAAACGAACAGTCGTATTCTATCTCGAAGAATTCAACTTTCAGAGGCTTGATAATGCCACAAAGTTGTCCGAGGTGGGCAATGGTACCCTTGGAATTTTGTGTATCACTGGCCACAGACATAAGCAATCCTTGAACAGTTACACCACCTCATACTGACTTGTACGGTAGTGTATATATCAAGTGACTGTTATGTTCACTGCAATGAAAATATCACTTTTCTCAACTTCAGTTCTCAAAACTCAGTCTTTCACACTGAAGTATAAAATAATTACCCCAACTAAAACTGAGCTATATCTAACACTAACCAGCACACTGACACTAGCACACACAATCTTACACACTAACACACACAAACTCACATGCACATTAACACACACACACGCACATTAACACAAACCAATACGCACACACAAACACGCACACACAACACACACACTAACTACAACACACACACCAACACCAACAAACACACACGCACACCAACCCATACATTAACATTAACACACACTAGCACACACACTAACATTAACACACACACACACTAACATTAACATACACACTAACACACACGAACACTAGCACACACACACGAACACCAACACACACGCTAACATTAACACACACTAACACCAACACACACACGAACACCAACACACACACACCAACCCATACACTAACACACACACTAACATTAACACACACTAGCACATACACTAACATTAACACACACACTAACATTAACATACACACTAACACTAACACACGAACACCAACACACACGCTAACATTAACACACACTAACACCAACACACACAAACACAAACAGACACACACACACTTACA
The DNA here is from genome assembly GCF_022045235.1 of Haliotis cracherodii. Taxonomy (NCBI): domain Eukaryota; kingdom Metazoa; phylum Mollusca; class Gastropoda; order Lepetellida; family Haliotidae; genus Haliotis; species Haliotis cracherodii. Next base: position 11,099,436 of record NW_027266286.1, read on the forward strand.
AACACCAACAAACACACACGCACACCAACCCATACATTAACATTAACACACACTAGCACACACACTAACATTAACACACACACACTAACATTAACATACACACTAACACACACACGAACACTAGCACACACACACGAACACCAACACACACGCTAACATTAACACACACTAACACCAACACACACACGAACACCAACACACACACACCAACCCATACACTAACACACACACTAACATTAACACACACTAGCACATACACTAACATTAACACACACACTAACATTAACATACACACTAACATTAACACACGAACACCAACACACACGCTAACATTAACACACACTAACACCAACACACAAAACACAGACACACACACACACTAACACTAACACACACACGAACACCAGCCCATACACTAACACACACACTAACATTAACACACACTAGCACACACACTAACACCAACACACACACTAACACACACAAACACAAACAGACACACACACACACACTAACACCAACCACAGTAACTATAGTGTCATAGCAGTGACTCAGCGCTATGTGCACGACATACGAGCAGCGGCTCAGTCTAGCGCAACCTTTCACCCGCGCCAGCTTTGACGAGCCCCGAGGCTACCAGCAACAGGGTCGGCCTCACAACACCGCGTTTGATGAATCAATCGCTACTTATCTGGTATTTTCCAAGGGTCCACTTAATTTAGGTGTCCCAGACTACACCCCTGACAAGTGCCTGCACCACCAAGAAGAGAGGTAAGTGTGTTTATTACACAGTTTAGAAACTAGGTCAGCAGTGAGCCCCTGTGATGTGTCTTCATTGAAGGTCAGGGTCGAAATTATTCTAAATTGATCGGTCTACATTCCCAAACCAGTTTAACAGGGTGTTTTGACAGACACTAACATTAACATACACACTAACACTAACACACGAACACCAACACACACGCTAACATTAACACACACTAACACCAACACACACAAACACAAACAGACACACACACACTTACCAACACCAACAAACACACACGCACACCAACCCATACATTAACATTAACACACACTAGCACACACACTAACATTAACACACACACACTAACATTAACACTAACACACACACGAACACTAGCACACACACACGAACACGAACACACACGCTAACATTAACACACACTAACACCAACACACACACGAACACCAACACACACACACCAACCCATACACTAACACACACACTAACATTAACAAACACTAGCACATACACTAACATTAACACACACACTAACATTAACATACACACTAACACTAACACACGAACACCAACACACACGCTAACATTAACACACACTAACACCAACACACACAAACACAAACAGACACACACACACTTACAAACACCAACAAACACACACGCACACCAACCCATACATTAACATTAACACACACTAGCACACACACTAACATTAACACACACACACTAACATTAACATACACACTAACACACACACGAACACTAGCACACACACACGAACACCAACACACACGCTAACATTAACACACACTAACACCAACACACACACGAACACCAACACACACACACCAACCCATACACTAACACACACACTAACATTAACACACACTAGCACATACACTAACATTAACACACACACTAACATTAACATACACACTAACACGAACACCAACACACACGCTAACATTAACACACACTAACACCAACACACACAAACACAGACACACACACACTAACACTAACACTAACACACACACGAACACCAGCCCATACACTAACACACACACTAACATTAACACACACTAGCACACACACTAACACCAACACACACACTAACACACACAAACACAAACAGACACACACACACACACTAACACCAACCACAGTAACTATAGTGTCATAGCAGTGACTCAGCGCTATGTGCACGACATACGAGCAGCGGCTCAGTCTAGCGCAACCTTTCACCCGCGCCAGCTTTGACGAGCCCCGAGGCTACCAGCAACAGGGTCGGCCTCACAACACCGCGTTTGATGAATCAATCGCTACTTATCTGGTATTTTCCAAGGGTCCACTTAATTTAGGTGTCCCAGACTACACCCCTGACAAGTGCCTGCACCACCAAGAAGAGAGGTAAGTGTGTTTATTACACAGTTTAGAAACTAGGTCAGCAGTGAGCCCCTGTGATGTGTCTTCATTGAAGGTCAGGGTCGAAATTATTCTAAATTGATCGGTCTACATTCCCAAACCAGTTTAACAGGGTGTTTTGACAGATCGTTGTTAAGACCATTGCCCCTATCTCTCTGATGGGAGTTGCTGATCACAGCCAGAAACAGCAAAAACACAGCGATGACGATCGAATATATTTATAGCTGTAATGCCAGCCACAACAAAAGCAGGGTTGATGTACATGCGATGGTTCATGTGGCACAGTTACTAGTATCTCGCAAGCTGCCTTAACTGAACAGAAGAACACAGGGTTGCTTTCCTTAGCAGCCCCCATAATTTGAATCGCGACTATTATCTTCAGTATGTTACGATGAGATCCACGTGTTCACAGTGTCTGTTTTGTACTAATTTATTCATATTTTAGTAATTCAGATAGAACAAAATCAAATGCTTTTTGAAAGGACAGTGAACAAAACATGAAGGTGAAAAAAACTCATTAAATTCAAAATGATAACCTCCGACGTACATGAAACATCCCGCGTATAATGTCATCCTATTTCAGACCGTTTGTCTCCTGTCGTCAAGGGGCTATCTTGTAACAGGGCAGGGTATTTGAAGATGAAGTTTTCTGTGAGTGAGTGGGTTGTACCATACGGAATTAACTTTTCTCACGTGAAACCTCTTGCAAACGCAGTCGTCAAGTCCGAATGGAATCCCCGGGCATCAAATACTCAATGAACCCACAAATTCGTAAACACATAATGTTTGTCTCCTTAATAAATGGCTAGTTTATGACATCCTCGCCACTCAGGTGTTAAGCATCTGATAAAGAGTCGGTTCCTGTTGTACTGGTTTACGTGTGCCCGGCTGCTGCTATCAACTCCTTTTATGACTCTTCAGTGAGTGAGTGAGTGAGTATCTTTTTACGCGTTTTTAGCAATATTCCAGCAATATCACGGCGGGGGACAACAGAGATGGGTTTCACACATTGTACCCATGTCGAGAATCGAAACCAGATCTTCGGCGTGACGAGCGAACGCTTTAACCACTAGGCTACCCGACCGCCCCTCCTGATAGTGTAGATCAAATAGAGCGGAAGGTCGGGGTTCGATCCCCGGCTGCGTCATACCAAATGACGTTAAAATATGGTTCACTGCCTTAGGAAAATGTCATCATTTCTACACTCAACTAAATTTACATTAGAAGTGCCATATGATGACATATGGCATACGCCTACGCGGCCACATGGCCGAAGTAGAGATCTCTATCAGGCTCATATTTCAGTCACCCCTCCGCTTGGTAGGCATGGGCTAGACTAACAATTTTCTCCCAAGGGGCTAACACAAGGACGGGTCGGCTCTGAGTCAGCATACAGACAGACAGACAAATTTATTCGGGACTTCAGGTCACCGGCCCATAATACAATGGACATATACTGTATATATATTTGCATGCTGAGTAGATTTAATAGTGATTTACCTTTCAACACTGTGTTTCCGTTCGAATGTTCATTTGTCTGACAGAGTCAGTATACTCTGCCCCTAAGATTCTTCAAGCTGTTGTCGGAGTGTTGTGAGCATGTTAGGCCGTCTATTTACAGGTTGTCACACTCACTGAAAAATGATGAAGCTTCTCAACCAGCCTGTGATGGGGCTTCTCAGACGACAGATTGGGAATCCCGCAGCCCCACAACGTACATTAAGGGCTGCAGCCTGGAGCGATGCTGATATAAGAGATGCAAAACCGTTCGAAGAAATACCCGGACCCAAGGGCATATACAGTTTGCCGATAATTGGAACCATGCTACATTTCAAACCGTTCAGTAAGTTCCATTGCTCTTACTTCAATCAACGTTGAATACTATGTGAAGTCATAACATTGAAGTTAAAATTTCTTAATGTCTTTGAATAATGAAAAATATAAAAAAACCAATAGATTTTTCAATATAATTTGATAACAGAGAAATATTTATTACACAAAACCCTACAAATTGTATATCAAAATGTGTGGAATTTAGTGCCTGACACATTTCATTTCACAAAAGTTTGTCTAGGAATTATAAACTCTGTTTTTCATGCTTATTTCTGACATTTGGAGCAAATCCGAAAAAAATGGCGGCCATCTTGAAAATGGCGGCCAAAATGACATTTAGCTGGACATGTGGGATGTCCATCACGTGATTTCATGTGGTATGGGCATCAGGCTATCTGAAAACCACAATGGAAATTTGTCCCTCCATTTGGTAGTCAAACTTAAAAGTCAGGGGTCTGGCTCATTGGGCTATTGTGTTTCATGACTGACACTGCATGACTTGCACAGAGTAGCGAAATCTTTTTGTTTTGCGATATTATTGTTAAAAGTACATAAGTATGTATTTCATAAATGGATTCATTGATGATTGACAATTCTCGATGCTGCTGACCCAGAAATTATTTACAAATTATGGAGTATTATATAAAGGGTCTGCCTATTTTTAAATTCAGCTGGAAACTGGAATTGTATATCGGAGGTAATTGTTCCCAATATATAAAAACACACGAACTCTGGGAATCTGAGAAACTGAGAAACACAATCAGGGCGATCAGGGATTCGAACCCTTGATCATAGGACACGCAACGCTGCACAGCGAATTGCCCCCCCCCCCCCCCCCCCCCCCCGTGTCCCCTACGCCTAACGGTACGAAGGTTTAAGCGCTAGTAGTAACCCCCCCCCCCCCCCCCCACACACACACACACACATACATTCGCAAGCGCACATATGCACACACACAATCTTTGCATACCTGTTACAACTTTCATATTCCCTTAATTCCACAGCCAACCACACAGTCGAAACAACTCACAACTTGTTTAACGAGCTGCTGGACAAGTACGGGTCCTTGGTTCGAGTCCAGCTTGGAGGTTGGATGGTGTTGGTGGAGGACGTGGCTGACATTGAGGTTGTCATGAAAAACGAGGGCAAATATCCGGATCGCTACGTTCCGCCGCTTCATAAGATATTCTGCGAGAAAACAGGTTTCCAAAAAGGCTTAGCCCACCTGTAAGTCATATAGGTGAGGTGAGGTGAGGTGAGGTGAGGTGAGGTGAGGTGAGGAGAAATGGGGTTTAACGTCGCGTCCATGATTATTGCACTTATATAACGACGTGCATGCAAGTGTGTGTGTGTGTGTGTGTGTGTGTGTGTGTGTGTGTGTGTGGCTGCTTGTACTAGTCCGGACTGATGTCGATTTATAGTGCTAGCTCAATGAGATACCATGCCGCAGTTTAACATGAATAGCCCACTCAAACACAGTATACTGACTCCGAGCCGACCAGTCCTTGTTTTAGCCCCTTAATACCGAGCGCCTGACAGGGTAGCAACAAGTACCATCTTTTAACTTCTTTTGGTATGACGCGGCCGGGAATCGAACCCCGGACCTTCCGCTCTCCGGGCGGACGCTCTAACACTAGACCACGGAGGCGGTCTCCTGTAAGTCATAATGAATGAATGAATGAATGAATGTTGTTTTACGCCCAGTCACCAATATTCAAGTTGTATCACGGCGGCAGGAACATATCAGAGTCTTGGCATGACAAACCACTGTATCGTCAACATCCCACGTCATCGGGGTACGATCGCGTCACAAAGCCTCACCACCCAATCCCCATCGTTCATGACACATAAAAGATGTTTGCGAAATTCCCCACAAAAATGGCTTCATACTGTATCACAACTGTTTGTTTGTTGGAATCGAGTCTGGACCAGACAATCCAGTGATTTACATCATGAGCATCGATCCACGCAATTGGATCAATGGCATGTATCCACCAAGTCAGCGAGCCTGACCACCCGATCCCGTTAGTCGCCTCTTACGACAAGCATCGGTTGCTGAAGACCTATTCTACCCCGGATTGAAGTAGAATTTTAATCACAAATTACCAAAATACGTTGTATCATTTGTAATGGACAGAATTCCTTTATACGGATCTCATCACTATACGTCATAAGTCGCTGATTTTGCATACGTTTATTAATAACGGTGTGATAACCTTGGTCCTCATATTATTATCGCAATACGCTGTGTGTAAACAATTATTTCCAAAACATTTATTAACCATCAGTATTGTGTTGGGTCTCCGAGAAGTGCAGTATTGTTACTGTTCGCTTTCGGGGGATATCAGTTTCATCTTACCCATACGGTGTATGTTTGTCTGCTTGTTTGTTCGTCATGTACGTATATGACTGCAACTCCTTCCCCCGTATCGTGTACGTTGTGTTTTCCGCCGCTTTGAACATTGTTTAATTGGTTGGTTGGTTTGTTGTTAAACGCCGCACTCAGCAATATTCCAGCTATATGACGGCGGTCTGTAAATAATCGAGTCTGGACCAGACAATCTAGTGATTAATGTCATGAACATCGATCCACGAAATTGGGATCGATGACATGCATCAAGCAAGTCAGCGAGCCTGACCACCCGATCCCGTTAGTCGCCTTTTACGACAAGCATAGTCGCTTTTACGGCAAGCATGGGTTGCTGAAGATCTATTCTACCCCGGATCTTCACGGGTTGAACATTGTTTAAGCTTTATGATGCTGATTCCATGTTCGTCGATTCCACCAAAGCTGTGAACATCTACGACCATGGTAACTGTTGCTTTCTTCCACATGAATTTTGTTTGTTCGTTTTTAACACCGAAATCAACAGTATTTCAGCTGTATGACGGCCATCTATAAACAATCGAGTCTGGACCAGACAGTCCAGTGATTGACAGCATGAGCATCAATCTACGCAGCTTGGATATGATGACATGCATCTAATAATTCCGATGCCCATAGTCGCCTCGTGTGAAAAGCATTGGTCACATGACTATCATAGTGAGTGAGTGAGTGAGTTGGGTTTAACGCCTCTTTTAGAAATATTCCAGCAAAATCACGGCGGGGGAAACCATGACTATCATACTGTTTAAAGCGGCGTTAAATCCAAGTAGCTCTTTCGTCTACTTTAGCACTGTTCTCTAATGAGGTTAAACTATTCACAGGGATGGTATTGAATGGCAGAAGCTAAGAAGTCCCGTTAATCCCCGGATGATGCGCACGAAGTCTGCGCAGTACTATCTGTCGGCTCAGAACGAGGTCGCCGATGAATTGGTCTCACTAATAAAAAACGGCGAATTCAAGCAAGACAACATACTGGACCTATTCTTCAAGTACGCTTGCGAAAGTAAGAATCTCTGGCAATAACAATATTTGAATCTATTTCCGATTTGTGGCAAGCAGTTAACAATGCCCACACAAGGACAATGAATTATCCCATTTGTACCCAGATTGTCCTCCCACATGAAGCTGACACGTCGTGATGTAACTGAAAACCAATTTCACTCTCTTGTTCACTGTCGACTTTAAGTGTCAAAACAATCTACTGTCAAACAATCCATTATCAAACAATCTACTGTCAAACAATGCATTGTCAAACAATCCACTATTGAACAATCCATCGTCAATCTATTGTCAAACAAGCCACAGTCAAAACCTCTATTGTCAAACAATCCACTGTCATACTATCCATTGTCAAACATGCTCTACTGTCAAACAATCCATTATCAAACCATCTACTGTCAAACAATTCATTGTCAAACAATCCACTATTGAACAATCCATCGTCAATCTATTGTCAAACAAGCCACTGTCAAAACCTCTATTGTCAAACAATCCACTGTCAAAGTATCCATTGTCGAACATTTTCCAATGTCAAATCTACTGTCAAACAATTGTTTTTTTTTGCAGGTATCACTGTGGTTGCCTTCAATAAACGACTCGGATACCTCAGTACTGATGTGGACCAGTACCCTGACAAAGTACAGGCTCTGAAGGACATACAGACTTTGTTTGAGTTGCTCAATGCTTCTTCAGCTATACCCCCGTTTATCCTGAAGAACTTTCCTTTGAGGATAAAAAGGCAATACGGGGAAGCCACCGCTCGCACCGTGACGTAAGTACGTTCCTAACAACCCCAAACTTGCTGGAATATGTGGGAGATTATTTCGGGGGATGTGGTTTCTGCAATCGCGATGTACTCTATTTTAGGCAGATTCGTAATGCCTCGAAAGCCTTATTGTCGTAATAGTAGGTCGTAGGCAGGTCACAAGACTACGCGAGATCGTACGGTATTTCAGTACCTCCGTTGACAAACAATATTTCCCGGCAATGGCGATAACATTAGTACGTAAAACATACTCGGTGCAAGCTATTGTAAACCCGTCTTGAGGCTTTTAAAACAGTTGAGTTAATGTAGTCGCAGTATTGTCAACAGCTGTGACAGCTAAAAGTGGTAGTATATTTGGCACCATCTAGCTATTTCGAAATGTGTATTGCGTCTCACCGGATATGAAATACCGGAAGTAACGCTTCGCCAGACTCGCCAAGCCCATTCCGTAGTGAAGAAGTGATGTACAGGACCGTCCCAGATCTGGAAGACCTCCCGTGACGACATATCGCGAAGACAGCGACCTTCGTCGTCTCATACGCCGAGAACCCTTTTTAACAAGTACTCGTCTGAAACAGCTGTGGTTGCCCAATCGTCGTTTCAGTACCAGAACCGTCAGGAACCGGTTGAAAGTAAATTTCAATCACAACTCACCAATATCTTCTTCATTTGTTGTCAAATGTTTGTTCTATCTGATGACATTGGTATCGCCCAGCTCCTGTGATCAGTCATCCCATGCCATGATTTTTGCCATTTGTCATGTTTCAGAAATAGGGGTGTGCTTAACTTTTTTGTGTGCATAGATGAAGGACTTCTGAAAGGGTACTCCATTTCTGCACATTGGTAAAATTAAAGGCTTAAGTAAGTGTTTGTGTTCGTTACATATATAGCATCTTATGAAAGTCCAGTTTCCACCATTGCCGAACTATGCTGGAATTTTGTGTCTCGATTGCAGCGCCACCAGTGGTTATTACGAGTCTTGTCCCTTCTATGTCCCCCCTATTGACCAATCGCTCCCCACTTCTCATATCACTTGCATTTTGCTTAAATCAAAATAGCATCACTCAGTCAAAGCAATCTGATTAATAATCAAGATGTGTTTTGTAATAAAAGGGGATTGGCCTCGCGAAGTGCATCAAATCACTTGACCAATTTTATTAAACATGAAAATATTAAAAAAATATCTGTCGACGACACGTTTTGCAAATCCTGCAATCAACCTTGTGCAGGGAAGTTGCCATGTTGTGTACAAACCGGATGTCGATTTTGTTTCTCGATATTTTTATTCGACTATGCATAGACTCGTTAGGCTAGTCAAATTATAACCCAGAGATTCCTGCTTAGTTACATACACATGTAGAGACTAACGATCAACAAGTCAGCTGATGATACTGTAGAGTGTCATCGATGTATTGCCATTGTACAGTACATTAATGCTTAGCATCGAGACACAGATCAATGTTTCATCCCTAATTCTTATAATTGTGTTGTGTGACAAACTTGCTACTTGTTTCTTTAGTCAAACCCAGGAATATTATGAAGCTACAATGGATGACATAAAGAAAAGACAAGCAGAGGGAACACTTGACCTAGAAGAGAATAACTTCATGTTGTCCTTGATGACCACTGACAAGATGACAGTGGGGCAGATGGGCGCCATTGCTCTGGATTTGTTTGGTGCAGGCACGGATTCAGTATGTTGACTATTGACGTCATTCTCTAGTACCCATTGTCTTTCGGTAACAATGTAGAACTGTCATTTGGAAGTCGGACAAAGAGTGCCTGACGTCTGCTACGCTGTAAACAATATGCCATCATTTTACAAAATGGGCTTCTCAAATTTGGCCCGTGTGGAGAATCGAACCTGGGTGTAAACGCATGTAACTACTTTACCCGTGAAGATTCGGGTTAGAATCGGTCCTCAGTAACCCATGCTTGTCGTTGGAGGCGACTAATGGGATCGGGTGTCAGACTCGCTGACTTGGTGATGCATTTCATCGTATCCCAAAGCGTAGATCGATGCTCATGATATCAATCACTGGATTGTGTTGTCCAGACTTGATTTTTTACAGACCTTCGTCATATAGCTGGAATATTGCTGTGTGCGGCGTTAAACAACAAACAAAGAAAACTGTAATGCACACCAGCACCTTTTTAGAACATACATTTTGATTCCATTCTAGACTGCGAGGAACCTCCAGATGATGCTTTACATCTTGGCTCGGAACCCAGACAAGCAACAGAAGTTGTATGAAGAAGTTATGAATGTCATGGGGCCATCAGGACCAATGACCATAAAATCGTTGGCGAATATGCCTTATCTCCTTGCTTCTCTTAGAGAGTCGTTCAGGTGAGGTCTAAGGGACCGGTCATTTATATCACAGTGAGTGAGTGAGTTGGGTTTAACGCAATCTCATTGAAATCAGATCTTAGTTTTCGCTACCGCTAACCAAAGATCTGAGGACATCCCATTACGGGTCACATCAGAACGACCTTTCGCGAACATTGACCGACCAATGAAATGACTGACAAGAAATCGACATTTGCCAATCAGAAGGAAGCTATCTCGAGGTTTACGGCACTAGTTTCAAACTGGCGACTACGCTTCGAAACATATTTTGACCTATTCTCGATTTAAAAAAACAACTGACCAAAACAACATTCTGGAATGACTAATAAATTGCCTAAGTTGCATGGGTATAATAATAAAACCCCTAACTGTCGTTCGGAATACCCTCTGTTAAATATTTCGAGGATGCATTATTAGAAAACACATTTCGACTGTCACTTTCAGGATCTTGTAAGCGACGCTCTGATTGGTTGGATGAAAGGTCGTGCTGACGTGACCCGTAATGGGATGTCCTCAGATCTTTGTTTGGCGGTAGCGAGAACTAAGATCTGATTTGAATGAGATTGGGTTTAACGCCGCTTTTAACAGTATTCCAGTTATATCGCGGCGTGTCAGCTTAATGTGGGAGGATAGCCCGAGGTGATGCAGGTCTCAGACGTTTACCACTTCGGTGAAACTCACGAGCACGGGTATGGTGCTGACAAACCTAGAAACATAATCGGGGCGAACCGGGATTCGAACCCACAATCATAGGTTTCTGGCGTGCCCAAGGGACGCAACTCTGCATAGCGAATCGCGGCGCCTTAGACGACTGGGTCACCCGTGCCCCCCATTTATTACAGATGGTTTGAAATGATGTATTGAAATAAATCACCCTTCCGAAATGTTAACCATTCCTTGTGACACTCAACAAATGCGTTTCCTTTAAATCGTAACCCGTCCCTCTTCCCTTAAAGTAGTAAATCTTTCAAACATGTAGGGGGCTGGCCATATGGAATGTCTGGAGGTGGGGAAAGGGTATGTGGCCCCGCCTAGGTCCCGAAAGAAGAAAAAATATATTATCTATTTCTCTTATGTGACCAGTATTATTATTCCAGAATACAGTTTCCAACACCCAGTGGAACACAGCGTTTTATGCCCACCGAAATAGTTCTCCAAGGATACCGGATACCTGCTGGGGTAGGTACCTCATTGTATCCCTGTTTCTCTAAATTTAAATTTGCACATTTCTCGGCAATTCCCCTGTTTTAGTTCACGTATGGTGCTTCCTTATGCTGGGCATCTCTGTAACCTAGGCAACCATTTCAATTTTGAGGAAATGTGCAAAATATGTGCAAAAACAAATTCAGTGAATCCGCACCTTCTCTTCTAAAAGCCCAGGGTGTTTGAAGGTGTAATGAAAGTATATGTAGGTGTGATGGAGGTATATGAAGGTGTGATAAAGGTATATGAAGGTGTGATGGAGGTATATGAAGGTGTGATGAAGGTATATGAAGGTGTGATAAAGGTATATAAGGTGTGATGAAGGTATATGAAGGTGTATGAAGGTATATGACGGTATATGAAGGTGTGATGAAGGTTATGACGGTATATGAAGGTGTGATGAAGGTGTATGAAGGTATATGACGGTATATGAAGGTGTGATGAAGGTATATGACGGTATATGACGGTATATGAAGGTGTGATGAAGGTATATGAAGGTGTATGAAGGTATATGAAGATGTAAAGAAGGTATGTGAAGGTTAATGAAGGTATGTGAAGGTTAATGAAGGTACAATGAAGGTATATGAAGGTGTAAGGAAGGTATATGAAGGTGTAATGAAGGTACAATGAAGGTATTTGAAGGTGTAATGAAGGTATATGAAGGTGTAATGAAGGTATATGAAGGTGTAATGAAGGTATTTGAAGGTGTAAGGAAGGTATTTGAAGGTGTAATGAAGGTATATTAAGGTATAATGAAGGTATTTGAAGGTGTAAGGAAGGAAAATGAAGGTGTAATGAAGGTACAATGAAGGTATTTGAAGGTGTAATGAAGGTATATGAAGGTGTAATGAAGGTATATGAAGGTATAATGAAGGTATTTGAAGGTATAATGAAGGTATATGAAGGTGTAATGAAGGTATTTGAAGGTGTAAGGAAGGTATTTGAAGGTGTAATGAAGGTATATTAAGGTATAATGAAGGTATTTGAAGGTGTAATGAAGGTATATGAAGGTATAATGAAGGTATATGAAGGTGTAATGAAGGTATTTGAAGGTGTAAGGAAGGTATTTGAAGGTGTAAGGAAGTTATATGAAGGTGTAATGAAGGTACAATGAAGGTATATGAAGGTGTAATGAAGGTATATGAAGGTATAATGAAGGTATATGAAGGTGTAATGAAGGTATATGAAGGTGTAATGAAGGTATTTGAAGGTGTAATGAAGGTATATTAAGGTATAATGAAGGTATTTGAAGGTGTAAGGAAGGAAAATGAAGGTGTAATGAAGGTACAATGAAGGTATATGAAGGTGTAATGAAGGTATATGAAGGTATAATGAAGGTATATGAAGGTGTAATGAAGGTATATGAAGGTGTAATGAAGGTATTTGAAGGTGTAATGAAGGTATATTAAGGTATAATGAAGGTATTTGAAGGTGTAAGGAAGGAAAATGAAGGTGTAATGAAGGTACAATGAAGGTATATGAAGGTGTAATGAAGGTGTAATGAAGGTATATGAAGGTGTAATGAAGGTATTTGAAGGTGTAAGGAAGGTATTTGAAGGTGTAAGGAAGTTATATGAAGGTGTAATGAAGGTACAATGAAGGTATATGAAGGTACAATGAAGGTATATGAAGGTACAATGAAGGTATTTGAAGGTGTAAGGAAGGTATATGAAGGTGTAATGAAGGTACAATGAAGGTATATGAAGGTACAATGAAGGTATATGAAGGTACAATGAAGGTATTTGAAGGTGTAAGGAAGGTATTTGAAGGTGTAAGGAAGTTATATGAAGGTGTAATGAAGGTACAATGAAGGTATATGAAGGTGTAATGAAGGTACAATGAAGGTATTTGAAGGTGTAATGAAGGTACAATGAAGGTGTAAGGAAGGTATTTGAAGGTGTAAGGAAGTTATATGAAGGTGTAATGAAGGTACAATGAAGGTATATGAAGGTGTAATGAAGGTACAATGAAGGTATTTGAAGGTGTAATGAAGGTACAATGAAGGTGTAATGAAGGTACAATGAAGGTATATGAAGGTACAATGAAGGTATATGAAGGTACAATGAAGGTATTTGAAGGTGTAAGGAAGGTATTTGAAGGTGTAAGGAAGTTATATGAAGGTGTAATGAAGGTACAATGAAGGTATATGAAGGTACAATGAAGGTATTTGAAGGTGTAATGAAGGTATATGAAGGTGTAATGAAGGTATTTGAAGGTATTTGAAGGTATATGAAGGTTAATGAAGGTATATGAAGGTGTAATGAAGGTATGTGAAGGTGTAATGAAGGTATATGAAGGTACAATGAAGGTATTTGAAGGTGTAATGAAGGTATATGAAGGTGTAATGAAGGTATTTGAAGGTACAATGAAGGTTAATGAAGGTATGTGAAGGTATTTGAAGGTGTAAGGAAGGTATTTGAAGGTGTAATGAAGGTGTAAGGAAGGTATTTGAAGGTGTAATGAAGGTATATGAAGGTATTTGAAGGTATAATGAAGGTATATGAAGGTGTAATGAAGGTATTTGAAGGTTTAAGGAAGGTATATGAAGGTTAATGAAGGTATGTGAAGGTTAATGAAGGTATGTGAAGGTGTAAGGAAGATATATGAAGGTGTAATGAAGGTATATGAAGGTGTAATGAAGGTATATGAAGGTGTAATGAAGGTATATGAAGGTGTAATGAAGGTATATGAAGGTGTAAGGAAGTTATATGAAGGTTAATGAAGGTATGTGAAGGTTAATGAAGGTATGTGAAGGTGTAATGAAGGTATTTGAAGGTGTAATGAAGGTATTTGAAGGTGTAATGAAGGTATTTGAAGGTGTAAGGAAGGTATTTGAAGGTGTAATGAAGGTATATGAAGGTGTAAGGAAGGTATATGAAGGTGTAAGGAAGTTATATGAAGGTTAATGAAGGTATGTGAAGGTTAATGAAGGTATATGAAGGTGTAATGAAGGTATTTGAAGGTGTAATGAAGGTATTTGAAGGTGTAATGAAGGTATTTGAAGGTGTAAGGAAGGTATTTGAAGGTGTAATGAAGGTATATGAAGGTGTAAGGAAGGTATATGAAGGTGTAATGAAGGTATATGAAGGTGTAATGAAGGTATATGAAGGTTAATGAAGGTATATGAAGGTGTAATGAAGGTATTTGAAGGTGTAATGAAGGTATTTGAAGGTGTAATGAAGGTATATGAAGGTGTAATGAAGGTATGTGAAGGTTAATGAAGGTATATGAAGGTGTAATGAAGGTATTTGAAGGTGTAATGAAGGTATATGAAGGTGTAATGAAGGTATGTGAAGGTTAATGAAGGTATATGAAGGTGTAATGAAGGTATTTGAAGGTGTAAGGAAGGTATTTGAAGGTGTAAGGAAGTTATATGAAGGTGTAATGAAGGTATATGAACGTGTAGTTAAGGTATATGAAGGTTGATGAAGGTATGTGAAGGTTAATGAAGGTATGTGAAGGTTAATGAAGGTATGTGAAGGTGTAATGAAGGTATTTGAAGGTGTAATGAAGGTATTTGAAGGTGTAATGAAGGTATTTGAAGGTGTAATGAAGGTATATGAAGGTGTAATGAAGGTATATGAAGGTGTAATGAAGGTATATGAAGGTGTAATGAAGGTATATGAAGGTGTAATGAAGGTATATGAAGGTGTAATGAAGGTATTTGAAGGTGTAATGAAGGTATGTGAAGGTTAATGAAGGTATATGAAGGTGTAATGAAGGTATATGAAGGTGTAATGAAGGTATTTGAAGGTGTAATGAAGGTATGTGAAGGTTAATGAAGGTATATGAAGGTGTAATGAAGGTATATGAAGGTGTAATGAAGGTATATGAAGGTGTAATGAAGGTATATGAAGGTGTAATGAAGGTATATGAAGGTGTAATGAAGGTATATGAAGGTGTAATGAAGGTATTTGAAGGTGTAATGAAGGTATGTGAAGGTTAATGAAGGTATATGAAGGTGTAATGAAGGTATTTGAAGGTGTAAGGAAGGTATTTGAAGGTGTAAGGAAGTTATATGAAGGTGTAATGAAGGTATATGAAGGTGTAATGAAGGTATGTGAAGGTTAATGAAGGTATATGAAGGTGTAATGAAGGTATTTGAAGGTGTAAGGAAGGTATTTGAAGGTGTAAGGAAGTTATATGAAGGTGTAATGAAGGTATATGAACGTGTAGTTAAGGTATATGAAGGTTGATGAAGGTATGTGAAGGTTAGTGAAGGTATGTGAAGGTTAATGAAGGTATGTGAAGGTCAATGAAGGTATATGAAGGTATAATGAAGGTATATGAAGGTGTAATGAAGGTATATGAAGGTATAATGAAGGTATATGAAGGTGTGATGAAGGTATATGAAGGTATAATGAAGGTATATGAAGGTGTAATGAAGGTACAATGAAGGTATATGAAGGTATATGAAGGTGTAATGAAGGTGTAATGAAGGTATATGAAGGTGTAAGGAAGGTATGTGAAGGTTTATGAAGGTGTAAGGAAGGTATATGAAGGTGTAATATCTCCATTAACGGTATTATGATCATTTCACATACATTGGTTTATATCCTTGTTGCTTTATTTATCTCTTGCGTCATTTGGACATATCGATAACGTCATTTTAAACAATTCTATATCCAGACTTCTGTTGCACTAATGAATCAGAGGACCGTGAAGAACAAGAAGTACTTCCCCAACCCGGAGGAATTCCGCCCAGAACGTTGGCTGAGGGACAAGGATGGGAAGCGATCTGTTGACATTCCTTCAGCTGCATTACTCCCGTTTGGATTTGGACCAAGGCAGTGCCTTGGAAAAAGATTCGCGGAGCAGGAAATATACCTTGCTGTTTCCAAGGTACATAGAAGAGCAATTAATACCGTTCAAAACAAGTGTGCTTGTTTGTTGTTCAACACACCCAGCCAGCAATATTCCAGCTTTATGACGGCTGTCTGTAAATATTCAAGTCTGGCCCAGACAATCCACTGATTGATATCATTAGCATCGACATGCAATCAACCAAGTCTCCTAGTCTGACTACCCGAGTATATATTGCCTCAAACGTAAGCGTTGGTTGTCTGGGACCTATATTGATTTCTTACTTGGAATCACCACGGGTGTGATTAAAAACGAAGATAGGGTACCGGATTGGTCTTAGGTATTTTTCCTCACAGAATAGAGATACAATTTACTGAATAATCACTGTTGACACACGTGCTTCCAGGCAATGTGGGGCGGTCGGGTAGCCTAGTGGTTAAAGCGTTCGCTCATCACGCCGAAGACCCGGGTTCGATTCCCGACATGGGTACAATGTGTGAAGCCCATTTCTGGTGTCCCCCGCCGTGATATTGCTGGAATATTGCTATAAGCGGCGTAAAACCATACTCACTCTCTCACTCTTGCTATAAGCGGCGTAAAACCATACTCACTCACTCACTCACTCCAGGCAATGTCGGGTAAGATGCCTGAGAAACTATTCATGTTGTGGTGTGGGTGGTGACAACCATACCAATTTTAATGCTGGTGGATGTTCAACAGTACAGCTGCGTCCGGAGGCAAAGCACCGAAATTTCTTGTGCAGTGTCGCTATCTGCTGGTTTGAGGTTCGCTTCTTCAGTCGTACATTCAAACATTATCTTCGGGATCGATGACATGCTTGAACCAAGTCAGCGAGCCTGACCACCCGATCCCGTTAGTCGCCTCTTACGACAAGCATAGTCGCCTTTTACGGCAAGCATGGGTTGCTGAAGACCTATTCTACCCCGGATCTTCACGGGTCTGGAAAGCAAAAGACATTTAAAAAACTTATCGGAATAACAAACACACGTGTTCTGTTTATTTGGCTGGACCTACGTATGATGTGTGGAACCAGTTGAAAGTGGAGGAGGGTGGGTAGCCTTGTGGTTTACGCGTTCGCTCGTCACGCCGACGGCCTCGGGTTCGTTTCCAATCGTGGGTAAATTGCGGTGTCTCCAGCCTTGATATTGCTGGAGTATTGCTAAAAGCGCCGTAAACGTAAAGCATACACACTCACTCTGTACGTTCGCTTCTGATACGACCGCCTCCGTGGTCTAGTAGTAGAGCGTCCTCCCGGAGAGCGGAAGGTCCGGGGTTCGATCCCCGGCCGCGTCATACCAAAAGACGTTAAAAGATGGTACTTGTTGTTACCCTGTCCGGCACTCGGCATTAAGGGGCTAAAACAAGGACTGGTCGGCTCGGAGTCAGTATACTGTGTCTGAGTGGGGTATTCATGTTAAACTGCGGCATGGTATCTAAGTGTGCTAGCACTATAAATCGGCATCAGTCCGGACTAGTACAAGCAGCCACACACACACACACGTGCATGCACGTCGCTATATAAGTGCAATAATCTTGGACGCGACGTTAAACCCCATTTCACCCATCTTCACCGCTTCTGATACACAATTGAGGGCCGGTCTTGATGTATATTCTGAGTTCCTGTGTTCTTTCAGCTAATCCAGAACTTCGAGGTATCCCTAGAGCCTGGGCACGAAGACATCGAAGTCTTGTACAGAATATTCATTGGAACGAAGAACCCGATCAGATTTGTGTTTAAGAGCCGATGACAGTGCTAGAACAGACATCGATATCTCATAGTTCTGATGTCATTTGCCACATGTCTTCCATGTGACAATATCGTGCTTTGAAGCATGAACATGATAACTCTCTCTTCCAGAGTCACACATTTTGAAACGAAGACGACTGTTTGCAAGAGTAATCCCTGAAGCCTTAGCAAGCTTAGATATTTTCCATATATTGTTTCATGCACATGATATTCCATATTTAACAGTGATTCAATATTCTTATGGTCTGCGATCTCATTCAGTTGTGCAGTAATAGTTTTCAACGATATTCTGATCTGTTTGAACATGAGCATAAAGTTTGTAATATCCCCCAAATTACCCCACGGAAACCAGACCTGTAAATATTTAACATCTTTATACATGATGTCCACCAAGTATGCTAAAGAAATTATGTACGGTATAGGGGTCAAATATGAACACTCCTCTTATCTCGAACAGCTGATAACCCGACATATTTCGCCTTTCTGAGCTGTATATCAATGCAGAAACAACCATGAATCATAAATTGTCGACGTCGCCATGTTGATTGAAGGACACCTCGATATAACCGTGTTTCTGGATGTAATCAGGTCAGGTAACTAAAATACTTTAATCAATCATATAGTTTTATTGGGGAAAAGGCATGTTCATGTAAGTGGAATTAAAGGAACCAAACCGAAATTAGACATACTTTTAAAACTATTTAAAAACATGTACTCAATCGAGAAATTTATTGCTATAAAAAAAGGATGACAAAAATAACTTTAACTAAAAATGGTCACCTTCATTCTCAGTATTTGATTCTTAGCTCTCTGTTGATACATGCCATGTTTGAGTCTGATTGTGTGTTGCAACCGTTTTAGGTTTGAAATAGGACAATGTTTGTTTCCAACCCTTTAATTTTTTAATGAGTGTATTGTGCCATGCTATGCTATCCGAAATATGTTTTTGACGGAGTACTGTATTAATCTCCAACTCTGGGAACAATAAAAAACTTTAAAAAACATAACAAAAAAACCAAAAAACTAAAAGGCTGCATAAAAGAGGTTTTTCGGGCACATTTACCTCAAAGGGGAAAAGGGAGGGAGGACTTTGTATTTTTTATAAATTGAAAACCAAAGTATCGAGGAAAAAACTCTTTCCCACAAAGAATATATATGTTGGTGTGACGAGCTATCACTTAAAGACAAAGCCACACGCAGACTTTCAATTACAAAGTATACATGTACCCTGTCGTTATTCGTCGTAACGGGGCGCTGACTATGACTACATTGACAAGATTACAGTCGCACTGAAGGAAATAAGGTTAAAGTGTATCGTTAACGAGTATCAACAGTAATCTCATTTCAGGACAGGACCCAGTGCAAGGTCAAGGCGACTTATTGTGGCGATAAAAATGGAGAACACAAAGGCTGCACAGTGCAGACTTAATGGCTGATCAGATTTTCAGATAATATTATATAAATAGATAGAGTTCATGGGTACAGTTAGAGCAGTTTATCTTGACAGTGCAGGATTGTTTGGACTAAGATTGTGAAACTAATGTTACAGATTCAATTTCTTACGGGGCGTGAAGATCCGGGGGAGAATAAGTCTTCAGCAACCCATGTTTGCCGTGAAAGGCGCCTTTACTTGTTGTAAAAGGCGACTAACGGGATCGGGTGGTCAGGCTCGCTGACTTGGTTGATGCATATCATCGGTCTAAATTACTTGTAAATTACATTACAATTCTATTCTTTATAATTCAAAATGAACGAAGAACTATCGAACTATTTCGACATATTCCTTTCTTTCTAGAGTTAACTCTCAAGATTTCTATAGCACAAGAAAGACATCATATTGTGCACCATATTCTTGATAACGTGTGTATTGGGGTGAATATTATAGGATTCCATGGCTACAGTCATATCCCAGAAATCTAAGTAAACTATTTTGTTTCGTAACGTTGAAAAATTCTCATGTAGAATATCTTCATAAACGAGTCCCCAATAGGAGGTCAATCCTCGCTTTACAGCCACAGATTTATAAAATGCATGAGGTCCACGTACTGCCAGTGTTACGTTTGGGGCACGTGCAAACAGATCCTTTGCAGATTGAACAAGTTTCTGAACATGTCGGCGAAACACATCCGGATGTACCAACGTAAAATGCACATAGAGATACAAAACAATGACGTCTTGTGTTGCGTTTGGGAGATTGTCAAGTATCACATGCTCGGCCAGGTTTACTGTCCTGTTGTGAACGGGCCTCCCATGGTAAAAGGGGAGCTCATGGGCGTGCCATATGACACTGAAGTTTGATTCCTTGTCAGTGATAATTCTTGGCCCATGATTTTCGCTTGTGTCTCCTGTGTAAGACATATTCAAGTATTGCTGAAGGAATTTCCAAAATTGAACACTCGTCGAATCCCCTGGTAGCCAGAGGGTTTTGCGTTTGAGGCAAGCTCTGTATGCAGTAGGGGTGCGGGGCAGAGTGTCATTGCATAGTGTGGACTGCCATGCAGCTTTGTAGAAGAAACCTGCTGGTGAAATACGACTCCATGTCATTCCCGCTGAGAGTCTGTTGCATGGCACGGATGGAGCTGGTAATCTGGTCCCACCTACAACAGAAGGAGAGCGAATTTTATTATATATTTCGTGGTGCAATTCTGTATTTATTCCGTACATTAAAGCCACGAAACCTATTCCATATTCATTGAAATCTCTGCCAAAAGAAGAGTCCATTGTACGATTCCGACATCATGAGCATAAGTTTATGAATCATTATCAAATAGTGATGAAACCAGATGTT
The DNA here is from genome assembly GCF_022045235.1 of Haliotis cracherodii. NCBI lineage: Eukaryota > Metazoa > Mollusca > Gastropoda > Lepetellida > Haliotidae > Haliotis > Haliotis cracherodii. The sequence goes on from NW_027266286.1 coordinate 11,120,523, forward strand.
CGCAAAAGGTAAGCGTATCCTGTCCCACCGGTGGCACCTGTCACAAACACATGCAAAACAAGTCAATTGTTCCCATATGGTACAAGTCAAAAAAACGGAATTGCTTCGGAAATATGCGTCAAATTTGGTAATGTCCTCACATGCGTTCCATACTTTTTTTGTAAGATTTACTGAGGCCTTGAATGTTGTAACCTTGATCAAACGACTTCTTAGCAAGTGTTGTATGACACTGTTTCAAGTCTTGCTGGAAAGAACCTGTTCGATTGTACCTCGAAATTTGTGAAATGAACACACCAAGGACTGGAGCTGCTGGAATATTGCTCGACATAATGGGGAAGTTGTCATAGTCTTGTGGACTATGTTTTTTTCTCATTCTGAATCTGTATGAATAGATCTAAATATGAAACAGATGAGACGGTCTCACAGGTCTCCTTTATTTCAAGTTCAGGTGGGTAAATCAGTGGAAGGGAATTGGCTATTTGATGGTGATTGGAAGATATCAGATCTTGTATATACTAGAAGCTTAAGTTAATCTTCTTGGCGATTTTCATATGCGTAAATATCAGATCACGCAAGTGAACTGACATTTTCTGCCGCAACTACTTTCAGTTTGCCTGAATAACACTATGGCTGTCAGATAGTGTGGCATCGTAGTTCTCAGGTCATCACCTTATCTAAGATAGCTACGTGATAAATCGCAAAGAACAATCAAATCATTTTACTATTATCACGTCATTTCTGGAGATTCGAACATGCCCTCGCAACTTGATGTGTTCAGGGAGTCATCATTATTTGTATACGAGAAAATATTTCAATAAAGTTTGTACAATGTATTAACATCCTTAAAGAGGCTGTGCAGAGTTTTGATATCTTATATAAAAAATAACGACATCAAAAGGTAAACACATATAACGCTTCTTTGAATGGACTGCCTCCGTGGTAGAGCGTCCGCCCGAAGAGCGGAAGGTCCGGGGTTCGATCCCCGGCCGCGTCATACCAAAAGACGTTAAAAGATGGTACTTGTTGTTACCCTGTCTGGCGCTCGGCATTAAGGGGCTAAAACAAGGACTGGTCGGCTCGGAGTCAGTGTACTGTGTCTGAGTGGGTTTTCATGTTAAACTGCGGCATGGTATCTCAGTAAGCTAGCACTATAAATCGGCATCAGTCCTGACTAGTACATGCACGTCGCTATATAAGTGAAATAATCTTGGAGCCCCATTTCACCTCACCTTCTTTGAATGCCTTTGTCCAAGGCTGAATATTATAGCTCTGCATAGCTTAACGTACAAGCAATCTTATCTAGTATTATGTCAACACAACGAACTAACGGAGAAACAGAGCGTTGACCTCTGATCTGTGTACAATCTACTGTATTCCTAGAGACATATAATTGTATCCATTGTATTGTGTATTGTATATAAATAACTAGTTCTGATACTCATGTTCCATGTTCTTTCACGTTTCCTTTGTGTCAAATATTTGAAACAAAAACCAGAAAAGTCTGTAGTCTCTATTAATCTGTGTGGGCCGTCCTGAAGTTCTGTTTTCTGGAACATGTTTCTGGATGCACGAGCGCCAAGCAATATTCCAGCTATATGCCTGTAAAGAATTTAAAGGAGTCTGAACCAGAAAACCCAGTGGTTGATATTATGAGGATCTTCCTCGATGGCACAGGGGCAACTTAGTCACTGAGCCTGACCACCCGATCATATAACTAATATAGTGAACATAGATTATAATTGCTGGACACCTATCTTGACCCGCGCTCAACACTTACCCCCAATGGTGTATATCTGTGCTGAGCCTCGCAGGTGATAGGGACCAGGATTCCGTCCCCTGGAAAACATTCATAGCTGTAAAGTAAGCCCTCTCAAAATATAATTCACGAATGGACATTTTCTGCATTTTCTGCACACTTACGACCAGAGACAATCTGTTTGAAAAACGTTGGAGACGCAACTCCTTGCAGCGCATTATGGCGCCTTATACTGGATCGACAAAGCCCGTATGTACGAATGATTAAAGTATAATGGCTGCAAAGAGGAGTTTGTGTATATGGGACTACTCACATTTCATAAATGTCCTTTTCGTTAGGATCCAGATAGAAATCTGCTTTCACCTTAGAAGATGTTGTCCTCCAGGTTTCACATGCCAGGTGTATATTTAATGGTTTCTTACAGAACCAGGATAAACCACCGTTCTGTGATGTCATATTACACATGTTTCCGTCAAATGCCACAGTGGAACACTGTGTCCTTTCTGAGATGTTCCCAGCTTCAAATCCTGCGTTGATGGTCCACATGCTGGAGTAGAGCTTGTACAGTTTATAATACAGGAGGATCTCTTCCCTTGTCCCAGCAAGAAACACCCGGATGATCGCCTGTCCTACCCACAATGCCTTCAAAACACCAGTGTAACTTCCGTTCCTGTGGTCAATGACGTTACCGGAAACAAAGGCGCCATTGTTTTGATCTTCCATCCACAATCTGAGATAATCACCGCCAATATGTTTTCGGTCATTATTTCCCTTGAGTAAGTCAATTTGTACTTTGATGCTTTCGCCAAGGGAAAATAATGATCGGTCACCAATGATACTTACTGTTGAAAACAAACCATCCGCCATGTTCTTACTGTGCAGGAATGAACCGTCACTGAGCAGTTCTCTCTCTGTCAGATACAGTTTTGGATATTGCCTTGGTATTAAGGTTGATACCATTTGTTCAGATCCTGCGGCGTCTCTTCCATGTGTTGTTGCCAACTGCAAGCATGGTCTTGTATAGTTGATATCTTGTTGCTCCCTGGAATTAGACCTGCAAAGAGTAATCAATGAGGTCGTGCTGACATTTTTCACAAACATTTACATAGAAACCATTGTCATCAGCTGAATACATTAATATGTGCTAATTGATATTATACGTGAACTCTCTGACGTAACGTCGGTGGTACGGGTGTCCCAGTCGTCATATGCACCGCTGTTCGCTGTGTAGAGTTGCGTCGCTTGTGCACGCCAGAAACATATGGTTGTGGGTTCCAATACCGGTTCGTCCCGATCATGTTTCTAGGTTTGTCAGCACCATACCGTCCTAGGGGGTTCTACCAAAGTGGTAAGCGCCTAAGACCTGCATCACTTCGGGCTTTCCTTCCACGATAAACTCACACGCCGTGATAGGACTGGACTACTGTTTCAAGCAGCATTAGAACCCAGCTCAATCACTCACTGACGTAACAACAGTTTGCAGCGTCGCAATTAGGAAAAAATAGGTCAGAAGAACTCAAATATGTTTTTACCTTGGAATATTCTTTTAATGATAGCACCTTGGTTGAAGCGTTCGCTCGTCACGCCGAAGGTCCGGGTTCGATTCCCAACATGGGAACATTTCTGAAGCCCCCCAACGTAACATGTCTGGAATATTGCTAAAAGAGGTGTGAAACCATACTCACTCACTTTAAACATAGGGTGTTATTAATAAATAGAATATCGATCAGATGTACATGGTGTTTTCAAATAAAGGCATGATATGCAACCAGTCCTGTTGCCTACGTTTATGATGAATACGTCACTCAGTGTCAGTTGTACCTATTAAGACAGTCCTACCATGCAGGCTTGCGTGAATTTAGTAGTTAACCAATGAATAGAACATCTACTACTACTATCAGATGTAGTTGGTTGGTTGGTTGGTTTGTTGTTTAATGCCGCACTCTATGCTTGTCATAAGAGGCGACTAACGGGCTCGGGTTTTCAAGCTTGCTGACTTGGTTTATGCATGTCATCGTACTCCAATTGCGTGGATCGATGCTCATGATGTCAATCACTGGCTTGTCTGGTCGAGACTTGATTATGTACAGACCGCCGCCATACAGCTGGAATATTTCTGAGTGCGGCGTTAAACAACAAACAAACATATTAATTCGTAAATGAAAGCGAGTGTGTGCTACATTCTAATTGGTTGAAAAACAATGGCTAGTGGCCATGGGATATGAAACCCGGAAATGGTCAACGCTATTCACTGCGTATGAAAACTGACGTCGTCAGATCTAAATAAAATCCCGGGCACCAAATACTCAATAACTTCAACAACCTGAACACATGATGAGTCTGTCCCTATTGACAGTGTGTTGAGGTGACGCGACTGTGGATCCCACATGTTTTAGCAAGCAGTCCCTCCACTGTAGGACATATACCGAGTCGCGTCCATTTGGCGTACCAGAAACCTACGGTCGTGGGTTCGAATCCCAGGTTTTCGTTGTTTCTACATTTGTCAGCTCAATGCCTGTACTCGTAGATTTCGCCATATGATAAAATCCCCGCCCAGGCTGACACGCCGTGATGCAAATGAAATATTTCCAAAGCGACGTCAAACAAAACATACTCAGTCCCCCTATGATATTAAGCTCTGTTCAGAGGGTATGTTCAGGTAACAGAATTGGGAACATATGTAATCAACCTGTCCCAGTACTTATTTACTGGAAATTCCACTTGAGTTCAAGTTAATAATTCAACACATGAACATTAGCAAAAATTCGAAATATTAAAAGTCATGTTAATATTTAATGGGATTGATGTCGGAGTCAAGAACAACAAACAAATCAATCTTTACATTTTATGTGCTCACAGTTTCAACATCATTAGGATGTTTGAGTGGCATTTTGAAGTTGTCACTACTATTTTGTCGTTGGCCAATGTGTTTAGGCCAATTTGGTGATAGAGTTTAGTTAAGATTATATATATTATATATATGAGTATTTATTTCAATTTATTGAAACAGGTTACCACATGATATTCTGGGACTGGGATATTTGAAAAATATAATTTGTTCAACTAAATATTAAAAAAATTGGTTTTCTTAGATTTTATTAAAAAAATATATTTTCGGGTATACAGAGAAATAAAATTGTAAAGTTTTTCAGTTGCATCAACTACGTAAACTAATTTAAAACAGCGAGTATGTGGAAAACGTTAAACTGAAGCAAGTGTGTTTCAGTGATGGTGTGGGTTTTAACATCAATATGACAAATAAAATCTAATATTTATTGGCGAGTTATAATTGCTAAGCCTGCTTATAATTTAAATATGTGAATCAAATAGGTGGCCTAAGTTATTAAAGCGTCGACTTTGATTCCCTATATGGCTGGTACATCTATGTGTAAAGGCAAGTCTTGCATTCCAGCCATATCACGGCGGGGGGCACCAAAAATAAGTGAGTGATCGAATGTTGATTTACGCCGCAGTCAGCAATAACCAAACTCTATTACGGCGGTCAAATAAACCAGTGAATGAAAACATGAACAACCCCCCCCCCCCCCCCCCCCCACGCTGTGTAAGGCCAAGTCACAGAACCTGACCATCTGATCAAATTAGGTCGACTCGACAAGCATAGTTTACTGACGACAACTTTTACCCCGGAACCCCGTCTTAAATACTTACAGAATATCACCCTTGTGTCTTTTGATACGAAATATAGCAATACGAGTCGATAAAAGGTCCAAATTCTGAGGCTTGCCTCATCGAGTTGAAAAGTGATATATCCTAAATTAAAAGACACGAGGGCGAGATTCTAATCATCATACACCATTCTTCCAACTGTTTCAGCTGGTAAATTATATTAGTACATTCACAAATTGTATCTGTATTTTCATTGGTTGAGAAAGGGCCACATGTGACCTTTAAAATTGTATTACCCAATGGAATCAAAGCAGAGAAATAGTTTCATTCAATCAGCGAGGGCGTAATGCAAAGTGTGTTGTGAATCAACGTCAAGTGCAACTTCTTTCAATTATTGTTGAATTTTATAATAATCAAAAAAGACCACAAATTAAATATCCTGTTTTTTTACATTATGAAATAAAACAATTATTGACCCCAAATCGGGAAATATCAGATTGAAACTGAAGAAACTGATATTGTTTCGACCCATTCGTGACCAACTCGTGTTATTCCGGGACAAGCCGAACAGCGACTCGTGCCCCTCTCGTGGCCATTTTTGCGACCGGGTTCCGTCTTAGCGCAAACGGGCATACCTAAAATAATTGTCAACTCGTTGCGTAATGGTTCACATGTATTTCCTCATATATATATATATATTTCAGATGCAATTTAATGCACATCTGGACATTCGGAATTATACAGCATATTGAACACATGTAACTGTGTCTTGGGTATATTTTGAGATGCGAGACATGTAAAATCAAAAATTATTTCTGAGGGATTCTTTGACGAGGAACTTGAAATCATACGCGCATTCTGATTGGTGTGTCGTATTTTCGCACACATCATTTAATGATAGGGGGACGAGTCTCGGGGCCCCTCTTGGGTTGCACACACCACTTTCACCCTTTTCGGAATACACTAAATGGTCTGGCCAGGCCCGTGTGCGAAATACGCTACAGTCGGAAAGCGCACGTTAAATCTTCTATTTCAGTCAGTCAGTCTCCTTGCAGGTTACGGAAAGGGGCAAGTGGTGACGAATGGTTTCGACCATGGCAATGTCCTCATGAATGGTCAATACTTGATAAATAAGCAGTGTCTTAGTTAAAGGTACTGCCAACCAGTTTCAGTAGCAGAGAGATTTGTGATGTCATTTGGTTGTGACATCATGGAAACCGATCTCTTCACAATGGTCTGCAAAGCATTGTGATGCAATTTCTTTGCAGCGAAATAGCTTGATCTCACGCCAGCGATATCTCTTGTGGAAGCAAGTTACGGATGCTAAATGCACGTTACCCTATTAAAGAAAACATGAACAACACATCAACTTACTTACAGATGTATCCGTATGACTTTTCGTGATATAAATATATCAATCATGGCAAACATAACGGAAACTGCAATACAAGTAAACTTCTTTCCAGCCATAGCAGGAGAGACAGCGGTATGTACACGCATATCAAAACCTGACTGTACTGGTACTGGAATGTCTGCGTTCGGGCGAATGTTTTCACTGGACCACGTGACTCTCATTGAAAGCTAGCATTCTATTGTTTGTTTCTTTGTTGTTTTACCGCACTCGGCAATATTCCAGCTATATGACGGCGGTCTGTAAATAATCGAAACTGGACCAGACAATCCAGTGACTGACATCACGAGCATCCATCTATGCAATTTAGAGACCATGACATGTATCATCCAAGTCAGCGAGCCTGACCACCCGATCACGTTAGTCGTCTCTTATGACAAGCAAAGACGCTTTTTAAGATAAGAGAATAACCGATCCTTACCAATTTATCTCATTGTGTGACACCTACCATAACTTTCGAGGTAACATATGTTCGACACATACATATACACGAATAAAACGTATGTACTCATACGGTTTTAGGGGGCACGGGTGGCCCAGTCGTCTAAGGCGCCGCTTTTCGCTATGCAGAGTTGCGTCCCTTGGGCACGCCAGAAACCTATGATTGTGGGTTCGAATCCCGGTTATGTTTCTAGGTTTGTCAGCACCATACCCGTGCTCGTGGGTTTCACTGAAGTGGTAAACGTCTGAGACCTGCATCACTTCGGGCTTTCCTCCCACATGCCACCCGCCTCCCCCAAACCAAAAAGCAATAATTCCATGCCAGGCGTACCGAGAGTGCAGACGATAGATACACAAACCTCGAATTTCATCGCAACGTTACCATTCCGATATATTCTGATTTACATGTTCCTAACGCCGCTATATGGGGCAAGAAAGGGGGTGTTGTACACATATATATGGTCTCTTGTGTTGTCTAGTAATTTCACCATTTAGTTACATGGGTGGAATGGGCGGCCGCTGTGTACAGTTGCGTCCCTTAATTTGTTGTTCGAGTCCCAGTTCGCCTCGATCATGTTTCTAGGTTTGTCAGCACCATACCCATGCTAGAGGGTTTCACCAAAGTGGTAAACGTCTGAGACCTGCATCACTTCGGGCGTTCCCCCCACATTAAGCTGACACGCCGCGATATAACTGGAATACTGTTAAAAGCGGCGTTGACCCCCAACTCGCTCACTCACTCTAGTTACATGGATCAAAAACACCTCTAATGCGCACGTAAAATCCCCACATATCTGCCTGTGTATTCCATAACTTCCACCTGTGTCGGTGAAAGTGCGTCAACGCAATCAAAATTCTAAAGTGATAAATTTTTGTAGGATTTTCTTTCGGAAATTATCATTACGATTTTTTATTGTCATATATCATCTCTCTTTATGAGACATCAATATATCTCTATGGACTAGGTGTTGGGGTGGATGCCACACATTATTCTCCAACCATTATTCGGCAAGGTAATAAAAAATACCGAAGTAACATATATATTAAGTCAATACAAATTATACATTGGACATGGAAAGAAGGCACGAGGAAAAACATATTATTTGCCGTTTCACGTTGCAGCCTTTGTGACATATCCGTGACAGAACCCGTGAAAGTACCCGCCAAGGTAGGATTTGGTCGGTTTGTTGTTTAACGCCGCACTCAGCAATATTACAGCTATATGACGGTGGTCTGTAAATAATCGAGTCTGGGAACAGACACTCCAGTGATTGACATCATGAGCATCGATCCACGCAATTGGGATAAGATGACATGCATAAACCAAGTCAGCGAGCCTGACCACGCGATACCGTTAGTCGTCTCTCACGACAAGCATAGTTGCCTTTTACGGCAAGCATGGGTTGCTGAAAACCTATTCCACCCCGAAACTTCACGAATCTCTTGGCCGGTACCAGAGTGGGCATATTACCTCTTATATATGCTATATTCCGTCAGTATTGGTTCATCCATTCTGAGCCTTTATGACGTGATTATTGACCTAATAAATACAAATTATTATCAGAATACCAATGCAATCGTGTAGGTTTGGACTTTCTGTCAGAACACAAAACTTGTCGCAGAAGAAATAGTGGTTTCCAGAATCGGCTATACTTTTAGCGCAGCAGACAACGCTTACCAGTTTAGTAATGAGTTTCGTGGATGCATGCGACTTCCGGTTTGAGAAGTCGCTTACGGTATCAATGTAAACATCCGGTTTGGGTTCAACTTTGCGAAAGTGTCAATATTTTTATTATGTAGCCATTTTCTGACATGGTAAGTTTTTTGACAGGAACTTTAGGAATGATTCTATGCAGACTTTTCAAACACGAAGAAGCATGCGTGAATTTGCAGTAGACTTCGCTAATAAAAAAGTTGGGTCGCATTTGGGGTAGATTTAGTCCCAAACGACTCGTATTTCATGAGCCGGAAAGTGAGCGGAGATTAACTTGCCAAACCCGCAAAATGAAATTTCCTCCAATTATTACTTTCCTTATAGTTATAGTGTGCTTTTATTATTTGTTTTTCAATAATTGCAACAGGTTATTTAATGTATTGTTGTGAACAATTAAACTATTATGGATAACTATTATTTTTGTTATGTAGATGTTACCCTTAGCTTAGCTATGGTTCGGATTGGTGCCAACCGGGTACCAACACAACAACCACTGTATGCTGACATATAGTAAAGACTTGTTCTTGCCTTAAATAGGAACATACTCAGTTCCTGGGAAGTCTATGAATGCTCAGCATTGTTGTATATATTTATTAGCTACTTATATATTAAATTTATCGGAGGTAGTCACAGTTACCTGCCTGTTTTCAGACATTATTGATATCGTAAAATTGGGAATTCAGGAGTTATAACAAGACCTAATATGCAGGTGGAGGAAAGTTTCATGCAGTGCAACAGAAAAGTTCCCAGCCAAGGTCAGGTGGACAGGCAGTTGTATCGGACACTGGGTAATGAGAACATGATACGTTTCACTATGGTGTGTTGTAACTTCATCAGTGACAACTTTCTGGGCCATGTTTCAACAAACATGTAGTATTTTTCGTTAACTTTTGAAACTGATAGATTAAATTTGCTCATGAAAGCATTTAATTCAATCTGTACAGGTAGCCTAACCTTTTGATAAATATATGGCATGTATCAGATTCACAGATTCTTTTAAAACTTCTGGGTAACCAAAGACAGCAAAATGGGAATTACTAGTCAACAGTGCACCTGTGTGTTCGTTATACTATGAGACATGGATCATATCACAATGCAGGGATCATGATGTTTACGAAATATATCGAATCATGTACCTTGGTAAGTTACACCTTTACTAAATTACAAACATGAATTGTCAATTATTAAAGACAAAACTTTAAAATTAATCCCTTTTATTTTATTTTCCAACAGATTCAGCAGATACAGAGAGATTCAGATCAGCAGCATTGATAACAGTATAAACATGGAAAGGCAGAAAAAGAAACAGATCTATATGTAAGCATGTATTTATATGATATGTATATTATGCCTGTACTTATTTGTTTTCGAGTAGAATAGAATAGGTCTTCAGCAACCCATACTTGCCGTAAAAGGCGACTATGCTTGTCGTAAAAGGCGACTAACGGGATCGGGTGGTCAGGCTCGCTGACTTGGTTGATACATGTCATTGATCCCAATTGAGTAGATAGATGCTCATGATGTCAATCACTGGATTATCTGGTCCAGACTCGATTATTTTACAGACCGCCGTCATATAGCTGTAATATTGCTGAGTGCGGCGTTAAACAAAAAAAATAAAAAAAAAAATAAATATTTGTTTTCGATGGTGTGGTTGCCAACTGGTGAAACAAATAATTTGCTCATCAAAGACCCACCATGTGTACAATGTGTGATGCCCATTTCTGGTGTCCCCTGACCAAACTACACTCACTCATTCATAAACATCTGGTGGATAGAGCATCTGCCGAAATAGTGGAAGTTTGATAATTTGATCCACAACTGCGTCAAACCAAAGAGGTTAAAAGATGGTACTTGTTGGTGCCCTGCCTGGTGCTCAGCATTAAGGGACTAAAACAAGGACTGGTTGACTGAGTGTCAGTATGCTGTGGGGTATCCATGTTAAACTGAGGTGAGGTATCTCAGTGGGCTAGCAGTATAAAACCGACAATAGTCTGGACTAGTACAAGCTGCCTGTCACTCATACCTGCACGCACATACGCATGTTGCTATATACCGTAAGTGCAATAATATTGAACGGGACATTAAACCCCATTTCACCTCACCATTTATCAGATCATATCATTTCTTTGCATCCTTGATTTCCATGAAGTAGCCTTGTCACTACCAAATTTTAACTGTTTTGTGAGTATAGTATATATAGAGAGCATCTCACCCAAGTGTCTTTTGATGTCAAATATATCAACAAGAGTTGATTAAAGTGGAAAAATTCCGAGGCTTGCCGCTTTTTCCAATTTTATCAACAGGTGTTGCTATATTTGATATCAAAAGTCACAAGGGTGAGATTTTATTATCATCGAGCATCATTCTTCCAACTTATCAGTTTGTAGACACTAATAAGCAGTGTCTTAAGTGTAAAAAGTACTGTTCACAGCTTCAGTAGCAGAGCCATCAGTGGTCATTTGATTGTGACGTCATTGTGGTCTGAAAAGTATTGTGATGCAAATTCATTGCAGCAATAACTACAATGTAGATATTGGTTGATCTCACCCTTGCCACATGCTTGCCATATATCCTGTGGGAGTCAGTTTTGGATGATAAAATAGTATATATAGAGTTAAAGTGACCCTATTTTCTCCCCATGGTATTTTGGTCTTTAAAACACATAAGATGTCATGCTTTAATGTTTTACCACTAAAAGTATGAAGAACATGATGAACATGAAGCCTGATGTAGATTATTATACCTATTTTCCAATTTGCCACCTTTGTTTTCACAGTTTTGTTTTGAAACTGTTTCAGCTTTTGAATGTTCAGTTTGCTAATTAATAAAAAGAAAACATTGAACAGTGTGTGAAAGGTCAAAAGTCAAGTCATGAAAGTAAAATCGTCTTTGTTATGATCGTAAAGTTAAAACATTTAAGGGCTCTTGGATCATGTAGATTCAAATACTATCAGAGCAACCCACATGGACACCAGGAACCCTTTAGCATGTTTAGTGTGGAACACTCTTGAACAGCAGTAGAAACTAACGTTTTTAGTCCACTAGTCCTTATAATGATAACATATAGCAAACCCTTTATAAAGGCAAATTTCTACAAGTCTTTATGAAACCTAAACTATTAGTTTGGCAAGGACTACAGGACTAATGCCAATTTCTGATGTTGCTTGAAGCTACATGTTGACACGGGTCGATTTAGCTGCTGGCCCATTGGCCCGTGGCCAGGTAAAATTACAAAAGGCTTGCTGAAACCTATAAAAGTAGATGGCCCATGTGGCTAGTCAAAATTTCACCCCTTCTCTGTGTATGTTTAATTTTTTAAAATTGAATCCTGCTCGTGAATCATGTAATTTCGATGAAAAAATAATTAGGGGGGATGATGTCGTGTGAATGGTTAACTCAAAGATCATCTTGATAGAGTGACACAACAACATCTTTATTTGCTCATAAAATCGCCACTAAATGATGCAAATGGAAGCCAAGATATAATCTCAGAGGACAGGAAAGAGCCCACTGGGTAACTAAGTCGTGGCCTCCAACATTTAGTCTTGGGCCAGTTAGTTTGGAGAAGGGCTAGTTAGTTTGCAGAAGGGCCAGTTAGTTTGGAGAAGGGCCAGTTAGTTTGCAGAAGGGCCAGTTAGTTTGGAGAAGGGCCAGTTAGTTTGCAGAAGGGCCAGTAACTTTTGAAAGCAGCAGGCTTATGAATATGAATTTGTTGTTAAATCTACCCCTGTTGACTTATGTGTGTTGAAGGTCTCAGCTAGACGAGCCTGTCCAGGACTGGCTGATCGAGCTTCGTGAGATGACCGAGACAGAATGTATGAGTGTTCTCCAGGGCAAGTCACTCGGTGCCAGTCAAGATGCAGACCACTCCACTAAACTTGTACACAATGTTAAAGGTGGGTTCATCACACTAATAAGCAAACTATATGATTCACCTTGAGTATGATAAAAACCTATGAGTCCAGATAAGAAGGTTGGCAGTAAACATAATGAAATGTCACAGACATTTATGTCTTGGAGAAAAACTGTTGCCCCAGAGTTATGTCCCTTCTGATATAGACCTGCAAGCTCCTCACAGTGCTTAACAATTCTGATATCATGATTATCACTGCCGTCAGTGTACAAGAAGCCATTACAAGAATCTTGGAATTTTCTGTCTGACCCGAAATGTAGCAATCTCATAAAAATAAGGTCGTAGTTCTCGCTGCTGTTAAACAAAGATCTGAGGACCCATTAGGGGTCATGTCAGAACGACCTTTCTTTCGACCAATCAGAGCGTCGCTTACCAAATCATGAAAGTGACAGTAGGAATGTGATTTCTTATCATGCATCCTCGAAACCTTTTTACATGGGGTATGATGATAAGCATGGTGTAATGTACGGGTGTCATGATCAATCGAATATCAATAGTTATCGCAATAGTTTATTCTTGCAATATCAATAGTTATCGCAATAGTTTCTTGCAATATCAATAGTTATCGCAATAGTTACTTGCAGTATCAATAGTTATCGCAATAGTTTCTTGCAATATCATTAGTTATCGCAATAGTTTCTTGCAATATCAATAGTTATCGCAATAGTTTCTTGCAGGGGTCCGGAAAATTTAAAATCCCAATCGGACATTTGCATTTAGGCCACGCCCCCTTCAAATAGCGTATTTTAGTACGAATTTTCACACACATTACAAGTTTACGTATTCATAATATGATGAATTATGAATTGTTTCAATTTAACCAATTGTTTAATTCACCGGACAATTAATAACAAATACTATCATTTTAGATTTACATGGAAAACATATGTTTGTTTCTGTTATAATAACGATCTGTTAACGTAGTGAACGGTCTAATTAATATTCATGAGTTATATTCATGAGTCTGCTCAAGTGTACACGTTGTAACGTTTGGATCGAGACTATTATCCCCTATTTGGTTATCACGTGACCTCACGGGAAAAGATTTTTTTAAACTAAAGATTTTTTTAAAAACAAGACAGATAATTTAATCACAAATACTAAAATATCGTTGATAGCAATAGTTATTTGAATACTTTTTTCATCTGTACTTAATTATTGACCATAAAAAAATTGGATATCGATCGTCACAGAAAGCAAAATGGCGGTCAATCAAGATTCAATATACGACTAGCTACTGAAAACAATAAAATCTGCAAATCCTCATTGTATGTCAACCAAGTGAAAGTCGTTAGCCACGACTTACAAAATGATCGTCCAGACTTTGAGGGTTTGGCAGTTCGCTCGACTGATCTGCATCGGTCGACTGGCTGTCATCACGCTTTCGTTCTTGTCTGAGGTTTCGTATCGTAGCATTGTGAGGATAATGAGGTACATCGATGATGCAAGGTATTAATGTACAGTTGTAAACACCTTTCACTCAAATTAACAAGATGTTCTCAGTAATTAATCCTCGATTAATCAGTGTCAACTCAGTTTATTGCCTATTACAGTGATGACCGATTGGACTATCATGTAGGTACGATGTATTTACAGCAATCAAAACAAACAAAGCTTGTCTGTGTAGTTAATCTTCATTGTGTTGCAACTGCAGACAGAAACTGCTCAGTCCTAACTGTTGATCATGTCCGGTCAAAATTTAAGAATGTCCGGACAATACTTTTTAAAATGTCCGGTAAGCAATATTTTAAAACAGACATTTGAGATTCCCAATCGGACATGTCCGGCGCATATGACGGTTTCCGGACCCTTGGTTTATTGCAACATCAATAGTTATCGCAATAGTTTCTTGCAAAATCAATAGTTATCGCAATAGTTTCTTGCAATATCAATAGTTATCGCTATAGTTTCTTGCAATATCAATAGTTATCGCAATAGTTTCTTGCAATATCAATAGTTATCGCTATAGTTTCTTACAATATCAATAGTTATCGCAATAGTTTCTTACAATATCTATAGTTATTGCAATAGTGATTTCCAGACCAATAGTCACCCCTAGTGTAATGTGTACCACAAAGAAATACATACAATATTGGAGTTGCCGTTCCTTTCGTGTTTCACAAAATATGTTGAAGACATGTCATAATTGTTCACTTGCAACAAGAAACGTATCCATTTGTCACATCAAAATGTTGTGCCTGTTTTCAGAGGGAATTGATTCCATCAAGAATGAGTCGAACGCCATCAGTCAAGACTTTGATCGACTCTTCAAGTAAGTGTAATACTGACAGGAAATAGGGGCAAGTCCCTGTGCAGAGTTGCGTCCCTTAGGCATGACAGGAACCTAGGATCGTGGGTTCACTCTGGTGAAAAATGTATACTTGCATCTGTCAGCCAATACTGATGTCGCTAGTCTATTAAAAAGTGGATTGGGTGGCAGGAATGCAAGGATATCTGTAGTTATAACAGTTAATGGTATTATATTTTGTATGGTATGATACATATCTGAGTGATAGAAATTAACCTGGAAAGTCTACTAGTCCGAATAATGACAACTTATAGGAACACCTCAAAGTGTTCCAAGATCAACCAGCCCTTTAACAATGGAGAAATTGTCTCGGGATAGCAGACTGTTGCTAATTTCTATCCATGTATGTGGTGAATCCTAATTGCTAATTTCTGTCCATGTATGTGGTGAATCCTAATTGCTAATTTCTGTCCATGTATGTGGTGAATCCTAATTGCTAATTTCTGTCCATGTATGTGGTGAATCCTAATTGCTAATTTCTATCCACATATGTGGTGAATCCTAATTGCTAATTTCTATCCATGTATGTGGTGAATCCTAATTGCTATTTTCTTTCCACGTATGTAGTGAATCCTAATTGCTAATGGGAGAACAAAATGGGATGTTTCTTTTGGAACAGGGTTTTGTAAATTTGCAATAGTTGTGATGGGCCAAAGTTGGGCAAGAGTGGCATTAAGTGGTTGTCTAATTTCCTTCACAGGAGTGTGGAAGCTGGTGAGTGGCGGCATCTTGGTCGCCATGGTATTCAGGTCACCTGTCACATCCGGTCCCTCATCCAGGTGTGCAACCAGTGTGTGCCGGAACCGCCTGTCTACATTCTGGAGGTGAGTTCCGATTGGCCGAAAATTGAGAATCTCACCTGAGTGTATTTTGATATCAAATATGTCAACATGAATAGATAGAAGTTTAATATCTGAGCCTTTAAAAGAAAATACCATGGAGTTTAAACTTATATTTATGAGTGTTGATATATTTGATATCAAAAGATATTAGGATGAGTTTCTATTAAGCATCCAACATTGTTCCAACTTTTTTCAGTTTGTAAACAGTAGTAAGCAGTGTCATTTCGATCATTTTAACCAATGATGTCACAATGGCCTACAAAGCATTGTGATGCAATTTCATTGCAGCCAATATTTCCTAAGAGAGCGGGGAGGTTAGGTAGCCTAGTGGTTAAAGCATTCGCTCATCGCACCGAAGACACAGGTTCGATTCCCGACACGGGTACAATATGTGAAGCCTATATTTGGTGTTCCCCGTCGTGATATTGCTGGAATATTGCTAAAAGCGGCGTAAAACCAAACTCACTAACTCCTAGGAGATCTCACTAAGCAATGTATCTTGTGGAGGCCTTTTTTTGATGATTATAACATGATTGTATGTTCATACAGCATGTACACTTCTGTAGATCAGGTGCAATCTGTGTTTTGATCAGTTATGTGATAATTATCATTTTACGTTGCAGCAACAGGACACAGTGATGGGGGAGTGTGCTAAACTAGCACAGCAGGTAGACAGGTGAGTTGAGTCACATGGAGGACTAGAAATATGACATGTAGTATACGAGATGCAGGGAGCATGTCATGTCTGAACATCCAGATGCTTATGTTTGGACAGGAATGGCCTCAGTTATCTAGTTTCAATACTTCCAAATAGTCTGAAAGTATATGTTTTATTATACTGGAGATTGAAGTAAAAACACCCTTTTATTAATTGATAGAATAGGTCCAAGATTGTTGTATCTGGTACTTGGGTTAATGTCATGTGCCTTCTTGACCATTTGACATTTCATAGAGAGTCATGAAATTTTTAGCATTCATTCGTGGAGGTTGCAAAACACACGAAAAAAATACAAATCTATCGGATCAACAAACATTACTTTCTTTCACACTCGATTCTTCCAACATAATCTGTTTTGATGTAGAGCCAATCTTGATGTATATTTCTATTGCAATGTAGTGCCAATCTTGATGTATGTTTCTATTGCAATGTAGAGCCAATCTTGATATATGTTTCTATTGCAATGTAGAGCAAATCTTGATATATGTTTCTATTGCAATGTAGAGCAAATCTTGATGCATGTTCCTGAAGTGCCAATCTTGATGTATGTTTCTATTGCAATGTAGAGCCAATCTTGATTTATGTTTCTATTGCAATGTAGTGCCAATCTTGATATATGTTCCTGAAGTGTCAATCTTGAGTTATGTTCCTGAAGTGCCAATCTTGATATATGTTCCTGAAGTGCCAATCTTGATGTATGTTTCTATTGCAATGTAGAGCCAATCTTGATATATGTTCCTGAAGTGCCAATCTTGATATATGTTCCTGAAGTGCCAATCTTGATGTATGTTTCTATTGCAATGTAGAGCCAATCTTGATATATGTGCCCGAAGTGCCAATCTTGATATATGTTCCTGAAGTGCCAATCTTGATGTATGTTGCAGTTTTACGCGGGGAGGGACATTACCTGCCAAGGTACCTCTGACCAATCAGCTCACATTCTTGGGACAGACTTTCAGCCGACTGGTTGATTCAATAATTGGTTACCTCGTGCAGGTAAGTGTGATACCCTCAGTGCATACTAGGCACTGCTAGTAAACCAATGAAGATGCCCTGGTTACAATCTTCACCTCCCCTGTCGGGATTCCTGGGCCCACTTGCACAAAACGATCTTAGCGCTAAGATAATTGTAACTCCACTACTTTAACATAGGCTTACGATAGTCTTAGCGCTAAGATCGCTTTGTGCATGTGGGCCCAGGTTCTCAACAACCTATGCAGGTCTGAACATGCTTTAGAGGAGACTAAATGAATCGGGTGGTCAGGCTCATTGAATTTGGTTGATTGCATGTCATCGTACCCCAACGGCCTGGATTGTTGCTCCCAATGTCAATTACTGAATTATCTGGTCCAGGATTGATTATATACAGGCTGCCGTAATGTACTGGAATATTGCTCAGTGCAGTATTAAACAACAAACAAACAATGTGTGACCTGGCTCATTGTGTGTGTCACCATACCCAGAGAGTCAGGTTTGTTGGTCGTGACAGGTTTGCCTGATTATTTATAACTTGAATGTACAGCCGTAATATTGGTGGCTTCAAGACAACATTCAAGACACACTTTTTTCACATATTCAAAGGAAAATATATAGGTTTCAGATGCATTTGTAAATCCTTATGAGATCCTTATTAATTTGATTATGACTTCATTCCAGCGCCTGGTGGACACTCTGGATGAGGCATCGGTGCCCTCGGCTGTCAACAGCGCCATCAGCAATGTCATCAGTCTTGGACTGGAGGGCGAGCACATGTGCTATGTTCTTGCCAGGGTAAGAGACCTACCTCATCAATAAGAGATTCCATTTTGACTGATGAGGAACGGGTGGCTACATTGTGGCCAGGCTGATTGGTTCTCATTGTGCCCTCAGCTTCATCATGTAGATTATTGCCTGTTCTTGCAGTCTCTGGTTTGGCCGGTACAGACTCGTATATTTACAAACCACAGTGGTGTAGCTGTCAGCATAAAAGAACAAACACTCACTTTCACTGAAAGTACAGTAAACTATGGTTATAACGAACTCAAAGGGGCCTCAAAATTGAGTTCATTAAAACCGTAGTTCGTTATAAGCACATTTACAGCATATATACAGCTAATGAACAGGACCATAAAACAGTTCATTATACCCGTCAGTTCGTTATAAGCACATTTTACAGCATATATACAGCTAATGAACAGGACCATAAAACAGTTCATTATACCGGTCAGTTCGTTATAAGCACATTTTACAGCATATATACAGCTAATGAACAGGACCATAAAACAGTTCATTATACCGGTCAGTTCGTTATAAGCACATTTTACAGCATATATACAGCTAATGAACAGGACCATAAAACAGTTCATTATACCCGTCAGTTCATTATAAGCACATTTTACAGCATATATACAGCTAATGAACAGGACCATAAAACAGGTCATTATACCCGTCAGTTCGTTATAAGCACATTTTACAGCATATATACAGCTAATGAACAGGACCATAAAACAGTTCATTATACCCGTCAGTTCATTATAAGCACATTTTACAGCATATATACAGCTAATGAACAGGACCATAAAACAGTTCATTATACCCGTCAGTTCGTTATAAGCACATTTTACAGCATATATACAGCTAATGAACAGGACCATAAAACAGTTCATTATACCGGTCAGTTCGTTATAAGCACATTTTACAGCATATATACAGCTAATGAACAGGACCATAAAACAGTTCATTATACCCGTCAGTTCGTTATAAGCACATTTTACAGCATATATACAGCTAATGAACAGGACCATAAAACAGTTCATTATACCCGTCAGTTCGTTATAAGCACATTTTACAGCATATATACAGCTAATGAACAGGACCATAAAACAGTTCATTATACCCGTCAGTTCATTATAAGCACATTTTACAGCATATATACAGCTAATGAACAGGACCATAAAACAGTTCATTATACCCGTCAGTTCGTTATAAGCACATTTTACAGCATATATACAGCTAATGAACAGGACCATAAAACAGTTCATTATACCCGTCAGTTCGTTATAAGCACATTTTACAGCATATATACAGCTAATGAACAGGACCATAAAACAGTTCATTATACCCGTCAGTTCATTATAAGCACATTTTACAGCATATATACAGCTAATGAACAGGACCATAAAACAGTTCATTATACCGGTCAGTTCGTTATAAGCACATTTTACAGCATATATACAGCTAATGAACAGGACCATAAAACAGTTCATTATACCCGTCAGTTCATTATAAGCACATTTTACAGCATATATACAGCTAATGAACAGGACCATAAAACAGTTCATTATACCGGTCAGTTCGTTATAAGCACATTTTACAGCATATATACAGCTAATGAACAGGACCATAAAACAGTTCATTATACCCGTCAGTTCGTTATAAGCACATTTTACAGCATATATACAGCTAATGAACAGGACCATAAAACAGTTCATTATACCCGTCAGTTCATTATAAGCACATTTTACAGCATATATACAGCTAATGAACAGGACCATAAAACAGTTCATTATACCGGTCAGTTCGTTATAAGCACATTTTACAGCATATATACAGCTAATGAACAGGACCATAAAACAGTTCATTATACCTGTCAGTTCGTTATAAGCGTGTTCGTTATAAACATAGTTTACTGTATGTTGTAGGTCAATAGTTAAAGGTGACAGTGGCCCTATTCCTACTGTGATTAACAGGGCATGATTCCCAGCTCAATATGTCTGCTTAAGTATCAGTTACAGTTGTTTATCGATCCAGGGTGTTTAGCGTAAAAAGATGGACATATAAGACACTGGATAATAAGGGATGTTTTGCAATGTCTTCTGCCATATTTTAATATGGACACCCTTTTGGAAATTTCCATCCTTAGAATTTTCATTAAGACTGTAACCCTTTCACTTTCTCACTCAACCTGTGAAGACGCGGGATAGAATAGGTTTTCAGCAACCCATGCTTGTCGTCAAAGGCGACTATGTTTGTCGTGAGAGGCGACTAACGGGATCAGGTGGTAAGACTTGTTGACTTGGTTGATACATCTCGTATCCCAATTGCATGGATTGATGCTCAGGATATCAGCAACTGGATTGTTTGTTCCAGACTCGTTTATTTACAGACCGCCGTCATATAGCTGGAATATTGCTGAGTGGGACGTTAAACAGACAGACAGACAGACAGACAGACAGACAGACAGACACTTTCTCGCTCACTCATTGCAAACGTTTGTTCCAGGAAGGAGGTGTTCGAGCATTGCTGGATATATGTCGGACTGACTCGCTGGAGTTTGCCCACGCCCAGGCTCTGCGTGCTCTGGCCACTGTCTGTTGTGTGCCTGAGAGTATCATGGAGCTAGAGAAGGTATTTCTTGTACTGGGAGAAGTGTGCTTGGATTGTTCTCAAGAATATTCCAGGTTTAACTCTTCCTTTCTTTCAAAGGCCATAAATATATTTATTGTGAGGTTTCAAGTTGAGCCATGGCTTGGACAACACATCTTCCTGAGGCAAGGGAGTCAACTGACTGTAGAAGTCCAGTTTCCACCCTTTCCGAACTAGGCTGGTATTATGGAGTTACATTTTGGCTGGACTAACGAGTCTATGCATAGTCCAGTCAAAATCAAAATCGCAATCCGGTTCATAAACTGTCGTGCAGATTTCAGTCGATTGCAGGATTTGCAAAGCATGTGCCCCGCCAACTCACTGTCAACAGATATTTTCCAAACATTTTCATGTTTTTAATCGAGGTGGTCGCGTGATTTGATGCACTTCGGGATGTAAGACCCATTTTATCACAATGTAGATCTTTATTATCGATCAGATCGTCTTGCCTGGGCGCCGCCATTTTGTTTGAAACAAATTCAAGTGATGGATTCGGAATGGTCCATAGGAGAGGCTTAGAAGGGACATACCTCATGATAACCACTGGTGGCGCTACGATCAAGGCCAGGAATTCCTGCCTTGGTTGGCAAGGGTGGAAACTGGACTTTTATAGTTAGCTGACTCTCTTGCCTCGGGAAGATGGGACGAACAGGGTCTGATGAGTTTCCACAGTAGTGATGAACAGCTGTGAAACACTTCACAGACCTGTACTTATGATGCTTATGAGTATAAATGATATAATCATGCATCAGTGTCATAGTCTCCCTGCAGGGACTCCGGTTTAGATTAGCCAGAGTCTAGTGAAATGCTTCAAGTCAATGTAAGATCACACTTTGATCACAAAAACAACTAATAAAAGCCCATGTATCAATACTGTATTTTTACCCAAAGTGATGCAGAAACAAGATCCGGGCCCACTTGCACAAAACGATCTTAGTGCTACGACAGTTATCAGCCGATGTTAAAGTATGGGAGTTACGATCATCTTAGCGCTAAGATAGCTTTGTGGAATGAGACCCTAAACAGTACCCATATAGGACAGGACTTTCACTGTCACGTCCCTGTTCAACAAAGTGATCTTAGCGCTACAACTTTGATCACTTTGTGCAAGTGGGCCCTGGTTTGTAGACTCAAATGTTTTTAGCACAGGCAGTTTTACTCAAGGAGTGCCTATCTCATAGAACAGAAACATTTTCCTGCCAGCAACATTTCTTGTAGTCTGTGGGGCACGCGTGGCCCAGTCGTTTAAGGCGCCGCGATTTGCTGTGCAGTGTCGCGTCCTTTGAACATGCCAGAAACCTATGATCGTGGGTTTGAATCCCGGTTTGCCCCGATTATGTTTCTAGATTTGTCAGCAACCTACCCTGCTTGTGGGTTTCGTCTGAGTGGTAAACGTCTGAGACCTGCATCACTTCGGGCTTTCCTCCCACATTAAGCTGACACGCCTTGATATAACTGGAATACTGTTAAAAGTGGCGTTAAACCCAACTCACTCACTCACTCTTGTAGTGTGTCATATGTTATGAAATATACACAGAGATGCAATGGCTATTGTCTGTTTCCATAATGACTGTTTTGTACCCGTGCAGGAGAGTGGTCTCGAGCTGCTGACAGAGGTCCTGTGTGATGTGAAGACATCTGAGGGTGTGCAGGGCGAGGCAGCGGGTGTGGTTGCGCAGATTACTTCACCGAGTTTAGAACACAACCAACATCTCAGTGGCTTTGTTGACAACAATCTACAAGACTTGTTAAAGGCCCTGCTTGGTAAGGATATTACCAGCTCTTTCTGTGATACCTTGGCCATTGGTAATGTCCATTCCTTCATTCACACACCAACCGCCTCTGTGATGTAGGACCTTTGAAGATCCGGGGTATAATAGGTCTTCTGCAACCCATGCTTGCCATAAAGGGCGACTATGCTTGTTGTAAGATGCGACTAACAGGATTGGGTGGTCAGACTTGCTGACTTGGTTGATGCATGTCATCGTATCCAAATTGTGTGGATCGATGCTCATGATATCAATCACAGGATTGTCTGGTCAAGACTTGATTATTTACAGACCACCATCATATAGCTGGAATATTGCTGAGTGAAGCTTTAAACAACAAACCAACAAATCGTGATGTAGTTGATAGAGTCTCTACCCAGAGAGCGGATGGTCGATTGTTCAATCCAAAAGATGTTAAACCATGATACTTGTGGTTCCCTGACATTCAGCATCAAGGGGATAAAACAAGGACTGGTCGGCTTGGAGTCATTTTACTCTGCCTGACTACGTCATCCATGGATAAATGAAAGCTCATGTTTATGAATTGTTATACATTCCTGTTTTAACCACATTTTGTTGATTATTTTGTTGACCTGGCAGTAAGGGGGCACGGGTGGTCCAGTCGTCTTAGGCGCCGTGATTCGCTGTTCAGAATTGCGTCCCTTGGGCATGCTAGAAACCTATGATTATGGGTTCGAATCCCGGTTCGCCCCGATTATGTTTCTAGGTTTGTCAGCACCATACCCGTGCTTGTTGGTTTCACCGAAGTGGTAAACGTCAGAGACCTGCATCACTTCAGGCTTTCCTCCCACATTAAGCTGACACACCGCTATATAACTGTAATACTGTTAAAAGCGGCGTTAAACCAAACTCACTCACTCACTCATTGACATGGCAGAAGAGTGCTTTTTAAAGTTTGATGTTATCCTATCAAAAGAATTGTGACAAGAGCCAATGAAACAGCCTGCGTATAATAACACCTGGCTTATCTCTTAAGTCCTAAACACCTGTGTAACATTGACAATCATGATACATGAAAACTGCCCTGATTTCCAGTTCTGTGTCAGAAGACAAGCTCCCATGAGGTTTTCCTGCTGGCGACCGCCGCCGTGGCTAACGTGACATTCATTGACACTCTGGCATGTGAGATCCTCCATCAGAAGCAGGCTCCGCGCCACCTTATCAGACACTGCTCCATGTCCAAGGCTTCGTCCCTGTTTGCCAAGGATCAGGTCAGGCTGTTTCGACTTAAGTGTAACACCATCTTATTATTTTTGTTGTCCTTACATATACATATATATGGTCTCTCCCTCACAGCATTCATTCACATGTTGAAGGAGTAAGCATATACTCCGATATGTTGTGTTTCCTCATAATAAAGAAGTTGACATCCATAAGTTCTCTTCCTTAACACCATGTACAGTAGAACATTGATATAACAAACTACAAGGGACCAGAGATAGCAGTTTGTTATATCCATTGTTCATGATACACATTTTCTCTTGCAAACGTCTGCCATCTTGGATAATACAAAACACAATACACGTAATTGCAGCATTGACTTGTATTAGCTGTGATCCCATCTTGCATGTCTCCATCGATGGCATCCGCTCGACTAATGCCATCTTGCTTTTCAACAATCGACTGGACAATGTTGTCATCACTCGGATGTTCTGCAACAAGGATATCTCTGTCATTGTTGATCCGTCACCACTGATTGTATTGATTTGCCACGATTGTGTTGATTCACCACTGATCGCGTACAGCTAATTCACAGTGACACTTGACACTGAGTGAGATTTCTCATTTCGCTATACACGTCACTAATTAGTGGTTGATGGGCTTGTCGATGATCAGATATCAGTTCACTGTATCCGTTAGTTCGCTGTAGAGAGTTAAGTATGTAAATTTTATATGATATTTTTGGAGATAAATCAGGGATTTTTTAACAGTTCGTTGTATCCGTTTGTTCGCTATATCCGTGTTCGTTGTATCCGTTTGTTCGCTATATCTGTGTTCGTTGTATCCGTTTGTTCGCTATATCTGTGTTCGTTGTATCCGTTTGTTCTCTATATCTGTGTTCGTTGTATCCGTTTATTCTCTATATCTGTGTTCGTTGTATCCGTTTGTTCTCTATATCTGTGTTTGTTGTATCCGTGTTCTACTATAGTTTTATAGTTTAGAGATCACTTGATTGAAGAGTGTTCCATGGTGTAACTGTGTAACATACTTGTTAACTTCTGATACTCATGTCATAACCTGTTTAAGACTTATCAGTTAATCACACCACCTTTCAGTGATAGTTTGATTGTATCACACAAGCTTGGATGCAGCCTTTGGGGTGCATTTAGTGATACAAGTACTAGATAAATGCAAATAATCTGGTTATTATGTTAAAAACATGTCACCAAGTGGATTGGTTATAGTGGTGTAATATGTTCACACTCATATACCTAATCATCAACAAAACTTCCAACTGTGGTCATATAATGTTTTTTATGATTAAAGAAGTATGTGCTGTCTGTCCAACCCACTGTCTGTCATGCGTTATATGTATTTATGTATGAAGTGTGTACAAATGTTGTAATGGTGATTATCTTTCCAGATTGCCACAGTGTTAGCCAATATGGCTGCTGTCAACACTTGTCAGTCAGGGATTGCAGAGAATTCCGGGATAGAACTTCTGGTTCAGTTTCTTCATGAGAGACCATCATCGTACAGAAACACAGCGGAGGTCGCCGCGTGCGAGCGTGTCCAACAGAAAGCTGCCATCGCCCTGACTCGACTGTGTAGAGAGGAGAGATATGCTCGCAGTATTGTCAAGCTGAATGGTGAGGCATGGTAACCGATGTACCGTATTTGTCGTTATAAGAACCCATATTTAGAAAATGAATAAAGATGGATGCGTCTTAAACCCGCCCAGAATGAATTATTTTGTTTTCAGAATTCGAGGGATAGTGAACAAACTCAATTCAAATCAATGAAACTAAAACATATTTGATAATATGCACAAGGCAATTGCATAGCTCCTCTCCGTGGCTGTTTTCACTAAAAACTGTAATATACACAAGAAAAAATATGGACTGTCCTAAATTTTTGGTCTTTGTAGGGGTTACTTATAAAGACTTCTTACAGCCTGAAGCATTGCGAACTGCTTCAAAATTATAGCCCTTAAATACCGCTGGTCTATGAGGACTACCATCATTGGTATTCTTGTCCACAGCACAATTTAGTAGTCTTGGGCTAGCAGACTGGCGTGAATTTTGAATGCAGCATGTCTAGTACCTGCATCTGTTTGTTCATCCCTCCCACATAAGCTGCACCACCATGACATATGATATTGAAGTACTGGTCAAAGGGGTATTAAATCCAGGGGCGGATCCAGGACCCTGTTCCACAAAGCGATCTTAGTGCTAAGTTGGTCGTAACTCCCATACTTTACCATTGGCTTACGATCAACATAGCACTAAGATCGCTTTGTGGAACAGGGCCCAGGATTTTAAGAAGTGGGATGGGCTCCACTTGGGCAGTTTAATGGATGTCTGTTAGCTGAGTTTTATATAATATTTTTACTTAAACAATCAAATCAACATGTAGGAAATGCGTATAAAAAATGTCATCAGATGCTAAAAAGGGGAGTTGTGACCACCCCTAGATCCGTCACTAAAATCAAATTCACTCCCTCACAGTGTGAAGCATGGATACAGCTTTTGGGGAAGATTGGGTGTGCATTTTGTGAATCTGCTTTTATTAGTGAACATGTTTTATGTATCCAGGTGTCCCTCGACTAGTTCAGCTGTGTCGCTTTGTCAAGGAGAGAAACAACAGTGATGCTGTACTTGTGGCCTGCCTTGTGAGTAGATTCATTTCATGGAAGTCTTCCATGTCTAACAATATGAAAATATCAGAGACATATACACACTTTATCCCTGACAGAATGGTTCCTACATACAGTATAAGGGGCGGTCGGGTAGCCTAGTGGTTAAAGCGTTCGCTCGTCACGCCGAAGACCCGGGTTCGATTCCCGACATGGGTACAATGTGTGAAGCCCATTTCTGGTGTCCCCTGCCGTGATATTGCTGGAATAATGCTAAAAGCGGCGTAAAATCAAGCTCACTCACTCACTCACATACAGCATAATAACTGAATAAGTGGTATACTGGCTTCATTCATATTGTCACAAGTGCATTCGCATGATCAAGTTCTGTTCAGAAAAAGTTATGTCCCTTCTATGTTCCTTCTACTGACCAATTTTATGCCACCTCTGATATCACTTGTTTTTGTTTCATACAAAATGGGAGTGCCCAGTGAAGATGATCTGATAGATAATCAAGATCTATTTTGTGATAAAACAGGTCTTACTTAGCGAAGTGCATCAAATCACGTGAGCACGTTGATTAAAAAGATGAAAAGATTTTCATTGTGATTTTGATTGGACTTTGCATGGACTTGTTAGTCCAGCCAAAATATAACTCCATAAATCCAGCCTAGTTTTGCAAGAGTTGAAATTGGACTGTTATAGTGAGTTTACTCCCTTGCCTTTGGAAGATTATGGCCTCCTAAATCCACATCCCTTGGCCAAGTTTTTGTAGGCTCCTTGTGGACCTTGGTTTGAATAGGTCCCCCTGAATCCACTTCCTTGGCCAAGTTTTTGTAGGCTCCTTGTGGACCTTGGTTAGAATAGGTCCCCCTGAATCCACTTCCTTGGCCAAGTCTTTGAAGGCTCCTTGTGGACCTTGGTTAGAAGAGGTCCCCCTGAATCCACTTCCTTGGCCAAGTCTTTGTAGGCTCCTTGTGGACCTTGGTTAGAAGAGGTCCCCCTGAATCCACTTCCTTGGCCAAGTCTTTGTAGGCTCCTTGTGGACCTTGGTTAGAATAGGTCCCCCCAGAATCCTCATTCCTAGATCAAGTCTTGGTTTGTTTGTTTTTTAAGCCACACTCAGCAATTTTCCATCTATATGACAATGGTCTGTAAATAGTCGAGTCAGGACCACAGTGCGGTGATTGATGTCATGAGCATTGATCCCCGCAATTGGGATACAATGACATTCATCAACCAAGTCAGTGAGCCTGACCATTTGATCCCTTTAGTCGCCTCTTATGACAGGCATAGATGCCTCTTGCGACAAGCATGGGTTGCTGCAGACCTATTCTCACCTGGGTGCAAAGTCTTTGTTGGCCACTTGTGGACCAGGGTAAGAATAGATACCCCATAACATATGCTTGTCTTAAGAGTTGATTAAGTGTGTGCTTGGCAAGGATCTGTGACTTGGCTTGATAATGCTGACATTTATGTTAGGCAACATTCACTCACTCACTCATCATGATAAAGGCTTGAATCTAGGGCAGCAGTTTATCATCTAACCCAGCTAATACTGATATACATGATCGTCATTGCAGGCCTCACTACGTAAGATCTGCACGACTGTCGAAGATCACCGGATGTCAGCTCAGGACCATCAGCAGCTCATCCAGCCCAGGCTCATGGACTCCTTCCTGATGTGTTCCCATAGCGACGAGAACTTTGTATGAACTCGTCATCACTGAGCTACTTCTCTGACTGATCCTCTGTGTATCATCCTTCTGGAATAAGATCAGGATCGGGTGGCTGTTGCAGGAGAATCGGCGTGTATGGTGTTTATGCAAGGCCCATTGTTCCTTGGAGCAGTTTGATAGTCACTGTCATGTGGACTGCTCAAGAAGTGAATGCTGACTTTGTGTAGATGGCTCTGTTTATTTATCCTGTGCGCCCCTCGTTGCTGCAGCATTGCACTGAATACTGATGCTACGGTTCATTCATTTGTCGTGCCATGTTTTCCTGATACTGCCAACATTGTGTATATTTCAAAGACAATGGACGTGACTGTGTGATCTCAGAATATACAGAATTTGTCAAGACCATCCATGTAGTGTATCATCATATCAAGTTGGATGAACGATCATCTGTGTCCCGAGCATGACCCTAGCTCCACACATGACATCTTTGTGAGAGGAACCAGAATCTTCTCTTCTAATTCCCATTTACAAGGGCGAGACTTCAATGAGTATCTGAACACATGGATGAGGGTTTAATGCTAATCTAAGGATTTGGAAGGTTTCATGATTATATAAAGATACAGATGAAAGTTTCATGAGAATCTTAGAGTATGTTTGGTTTCATGAGAATCTAAGAGTATGTTTGGTTTCATGAGAATCTTAGAGTATGTTTGGTTTCATGAGAATCTAAAGATCTAGACAGATGAATCTTTCATGAGAATCTAAGGGAGTGGGTGGTTTTACAAATATCTAAAGATCTGGACAGATGAATCTTTCATGAAAATCTAAGGGAATGGGTGGTTTTACAAATAAATAAAGATCTAGACAGATGAATGTTTCATGAGAATCTAAGGGTATGTATGATTTCATGAGAATCTAAGGGTAAGGGTGGTTTCACGAATGACTCAAGATCTAGACAGATGAATATTTCATGAGAATCTAAGGGTAAGGGTGGTTTTACAAATAACTAAAGATCTAGACAGATGAATGTTTCATGAGAATCTAAGGGTAAGGGTGGTTTTACAAATAACTAAAGATCTAGACAGATGAATGTTTCATGAGAATCTAAGGGTAAGGGTGGTTTTACAAATAACAAAAGATCTAGACATGAATGTTTCATGAGAATCTAAGGGTAAGGGTGGTTTCACGAATGACTAAGAATATAGATTAAGGTTTCATGAAAATCAAAATGATGTTGATGGTTCTATGAGTCAGGATGCAGATGAAGTTAAAGGAAGTATGCCATGGTAAATGAATTTTGCTGCTCTGCTAGGATCTCCTTGAAACCAGTAACGATGGACTGTGTGTGAAGATCATGCAGCTGGTGAAAATATGTCATCTCAAGATAAATAGTACATTCCTTTGGAAACTGATGAAATTTACAATAATCTTATGATTGCTCGATGCCACCCTAAAAAATTGAAACATATGATATTGTAATATTGATATGAGAAATGCAACTGTGGTTGTGTCGGATTATGAATGTGATATCTCAGGATCAGTCCGTGACATTCCTGTTGAGTATTGTTGATGGATGAGTTGATGATGTCTACACTATATTGCTCAAGATGCAAACTCAGGCTTCCAGAATGGCAACTTGCATGTATTTTTTATGAGAATATTTCTCATCATGGCAAGCTCCTTGTTCTCACATTCTCACATTGCCAAGACATAAGCTTCCAGCAAAAGTATCTTGCATGTTATTTTATGAGAAATATTTTTCTCGTTATGTTACGCACATGTTTTTACTTTGCCAAGAGACAGGCTTCTGGCAAAGGTAACTTGCTTGTCATTTAATTACAACATATTAGACATTTACGTTACAGGGAATGGTTCCAACTTAAGTAACTAGATGTATCACTTTTGACGATAGAAAGTTAGTATCCTGAGAAAATAAAATTTCCTATGCATTATTGGACCAGCTTAGGGTTTACAGTCAATATTTTTGGTAAGATGATGTGTTAACAGATCCCTTTCTTCAAATGCAAGTTGTCACTGTAGTAATGTTGGTTCGAAAGAAAAATACACATAAATTGTACTGTAAGCATGGTAAAACTATGTGTTTTTCTTCATGGGATAGTGGAAAATGCGGTTCGGGAGGGGGGTGGGGCGGTAAATGAGTTTCATGAAAGTTAATAACAGATGTTTTTTCTTTTTTTTCAAGTATTTATCCAAAGACTATATATAAAGACCAATATATAGGTTTTTGCATTTGTCAGAAATAATGCAAATTTTCAGATTATTATTTTTCTCCACTTTTCTTATTTGGTGTTGTCTTAACTGTAGTGTATGCCTAAATGTGACAGCTATGTACATAAAAGTTAAGGTGATTAAACCTGATTTATTTACATTTGAAACTTCAGGTCATATTATTAAGATTTCATACTTAAAACACACTTTGTTTGTAAGAAGTTGTTTGGTCACAAGATGATATCAAGATATCATTGTTAATATTTTTGTATGATTTGTTTGATGTTAAAAAGAGAGGTGTATTTACCTGTCAATGATTTCATCACCTCTCGGTGGTTGTCATGGTGAATTATAAGTGATGATGATGCTCATTACACATGTGCCATATACAGAAGGTCATTCTGAATTTTAAAATCCTTTTCAGGAAGAATTTTATCTTAAGGAATACTGTTGAATGTTTCCTGAGTAACAGAAAATAGTATTTTTAATATTTGCTCGTATTATGCTCCAGTATTTTTAGGTATCAACATCATTGATCTTCCATTCAGTATGTTTATTTGTAGTGTGTATATATTTTAGTCATGAATGTTATATATGACTTATGGTTTTAACAGTTTATGCTAACTATCAAAAGAAACGGAACAAGTAAGTTTTTTCTTATTCTGTGATAACCTAGAAAAGAATCTTCAAAATATGTAACAATATTTAACTGAAACCTTATATTTTATTTTTTTGTTTACGGATCCACCAACCATTAAAAGCAAAAGTTGGTACAAAATATAAAAGAGTGACAAGGGTTTAGTTTTGTGCTGCTTACAGTAAGGATTGCTTTGATGATAAAACTTACAATGAAATGCTGCTATCATATTTTTTATTTTTTATTTTAATAAGGACCCAAACCAGGCCAAGAATTTTTATTGTTTTTTTCACCTTCCAATCAAAATTAAACTTTAAGATGATTAAAAAAATCATGAATTTTATTTATTTATTTATTTTCGACCTACCGTCCAAATTTTTCAGTATCAATCTTTGAACAAACAAAAAGATGTCTGGCCTTAATAACCTCATATGAATAATTTATTATCTGACCATGTTGAAGTAGATGAAGAAGTATTACCTCCTTTACTAGTTGTAAGGAACATAGTCCCAGAATGTTTTGCATCAAAATTCTACATACTCAACAGCCTGATTTCTGCAAATTTTATAGTATACCGCATATGACCCTCTGTAAAGCTAATCCCACGTATAAGGCGACCCCTCTGTACAAGACTTCAAAATCGATGCTAATGTATACACCCCATCTGTAAAGCGAATCAGAATGAAGCACGTCACCCGCACATACATTTGCCATAAAAACGTGTCTGTCTTCCGCAGAAAGAAATTACATCGTATCCCTTCAGCAAATTCAGGGAAATGAACAGATCATAACTATTAAACTTGGTCAATACACATTTGAAATTTTAGATAAAACATCACTAGACATGATGATATACCGGTTAAATTGTATTTCCTGTTCTGCTTGGAATTTTTTTATATGCAGAGATTAAGATTACCATGTGAATTGTCTTAGCCGAAAGCATTGATAATTCTTCAATGTTCCATACATAAATCAGGTTGTGTGGGGAAAATAAATATATCGGCGAATGGTCTGAAAACCATTTTTTTAAGGATCGACTTTATGTTTGTATGTTTTGGTTAAAATGGACTGTGTGCCTGGTATATGTTATATCAATTTGATACGACAATTTGAGGCAACGTCTCGGATAGACTATTTAGAATATTTATTGTGTCGACATTCACCCATATGACTGCAGTGGTAAATTAATCATAGCAATTATTTATCAGAATTTCTAAAGACACATCTGCTGACAATGTAGAATTTTCATGCAATCCTAGAGTCATTCTATATTATTTCATACTTCATTTCTTGGTTACAAGAGCAAATCACTTTTGTTATATTTTCTAAATATACAGAACCAATTGTTTTAGAAATAGTTTTTTTTAAAGTGTATTATTTCAAGACCACCTGTATTTTTACTGTGGTAAAGTATTAATGTTTTCATTGAGAAATCCTGTAACTGTCAACAGTATTGTTTTAGTATTGTAGTGATCTAGTGATGTCCTTATAACATCTGACATGATCAAAGTTTGTTTCTTTGTGTAGAGCTGTTCTTGCAATGCTTGTAGTGTAAAGATATACACAATACAGATTCACTTTTTCAATTTTATACATAGGGATAGTTTCGTATTACATAGTATTGAAAATGTGGGCACTGTTACTATTTGACAGAGTCTTTGTAATAATTTATTATAAATTTATTCATAACAAATTAACATTTCAACATTTGTTTTTAAAATATGTTTTAATTGTATTTTAGTGTCAGTTTTCAGTGAATTCCAATGAAATATTTTTTCTGTTGGTTGCTCTATGATAGAAATGGGGAAATAAGTTCTTCCTAAGCGGTGGAAGAATCTTTATCAAACAGATAATCACATGTAGTTGATAGAGGTCACTTCAAACTACTACAGGTCAGGCTTCAGGTTACAGTGATGTTGTGCTGACCACATTATCTAGTTCAAACAGTTTGTTGGAAAGTTTTCTTGTCATCAAGACTTAATGAAACAGTTTGATGGTTTTCTTGCTTTGTGGATGTCTTGATGATTGAGGCATGTATTTCTTATCTCCACCTGGGGAGGTATATATAATCTGTTGATGGTCTCACGTGTGACGAAATGGTGACCTGAATTTGTTTAATGTTTTATGTGATAGTGTGGGTACTACTACTTCAACTACTCCTACTACTACTACCATGACTACTACTACTACTACTTCTTTTACTACTACCACCACTTCAACTACTACTACTACTGTTACTACCACCACCACTTCAACTACTACTACTACTACTACTACTACTGCTTCTACTACTACTACTACTACCACGACAACTACTACTACTACTACTACTGTTACTACCCTGACCACCACTTCAACTACTACTACTACTACTACCATGACGACTACTACTACTACTACTACCACGACTACTACTACTACTACTGTTACTACCAACACCACTTCAACTACTACTTCTACTGTTACTACCACCACCACTTCAACTACTACTACTACTACTTATACTACTACTACCGTGACTACTACTACCGTTACTACCACCACCACCACTTCAACTACTACTACTACTACTACCATGATGACTGCTACTACTACTACTACTACTACCACGACTACTACTACTACTGTTACTACCACCACCACCACTTCAACTACTACTACTACTACTACTACTACTACTACTACCACTTCAACTACTACTACTACTACTACCATGACGACTACTACTACTACTACTCTTACTACCACCACCACTTCAACTACTACTACTACTACTACTACTACTACTTCTACTACTACGACTACCACAACTACTACTACTACTGTTACTACCACCACCACCACCACTTCAACTACTACTACTACTACTACCATGACGACTACTACTACTACCACTACCACCGCCACCACTACTACTACTACTACAACTACTACTACAACTACTACTACTATTACTACTACTACTATACTTTGTTAACCAGGTGACATATTAACATTACTTCAAATCATTCTATTTTATCAGTGAATATATAGTAAATATGTATATGTTGCATTTGTATTACAGGCAAATAGCCCTAATATTTTCTTTCTAAATTATTTTCTGTTTTTGTATTTGTACATGTATTTGTATTATAAGTATTCAGTGTTTTAACTTTTCTCTATATCATATATTCTAGTATTTCTTTTTTACTCTGTATATTACACTATTTGTCTTTGACATGAAAGTAATTTATTATTGAATGGTAATTTTACCTGTTACTTCTGTGTGGTATATGAATGTACATACTGCCACTATTTTCTTGCCAATATGATGTATGCAAGAAGTGTGCCATTTACATTGTCTACATCCTACACTGAGAGATGAAGTTTTCAGTGATTCAAGATGTATCTACCTTGCTGTAGTGTGCTGAAGTATTGCTGAAGTCAGTCATTTGTGCAATAACATTTTTTATGAAATCTGGAGCAAGTCTTTTGACATTGGTAGTATTTACCCTTGCTGTTGAGGTCAATCAGATACACATATAACAGAATATACCCTCAGCATTTCTTACATTCTTTGTGTACATGTATGTCTTCAATTTACCAATAATCAAAACGTGCTTGACTGTTAGTGGCAGTCGTTGTTTGAAAAGTATATCTGTACATCAAAAACCCTTTACTCTGGTAGATCAAGAAACCAGAGTCTGAATTATAATTATTATTATTAATCTTTATTATTATTAGTAGTATTTATTTATTTATTTATTTATTTATTTATTTATTTATTTATTTATTTATTTATTTATTTATTTATTTATTTATTTATTTATTATTATTATTATTATAAGGTATTTATCTGTGTCAAAATGTTCTCTAAGGACTGAATTATCATGACAGATGACAGGGTTGTAGTTGACAAGGGTCAAGGACGGGGGACATGATGGATAATTTGTGTGCACATCAGCAAAGGGCAAAGATGTCCTTGTATTAATGGTATTCTGCATCACAGGATGTTTATTATAACCATATCATGGTTCTATTTCTCCGATTATGATGATGATAATGTGTGAACTGTTATTTTATCTGTTTTATATTTTATTATTATATGAAAATAAATGGTGATATGGTATGTGTAGTTTCGTTGTTTATGGACAGATAACTATGATTTTCCTTCTTTAAAAACTATTTGTACATCACAATCACTAACATGTAGTGGGAATGAACATGTGAACATGGCACAAGTTCCAATTTTACTATTAGGGGTTTGATGTTATCACTTTTTTTCATACAGTCATGTGGACAATTTCTTGTAACTCTGAATCTGTATGCATGTATCTCTGAATCTGTATGGATGTATCTCTGAATCTGTATGCATGTATATCTGAATCTGTATGGACGTAGCTCTGAATCTGCATCTATCTCTGAATCTGTATGCATGTATCTGATTCTGTATGCATGTATCTGAATCTGTGTGCATGTATCTGATTCTGTATGCATGTATCTCCGAATCTGTATGCATGTATCTCTGAATCTGTATGGATGTATCTCTGAATCGGTATGCATGTATCTCTGAATCTGTATGCATGTATCTCTGGATCTGTATGCATGTATCTGAATCTGTATGCATGTATCTCCGAATCTGTATGCATGTATCTCTGAATCTGTATGCATGTATCTGATTCTGTATGCATGTATCTGAATCTGTATGCATGTATCTCTGAATCTGTATGCATGTATCTCTGTATCTGTATGCATGTATCTCTGAATCTGTATGCATGTATCTAAATCTGAAACAGAAGGCCCTTGGAAATTGATTTTTTGGTCCTATCCTTCGCCCTGGCCCATTCCACAAAGCGATCTCTTCTCCCCCACCCCCTTTTTCAGGTAAAAAATTGACTTGTCTTTGCATGTGTTTGAGATGGGTGCCATGGATGGGGCAGGATACGCTAATCTGTTCGTGAACACCTGTATCATGGCTATTTGATAATCGTTCATAACGACATGCTCTTCATAATGCTGGAATTGAACGACCCATTTTTAGTAGAGGAATATTAAAAAGGATTTGGTAGCGTATTTATACTTGCAGGTTGCTGACAGTTACCAAAAACCAAAATGCACTCCAATCATTCACACGTGTGTTAGCAGTAGGGATAGAGTGTATTGTTAGCATTATTTGCACACACACATAACTGTAGAAACAAACTGCACCTTACACGCCAACGTATTGCGGTAACGTTTGTTTGATAAGTAGTGTAACTAATTTGAAGGCGAAAATATAATAGTATTTAATCTAATAATATAAGCATACACGGCTTCATTTTATCTAACCGTGGCAATATCCGCCTGCTGTCGTGGTCATGGACTGTAAACACATTGAGCCATATTGATCCGCAGTCGAGTATTGTTGATTGAAAAAGAAGTTACAGAATCCAGTTATTATACTGATTGTGCCAATTGAATAACACTATATTTCCATCAATGAAAAAACAAGACTTTGGAGTTTTATACGAACTCAAATTCATATAACACCAAATTGCCTTCTTCCTGAATATTGATAATATTGACTGTTCACTATAACGCTTCATCCAGAAACAATGAGTGAATAAAATGACTGACCAACTTTATAATAACATTGTTGGTTGCTCATATAAGTTGAACAGGTAATTCAATACATACAGTAAACTACGGTTATAACGAACACGCTTATAACGAACTGACTGATATAACGAACTTACTTTTTGGTCCCGACTACTTGCTGTAGTCATGCTGTATATGTACTTATAACGAACTACGGTTATTACGAACTGAAATTAGTGGTCCCTTTGAGTTCGTTATAACCGTAGTTTACTGTATATATATATATATATATATATATATATATGTGTGTGTGTGTGTGTGTATATATATATATATATATATATATATATATATATATATATATATATATATGTAATTATTTACATAACAAAACTTAAACGAATTCATAGGTGTAAGCTGAAAATTGTCAACTCAAGAAATCTACCAGTCACTGACAACCATCACATCCCGAAAGTGTGGCAAAAGGAAAAGTCTGATTTGGTCTGCATGTGAGCGAGCAACTGTTGCCATTGGCCTCGCTTCTTGTGCCGTGTCTGTGAATAAAAACAACCAATACAGCCACACTGGGAGATAAGATGACCCTAGTCTCACGGTGAGTTGAGTCACGCTGTTGGAGACACGTGAGACTGGTGTCTCATATTGACTTGTCGGTGTGTCTCCTGGTGGAATGGGTTGACTGAAGCCTGCTGTGATGACGGAGTTCTGTGATGGAGAACCCTTCTGGGTAAATATAGATTTTCATTTGTCACACACAAATATTACATTATTGCGTTTACGCCAATGTTGAAAAGCAGGGGTATTTTTACCATACACCTCTCACAGATAAGTGACGGTTCATTTGATATTGTTTGACGTTTATTTGGCTGAATATTTTTTCCGACAGCGCTTTGATGCATGGAAACCTATATTCTTCTCTGCTTGTCAGCGGCGACTAAATGGATCAGGTGGTTAGGCTCGGTGTCATATCATTCCAGTTGCGTAAATCGATGATAATATTGAAAATCACTGGACTGTCTGGTCCAGTCGGACGTCATATGGATGGAGTATTCCCGAGAGTTGCATTAAACAACAGAATTAACAAACAAACAAGATGAAAACATAGGAAGAGAATCACAACACATTATTTTCATCACTTCCAGTAAACGATTTAGTTTGTAAAACCCGAGAAGAAATTATGTTTTCCAGCATTTGCAGGAACAGATTATTTTTTTTTTTTTTCAAAAGAATATAAAATGGTCTGCCCCAAAAGGCATTTCAGATTCTTTGGTAACACTTTTCCATCCGATGCTTCATTTCTAAACAGGTCATAAAGTTTAAACAGTAACAGAAATAAGTCAGCGTGTTTTTAATTTCGATTTTCCGACGTCCTTCCAGAAATATCAGTTGTGTAGTGCAAGTATCACAGTGGTCTCTTTAGTATAATTATTTCTGATATCTTATATGTGATATTCATAACTATCTCTTTGACGTGAATACACAAGTAGGACAGTGTTTTTGAATGCCAGCATATTCAGTGGGCGCCTGCCGGTTGTGACTTTACTTATTGCGTGCCAGGGAACCTTTGTTTATACTGTAGTGTGAATGTTGTGTAATCATCTCCAGTGTATACATTGATCAACCACAGTTTAGATGAAATTGTGCAATCACTGGTAATGTAAGCTCAAGGTAAACAATGGTGGGGTAAGAAATTTGATTTTCAAAAGTTGTCTGAAATGTCACCGCAAAATTGTCAGACACACTACAAGTACATTGTCGACACAGTTGTATGACCTCCAGCTGCCTCAATGCATGCTGTGACACGCCGCCTCATCGATGACGT
Organism: Haliotis cracherodii; assembly: GCF_022045235.1. Classification (NCBI taxonomy): domain Eukaryota; kingdom Metazoa; phylum Mollusca; class Gastropoda; order Lepetellida; family Haliotidae; genus Haliotis; species Haliotis cracherodii. Next base: position 11,159,187 of record NW_027266286.1, read on the forward strand.
CAGTCTTCTGATGACGTGGACTGGAATTCGTTGCTACTCGTCTATCAGGGCCTGCTGCAATTCTTGCCTATTGACGGGAGGCTCTAATCTGTCTGTCAAGATGGTCCCACAGATGTTCAATAGGATTCATATCGGGTGAGTGCGCAGGCCAGGGCAAAACGTCAACGTTCTGCTGGTTTAGAAATTTCCGAGTCAGTTTTGCAGTATGGGGCCTGACATTGTCGTGTTGAAACAATGTCCCCTGCTGTTGGTTTTGTAAGAACGGAAGCACAACTGGCTGCAACACTTGGTCTCTGTACTGCACAGCGTTCAGGTTTCCCTGTATAATCACCAAATCAGTCTTCTGATCTCCACAAATACCGCCCCACACCATGACACCTCCCCCGCCGAATGGATGGACCTCTCGAACACACGCCGGAGCCAAACGTTCCCCTCTGCGTCGATAAACTCGTTCTCTGCCGTCATTTCGAAACAAGTTAAACCGACTTTCATCAGTAAACAGCACTCGACGCCAATTTCTCACTTGCCAGCGTCGAACCTGCCTCGCCCATCGCAGTTTCAGGCGTCGATGTTGAGCAGTCAGTACCATTCCTCGGAAAGGACGATACGCTCGGATTCCAGCAGCACGAAGTCGTCGTAGTACTATACGTTGGCTAATGGGATGTCCCAACGCTGTTGCTGTCGTCGCCGTCGCTGTCGCCGTCGCCGTCGCCCTTACGAATCTGTTTCGCAGGTGAATGAGTCGTATCTGACCAGTGGTGTTGTCACTCGGGGTCGTCCAGTTCTAGACCTGTCCTGTGTCCGTTGTATCAGCCTGGCTACGGTCAGTGGTGTACAACCAAACCTTCTGGCAATTTGGACCTGTGTTGCCCCCATTTCGGCCATACTGATGGCTCTCTCTCTCTCTCTGCTCCTGTGACAGTCGTGGCATTTCTTTTGTGTGCTTTCATCACGTGTGGTTATATCCTGCAGACGAACGCATTTATACAGCTAACATGCACGTGCAGTTTTTGCCATAGGCGGGAAACCTGTTTCACCATTTTTTTTGCTACCTCACGAGCGTCGTCAAAGGTGATGCGTTCTGGTGAGGTGTTTTTTGGTACCTGTTCCCGGGCAGTCATATTCCCAATACCCACTTTCCACTAGTTATCGCTGTTTTTAGGAAAATTACAAATTGCCAACCTATACTTTCTTTTGCCGCTTAGTTTAGATCTTGGCCTTTTAAAATGAAGGAAAAAGATTGGCAAACGATTAATCGTAGCTCCCATAGATATAATGTGTCCTCAAAACAAAAATGGTTCCAATACAGTATTATTAATACTGTACAAAACAGGATATAAAGAAATGATTTCTTTGCAATTTTAGTAAACGAGAAAAATAAACCTTAGTGCACATTTTGTTTGAGTGCAAAATTGTAAAACATATCTGGAACAACCATACACAATGGATCAAAGACAAAACTGGAACAGAACTAGAATTTTCAAAATAGACAATTTTATTAGGATATCAACAAAAACGAAATGATGTATTAAATCATGTTATAACTGTAACAAAGCAAAACATATTGAAATCAAACATTTCTGACTCCATACCAAATTTCCCACACATCAAACAAGAAATAACTGATTCAAATTACATCGACAGAAATATATTGTAAATTCAGAATATCGCTACCCGGTTTTAAGATTAACATGCTACGAAAGTTAAAACATACAAATGAAGACTTGAGTCTATATCCTTGTACCCACTGTAAAGGGAGGCAATTAGAGGATGAATTTCATGTTTTGTTTATATGTTCAAAATATTCTTCTGTCAGAAACCACTATTTGCCTTGGTTATCCAATGTCCATCATGATAATCACAGTTTATGTAATCTACTCAACTCCAAAAATATCAACATTGTAAAGGCTTTGTCCTTATACTTAAATCATGTATTTAATGTGAAATAAGACTACCTGTATTTATTTTCCTGACACCACGTGACGCAGCAATTATTGTAATTGTAATTGTACTCTAGGCCATATGGTCCAAAATACTGAATAAAGAATCTTGAATCTTGAATCTCTTGACAGAAATATATCATATTCACAATGTAAATACACACAGTTCATGACATTATGGTCTCTCTGTCCCACACGAATGGTAAATGTCTAAAACCTGCGTTACTTTGCCCCCCCCCCCCCCCCCCCCCCCCCCCCACACACACACACAAACACACACCATTTGCAGGCACATTGCAACAGAACTGACTACCGTTTAAAGCAGCGTTAGGCCCAATTCACGATACCATTGTGTCTAGGACTAGTCCATTCAAAGCCGGTGACCTTCCCTTGTTATTATGAAAGACTGATTACCACCGAGACGCGCCCGACCACCTGGACGCGTCACAGAGATAGTGGTTCTGGACGGTCAACTCAGCTGTCATTCTGCATCATCTAACCTTTATCTCGGTCACTTGGGCTCCTTGTTACGATGTACAGTAAACTACGGTTATAACGAACTCAAAAGGACTACTAATTTTAGTTCGTTATAACCGTAGTTCGTTATAAGCATATATACAGCATAACTACAGCGAATAGTCGGGACCAAAAAGTAAGTTCGTTATATCCGTCAGTTCGTTATAAGCGTGTTCGTTATAACCGTAGTTCACTGTATTGTAAAATGGGATTTCAACCTCGCGTACAGGATTATTGCACTGATATACGTGTATGTATTAGTCCGGGCTTAGGCTAACAAGCTGAGATACCATGTCGCGGTAACCGCACCCAGAATCCTTGTAGGTTACACACAACCAAATGTTTTCCCATAGACTTCTATAGTACCGTTATAGCTTTTTAAAAAATAACTAGGCATTCAACAGCCATTACATTTACATATTAAAGCTGCAATAAAAACACAAATTTTGGCTAGGTTACCCAGCTCCTTTTCCGAGTACAGGAAGCTGAACACACCAACCCCAGTTCCGCACCAAATATCACCTGCTTGAAAATATCTGTGCTTACATAAAGCACAAGTCATCTTGTTCAAAAAGTCAGCACCAAATATTGAAAAATAAGGGCAGTTTTAATTACTGGATGGATGTGCATTTAAAAGACATAAAAATCTTACACAATATCATCCAATCACAGCCTGCATATGTCTCTTGATCTGTACTGAAAACCGCACTGTCACAACCAGTTCTGATTTAGTGTAGTAGAACCTGTACTCAGTCCGAGCCGACCAGTCCGTGTTCTATCCATTCAATGCCGAACGCCAGGCAGCAAAACAACAAGTACCATCATCCTCTTTTGGAACGACGCGGCAGGGGATCGAACCACCGACCGACCGTTCTCCGGGAAGACGCTCTATTCACTAGTCCACGGAAATACGTAATGTAATTATATATATTAAATGTCCTTATAGAATTAAATCAGTCAGTCAGTCAGTCATTCAGTCAGTCAGTCATTCAGTCATTCAGTCAGTCAGTCAGTCAGTCAGTCAGTCAACCAACAAACCAACCAAATAACCAACCAACCAACCAACCAACCAACCAACCAACCAACCAATCAATCAATCAATCACTAAACGAGCCAGATTACTGTAGTGTAAGAAATGAATTAGAAGGTAAATTTATTTTTTTTACGAGGATCGTGATATATATGTACTGGACATTTATAGAGAAACTGAAACTCATCTTCTCCGTTATTTGCATAACAGAATTTACAAAAAGCGAACCTGACGTGAAATACCATCACGTCTACCAATATGTTTTGTAAAGGGATAGTTCTCCAACCCTAAATAAAGTAATTCTACATCGTGCGTCTCTTGATTTTATGTTTAACAAGTAGGTGTCAATATAGAACGATTGTGCAAATATCCAATAATGAACAATAATGTTTACCCCAGAATACAGATCGCACCTGACATTTGTTTATCCTTGTTTCATATTCAAACACAAAGGTCTCTTTATTGCCAACCCGCTGTGCTTCCCAAACAAAGCCATATCCATATCTAAACAATATCGTTCTTCTATCGTATGACCACCTTTAGCGTCCTGTACCATGAACCGCCATGGCCACCAGGGAACATATCTGCCTAGTGCTCGGAACTTATTGTTTGCTGTTTGCTGTTTGCTGTTGGTGCACGCAAATGTCATTTGTTCAGACGAGTTCATACAAACTGAGCATGTACTCTGAGTGGCAACCGATTTCTTAATGTCATCGTTCTGACCATCTACCCGAGGCAAGAGCGTTAACTGACTTTAAAAGTCCAGTTTCCGCCCTTGCCGAAGTAGGCTGGAATTACTGGGCACAATCGTAGCGCCACCAGTGGCTATTACCAGTTATGTCCCTTTTAAGCCTCTCCTATTGGCCAATCAAATTCCACCGCTCTCATCACTTGTGTTTACTTCACACAAAATGGTGGCGCCGAGTCAGGACGAGCTGATCGATAATCAAGATATATATATTGTGATAAAACGGGTCTTACATCGCGAAATGCATCAAATCACGTGAGCACTTTGATTATAAACATGAAAAGATTTGGAAAATATCTGCTGACAACGAGTTGGCGGTGCAAATGCTTTTCAAATCCTGCAATCAACCGAAATCTGCACGACAGTTTACGAACCGGATTTCGATTTTGGTGCGCGATTTTGATTGGACCATGCATAGACTCGTTAGTTCAGCCAACATGTAACTCCATAATACCAGCCTTGTTCGGCAAGGGTGGAAACTGGACTTTTATAGTCAGTTAACTCCTTGCCTCGGGAAGATGCGTTCTGACCAATCTATCCTGGGCTGGGGTTGTTGCCATTGGGCGTCCTGAGCGGACGTAGCCAATCGGCGTTATGTGTTATGGGTAACGGTTCATCTCTCAAGATGATAATGTACGTGCTCATTGTTCCAGGATTGTGACCCAATTCCTCCACACCACAACATCCATGTCCTGGCTTTCCCCCATTGAACATCACTGTTGGAGCTTGAAAGAAATAAAATGCCGAGAGTTTGAATGCTCCAAAGTTGTTTGATCAGAGTTTCAACATTCAAGGCCTTTGAAAAGCTTTCAAAACGTTTTATAGTAGACATGTGGAGGACATTCCCAAATGTGACGCATCAGTGACAAGAATTACGTCTGATGAAATTCCCTATTTTCACTTTTACCCCACGCCCCCGTGTTTGTTCAGGTTAACCAATGCCTTCCCTTTGCATGTGTTTGTGACGGTTGCAACCGATGGAAAGTAATACCCTCATCTTTTCGAGAACTCCTTGTATATCACTATTTCATAGTGCTTTATACACACGCTGAAGATATAGTCGGAATGAGTTCTGTTCTTAGTAGATATTTCTCATGAATTTGGAAATAGTTTCGTTAATTTGATTAAAACACGAATTGAAACGGAATTCGTTCATGAAATGGGAAATTGGTCCGGTAGTCCATTACACTTTCACCTCGAAACTGACGGCGCTGAGTAACACAAGCGTGGCTGGAAGGTTCTCCTTGATGCCTGAAGACCCCTCCATGACTATCAAAGCTGTTCAGATGAAACTGGACTCAACTGTGAACAATATACTGTGAACAGTATACGGTCTTGACGCCCGAAGACCCTTGCACGACTATCAGAGCTGCTCAGATGAAACTGGACTCAACTGTGAACAATGCACTGTGAACAGTATACGGTCTAGACGCCTGAAGACCCTTGCACGACCATCAGGGCTGTGTTCCAGCCTTGTTTTCGGAACCTGAGATGCATGTCGGACACAGATGCTGTGCTCCCTCAACCGATTGCGTACCGTCCTGCAACTAACTTGTCTCATCCCAGGAATTATGTGACATTTCGGTATCGATTCCTTAGATGCACCAATGATAGCTAAATGCAAATGATCCATAAACAATCATTATGATCGCCAAACAAGTATTGTGTGCTGTTACTAAAATACGCGTGAGAGTATCATGCTCACAACAAACACACAAACATCCAAATTGTGCGTCGTGCATTGACAGGCACATGCAAATTGTGAATCACGACCTTAAATGCGGGGAGATGTCTTCATGAATATGTATTTAAAGATGCATTATCTAATTCCAGAAAAAAGAGGTTTTACATCGAACCTTATTATACGCATAGTTACAAGCATCTTCCCGAGGCAAAGGAGTTAACTGACTATAAAAGTACAGTTTCCACCCTTGCCGAACAAGGCTTGTATTATGGAGTTACGTTTTGTCTGGACTAACGAGTCTATGCATAGTCCAATCAAATTCACGCACCAAAATCAAAATCCGGTTCGTAAACTGTCGTGCAGATTTCGATCGATTACAGGATTTGCAAAGCATGTGCACCGCCAACTCGTTGTCAGCAGATATTTTCCAAATCCTTTCATGTTTTTAATCAAGGTGCTCACGTGATTTGATGCATTTCGCGATGTAAGACCCGTTTTATCACAATATAAATCTTGATTATCGATCAGATCGTCCTGACTCGGCGCCACCAAGCAAACGCAAGTGATGAGAGAGGTGGAATCTGATTGGTCCATAGGAGAGGCTTAGAGGGGACATAATTGGCAATAGCCACTGGTGGCGCAACGATCGAGCCCAGTAATTTCAGCCTAGTTCGGCAAGGGTGGAAACTGGACTTTTAAAGTCAGTTAACTCCCTTGCCTCGGGAAGATGAGTTGCAAGACACCTACCAGGCCAATGTAGTGACTCGTTCAATTAGGTGTGTCACCAGCCACACGTGGACAGTGCCTAAAGCGCCAGACCGAGTATGATGGCTTTGTGAAACCTCAACTTTTACACTGTAAAGATTTAATACAACATCTTAGAGAACGTCTGTTTGACAGCATCAGTCTTCATCACTATCTCTGTCTTGAGAGCGACTGTGAACATCCCAATAGACGTTAAGCTTGTTGTTACCCTGCCTGGCACACCAAGGGCAATACCCTTCTTGTTGATTTATTCACTGTAGTAATTTCCTTTTTTGTACCGTGCCTGTGAAATCACAATCCTACTGTACAGAGTCTATATTTAATGTAAGCTACAATCTACTCACCGACAATAATGGTGGAAATAGAGACAATGCATTCATTCACGCATTCATATATGCATACGCACGAAGGACTCCAGATTCTCTCTCTCTCTCTCTCTCTCTCTCTCTCTCTCTCTCTCTCTCTCTCTCTCTCTCTCTCCCCCAGATCCACGTGAGGATTGTGATAATATACGGGAACTACCAAACTTAGCCCACCTTTCTTTAAATGGACTTGGCCGGATTCTATTCAGGGAGTCATCATTATTAAACGACGAGTGAGAGTTGTTTATCGTACAATGAATCACTGCAGGGAGAATAAACCATGAATGGCGCAGTCGTTTATTTCTTATATGAGATATCAACATTATATTCAGCTTTCTTAAGGATGTTGATCAAATGTGCGAGTCTTTCATTTTCATATTCTCACAATCCTCACGTCGATCAACTGTAGCTTTTCTCCCAACATGGTTTATTTTCCCTGCAGTGTTTTTCTTGTACGATAAGCAACGACCAAGAGTAGTTTAGTTGTTAGATATATGTATGTAAGTATGTAGGTGTGCACGCATATGTTATTACATGTTGGAGTATCTTCCGAGTAAATACCGAGAAAACATGTTAGAATTTGTCTTCTGATTCCCATTCTTGTAGTGAGAGGCGGCTAACGGGATCAGGTGGTCAGGCTCGTTGCCATGGTTGATGCATGTCATAGTACGTCATTCGCGTAGATCGATGCTCGTGATTTTCATCACTGGATTGTCTGGTCCAGACTCAAAAGGAAATGAAAAAACCCCAAACAAACTAACAATCTATACCTGTAAACATGGTCTGGGGCTAAACCAGGTTTGAGCCCAAACAGTTTGTCTATCTGCCATTTAGTTTGTAGATCTGTCGCCAAAGTTGCCCCTGAGCTATGGAATAGGCTGGTTTGGATATTAGGAACATTGACAGTCCTACTTTGTTCCGATCCAGACTCAAAACCTATCTTTTCACCAAATCTTTCTTAGAGTATTGAGGCTTTAAATTTGTGTTTTCCTAGATGTGTAATGTCTCTTTTTTGTGTAGACACAAATGAAGCGCTTTTGGGCAGTTCTTCGAACTGGATACCAGCGCTGTATGAATCTGTAGTTATTATTATTATTACCTGTCATTTTTGTCTGTCTGTGTCATAATAAAGAGATACCGGATGATGCTTACTCTTACACTCTGTATTGCAGGACAGTAACCTGACCCTCACCAGCACCTGGCCCCAGGTGACAACTTGCTTCCGGAACACGGCGCTAGTGTGGGGGCCATGTGGGATGCTGATGGTGACCACGCCCTTCTATGTCTACTACCTCGCTCAGCAACCCCCCAGACGCTACCGGCATACCCTACTACAGCAAATCAAACTGGTATGTAACTATACATGTCAACGCCAAGGAATAACCTGTCTCGATTATCCACGGAAATAGATTCCAATGTGCGGAACAGGCTAAATACCAGTGACAAATAGATGGATAGATCACTGAAAATCAGTGATGAGTGAGTGAGTGAGTTGGGTTTTATGCCGCTTCTAACAGTATTTCAGTTATATCACGGCGTGTCAGCTTAATGTTGAAGGAAAGCCCGAAGTGATGCAGGTATCAGACGTTTACCACGAGCAAGGGTACGCTGACAAACCTAGAAACATAATTGGGGCGAACCGGGATTCGAACCCACAATCATAGGTTTCTGGCGTGCCCAAGGGACGCAACTCTGCACAACGAATCGTGGCGCCTTAGACGACTGGGCCACCCTTGCCCCCTAAAATCAGTGATGTCAACAAATGTTCGTGAAAGGGGGAACATGTTTTTCTCTACAGGTACCACCCGCCTACAGTAAGACATACAGTAAGACCGTTATTGCAAACACTACGCTGTGCAAACTGTATGAATCCGCGTTTTTCGATTCATACCTCATTCTACCATGAATTTGGAATTTACTTTATTCAGATTGGTCATTCAAAGGCTATTAAATCACAATAAACCCACTCTGACTGAAACAGCTGGTTTGACGGCCGCATCACTGCGGAAGCTAATATTCAAAGAATAGTACTATTTTCAATCATTGTCGGTAGGCATATTAAAATAACTATATCTACAATTACAGGTTACAAAATGTACAGATGCGGTTACTACAATATTCAAAGGATGTGTGGCAATACATTTCATGCAGATAAACATGACAGAAATCAACAAAGCGAATGTATTTACGTTTTGGAGACAACAGAGAGCTTGGAATTTTGGCGCTTTTCTATATACGACTGTGACGTCTTATTTTTTGCGTCACAATGAGTGATATGACGTCGTAATGATGACGCGATGTAGAGCGAAAGCCTGGCAAGGTTTGCTTTGTTTTCTTTAGGGGTGCCCACCTCATGTTAGCTTACCAAGTTGCCATGCTTATATGCTTTCAATGCCTGTCATATGTTCGAGTGAAGTATAACTGTGTAAACAAACTGCTTGAGTATATACAGCACCATATTTTGTTCGGTGATTCCGTAATTCAGATCGATAACTCACTCAAAACACTGAACTCAACCCATGCCGCTTCACTCAGTATATTTGCTGACACCAAAGAGTCCGCGTTTTATTTATTCATGGTAGAATGTTGATAAACATACTGTGTTTTCAATGTAGAGCTGCGCGTTCGGTTCCAAATTCAATTTAGCGCGGTTAAATCTACAGATAACCTAGCTCTACATTGAAAACGCAGTATGTTTATCTCCTAAATGAACCGAACAAAATACACAGTCAATGCTTATGATTAAATTCGACAACGTAAAACATGTTTATCTACAGTAGTTTGATATATATCAAAACAGACAAAAATGACGATATTGATATGGTAGGAATACATACCATGGCGTGACATGAATCAGGTGATCGTTTAATTTATGCACATAACTTGACACACCTGCACGGTCAGTAGCCCATCAGCGGGAGTAGGATCAAAATAATGTTCATTGGACCTGTCAATCAAGGCAAGAGGCGAAAAGAACTGCAACAGTCAGACTGTAACCGATCGGAAGAAATATGTCCGGGAGAAGGCGGCTGTTTCAAATAACATGGTCCGTTACCGCCAGATTCAAACATTACTTCCCTGATTACGGTAAAACACAGTTGGAAAAATGCAAATTAGAAATGAAACCCGAAGACATGAAAGTTGAACCGAGGCGAGCGAAAAAAAAACCCAGGCGAGCGAAACTGCTCGTTTGTCACTTAACCAAGACCACTGCCCTCGTTTGTTCAACACTGACGATAATTCATTCAATCCTGTCACAATTTATACATTTTGTAAATGACCTCAATGAAATAGGACGAGGCTCCTGCATCTTGACACTCTGACCTCGATGTTCTGAAAATGAAAAACTAAAATTGCACTGGAATGACATGGAATTGCAGTTTCTAATTTTCTTCACATTTTCAGTTTTCCAGCGTGATGCTGATCATACTAGGCGTCGTGGAGATAATCAGCGCGTTCTCGGACAAACAGGACGGTGGGCTGTCCGTACACTTCAGTGCGGGCGTCATTGCGCCGATCATAAGGACAATAACACTGGTGAGAACAGTTCTGACTCATTCAGTGGTTATTCAAATTACAGAAACCGCTAAGGCCCATAATACACCACGCGAGTGAGTTAATGTTATTTAACACCACAGTCAGAAATAATCGAGTCATACCGCGACGACCTGCAAACGGCACTCGAGTTTGAACCAGGTAAACCAGTGTTTGAAATCATGAGCAATCATACGATGGCATCACCTAACCCACCCGTTCGACCCCGATATTTTCTCATCTCTACAAGTATGAGATTCTGGGGTTTATTCTCCCTTGAAGATCAGGGTTAGAATAGGTCTTCAGAAACCCATGCTGGTCGTCAGAGGCGACTAATGGGATCGGGTGGTCAGGCTCGCTGTCTTAGTTGATGCATGTCATTAATCCCAATTGCCTTGAACGATGCTCATGATGTCAGTCACTTGATTGTCTTGTCCAGACTCGATTATCTACAGACCGCCATCATATACCTTGAATATTGTGCGGCGTTAAACGAACTTATTGTCTTTAGCATCTATAAATATTTTACGATACTAAAGGTGAGGTGAGGTGAGGTGAGGTGAGGTGAGGTGAGGTGAAATGTAACGTCGCGTACAACACGTACCATACTTTAACGTCTTTTGGTACGAACCACCCGGGGATCGAACCCACGACCTTCCACTCTCTGGACGGACGCTCTACAACTAGACCACGGAGGCGGTGGTACGATACATAAAATATGATTGATATTTTTTATAAAACAAGTTGTAATGTACAATATTTATAAGTTGATAATTCGATGTATAGAAACAGAAGATTATTGTGCTTATTTTTTACGTGTCGATTCCCAAATTTCAACTATTTCCTCGAAAGTTCATGGTTGTGAAATTAACGAGAAAATGATCGAAATAACATAATTGAAGCAACGAGAATGTTTTTTTTGAAATTTCGTTTTTTAGATCAACTTGAAAAAACGAGAAAATATTCGAAGTAATGAGAAACAATTAATTATTTCGAGAAAATTATTGAAGTAACGAGAAATTTTTTCGAAATTTCAAGTTTTTGAAAAAAAAATTCCTGCAAGATTATTCTGTGACATATATAACGATGTTTTCAGCTCCTTGCACTATTACTCATTATACTGGAGAGAATGCGAGGCCTCGTCACATCAGGAGTGTTGTTCATATTTTGGTTCCTGATGGTATCGGCCAACATTATACCGTTCTACACATTCATCATACAAAAGGTAAATACGCTTACCTTTCTGTACATCTTTCTGATTGAGGAACCCGATCATCTTATGGTATATACATTAGCCGCCATCAGACATGGTGGATACTTTTGCCCGCCAGTTTGCTTCCACTTTGTTGAACCACGTTAGCCACAAACCAAGGGTTCTCCTGGGAATCACGTTCAGCGTATCATGGCCTAACTAAGGGACACAACCCAACGCAGCTAATTCCTGCACCGTAGACCTCTTGCTCAACAGGCCACAATTTTATACGAATTGAACATCGTTACAACGTCAGATAACAACTTCAAGTTGAATTATGTTTCTCACATTCACTTTACACATGTCTAAAAATTCATCAAGTTTACACTCGGCATGTCAATCAGCCCATCCTTTACATAATTAACCAAAATTTGTATTTACAGTTCTGACAAGAATGATCAAGGAAGCACATAGGGCATTAGTATCTTATCTGTCAGCGAGAGTCATCGAAAACAACTGACAATTGAGTGAACAGCGACAAATGAATATCTTAATGCACGGAGAGGAAAATACTCTCCCTCTGCATCATGATCCAGCAGATTCCGGGGTAGAATAGGTCTTCAGCAACCCATCCTTGCCGTAAAAGGCGACTTTGCTTGTCGTAAAAGGCGACTAACGGGATCAGGCTCGCTGACTTGGTTAATTAACGTCATCAATCCCAATTGCGTGGATTGATGCTCATGATATCAATCACTGGATTGTCTGGTCCAGACTCGATTATTTACAGACGGCCGTCATATAGCTGGAATATTGCTGAGTGCAGTGTTAAAGAACAAACCACAGTCAGAACCAGAACCATGACCCAGGTTGGCTACAGTTGTTTCTTGTGTTATTCAGGACTACAGCACGGACCTGACACGTATCAGTGTTTTCTATATCGGCTACTGCTTCATGTTGGTGGAACTGGTAGTTCATTGTTTTGCCGAGAAGAGCAGGGATTACACCAATGTTCTAGTGAGTTGCTTTCTTAATCCATGTTCCCGTGATATTGTCTCCCACAACGGAATCTAGAACATGTATGATTTTGTAATGGTACGTGCACGTATGTGTATTTATGTCGCGTGGTCTTGGATCCGGTAAGTGAGTGTGTAACTTTGGTTTGAGCGGCTTTGAACCATTTGGGTTAACGGGTGGTGGTTTGGTGAAAAGGGTTTAATGTCAATTACTGCATTTACATAGCGACGTGCATTCCTGTTCTAGTCCGGCTGACGCCGGTTTTATAGTGCTAGCCCGATGAGAAACCATGCTGCATTTACATAGCGACGTGCATTCCTGTTCTAGTCCGACTGACGCCGGTTTTATAGTGCTAGCCCGATGAGACACCATGCCGCATTTACATAGCGACCTGCATTCCTGTTCTAGTCCGACTGACGCCGGTTTTATAGTGCTAGCCCGATGAGACACCATGCAGCATTTACTTAGCGACCTGCATTCCTGTTCTAGTCCGACTGACGTCAGTTTTATAGTGCTAGCCCGATGAGACACCATGCCGTAATTACATAGCGACGTGCATTCCTGTTCTAGTCCGACTGACGCCGGTTTTATAGTGCTAGCCCGATGAGACACCATGCCGCAGTTTAACGTCACGGTGGATTCGTAACTCAGACACAGGGTGACCAGCCCTTGGACATAAATCCTTTATGCCCAAACGCCAGGCAAAGTGACAACAAGCACCATTTAATCACTTCTTTTGGTAAGACTGCGCCGAGGATCGAAGCCCCGACCTTCCGCTTCCCGGTCAGACGATCTTTCCACTAAACCACGGAAGCGGTCAGGTTAATGGGGGAGGAATTAGTAGCCTGTGGATGGTTTTGCGATATATTGGTTTGTAACGTAACAGTCTGTTATACATGAAATTCAGACAAAATGAATTGCCAAGACACCTGTAAAGATCCGGGATAGAATAGGTTTTCCTCAACCCATACTTGCCTTAAAATGACTATACTTGTCGTCAGAGGCGACTAACGGGACCGGGTGGTCAGGCTCGCTGACTTGGATGTTGCATACCCAATTCCCAATTCCTTGGATCGGTGCTCATGATGTCAATCACTGGATTGTCTGGCCCAGACTCGGTTATTTATAGATCGCCGTCATATAGCTGGAATATTGCTGAGTGTGGCGTTAAACAACAAACAAACAAACATTGCCAAGATTATTTACGTGTTTGATAATGAAACATGGATACGCGAAGGACATGTCGGAGTGTGTTATCAGCAATTGTTGCTGGACGCATTGACGACAGTATTCCTCTGGTCAGTGGTATGCTGAAAAAAGAGACATTAGGTGCCATTATATGAGCGACATTATTTTGAATGATATCCCAAAACGAAAATATAACGCGATTGAAAGTTCTTTTAGGGTGTGCACATGTGCATGGTGATATCTGGTTCCACTTACCCTGTTGGTAGGACGGGATGTGAGTCTGCTGATGTATGCGTAGAGACATCACTTATTTATACGTTATAACCATACATCTACAAAGCCCGCCATCCCTCAAATGTTGGTAGGGTTTGGTTTTACTTATCTGCTTGGCAAGCGCAGTGGTAGCTAGTATTTAATACATTGATAACTGTAATCGTGGTTGGTTCATTGTCAGTATCCGGTTCTGAAGGACAAACGAGTGCATGAGTTACACTGCTTTGTACATTATATCTATTATTCCTTAAGGTGTTAATTTCTCATTGAATTAAAGCCAAAAGCGATGGTCTGTAACATGAAATGTTACAGTGTCTGTATCAGTAACCTACAATGTTTCAGTTTCTGTGTAGTAACCCACAATGTTACAGTGTCTGTGTCCTACAATGTTACAGTGATTCTGTAACCTCCATTGTTAGTGTCTGTGTATGTGACCCACAATGTGACAGCTTCTGTGTATGTAACCCACAAGGTTACAGTGTATGAGTATGTGATCCACAATGTTACAGTGTATGAGTATGTGACCCACAATGTAACAGTGTATGTGTCCTACAATGTAACAGTGTATGTGTCCTACAATGTTACAGTGTATGTGTATATACCCACAATGTAACAGTGTCTGTTCCTCTAACCTCCAATGTTACAGTGTCTATGTCCTACAATGTTACAGTGTCTGTGTCCTACAATGTTACAGTGTCTGTGTCCTACAATGTTACAGTGTCTGTGTATCTAACCTCCAATGTTACAGTGTCTATGTCCTACAATGTTACAGTGTCTGTGTCCTACAATGTTACAGTGTCTGTGTATGTAACCGCAATGTTACAGTGTCTGTGTATGTAACCGCAATGTTACAGTGTCTTTGTCCTACAATTTTACAGTGTCTGTGTATCTAACCTCCAGTGTTACAGTGTCTGTGTCCTACAATGTTACAGTGTCTGTGTCCTACAATGTTACAGTGTCTGTGTATCTAACCTCCAGTGTTACAGTGTCTGTGTCCTACAATGTTACAGTGTCTGTGTCCTACAATGTTACAGTGTCTGTGTCCTACAATGTTACAGTGTCTGTGTATCTAACCTCCAGTGTTACAGTGTCTGTGTCCTACAATGTTACAGTGTCTGTGTATGTAACCGCAATGTTATAGTGTCTGTTTATGTAACCACAATGTTACAGTGTCTGTGTCCTACAGTTTTACATTGTCTGTTCCTCTAACCTCCAATGTTACAGTGTCTGTGTCTTACAATGTTACAGTGTCTGTGTATGTAACCCACAATGTTACAGTTTCTGTGTCCTACAGTTTTACATTGTTCCTCTAACCTCCAATGTTACAGTGTCTGTGTATGTAACCCGCAATATTACAGTGTTTATGTCTGTAACCTACAACGTTACAGTGGTGACAGATAAATGGTCATACTGGTCGAATCTGTGATTGGAACTCACCAGTGCTGCATCGCAATTCACATTGCAGAGTTGCATCCCTGAGCAGTACGAATAGCGACGCGTGTGGCCACTGACCCACCGTGGCCATATTGAAGCATGTCTCTCATGTCCGCCATCTTTCTCCACAGTATCCTTGCCCTGAAATGGAGTCCTCCTACCTCTCCCGGCTGACATTTGGTTGGACAACAGGGTAAACATAGCCCCAAGTCTTAAAGAAAAAAACAAGAACTTTAATAATAACAGTATATATATTTTGGGGACAGTGAATCGGTTCACTAGAAATGATTTCGAGATCCATTTTTGCATTAGACTTACAAACTACGTTCAAGAATAATGACAAGAAGAAACTATTTTTGCATCTTACATAACCTGCCAATGATTGTACATCATTCTGTGATCCTAAAATTCACACTGATAAGATGGGGCAAATTCGGAATGTTAAAACATGTCGCTGTGATATCTACTTCGCGTTATTCCTGTGCAAATTCTGTGCATTGCCATATGTCTTTACAGACTCATGGTCCAGGGATACAAAAAGACCTTGACCGAGACTGATGTGTATGACCTTCACCCTCGGGAGCAGTCAGCAGGGGTGATAGAACGTTTTGACAAGGTGGTGCAGCGGACAAAGGCGGACATGAGAAGAGACTTGGCCGGCTCCAGCTACCAAAATGGGACTGTGAGGTACATTGGCACCCTGCCAAATGAAAACATCATATAGTGACTCGTGAAGGATTAACATGTGTCATAAGCATTACTAATACCCATATATTCGCTTATTCATAGAGCTATTTTAATCAACAGTTTTTTTTGAAAATGTAATTTTTGTCATAAAAATATCAAATCGGTATTGTGCATACTGTGGGTCATGTGTTTTGTGTAGTTTATTTACTATGAGTTCAAGTGATGCAAGCACCCTAGTAACTGTGATGCAATCATTGTAGGTCATGTGATGCAAGCACCCTAGTTACTGTGATGCAATCATTGTAGGTCATGTGATGCAAGCACCCTAGTTACTGTGATGCAATCGTTGTAGGTCATGTGATGCAAGCACCCTAGTTACTGTAATGCAATGATGGTAGGTCATGTGATGCAAGCACCCTAGTAACTGTAATGCAATCATTGTAGGTCATGTGATGCAAGCACCCTAGTTACTGTGATGCAATCATTGTAGGTCATGTGATGCAAGCACTCTAGTTACTGTGATGCAATGATGGTAGGTCATGTGATGCAAGCACCCTAGTTACTGTAATTCAATGATGGTAGGTCATGTGATGCAAGTACCCTAGTTACTGTGATGCAATCAATGTAGGTCATATGATGCAAGCACCCTAGTTACTGTAATGCAATGATGGTAGGTCATGTGATGCAAGCACCCTAGTAACTGTAATGCAATCATTGTAGGTCATGTGATGCAAGCACCCTAGTTACTGTGATGCAATGATTGTAGGTCATGTGATGCAAGCACCCTTGTTACTGTAATGCAATCATTGTAGGTCATGTGATGCAAGCACTCTAGTTACTGTAATGCAATGATTGTAGGTCATGTGATGCAAGCACCCTAGTTACTGTAATGCAATCATTGTAGGTCATGAGATGCAAGCACCCTAGTTACTGTAATGCAATCATTGGAGGTCATGTGATGCAAGCACCCTAGTTACTGTAATGCAATCGTTGTAGGTCATGTGATGCAAGCACCCTAGTTACTGTAATGCAATCATTGTAGATCATGTGATGCAAGCACCCTAGTAAATGTAATGCAATCATTGTAGGTCATGTGATGCAAGCACCCTAGTTACTGTAATGCAATGATGGTAGGTCATGTGATGCAAGCACCCTAGTTACTGTAATGTAATGATGATAGGTCATGTGATGCAAGCACCCTAGTTACTGTAATGCAATCATTGTAGGTCATGTGATGCAAGCACCCTAGTTACTGTAATGTAATCGTTGTAGGTCCTGTGATGCAAGCACCCTAGTTACTGTAATGCAATCGTTGTAGTTCATGTGATCCAGTTACCCTCGTCCCTGTGATGCAATCATTGTAGGTCATGTGATCCAAGCACCCTTGTTACTGTGATGCAACCATTGTAGGCCATCTGATTCAAGCACCCTAGTTACTGTAATGCAATCATTGCAGGTCATGTGGTCCAAGAACCTTAGTTACTGTGATGCAAGCAATGTATGCCATGTAATCCAAGCACCCCCGTTTGATTATTTCAGGTACACCGACGGCTCAGCATCTGTGAAACATGATGGCAAAAACAGAAGGAACTACGGTTACACCCCACTACCTAACGGGGACATGAGCGAGTCCACTCCACTTATTGGAGATGATAAACCTCCGCTTCTTACATCATCGTCAGATACTGGACCCATGCCGTCGTTGTGGAAGGTGTTAATCAGGACGTTTGGGTTCGAGCTGCTGCATGCGCAGATCTGGAAGGTCATCAATGATGTGCTCATATTGACCAACCCGCTGATACTAAAGTGAGTGTTGTCTTTACTTCCTCCAGATAAATCCGGAGATTCTCAAAACATCAAAATTATGTAATTAAATAATCAAATAACAAAATAATCAAACATAGATATCAGTGTCCAGCGTATGTACAGGTTATAAACAGTGAATAATACTGGTAATGTATTTTTTATACATAAATACTTAGAGAATTCTATAATCGTAAAATGCCACGTCCTTTCATCAATGTCACTGTTATCTGCAGACAGAAAGAATGCTAACATGTCATGGTCTTCCATCATCTTTATCTCAACATCAAGATGATCAATTAGAGTGGAAAAGAATACTCATACATATCAATATTAAATGTGGTTACATTGCAACGGATTTCAGACCAATTAGTTCGGCATCAACTGCTGTCATCCTGGTTCCTTGGAACACAGATTTCCTCTATCTATTACCGTTGAATTTGCATATATGATAGACATTGCCATGGTTCTCCAAAAGCTAAACGTAGGTTATCATGAAACACGTTTTCTTTACAGGGCCCTGATTGCCTATGTTGGTGATACCAGTAGTCCTGTCTGGGTTGGTTACCTTCTGTCCCTGGGGATGTTTGTCAGTGTGCTAGTACAGGCAGTAACCTTCCACATCCTCAACCATTACACCATAGCCTTAGGCATCAGGGTCCGGGCAGCGCTGACGTCAGCAATATACAGGAAGGTAACATGAATAGAGTGAGCGAGTGAGTCTGGTTGTCGCCGCTTTTAACAGTACTTCAGATTTATGACGGTGGGTCGACCCCATGTTGCACGAAAGCACACTCCCTTGTTGTTTTGTTTGTTTGTTGTTTTACGCCGCACTCAGCAATATTTCAGATATATGACGGCGGTCTGTATATAATTGAGTCTGGACAAGGCAATCCAGTGATTGACATCATGAGCATCGATCCAAGGAACTGGGATACGCTGGCATGCATCTAACATGTCAGTCTGCCTGACAAACGATCCCGTTAGGCGCCTCATACGACAATCATTGTCACCTTGTACGACAAGCGTGTTGCTGAAGACCTATTCTAACCCGGATTTTCACGGGTATACTCCCTTGGTGAAACCGATATATAGGATCACGTTCATAACAAGGAGAATCGGGTACACGAATGCATAGCTCCTGGCAGGATGAAACAATGCACAGCGAATGGAATACCGTCTACCAGTGACTCATGCAACTAATGTGTGAATGACAAAGTTTGGTTATCGCCGCTTTGAACAGCATTTCCATGATTTCACGGTGTGTCATTTTTCTTTTAATGGTGGAAATCCCGAAGTGATGTGGGTTTTACTCCCACGGATACGGGCATTCTGCTGATAAACCAAGAAACAGAATGAAAATACCATTAAGATTTTGAAATAAGCTACTTTCAATATCATATTCAGTCGAGGATGTTTCAGAATATTCACAAACAATGAAACTGGACCATGAAGTTTATATCACACCAGCATGCGCGTATGTTTGGGACTGTAGGCTATCTCGGTCCCCGAATCGATGGCTCGTTACTTCCAAGGCCTGTGTTCGAGTCCCTACATAGGTGCAATATCAGAAGCACATATCCCTCCTGAAATATTGCTTAATGTGTGGAAGCCCCCTTCGTACTGACGCATCAGACCACATTTTCTCCTCTTCAGGCACTTACAATGAACAACGAGGCCAAGAAGCAGGCGAATGCGGGTGAGATTGTCAACCTGATGTCCGTGGATGTGACGAGGGTACAAAAGTACTGCGAGCAGATCTATTGGGTGTGGGCAGCTCCGGAAGAGATCGCAGTGTGTCTGTATCTCCTCTACTCCACATTTGGGACAGCAATGTTCGCCGGCCTGGCCTTCCTGCTGCTGATGATTGGCCTCAACGTCCTGGTGATGGCTAGGATGAGCACGCTGCAGGCCAGGCTCATGAATATTAAAGACCAAAGGATCCGGGTAGTGAATGAGGTGTTGAATGGAATCAAGGTGCGGGTTTTCTTTTAATGTAGCGCTGAATAAAGAAGCCTTCATTCAAAAACTGCGAATCCTGCGAATCCACGATTGCAGAAAGATTTGCAGAAAATGTAACTTACTGCAGAATTGCAGAAATATAATTTTTTATCCTTTTTATCAATCAATACACTAATTATCATCTATTTTCAAGCTTTTCTATTGAATCTTGCACTCGAAAAATTCCCAAACATTTAACAACCGATTCAAAAAATACAAAGTATGAATCCTGCAATAAAACCAAATAGTTTTCACATTTAAACGTTCGTTTTTATGGTATTATGACCATACAAACCATATTTACATCTAACCATAAATAAATATCAGTGACACTGTATATATTTATTTGCATATTTCAATGGTTCATCAAATGGTAACTGTTTATGACATCTTGTAGAATTGTTTCGTTTCGGAAAAATGAGTTTGTATACATATTTTTATGGGGAAATTGTTATGTTTTTGTCGAAGGACCTTTAAATTGGTAGCTGCAGAATTTTGGTAATTGGACCTCAGAATTCGTCTTTGATTGAATTGGATAACAATCGTTTGACGAGTTTTATACTGAATTGGTGGTATAACACTGTACTGATGTCTTAGATAACCATGATTATGATAATAATATCAGGGTGCCTATATAGTCTCCCTGATAATAGTAATTGATAAACAGTGGCGTTAAAAAAACCAATGTTATGAATTGTTTGGAAACACACTGAAAGGTGGGCAAGAATGGAAAGTGGACTTTTATAGCCAGTTAACTCCCTTGCCTCTGACAGATGTTTATATCATCATCATCATCATCATCATCATCATTGTTATTATCATTACTATCCACGCATTGTCACTGAACATATTTATGTCTGTATGTCTGTATATATGTACGGATATATAATAATATATTATACATATCCTTTATGTATAACCTGTGATTTATGAGACTTGACTTGTACTTTATTTCTCAGATATTGAAACTGTACGCCTGGGAGGAGTCTTTCAGGGATAAAATATTACGGATCCGGAAGGATGAGTTGAAGGTGATATGGCGGATAGCTGTATTGCAGGTCATCCTTACGGTCACCTCCATGATAACCCCATTCACCGTAAGTACCATCATCTTCACGATAACCCCATCCAGATTGAGTACCATTATAACCCCATTCAGTGTAAGTACCGTCTCCTCCATGATAACCCCATTCAGCGTAAGTACCGTCTCCTCCATGGTAACCCCATTCGGCGTGAGTACCGCCGCTCCCCGATAACCCCATTCAGCGTGAATACCGTCTACTCCATGGTAACCCCATTCAGATTGAGTACCGCCACTCCCCGATAACCCCATTCAGCGTGAATACCGCCACTCCACGATAACCCCATTCAGCGTAAATACCTTCTCCTCCACGATAACCCCATTCAGCGTAAAAAAACTTCTCCTCCACGATAACCCCATTCAGCGTAAATACCTTCTCCTCCATGATAACCCCATTCAGCGTAAGTACCTTCTCCTCCATGATAACCCCATTCAGCGTAAGTACCGTCTCCTCCATGATAACCCCATTCAGCGTAAGTACCGTCTCGATCTCCATGGTAACCCCATTCGGCGTGAGTACCGCCGCTCCCCGATAACCCCATTCAGCGTGAATACCGTCTACTCCATTGTAACCCCATTCAGATTGAGTATCATTATAACCCCAATTAGCGTAAGTACCTTCTCCTCCATGGTAACCCCATTCGGTGTGAGTACCGCCGCTCCCCGATAACCCCATTCACCGTAAATACCTTCTCCTCCATGATAACCCCATTCAACGTAAGTACCTTCTCCTCCATGATAACCCCATTCAGCGTAAGTACCTTCTCCTCCATGATAACCCCATTCAGCATACTTACCTTCTCCTCCACGATAACCCCATTCAGCGTAAGTACCGTCTCCTCCATGGTATCCCCATTCACCGTGAGCACCGCCGCTCTCCGATAACCTCATTCAGCGTGAGCCCCGACGCTCTCCGATAACCCCATTCAGCGTGAGTACCGCCTCTCCCCGACAACCTCATTCAGCATGAGTACCGCCGCTCCACGATAACCCCATCAAGCGTAAGTACCGTCTCCTCCATGGGAACCCAATTCAACGTGAGTACCGTCACCTCCATGATAACATAATTCAACGCAATTATATTCCTCGCTCCTTGAAACGGAAAGATGAAATATTGCGATGATTATTCAACGAAGATAACTGCTTGAGTTATAACTAATAAAGTGAAAATAAACAATTCCGCCGATAAGAAATATAACAGCAATGACGAAAACTGCAAAGTACCCCTTTCAAGAAA
Source organism: Haliotis cracherodii (assembly GCF_022045235.1). Lineage (NCBI taxonomy): Eukaryota > Metazoa > Mollusca > Gastropoda > Lepetellida > Haliotidae > Haliotis > Haliotis cracherodii. The sequence continues at coordinate 11,181,676 of NW_027266286.1, forward strand.
GTCAACATTCTTGGCGATAAACATCATTGGGTTTTGATCATGTGGTTTCAATACGGGTAAGAATCGACAGTCAGACGATTGCGTGAGGTTATTTTTAGTAATGACTTTGGTCAGTTGTACTTTAAATACTACATCTGCACATGTTCTTTCTGGTGATGTTCTCCGCTGCACGTGCTGCTAAATATAGTCGCTCTCAGTCACCTGACTGTCGGTCCTCACTCGGAATGTTACCACTTGATCAAAACTCAATGATGATGTTTATCGCTAAGAAATTTGACATTTCATGAAAAGCGCACCTTGCAATTTATTCAACGGACATACCGTCAGCACCCATCTTCCCGAGGCAAGTGGGTTAACTGACTATAAAAGTCCAGTTTCTACCCTTGCCGAACGAGGCTGGAATTCCTGGGCTCGATCGTAGCGCCACCAGTGGCTATTACGAGTTATGTCCATTCTAAGCCTCTCCTATGTGGACCAATCAGATTCCACCTCTCGTATCACATGCATTTGCTTCAAACAAAATGGTGGCGCCCTGTCAAGAGGATCTGATCGACCATCAAGATCTATATTGTGATAAAACGGTTCTCACTTCTCGAAGTACTTCAAATCACGTGAGCACCTTGATTAAAAACATGAAAAGATTCGGAAAATATCTGCTTTGCAAATCCTGCAATCGACCGAACTCTGCATGACAGTTTACGAACCAGATTTCGATTTCGGTTCGCGATTTTGATCGGACTATGCATTGACTCGTTAGTCCAGCCAAAATATAACTCCATCATCCCAGCCTAGTTCGGCAAGGGTGGAAACTGGACTTTTAAAGTCAGTTAACGCTCTTGCCTCGGGAAGATGGTCAACGGCATGATAATTCCTATTCAGTGTAAGTAACGTCACCCCCATTATAACCTCCATTCAACGTGAGTACCGTCAACTTTTCAGCGTTAGTATTTTTACGGCGTACCGCGAAAAATTCGCATTTCAGATTCAACGTGACAAAGACCTTTGGCTTGCCAGTATCGTTAGCAAACTCTTAGGCTGAACTAAAGCGGTGAACGTTTACGACCTACACCATGTTTGGCTTTCCTCTCGACTGAATATGACCCGTTTTGTGCTGATAAACTGTTCAAACGGCGTTCAATTCTATTCATTCGTTCTATTCTTCATCTCTGTATACTGTTTCAGAATCTGTTCCATCCATGCCCGGATATGTGTCTGTGTTGCAGGTCGGTTTGTTCACCTTCGTGGCCTATGTGTTTGTGAATGGATCTCACACCCTTGACGCCGGAACAGCATTCGTTGGTCTTTCTCTGTTCAACACCATGAAGAATCCCCTGACACTCTCACCCAAAATATTCAGCGACCTTGTGAAGGTATCATACTTTCTAACCCCCACCCCCCGTTACCTAAAGCCCAGGGTAAAGGTGGAATTGACTGGGGCTCGCTCGTCCCGCGTTCGATGTCTGAATTCAATTTCGGGTGTCCTCCGCCTTAATATTACTTAATATTGCAAAGAGCATTGTAAAACCAGTCACCCAGTCACTCAAAGCCTGTCTACCCGTGAAGATCCGGGTAGAATAGATCTTCATCAATCCATGCTTGCCGTAACAGGGGACTATGCTTGTCATAAGAGGCGACTAACGGCATCGGGTGGTCAGGCTCGCTGACTTGATTGATGCATGTCATCGATCCCAATTGCGTGGATCGATGCTAATGATGTCAATCACTGGATTGTCTGGTCCAACTCGATTATTTACAGACCGCCGTCATGTAGCTGGAATATTGCTGAGTGCGGCGTTAAACAACAAACAAACAGAGCCTGTCAAAAGAGACACCCAAATAATGAGTGGGTGGTGAGGCCCTGACTCTTTGGCTGATGATGTGTCATCGTACCTGGACGACAAGGGTCATTGTCTCATCAACCAGACTGCCGTGGTATAGTGCGATATTGCTGGTTGTGACTGTCTCGCTTCATCGCCTATGTCTTGGTCGTTAGCAGGGAGTGGTGTATTTATATCATATTTACTTCAATCACCTAAAAGTATCCACTATTATAGCTAAAATGGATAGAATTATCATAAAAACGCCCCCATGTTATCAGAAATGAGCGGGCCACTGTAACTTGATAATGCCCTCATATTACTTGACGACGGGCCATTATCACGTCCGTTGTTAGGTGACGTCATAGGATAGGGATAGGTGACGTAACGTTCAATAGTGACGTCATCTGGTTTGTTCTATGACGTTTCCATATTTGTAAATGTGTGTCAGTGACATTCGTGTTGATTGCAGTAAATGTTTCAAAATCGACATTGTTGTTTCTTTTTATTTGATAACAAATTCCATCCATTTTAGCTATAATATCGGTAACGCTATTTTTCAGGGCATTATCATTTGCAGAAGCCCTCGGTCCTTTCAACTGCCCTCCTTCGTCGGGCAGTTAATGGAAGACCTCGGGCTTCTCCAAATGATAATGCCCTGAAAAATAGCGTTACCCTTATATTAATGGTGATCGACCTGTACTTACAGTCTGTGATCAGTGTGAACCGAGTGAACCGATTTCTGCAATGTGGAGACCTGAAAGCTAAACCTGCAACAAGAAGTGAAAAAGGTACTTCTTTGGGTTTTTTCAGTGAAGTTTATACTCATTTTTATCTGGCTCACCTTCTCAGCAGTTATTTGTGGGGGCTTGTAAATGGATGCTACTGAACCGGAATTAGTATTTTCTTCCTTACCGTTGACACCCTATTATACAGTCCTGACAGACTGAGGAAAGATAAGTGGCAGAGTATATCAGTGTCGGTATGTTCACATGATGTAGGACAGGTCTTCAGCAACCCATGCTTGCCGTAACCGGCGACGATGCTTGTCGTAAGAGGCGACTAACGGGATCGGGTGGTCAGGCTCGCTGACTTGGTTGATGCATGTCATCGATCCAAATTGCGTGGATCAATGCTCATGATGTCAATCACTGGATTGTCTGGTCCAGACTCGATTGTTTTACAGACCGCGTCATATAGCTGTAATATTGCTGAGTGCGGCGTTCAACAACAAACAAACAAATTTTACGGCAACCATGGTCGCTGAAGATCAATTCTAAATACCGCGAGACCTTGCAGCTCACCTGAATGTTTCAGGAAAATGTGAGAAAATCAGAAAGTTTATACAAGAGGAAAGAAGCCTATTAATTGCGGCGTTAAACAACAGACAGACAAACATCATGATGCAGAACCAACATTTTGGGGATGTACGAAGTGTTTTTATTTCAGGAAACGATTCTTATAGTCTTGTTCTTCTACCAATTGAGCTAACGTCACGACTTGCTACATGTTGAGAACATGTTGATCAATTAATAAGTGTCTATTCAGAATGCTGCCTCGGGCCAATAGTATACAATACTGAACAGTTATCCGTCCATGTGTCAAGCACATGTTTCGTCCTGCATGTTGTGACCATGTTGTATTACCCGTTAATGTTGACAGGTTATCCCCTGGTTGTAAATAACGGGACTTTCACGTGGGACCCAGACGCCCCGCCCACACTCAGCAAGTAGGTATAGCCAGTCTGAACAGGTTGTGATCGAACACGATGTTACAACGCTTTTACTGAAAATTGACGACGCCTTCAAACTCAGTGTCTTCTGGAATACAAACCAGTGATAATGAAGACGCGCCCAACTCTAAACATACATTTAACCCCATTTGAGTCCGACCGCTTCCGTGGTCTAATGGTAGAGCGTCCGCCCGGAGAGCGGAAGGTCCGGGGTTCGATCCCAGCCGCGTCATACCAAAAGACGTTAAAGGATGGTACTTGTTGTTACCCTATTTGGCGCTCGGTATTAAGGGGCTAAAACAAGGACTGGTCGGCTCGGAATCAGTATACTGTGTCTGATTGGGGTATTCATGTTAAATTGCGGCATGGTATCTCAGTGGGCTAGCACTATAAATCGGCATCAGTCCGGACTACACGTGCATCCACGTCGCTATATAAGTGTAACAATCTTGGACGCGACATTAAACCCAATTTTACCTCACCCATTTAAGTCCTGTGTTTCTTGGTTTGTCAGCACCATACCCGTGTTCCTTGGTCTGAGAACTGTATCGTTTTGTAGTTTTGTGCCCACATTAAACTAACACGCTGTAACAACTGCAATGCTGTGGAAAAACGACATTTTGCCAAACGCAATCACTATATGGTGACACTATGAGTTTTCCGACTTCACAATCATTAGTAACATCATCGTGGTATTTATCAATCATACCAAGCAATCATCCTTCATAATTATAAAATAGTGGCCTGTTATGGTGATCAACGTTTGGTTGTTGGCGATCTATAGCCCAGTTTTATATTGTCCCTTCAAATACTAACTTTTTGATAGGTGTGTCAGTAAGTTTGATTTTACGCCGCTTTTAGCAATATTCCAGCAATATCACGGCGGGGGACACCAGAAATGGGCTTCACACATTGTACCCATGTCGTCAATAGAACCCGGATTTTCGGCGTGACGAGGGAATGCTTTAACCACTAGGCTACCCGGCCGCCCCAACTTTTGGATGACCTAATACTAGTTGTTTTAGCTAAAATCTGTGTTTATCTAGTTATTATAGACATGTTTTAGTTATCATTAGTGTGTAACCTGTGCTCGTCACGACATGGCTGAAATGCTGCCGATGTGACTTACAATCAAACTCTCTCACTCAGGTGGTCGGAGTCGCTGACTTGGTGGACACATGTCATGGTATCCCATTTGTGTAGATCGCTGCTCATTGAATGCCTGGTCCAGACTCGATTATTTAGTTTTTTAACGCTGAGTGTAGCATAGCTGTGCTCTGTACCTATCACTGCAGTGTTTCGGTGACTGTTTTCAGCCTAGTAACGTTTTGATAAAATCAAATTTTCAAGTGAACACTTACTTTTGCCCGGCAGTGTAGATGAATATGATGCCACCTGTGTATGTATCGTGTATATCGTCCTCTGTTCTACCCCAGTATCATGTTGCGCGTGTCTGAGGGGAGTCTGGTTGCTGTTGTCGGTCAGGTGGGGTCGGGCAAAACATCCCTCATCTCCGCCATCCTTGGCGACATGGACACTGTCGACGGTTACGTCAACGTCAATGTGAGTGACGTAGAATTACATGGGTCATTTACACACATCATTTTGGTGATATCAAGTGATATCTCATTGGAAATAATACTAATAAAATTGCATCACAATGTTTTGAAGATCATTGTGACGTCATCGATTACCATCACGTCACAATCAAATGTCATCACTTTCTTTACAGAAGCTTGTTTATTGTACTTTTTTACACTCAAGACACTGCTTACTACTGTTAACCAACTTAAAAAGTTGTAAGAATGATTTTGAATGATATGTAGAGCATAGCCATGTTGTTTTTTTATAAAGTATATCAACACGAATTGATGAAGTTAAGAACCCTATTGTGTCCATCACAGAAGGATTGACTCATCACGAGTCAATTGTCTGACTTAACGGGGCTTATGTGTTTCCTGAATGACTTAATGGTACAGTTACATAACATCTACGTAATCACAGCTTAAATAAATTTCCAATAACGTATCTTTGGGAAGGTGTTATTGGTTTTATGTTATCCAAGCTATCTTAATGACATAAACTTTGGTTAACTATGTTATATAAAGGTGTTTACATTAAACTTGCCTCAAACATTCTTAGTCGTATTCAGCTTTTCGGTTTGTCAACTGTAAATCTCTTGATAATTTTGCAGGGACGAGTTGCTTACGTACCTCAACAAGCCTGGATACAGAACGATACTGTCCAAAATAATATTCTGTTTGGCAAGTCTTTGCACCGGCGGAACTACGTCAAGGTTCTGGAGGCATGCGCACTAAAGCAGGATCTGGATATACTGCCTGGTGGCGACAAAACTGAGATCGGGGAAAAGGTGGAGTCGCCGTTCCACACGTGGTCATTTCCATCTATACCTCTGTACTGTACAGTTGTTTTTCAAATTCTATCATTTATTTCCCGATGCTTCTAACCAATTAGGGATGGGGCATTCAGGCAAGAAGTACCGTGCTCCCTTGTTGTTTGTCTGTTTATTTTAAATGAAACGGAATTTCGCTCGGATTGGCAAAGTCAAAACAGGGGAATCTGGCCAAAAGTTTAAACTTATGCTTCAGGTATATCGATGATCTGATATCGTTCAATCATGGTCAATTCACATCTCCGATTCCCCAATCTGAACTAGAAAAAGAAGAGACAATTTAAACCACATCGTCTGTTTTATCTTGAGATATATGCAAGATTCTAAGGCATAAACATCTTTCCACAAGAATGTGGGACAAGAGGGATTACTTTAACGATCCATGATCAACGTTTCCTTTATGTTGAGCAATATTCCAATATTCCTTTGGTGTCTATATTTCCCAAGTTACTATTTTGAGGTATATGTGATCATCCTCTTCCTACGGAGATGTCTAAGAGCCCCATACGATGAGACGGTGCCAACGATGGGGAAGGAAACGTCCCCCTTTCCGCGAACACCTCGTAGCAGGATGATTTGATAGCTATTCATAAACACATGCTTATGATACAGTCGGCATCGTACGCGAAGGTTTCTTGTGATTACGGAAGCTGTTTAACGTCTTCTGTGTCTATAATATCCTACATGTATGTGTTTCCTATCTTGTTATCAGGGCATCAACTTGAGTGGTGGACAGAAGCAGAGAGTGTCTCTAGCCAGAGCTGTCTACCGTGTCCTGTGTATTCTATGTCTTCCCTATCTTGTCATCAGGGCATCAACTTGAGTGGGGGACAGAAGCAGAGAGTGTCTCTAGCCAGAGCTGTCTACCGTGTCCTGTGTATTCTATGTCTTCCCTATCTTGTCATCAGGACATCAACTTGAGTAGGGGACAGAAGCAGAGGGTGTCTCTAGCCAGAGCTGTCTACCGTGTCCTGTGTATTCTATGTCTTCCCTATCTTGTCATCAGGGCATCAACTTGAGTGGGGGACAGAAGCAGAGAGTGTCTCTAGCCAGATCTATCTACCGTGTCCTGTGTATTCTATGTCTTCCCTATCTTGTCATCAGGGCATCAACTTGAGTGGGGGACAGAAGCAGAGAGTGTCTCTAGCCAGAGCTGTCTATCGTGTCCTGTGTATTCTATGTCTTCCCTATCTTGTCATCAGGACATCAACTTGAGTGGGAGACAGAAGCAGAGAGTGTCCATTCAGAGCTGTCTACTGTGTCCAGTGTATTCTATGTCTCCCCTATCTTGTCATTAGGACATCAACTTGAGTGGGGGACAGAAGCAGAGAGTGTCTCTAGCCAGAGCTGTCTACCGTGTCCTGTGTATTCTATGTCTTCCCTATCTTGTCATCAGGACATCAACTTGAGTGGGGGACAGAAGCAGAGAGTGTCTCTAGCCAGATCTATCTACCGTGTCCTGTGTATTCTATGCCTTTCCTATCTTGTCATCAGGACATCAACTTGAGTGGTGGACAGAAGCAGAGAGTGTCTCTAGCCAGAGCTGTCTACCGTGTCCTGTGTATTCTATGTCTTTCCTATCTTGTCATCAGGACATCAACTTGAGTGGGGGACAGAAGCAGAGAGTGTCTAGCCAGAGCTGTCTACTGTGTCCTGTGTATTCTATGTCTTTCCTATCTTGTCATCAGGGCATCAACTTGAGTGGGAGACACAAACAAGAGAGTGTCTCTAGCCAGAGATGTCTACTGTGTCCTGTGTATTCTATGTCTTTCCTATCTTGTCATCAGGGCATCAACTTGAGTGGGGGACAGAAGCAGAGAGTGTCTCTGGCCAGAGCCGTCTACAACGATGCTGACATCTACCTCCTGGACGACCCTCTCAGTGCCGTGGACAGCCATGTTGGCAAACACATCTTCAGTAAAGTGGTGGGCAAGACTGGACTTCTTCAGCATAAGGTAGAATGACCGTGCTTCATCCAATTCATTGGTCGTTCAAATCATGGGCGAATTCTTTTCCTTTGAAGTTTTAACACTCTTTATATTTAAATCTGATGCTGGTTTTATGGCTCCTATATAGAGGTCAGGAAAGACCAGGTCAACCTTATCCCAGGTATTTCATAAGATAAAAAGAGGCATTTACTTCTGTAATCCTCTGATGGCCACCATGAAAATATTGCAATGAACTGCTCGCTAGAGCGTATCGACTCAACTCAACTTCATATTACTTTATCCGTCTTCAGATCATACAATGATAGATGAGTGAGTGAGCGAACGCTTTAACCACTAGGCTACCCGACCGCCCTCAATGATAGATGATGCGTACCATAAACACAAATATAAGTTTAGGATTGCACTGATAGGCGGAGGTGTTCATAAGAGGCTGCTTAATCAGCAGCAACAATAATGTTACATTATGGTTTTCAGAATAATTATAGCTGTTGTCTGTGATAACATTTGTAATTTTAATGCATTATAAGTGTGTAGGATGACATATAACTCACTGACATTAGATCTTACAATGTAATTCGTGTGGTTATATTTAATCCATCTACCCTTCTCAAAGAGTAATCTATGGTTGCTTGTTCTAAACTTTACAAATGGTATAACGGAGCAAACCAACTACGGTTAAACTCGACTCATCAGTAACCATTGCTGATGAATGATTCACAAAAACGAATCCGCCTTAACGAATGAACACGGTATAATATTCTTTGTAAATATGTTATGGTTAATGTGATCTTTTTTGTAAAACAACTGAAACTTCTAGTCAGTTTACAAATTGCTTGATTCATTTAGTCACAAAGCAAGTTGCTCGAAAATGTCTTTTAATTATTTGACAGAATGGCCGATTTTAAAAGTACGAAAATGCTTTCACAAATTGCAATAAAAAATATTGTTTTGCCTCAGATGACAAAACTGCACTAAGATATAGCAGCAAAAGTGAAATTCAGGACATTGAAAACTCAATTCAAACTTATTCTACTTTGTTATCGCAGTTTATTAATGCTACAAATAGTCAATCGGGCATATTTGCCAATGCAATTTTCATGCAATTTCTGTTGGGGCTTAACATATACAGATACACCCTAACCCCAATCGCGCAGAAAGCGAGGTTAATATGGTCATAAATATTATAGAACTTGATCAATTGTGCCACCTGTCCATGTTGTAATCTTGATGATTCTCATTCCAGTTGTTTATTTAATACGAATGACATACAGTGTTGTCATTAAGTCAGTGGTCTATATTCTACAGACACGCATTCTGGTGACCCATGGTGTCCATTGGCTGCCTCAGGTGGACGTGATAGTTGTGATGACCAATGGCAAAATTTCTGAGATTGGTTCGTATAACCAGCTGATGAGTCACCATGGCGCCTTTTCTCAGTTTTTGATGACGTATTTCACGGAATCTAAAGACGACGAAGAATCCGAAGACGAAGTTGGTATGTCCAATCTTATTTATCTGAGATGACATTTCATCATTTTCAAAGGGTGGCTGGAAGAGGTAGTCCAGCATCTACAGTCTACAGTCAGAGACAGAAAGGGGGGGGGGGGGGGGGGGTGTGTGTGAGGGGGAACGGGAACGGGAGGGAAGGATAGGTAGAGGGAGTGAGTGATGGAGGGAGTATCATGTTGATAGTCGTCTAGATAGTCATAAACAGTAAGAGCATCGATCCACGCCACCGGGACAAGGTGGCACACGGTCAGCCATGTCAAACATTAGTCATTAGTGGAAGGTATCCAAGGAGCCCTAGGAGGGTATCCACAAAAAAGGCTTGGTGTTTGCTCAGAGTGTATACAAGTCGATTCTATTTGTAATATCTTTAAGATTTCAAAAGGTAATTCTCTTAACTAAAGGTGTAGCTTTTGTCCAGTTCAGGAGATGGAGAAGGAGGTATTTGAGCGACTGAAGGTGCTCCATACTACTGACAGCGAGCTTGAGAAGTCAGCCGAAGAATTTGACCGAACAATAGAGAAATTGAGAAGGTAAACGAAGTTCATATTTCTTGTTAATGGAGATCATATATGGGATGTGATGCGGGGCTCGTGGATGGTATGATTGATTTGATTGAATCAATGGATGTGCCAAAGCTTTGATGAAACAGTGGCAAGGCAAAGCTTTGATGAAACAGTGGCAAGGCAAAGCTTTGATGAAACAGTGACAAGGCAAAGCTTTGATGAAACAGTGGCAAGGCAAAGCTTTGATGAAACAGTGACAAGGCAAAGCTTTGATGAAACAGTGGCAAGGCAAAGCTTTGATGAAACAGTGACAAGGCAAAGCTTTGATGAAACAGTGGCAAGGGAAAGCTTTGATGAAACAGTGGCAAGGCAAAGCTTTGATGAAAACAATGGAATTGAAAAGCTTTGATGAAATCAATAATCAGGAGAGAGTATTTATGAGAGCTATAGAATGAATGACAAAGCTGATGATGAAAACAACGGAAAGTGCAAAACTTTGATGAAAACAACTGAAAGTGCAAAACTTTGATGAAAACAACGGAAAGTGCAAAACTTTGATGAAAACAACGGAAAGTGCAACGAAATAATGAACAGGGTGCAACTTTGATTAAAACAATGGAAAGGACATAAATTTGAAAAAAGCAACGGAAAGGGTAATGTTTAGGTGAAATAAATGGACAAGGAAAAGCTTTGGGAACATTGCAAAGGACCACGCTTTGATTGAACACAAGATTTGGTAAAACTTTGGTATGGCAAAGCGTCGATGGAAACAATATAGCAAACGTAAATATTGTGGCAACTTTAGTCACCGTGGAAACAGAAGACATATGAAACAAAGAAAAAAAGCAAATCCTAAGCTTCATGAAAAGACAGGTAACCTGCCCTGCCATCGATCTACGGCCAAAGTCTGTTATTCGATCATGATCATAACTATGTTGTTGCTCTAAAATATAGCAGTTATAAAACTAAGACAATATCCCCAGTAATAAAGGCTCCGTGTGGATGTGCTGTGTTTTGTCCATCAACCACAATGTCGTGTTTAATTTCATGTGATAAACCTTTCCCATAAAACCCTTCACATAACCAGAAGATTGGAAAAAGTCATTGTCAGATTCTGACTATATCAGTGATGATACCAGGTGTTCACGAAAGGGAAACTGTATCCAGCTCCATCGGTGGCATCGTCACAAACATGTCCAAAGGCAATAAAGTTGTTCACCTAAAACGGATCGGGAACATGTGGCATGAGTGAAAATAGGGAATTGCATCAGACACCCTTTTGGTTATCCCCCCCACCCCCCATGTCACCATAAAACGGTTTAATAGCTTTACCAAGGCATTGGATGTTGTAACTCTGATCAAACATCTTTTGAGTAAAAGTCACAGGACATTTTTTGACGCCTTCGTAAAAATGGCATGCTTGATTGTTCCTCCAAAATTGCGAAATGTAGATGCTTAATGCTGGAACTGCTTGCATAGTGCTCGACATAAAGGGAAAGTGAACTATTTGAAAGTTATCCCTCTTGTCAAACAGTCTTGTGGATATTTCTGGTGCCTGAATCTTAATGCAAACCTATATAGATGTGATGAGGTGGTTTTACTGGTTTCTTTTATTTCTAGTTCAGATGGGTTAATGAGTGGAATGGATATTTAAACGATATAAGATAGTCTATATACCTGACGCTAAAGTTAAACTTCTTCACCAAATTCTCTTGTTTCAATTTTGCCTATCCGCCTGCATAAGGGGAGCACAGACTGGTGTCCATGAGTATGCCTACGTTTTGCCTAAATGTCACATCCTACAATTTCGCATAGATGTTATCTTTGAGGAAGTCCAGAATTTCACATATTGTTCTCTCAGTAAACTTCAGATGACTTTTGTATTTTTGACAAATTGTACTTGACCTTTGGATCATGTAATTATATTCAAAACAAATGTCCCAAGCATGCCCCAATAATGTGTACATAAGCCATAATCATTATGATATTCTTTCAGAGGTTCTCTGCTAGAAGGATTGTCTTCCTCCACAAGAGTAAAGCGAGACAGGAAGGACAGCAGGGTGGAGATAAAGGATATGAACAAGTTGATAGAGGAGGAGGTTGTGCAGTCAGGTGTGGTGAGTGTCAGTGATAGAGGAGGTTGTGCAGTCAGGTGTAGTGACTGTCAGTGATAGAGGATGTTGTGCAGTCAGGTGTGGTGACTGTCAGTGATAGAGGAGGTTGTGCAGTCATGTGTGGTGACTGTCAGTGATAGAGGATGTTGTGCAGTCAGGTGTGGAGAGTGTCAGTGATAGAGGATGTCGTGCAGTCAGGTGTGGTGAGTGTCAGTGATAGAGGATGTTGTGCAGTCAGGTGTGGTGAGTGTCAGTGATAGAGGAGGTTGTGCAGTCAGGTGTGGTGAGTGTCAGTGATAGAGGAGGTTGTGCAGTCAGGTGTGGTGAGTGTCAGTGATAGAGGAGGTTGTGCAGTCAGGTGTGGTGAGTGTCAGTGATAGAGGATGTCGTGCAGTCAGGTGTGGTGACTGTCAGTGATAGAGGAGGTTGTGCAGTCAGGTGTGTGTGTGTGGGGGGGGGGGGGTGGGGGGTGGGGGGTGGTTGTGTTGAGCATCCGGGTATATATGTGACAGAAGAGATAGTGCAATCGGGTGTGTCTAAGAAAGAGGAGGTTATAGTGCAGTGAGGTGTGTGAATATAGAAATTAATCGAAAAGATCCTTCATCTTAAACGCTCCTTGGATAATGTTCTACAGAGCACATATTGCCCCCACAGGTGAAGAAGGCAGTGTACGTGTCGTACGCCAGGGCCCTTGGTGCAGTGAGCTCTGTGGTGATGATCCTGTCCTTCATCCTGTACCAGGCTGGGACCATAGCGGCCAGCATCTGGCTAAGTGGCTGGACAGATGACCCCCAACTGACCAACTCCTCCCTCCCGATTGGCACTCCGGAAAGACGGGAAAGGACAGATTACTTCATGGGAATTTATGGCCTCTTTGGAATCGTTCAAGGTATTTCTAAATGTTCATGCTGTTCGTCTCCAATTGTCATAGGTCCATTTTAGCAAGGTCACATTTAAATTGACTGCCTTTCTGTACCCCGTCAATTTCTCCGCCGGTAAAAAATGTTCATGTGACATTGAATCAGATTTAATGCACAGTTTTTTACCAAATCTGAAACAATTTCGGTTTGCAACAGATAAAAGACTCCTGTAAGCATTCAAATGGTTTAATTTGCCATACTGACTTCAGAAAATGCGTGATTTCATAAAAAAACCCATGAACATGCCAAAATGTCATCCCACATGTGCTCGATTGGTGAAAGATCAGGGGAGCGGGCCGGCCAGGGGATAACATTCACGTTGTGTTGTTGAAGAGAATCCTGAACAAGTCGAGCAATATGAGGCTGGGCGTTGTCATGTTGAAAGGTTATGCCTTGGCCATGACGACGCAAAAAAAAGGTAGAACAACAGGGCCGATGATCTCGTCACGGTCCATTGAGATTTCCCTCTACCACTATCAAACGGGCCCTCTGTCTTGCTGTAATCCCACCCCATACCATAACGCTGCCGCCCCCGAACCGATCTTCTTCAATGACACAATGATTGACGTTACGTTCACCTCGACGTCGGCACACTCGAATCCGTTCATCGCTGTGGCTGAGGTGAAAACGAGACTCATCAGTGAATAAAACTTGTCCCCACTGCATGGCCGTCCAGCGTAGACTCTGTCTGCACCACAGTAGACGTGCGTGGCGGTGGCTTCCTATCAAAATGGGACGTATGGCGGGTCTTCTGGCGACAATCCCTGCACATCTGAGGCGACGGCGTACGGTTTGTGAAGATATTCGTCGAGGGCAAGGGATTCTTCTTGCAGTCACTGTTGCTGGCTGGAATCGATTTCTTAGGTCGATTATTGGTTACGCGTGGCCTACCACTCCGAGGATGGTCTCTGACTACATTCGTCTGTTGCCAACGCTGCTATAAACACCAAATGGTGTTTCTGTGGATGTTCAATTGTCTTGCAACATCACGTTGACTAGATCCTGCTTCAAGCATACAAATGGCTCGCAGACGTAATTTTCGGACAGATGTGGCATTTCGTAATGTTGAATAATTGCGTATTTATTTTTTTCTCAGTGGTTGTTGTCAGCACGATGCTGAACAATGCATATGGAATCCCTTTAACGCACATGTTTTTATACCCATTCTTGGGTAGTAAAATGCATGGGACTTGCATAAAGTCAACTTTTGTATGGAATGCATGCTTTTCTGTAGCAGTTGCGTGTTTGTGACTTGATTCCATACATGAACTACAATACTGAAAACCAAACTTTACTTGTTTGAAAAATACTCTAAAATATTGGTGTCACAGGAACTTTTGTTGTCGAGTATATGTTTTAGTTAAAACACGAGTACAAGGGTTTTGTTAAAAATGTAAAAGCGCGAGCAAGGGAAAAACTGGAAATTTGATATTTTCAACCCAAAACGGAGGAGGAGTGTTTTAATTAACCGTCTAAATGTAAGAAATACCAGAAAGAATAAGAAAACACCGAGAGAGCTTATAGTGAAACAATATAGTAGTTGCGTATTAAAACGAATTATGTGACAGCGGGTGAGAAAGAGACCAGGTGCAGCAGACAACTAAAGTCATGACATGTAAGATTGAACACCCATTCATCACCTGCCCTGTTGACTCATTGGTTACAAACTAAGGTGGCTTCACGTCATGGAATTTTCATTTGCAAATTGTGACTTTTAACCAGTCTAAAAACATTTTATGGATATTATAGTTCTGTTTCCCCTCCATTTCAAATGTAAAAGTAGCTCTGAAGGTACTAACTCTCAAAAGGTTACTACAGGCAAAAGAGGCAGTAGGTTTATAAAAATCCAGGCATTGTCGCTTCCAATGAAAGGGTCTTATTAGCAAATAGTCTGTCTGAGTGAGTGATGGATAAGAATAGTATGTCTTGTAATTTGCCATTTTTCTAACGGCTTATTGTAGTAATTTCAATAATTCTCACAAAATGGTAACATTAGTGATGAGCTATATAATAACCGTCCAGATTCTCGAGGTAATACTGTGTATAATACTAACGGATGATTTCTACACAGTTGCTGCCATCACTGTGTATTCTATCCTGATGGCCATCACGTCGGTCCACGCCTCCAGGATCGTCCACAGCAACATGCTAGCTCACGTGCTGCGTGCGCCAATGTCCTTCTTTGACACTACACCCATGGGGCGGATTCTGAACCGCTTCTCGCAGGACATTGATACTCTAGACAACGAGTTGCCTATTACCCTGATGATGTGGATCGGCCGCGTGTGCACCGTACTCAGTACTGTCCTAGTTGTTAGTTACACCACGCCATTGTTCCTGATAGCTGTCGTGCCCATCTCCATCATCTATACCATCATACAGGTACGTGCAGCCGGTTGTGTCACGAGACCAATGGACCTATGGTTTTAATGCCTATATATGGGGGCTGGGCTAAAATGAGGGGCTGAACATTTCTTTTCACAACACCCAGCATGAATAGTTAACAATGAATTTTTTTTCTAAAACTTGAGCATCTTTTGACCTGAGAAAGGTGTATTCATTAAAAGTACAGTCTTTACTGTCTGAAACTCTACAGTGGGACTGATTTAGGAGATTTTATAGACGACTCTCTAAATATGATGATATTTTTAGTTTGTATATATGCTCCTCTTCTTGCGCTTCTGTATCTTTATGCACATTAACCGAAATTTATGCTCGGATTAGCAAAGTCAAAACATGTTCATTTGGCCAAGTAGTTGAACTTAAGCTTCTCAAATGCAATTCACTTCCACTGATTTACCCATACGAAGTAAAAATAAAGGAGACCAGCGGGTCCGCCTCATCTGATTCATATTTAGATATGCATAAAGATTCAGAGTGACAAAACACTCTCAACAAGAATATATGACAAGATGGATGACCTCAATTCTTCCTACAGTATTCCTACATTTCCAGCTCTTGGTGTCGAACATGCTTTTTCTACCACGATTTCAAAGATCATCATACGACTCAGAAGCTATGTGATCAAGGTTACAACATTCAAGGCCACAGCAAAGCTTACAATAGTTTAAAGTAGACATGAGGAGGACATTTCCAAATTTGCCGCATCAGTGACATCGATGATGTCCGTACCAATCCCCTATGTTGACTTGTACCATATATTCCAGTGTTTGTTCAGTTAAACAACTGATTTTCCTTCCTATGTGTTTGTGATGGGTGCTACCGGGTGCCACCGTGGAAGGATACGCTCACCTGTTCCCGAACACCTTGTATCATCACTGTGTGGTAGTGATTCATAAACACAAGCTCATGATACAGTTGGAATCGTACAAGAGAGAGATTTCTTTTGAATATGGAAAGGGTTTTGTCACTTTCATGTAGCTCATGGGGATAAAATGGCCACATCTTCATCAGCACTCATCCCTAAAGGGACAAGAGGTAACACTGAAACGTTGTGTATTGACAGTAAAGAATGTGTTATCCATACTACGCTTCGTTGTACTCAGTACTCAGCCCATGAGACAACTTGCAAATGTACCATTTGTTCCTGCACCAACCATACTGTGGACACATTTCAGAGGTTCTACATTCCGACATCGAGGCAGCTCCGACGTCTCGAGTCCAAGACTCGATCTCCCATCTTTGCCCACTTCAGCGAGACTCTGTCTGGTGGCAGCATCATCAGGACGTACCGGGCCGAGAACAGGTTCATCAAACACTCGGAGAGACTCGTGGACATGAACCAGAAGTTTTCGTTTGCTACCAATACAGCCAACAGGTATCAATTAACGTTCGCTCATCGTATAATACGAGTTATTTAAAAAAAACACACAGACAGAAATTGACTTTTAATGTTTGAACAATCAGCTCTTTTCGCTCATTTTTGGCTCATATTTTCTCTGAATACTGCATTTCATACCCAAACCAGATACATTTAGTGATGTGATGAAAATACAAGCGTCTGGTCAAGCAAACACTTCTAATAATTTTCATAACTATACTTCCAAATGTTCCGTACCTTTCTGATTTGACAGTGTGTTAAAAGAGTCTGTATAATACTTCGTCCTTCGGCCCCTCGCTCATTGTGGTCGGGTTCTCGCAGGACTGAATCACATCATGATGCAGTGGAGTATTATTGTAATGGCGGGATTAAAACTTGACTACAAGATAAAATTAGTTTACAGTTCTTCAACTACATGCATATTTGTTTAACTTATCCCTGGTAAGACATTTATATGGCAGATATAAAATGTTAACGTCATAGCATAACCAGTCTGGAATAACCCACAAAATTCCACAGGGAGTAAAGACCCGTAAAAGACTCCGGGGTAGAACAGGTCTTCAGCAACCCATGCTTGCCGTAAAAAGTGACTGTACTTGTCGTAAAAGGCTACTAACAGGATCGGGGGGTCAGACTCGCTGACTTGGTTGATGCATGTCATATTGATCCCAATTGCCTGGATCGATGCTCATGATATCAATCTGGATTGTCTGGTCCAGACTCGAATATTTACAGATTTACAGACCGCCGTCATATAGCTGGAATATTGCGGCGTTAAACAACAAAACAAAACAACCAACTGGGAGTTAATGTAATAATAACAGTGAAAAGTATATGAATGAATAATTGAAAACAAGTGATGACCCCATGTGTTCGCGAAAAGGGTAATCATGTCTTGCCCTACGAGTAGCCCCCTCCACTCGCACAATTTGCAGAAAAAGGTTTGTTGCCTGGCGCCACCTAGCAGTACTCCCGCCACACAACGCATCATGGCGTTACCGAGTTATTGGATGGGGAAAATACAAGTGTGTTTTTAAATGTAACGAGTGGATTCTATATGGTATGTTTGTATAGATGGCTGGGCGTCCGAATCGAGACCCTGGGAGCTCTGGTTGTGTTCCTTGCGTCTCTCCTGTCTGTCTTCTTGAAGGATTCCATCAGCGGTGGCACCATAGGACTTTCGGTGTCCTACGCTCTTGACGTAAGAGACACAACGATGTTTCAATCCTGGGTCCTCTTTTCACAGACCGATCTTAGTGTACAGACCATCGTAGCATCAATACTTTAACATAGCTCGAACAGGATTCACGACTATGTACCACAAACAAACAATTAAGTGATCATATTCTTATTTATTGAAATGAGATTTTTGAAGCACATAATTTAAAATCTTTTCGTATTCCTTGGAGTGTTCAGGCGTGCAAAAACGTTAATTCACGCTCAGCCAAGTCTGCTACATGCTATGATAAAAGGAGTTCAATGTACCACCAGCTAACATAGTGGTTAGTGAGAATTATGATAGTTACCTCCTGAATTTATTTAACTGAATAATATCAAGATTGGAACAATTGCCATGACAATGTGTAGCCGCGCCTTGATTACCTGAACATATTTTGTTTGCATATGTCATTAGTAATGAAACTGACAGTAGTATCTGAGAGTTTGTGTATCCCAGATTACCATCAGCCTTAACTGGCTAGTGCGACTAACCTCCGACATAGAAACTCAGATTGTGGCGGTGGAGAGGCTGAAAGAATACACAGAGGTACCAATGGAGGTGAGTATTGAATCTTATCCTTCTCTTTACGAGTCTAGAGTCTGAAGGAATACACTCACGTACCTATGGAGGTGAGTATTAAATCTTATCCTTCTCTTTACGAGTCTACAGTCAGAAGGAATCCACAGAGGTACCTACCGAGGTGAGTATTGAATCTTATCCTTCTCTTTACGAGTCTAGAGTCTGAAGGAATACACTCACGTACCTATGGAGGTGAGTATTGAATCTTATCCTTCACTTTACGAGTCTACAGTCTGAAGGAATCCACAGAGGTACCTACGGAGGTGAGTATTGAATCTTATACTCTCTATACGAGTTGAGAGACTGAAGGAATAGACAGAAGTACCAATGGAGGTGAGTATTGAATCTTATCCTTCTCTATACGAGTCTAGAGTCTGGAGGAATACACAGAGATACCAATGGAGGTGAGTATTGAATCTTATCCTTCTCTTTACGAGTCTAGAGTCTGGAGGAATACACAAACGTACTAATGGAGGTGAGTATTGAATCTTATCCTTCTCTTTACGAGTCTAGAGTCTGGAGGAATACACAAACGTACCAATGGAGGTAAGTATTAAATCTTATCCTTCTCTATACGAGTTTAGAGACTGAAGGAATACACAGAGGTACCAATGGAGGCGAGTATTGATCTACCTAATTTCTCTTCCAGGCAGCGTTAAGGGTATTTTCTACCCGTCCTCCCATTGAGTGGCCGGACAAAGGCGAAGTCCAGTTTGACCGCTACAGCACCAGGTTCCGCCCTGGACTCGAGCTGGTCCTGAAAGACGTATCCTGTCGGATAGCCCCCAAAGAAAAGGTAACTGCGAGTAGGAAATCACTGTAAGGAAACGCTACCTTCACAAAATGTGGACAGAACATGGGAAAAAAACGTTCATTCCACACATGTTTCCAGATATCTCAGTGTTGAATGACTTCCGTTTATTGTTTTTGGATTATTTGGATTGAAATGAATTGTTTGGAATATTTGGATTGTTTTGAATTAGTAAGTTCCTTTCATTTGTTATCTCATTTTGATATATATTTAGGTAAAAAACCACCGAAATAGGATTGGAATGAATATGGAAACATTGATAATACCATAGGTCATACATTCTTGACTATTTTGTGATATAAAATACTCAAGCTGCACTGATTATTTTTGGAGCATCGAGTGGCCCACTGAAGTAAGGAGCTACAATTGGAAGCTCGGGGGGTTCGAATCAAAGATTAGCCCCACTTATGGTCTATCAGTAGCATGGCACGTGGACTTCTCCAAAGATGTAATACGTGACCTCCGAATACGTGACACACAAGAAAAAAGGTTAAATGCGGGTTTAACCCACTCACTCTCACTTTCCAGGTCGGCATTGTTGGACGTACGGGGGCGGGGAAATCGTCTCTGGCAGTGGCGTTGTTCCGACTGATAGAGGCAGCATCAGGGGACATCCTCATAGACGGGTACAGCGTGGGCAAGCTGGGCCTACACGATCTCAGGGAGAAGCTTACCATTCTTCCACAGGTAGGCACCAGCAGAAACTCGTTGAGGCACGTAGATGAATCAGGGTAACCTAGGGCTTGCTCGTCAAGACGATGGCCCGGGTTCACATGCCGACACAGGTACACCATTGTATTTCTGGTGTATTGCTAAAAGATGCGTAAAACCTTATTCACTCATTCATGATTCTAAACAGCGCATTTCGAGGGCACCCCTCCACCCCCCTCCACGTTTTTCAAAACGAAATTTCTCATTATTAAAATTATTTTCTCGTCTCTTCGACTTTATTTTAAAAACTCGAAATTTCAAGGTGTTTTTTTCTCGTTACTTCCATTATTTTGTCGTTATTTCAATTATTTTCTCGAAATTTCGATTTGTTTCTCGTTACTTCGATTATTTTCTCGATATTTAAAGTTTGTTTTCAAAACTCAAAATTTCACAAATACTTGAAAATACGAGTAATTTCGATTTAAAAAAGAGAAAATGATGGTGCCACTTTGGTACCATTAGGCTTTCGTAATTTAATATGGGTAATAAATATTTTTTCTCATATGAATAGGACCCGGTGATTTTCGGCGGATCTCTTCGGATGAATCTGGACCCCTTCGGTCAGTATCGGGACGCTCAGATCTGGGTAGCCTTGGGTCAAGCCCACTTGAAGGACTTTGTGGACTCTTTGCCCAGCGGCCTGGAGTATCAGTGTGGCGAGGGAGGGGAAAATCTCAGGTGAAACCAATTTCTGCAACAACATTTTTTGTCGAGGTGAGGTGAGGTGAGGTGAGGTGAAGTTTAACGTTGCGTCCAAGATTATTGCACTAGCGACGTGAAGCACGCGTGTGTGTATGGCTGATTGTACTAGTCTGGACTGATGCCGATTCATAGTGCTAGCCCACTGAGATATATTGACTCCGAGTTTTAGCCCCTTAATGCCGACAGTCAAACAGGGTAACAAGTACCATCTTTTAACGTCTTTTGGTATGACGCGGTCGGGGATCCAACCCCGGACCTTCCTCTCTCCTAGACCACAGAGGCCTTTGTTGTTGTTTTTTGTCGAAAGATAAAAAGATTGGACATTTGTATTGACTCTTGTAACCTTGTCTGCTGAGGTTTCGCACGTTTAGTGAGTCTATTCATACGTTTGGTAAAACTGTTATCACGTTTGGTAAAGCTATTATCACGTTTGGTTAAGCTATTCACACGTTTGGTTAACCTATTCACACGTTTGGTGAAACCATTCATACGAATAATTGCGAAAAACTGCAAAAGAAAACCACTATTGGTAAACCCGGACTACCTTCTTCTCGGGCGATAATTTCAAGATAAGAGTAGAGAGAGCTTGTACCTTTCTATAGTTACTTAACTAGTAACCTTACTGTCCACTGGTAATAAAGGTACCAATGATCAATATATTGATTTACGGGGTTTGAATGCATAGATTCGGTCAGGTTCGGTTGATTGCATGGAGTCTGCTCATGTTTTCAGTCACTGGTTTACCGGGCCAAGACTAGATTATTTACAACCTCCGTTACATAGCTTGACTATTGCTGACTGCAGTGTTAAATAACATGGCCCCCGTATTTCAAGATGAATCCAGAAATTGAGACGGGAGTAAAATTAGATACCGATGATAAATACCATGATGGTAACCGAGAGATTGATTTAGTGAGTGTTCTGCAGCCTGACTTCCGTATATTGTTGTCCTCTCAGTGTGGGACAGCGTCAGTTGGTGTGTCTGGCCCGCTGTCTGCTGCGGAAGAGCAAGATCCTGATTCTTGATGAAGCTACGGCGGCCGTTGACATGGAAACGGACGACCTCATCCAGGAAACCATCAGAACCGAGTTCCACGACTCCACCATCATCACCATCGCCCACAGACTCAACACCGTCATGGATTACGACAAGTAGGTGACATTTAGACACGCCTCATCTCTACGTCATCTCAGCCAACTCTGGAGGACTCCATATTTCATTCGCTTACATTTACCTATCATACAATGGGAGGGCGTGGTTTGATAAACGTAGAGGCTCTTCGTGATAGAATTGTATTTATGCACTTGTGCACACATTTATTTGTCTGATGTTCCTCTTGTGAAGCATGTCAAGACTCAAAATGGAAACAAGGCATTCCACAGTTTTCTTAAAGTAGCCAAGGATGTACTGGACATGATTTCAGATGTCAGTAAATGTTGTTGATGATTCTTTACTCCTGGACGGTACAGTGGCACAGTGAAAAGTGAAACAGAAGGCTTTCTGCTTGCTGCCCAGGACCAGTTACTTCCCACTCGAAACCGTCAATGTGTGCTTTTGCATCAACATGTAAATTTGAAAAGTAGATTAAGCAGTAAATTTAATGAGACTGTCCAACACATTGTCAGTGGATGCTCAGCTATAACACAGTATCTTATATTAAGCGACATGATGGTGTGCCTCGATCCTTTTTTACCGTCTCCGCCAGGCTTGTGGTTTTGACACGGAGGTCCATCCATAGTACGACCCAGAATATGCAGAGGGCGTCACGGAAAATATTCAATATAAAATTCTTAGAATAGGCCCTTATATAGCCTCAGATTTATCCAGGCCAAGAAACCTGATCTTGTCCTGTTGGATAAATCAAATGAAATCGTATATATCATGAATTTTCTGTCACATTTGACACTAATGTAATTGACAAGATTCGGGAAAAAAAGCAAATATGCGGACCTCAATTTCGAAATGTCACGCTTGCATCCTTAGTTCCAAATTGTCCGACTCCCCATTAGTCCCTTAGTCATTAGTTTGCCTTAGGTTTGGTACCTCCCAAAACTGTTGACTGACAATGGGAGCCTACCCGTGTTTACTGCCAGGAATACAACCCTTTTGACAATCTTGGTAATGCAGAAGGCTGCAGTGTTGGGGAGTCTTCACATTCTCCTAAAAGTTCGGGGTGGATTCGACTGGGCAGAAATTCCTGGGCGAAGTCCCATTCTCTGTCTTACTTTTGTCCATTTATAAAGCACCAAGTTCCATCCACCAAGCATTTGCTCATAGGGCTAGTTGATGGGAAACATATATACAGTTCTGTGGTGAAGTCTTGAGATCCATTGGCAGCATAAGAAAAGGATTGTAACTGTCTTTCTGGTGCATAAGGGGTGATGGCCGGGGAAATTGGCCGGGTAAAGAGGGAAAAGGACATGGACAAGCCATGTTGGTCTTGTGACTTGGTTTGTAACAAAAGACTCTTGATAATGTTCTTTTTCTTACATCCGAGTTTGATATTCATCGGTTTATTCCGTCAGTTTTCATCGACCCAGTAATACCTGACTGAGTACATGACTGCAAGCAGTGGCACTCATCAATGGCTATGAACGGTGTCAGCTACTCTGCCATAGTGGCAGAATCCAGTAACAGAGATTGATTCGCTATGTATTTCGAGAATCCACATAAAGGCATCCATTTCTTCCACAGAATTATTGTCCTTGACCAGGGCCGAGTGGTGGACTTCGACTCCCCGTCCAATATGCTGCAGAACACGGACAGTTTGTTCTACAAACTTGCCAAGGACGCTAATCTCGTGTGATCTACCCATCTCACCTGTAACCTCGTGTGATCTACCTGTCTTACCTGTAACCTCGTGTGATCTACCTCACCTGCAATCAACATAATCAGAGACTCACAAGCATGGCCCACTGAGCAGATACATTGTTCAGACCAATGGGTGGTACTAGCAAGTCAGACACTCTGGTAGTTCTCAAGCGTAAATATGTTCATCTTACAGTTAATGGGGAGATCATATTCAAGCACGGATACAGGTTTTGGAAACGGGGTTCACAAGAAACATTTTGTTAGTCGTGTCATTTTTGTTAAACACTTCAGCAACTGAGTTTATGGTACTGTTCCACTGAATGTCAAGCACGTTTCAAAAAGTGGTGGGTGGGTGTGTACAGGGAGGGAGTAGGGATGAGGGGTGCTCATCCCTACACAACCTTCTGGATGCGGATGTGAAGTCTTCACATTACAAAACTGGTCAGTAGTTATTCTTAACTTACAGAAAACATTATGGCTTAACGTATGGGCATCATTATTTGTAATTGAATATGAGACTTAAACGTAGGCAGCTGTTGGGTGCCTAGTGGTTCAAGCTTTTGCTCATCACACCGAACACCCGGCGTCGATTCCTTGCATGGGTACAATGTATAAAGACAAGTTCTGACGTCTCCTTCCTTGATATTGCGGGAATATTGATAAAAATGGTGTAAAACTAAACCTACTCACTCTCTCGGTTATGGGTAATTGAATGTGCAACTTATGGATATGGGTAATTGAATAGTACACACAGTTCTTTAACAAGTTTTTATAACATGTCATATTTGGTCAACTAGTTCTGAAAATAACCGATTAGTTGTTAGTTCCACAGTTTTATTTTCATTTATACCCTGAAAATCCTGACCTTGTGAGAATGTTTACCGCAATAAGGAACTGGTCATTCATTACAGGGGTAGGTGGATCAGAGGATTTGATATGTTTGGATGGAGTCATGGTATATTTTCTTCATTTTTAGGGGCTTCTTAAAAGATAGCTGACATCTTTTTAAGATTTTTTTATTTGTTTATTTTTTTCACATTTCAAATTCAATATATGGAAATAATGTTAACATGTACTCACTGTTCCGTAAAAATTATAACTGTACAGTTGTAGGTGATTTTAAAACAGAACAATGAGAAAAGCAGTATAAGAAAGCATTCTTATATATGTAAGGGGTGTTAATTGATGTTTAGAGATAGTGCTAGTGCTCCTGCCCAGAGGGGGCTTATGATTAGAGGCGATACACTAAATTTTTGTTGTATACATTAAACAGAAAAAGGAGATAGAACTTCTGTGCACTCTGGAAACACATTGAAACAATTAGGTATTTTAGATAAATGAAGTTTTAAAGAAGCCTATTAAAGTGGTTTGCACTATAACAATACCCCAGAACATTGTGGAGCTTTTGTGCTCAAAAGCGTTTTTAAAATAGTGACAATAATGAAAGTACAATTATACAGTAAAGTGCATTTCTCCAATAACAAAGATCAGTTTTTGCCTCAGACTGGTCAGAATATAGACTCACTTACATCATCACAAAAGAGAAACAGGTGACGCCAGGCCCATCAGACTAACCAAAATGCAGCCATTAGGAAAGAATGTTCCAGTCAGGTGCCAGAAATATTAGAAGCCAATATCGTTCATCCCAGATCTTCAGGATGGTACTCTCCAGTTGTCATGATTAAGACCAACCACTTTGCTGTAGATTATAGATGCCTCAATGGAGTTACCAAGCCTATATTCTCACCTCCACGTTTTGAAGATGTCATTCATGCCAATATAGGTGACAGCCATGCTTACATTTTTAGTGTCCTTGATTGTGCTAGTGGCTTTTGGCAAATACCACTCCATCCAGATGCAAAACACAGGTTGGCTTTCATAACAGCCGATGGTGTTTTTAAATGGAATCGACTCCCTTTCAGCCTCAAAATGCTCCCATGGCATTTCAGCAAACCATTTCAGGCACTAAAAGATATGACTTGGCATTACATATTACTTTATGTATATGACATCTTAACATTTTCCAAAACGTTTTCTGAACATTTGAATCGCCTCAAGGAAGTATTCCAAAAGATCAAAGAAGCAGGACTCATTCTAAAATGAAGCAAATGTAAATTTGCGACAAAACATGTCACCTTCTTAGGGCATCTTCAGCAAAGATGGCATCCATGTCGATCCTTCAATCCTTCGATCCTTCAATCCTTCGAAAAACAGATCGGTCACACAGATCCAACCATCTAAAAATGTCAATGACATTCGTCATTTCTGGCATCACCTTCCCTCCTTACAACCTTCTCAAAATAGACACGCCTTTAGAATGGTCCAACAATTGCCAACAGGCAATTGAAAAGGTAAAGCAAACCCTTACAACAGACCCCATCCCTGCGTCTCCCGACCAAAACAAACCATTCATCAGCATAACACCTCTCAAACTGCAATAGGGCACATTTTAGGTCAACTTGATTCTAATACATTCTAATGGCATACCTTGTAATGTTAAGTCATGTCTTTTGACAATACAATTATCTTCCTTGGCATTGGTATTGATCTGTTTTTGTTTCTTTGGCTCGTCAGTTTAGGTTATTGGAACAAAATATTTTTATTTATATATATATGTTTACGCTATTTTCCAAGTAAGGGTAAATGATGCTAAATGGTCAGTTCACATCGCAGTCAACAACTATTTCAGTCACATCACAGTGAGTCATTAACCTCTTCCAGGGATACAACCTGACCTGAATAGTCTACTGCTTACTGCGCTCATGAACTGGGTGTGTGGGGTGTGTGTGGGGTTGGGGTGGGGTGGGTTTGTGGGGTGGCACGGATGGGTAGCCTAGTGGATAGAGCGTTCGCTTGTTATGCCAAATATTCCCGACATGGGTACAATGTGTGAAGCCCATTTCTGATGTCCCCCGTTGTGATATTTGCTGGAGTATTGGTTAAAGCGTCATAAAACCATACTCACTCATTTAGTTTGGAGACATTGTGTGTCAAATTCAAGATGTAAGGGAAAAGTAAAAAAACATGATGTGAGAAAGATGTGAAACAGGGAAAGAATTGAAACCTGTATTGTCCATATTGTTTTAAACCATGCCTCCTGTATTGATTAAATATTTTGAGAAAAAAATTTATTGTAAATTGAATTTGATGAACCAAGTGTTAGCAGCCGTGTTGATGCCTCGCATCAAAATATTAGTCAGGTCGATTGTCCAAAACTTACAACCAAACTGCCATGTAAACGTATGGGAGTTACGGTGTTCAGGCCCTTGACTAGCTACAGTTTAAGCCACAGAGCATGATCCAATATTTCTGTTTATGGAGTGGTGCAAAACCTTAATGGAAACAGACGTTAATTCTAAGAGAGTGAAATTGGGTAGAGACACCTTAATTTGTCCAACATAACACATCAATGTCTCCCTACATGACACACCCATGTGTGAATACAGCTGGCTGAGGAGTAATAAACAAACCAACCAAAATATAGCCCTTGGTTTCCACAACATACAGTTGTCATCACGTTTTAGATCTGGAAGGTTATCGGTATGGATGCCTTCACTTTGTTCAGTCATGTGTGCGACTTGCCATTTGTCAGCCTTCGAGCAATATTCCAACAGCTCAAGCCTTTGATGTCTGCATTAACTGATCATGCTCTTTCTACGAAGATTTGAAAAAGCCTCTTCCCTCTAGTTGTTTGGTCTGGCTCTATGGTAGATATGTGGAGAACATTTCCAAATTTGACGCATCAGTGACCAAAATGGTGTCTCATGCAATTCCCTATTTTGACGTCCACCGTATGTTCTCGTGTTTGTTTATGTAAACACTTCACTTGCCGGTGCATGTGTTTGTCACGGATGCCACAGGTGGGGAAGGATAGGCTCACCTTTTCGCGAACGCCTGGTATCATGACTATTTCATAGTCATTTATAAACAATAATATATTCGGAATTTAATAAAGGACTCATTTCTAATGATTACGGAGAGGGTTTTGACACTTAAAATGTGGATAATAATAATTTTTTACAATTGTTTCTTTCGTACTTAATTGAATATAGTTCACAAACATGTATTTAATCTTCTCTTGCCAATAGCTCCTCCACATTCAACATGAAATAGAAATACTATATCAACGATACAACAAACAATAATTTCATTTTGAATATATTTAATACTTAAACAAAATTATCTCTCTGTAACAAATCAGTCTTGCCTTTACAAAATAAATAAATAACTAAGGAATATCACTGGATGGCTATTGCATCCGAAACATATTTTTACACCATGAAGTGGAATGACTTAGTTATCACATGACCGCCATGTTTGTTTCAGTACAGACATTGTGCATACATATTTCATATATGATATATATAAATATTATTTGGCATGGTCGTAAATAGCAAGCAAGATGCCCCAACGCATCCTGGATGGCATCAAGTACTAGCTCGCTGAATAGGCACAGAAGGCATGTTGAAGATGTACCATCTGGCCCTGATATGTGTCTTTTCCAATCAAAATCCTGTGTGTACATGTATTACATATACCATCCCCTTCCACATATTCTGAACTTAACACACACGAAATGGACCAAGAATGATAAAGTCTTTACGAAAGAACAGCATTGTCCGTATTTGTAACACAACGAGACTACTGTCCACACATGATGTAAAGGACATATTATACATGCCCGCCTTCAATGCCTTAAGAAATAGCTTTGGTTTGAAAACCTTCATCTTCCATGTATGTAATAGAGCAACACATTCACAAGAATGACACAGGTGTTGGATAAGGGTTGAGATCGTAGTCATTTTATCACATATAATAAGTTATACATCGGAGAAGCATTTTCGATCAACATACACCTCAGAAGAATGATTCGTTTGAGACGTTCTGGGTAACTTGCATGTTTGGCAAATCGTGTAATGTTGTTATCATGTTTTGTTGTTATCATGGTGATGACAACAACGTAATGCTTTTATCACTCGGAATGCTATGACACTGACACACAGGCACTGCTTTGTACATGAAAGACAAGAGTGGATGTACTACACGTCCTATCATTGAGCAAGACTTCATCAATGAAGAAGGTAATTCCATGTCCAAGCAAGCAAATCCAATATTTTTCACAAGTCTGCCGCTTCCAAGAATGTGGGCTGGGACTTTGAAACAGCTTCCGTAACGACACACACACATTACGAACAGCGTCACTCACAACAGCAGGATACATATAGTCTCGGAATGACATCGCCTACGAAGCTGCCTCGTACTGTTTATCTCGAAGGTGATGCATCAGAGTCCATCCTTGTCATTCTCGAATCCCAGGTCTCCGAAGGTCCTGTCCCTTTTCTCAGGATAAAAACACAATTGTTGTTTCTATTCCCACCAGTGATCATCGGACATGGCTTTTTTGAGGGCAGCTATTTCCGGAGTTAGTTCCCATTGGATAGCTGTAATTGAACTCCACCTGTAGGCGAAACAGGTTCGGTAACTCTTCGAAGATTGATAGAAAATCGCAAAGACGTGTGACGTGTTTGGTGAAAGACGGCGACACAGCTGCCATACTGAATGATTCTTACACTTGCGTGATACACTGATGCTAGGATATTATACTGTGTCTTCTTCCGCCGTCATATACATGTTCAAACACCGGTGCGAGTTTTGCGTTACCATGGAGACCGTTTCCGAACCTGTGAGCATGTTTTTTAGTCATTACTGGAGACCATGTGTGTTTTGTCTCGTCAAGTCTGTCATGCTCTTTCGACACACTTTCTGTGCTTCCTGGAAATAGAACAAGATCATAAATATTTAAATATCAGACTCGTTTTGATTGTGTCACATTGTTCATCGATGCCGTCACCGCATTTTCCATAACGCCAATAGTCCTGTGTTCATTTGGGTGCAGAGGGCACGGGAGGCCCAGTCGTCTAAAGAGTCGCGATTTGCTTTGCAGAGTTGCGTCCCTTTGGCACACCAGAAACCTATGATTGTGGGTTCGAATCCCGGTTCGCCCCGATTATGTTTCTAGGTTTGTCAGCACCATACCCGTGTTCGGGGCTTTCACCCAAGTGGTAAGCGTCTGAGACCTGCATCACTTCGGGCTTTCCTCCTACATTAACCTGACACGCCGTGATATAACTGGCATACTGTTAAAAGCGACGTCAAAAACACAACTCACTCATTAGGGAGCACGTTGCGTCTAGGGTATTAGGTTGCATACCGTGCAACGATTTCGTCAAAATTCTGATTACTTCAAAACAAGAAGTGTTTCAGTTGTACCACAAATATATGCTGTCTAGGTATACTTCTAGGTACAAACGAGATATCAATAGTTCTACACTAAAATTGCGCATTGGTCAGCAGAACCTCATCAATGACGTCGCACTATCATTTTTATAGATGGATATGATACTGGACATTGATAGTCATATAACTAAAACCCTTCAAAGCACGAGAGTAGATGCTAAAGACGTGTGGCGTTATAGTCACTTTCTTCACTACAATGTAGTTAAAGTTTTCATTACACCTGAAGAGCCGTTGAACGGCGACAGATCTTGTGTGCAAAGAGGAGTTTTGACAACCAAGCACATCTGGACTTTCTGTGTATATGTATGTATCCACAATATACCTCGATCTACACAGTAGGGATGCGATGACACGGATCAACCAAGGCATCGAGTCTGACTACCCGATCCCGTTAGTCGCCCCTTTTGACAAGCATGTGTTGCTGAAGATCAATTCTAACCCGGATTTCACGTGGGTCATAATGGTAGTGTTTCACTACATTAATATTACTGTGATAATCCGAAAAAATCCCCAAACTGCATCCCTACACACCTACACATAAGGCTAAAAAGGAAACGTTTCCCGGGCATCGGCGCGTCACGTCGATGTTTATTGTCGGAGAAACATAAGGGCGGTCGGGTAGCCTAGTGGTTAAAGCGTTCGCTCGTCACGCCGAAGACCTGGGTTCGATTCCCGACATGGGTACAATGTGTGAAGCCCATTTCTGGTGACCCCCGCCGTGATATTGCTGGAATATTGCTAAAAGCGGCGTAAAACCATACTCACTCACTCACTCACGGAGAAACATATGTGTTTTTAATCAGCCTAATAACATGTATACCTATTAACCAAAAATCCCACTAGACGGCACTGACCTGTTGTGATTGTGACTTTCGGGGTAATCCGTGATGACGAGCGTATGACAGGTTCGGGGTTTCCCATATACAGCCCACGGAGTCCAAGATAAGGAACGATGACTCTGGCGACTAGTTTCTCCAGTTTGTAATAATTTTCTCCAGGAAATGTCTCGCATGCGCCCTGAAAGGAAAAAGCACAACTGTCAATCTGTGATAATGTCTCAAGTGTTCATAAGGTTGGTAACTCGATCCACTGTTATTGGTCAAACAGATCAATAGTCATAATACCATCAAAATTCATCGCAAAGAGTGTGGGTTTTATTAATACCTTTCTGAAGACGTCAGTAGTTTATGTAGCGGCATGCCTGCTTAATATCGGAGGAAAACAAGAAGTGACACTTGTGGTTGTCGGTCACTATATCAGTGCAACCCACGACAATGTGTGTATGTTGTTGGCAAGGGATGGTAATTGTGAGTGAGTATGGTTCTACGCCGTTTTTCCGCAAAATCCCAGCAAAATGAAAGCAGGGGACAACAGAAATGGTACCCATGTGGTAAATCGAACCCTGGTCTTCGGAGTGACGAGCGAACGCTTTAACCGCTAGGCTAACCACCACGCGGGTTGGTAATAACAAGAGTAAATCTTGGAATCACACCCATCTTAGTATTTGTTGGTTTTGCTGTTTAACGCCGCACTCAGCAATATTCCAGCTTTCTGAAGACGGTCTGTAAATATTCGAGTCAAGACGACACAATCCAGTGATTGACATTATGAGCATCGATCCACGCAATTGGGATACGATGACATGCACCAACCAAGACAGCGAGTCTGACCACCCGATCCCGTTAGTCGCCTCTCACGACAAGCACAGACGCTTTTTACGGCAAGCATGGGTTGCTGAGGACCTATTCTACCCTGGATCTTCACGGGTACCGTTCTAGTAACGAGGATAAAACCATTTACAATATTTGTAACAAACGAAGCAACATTCTCTGACGTCGTGTGTTCTTTTTGTCTTCTTTAAGAAATATTTTGTTAATCGGAAAATGTTCGGTCAAACACAGAATGACAAATTGTGCACAGTGAGCGAGTTTTCTGTCGCCTTCACATATATTCCAGACAGTGTTGATCCCGAGAACACAATACTCGTACACATGTGGAGACTCGAACCCGGTCTTTGGCATAATGGTCCAACACCTTAACCACTAAACCACCCAACGTCCCCTCTGTGGCAATGATTGCTATCACCAAGCCTGCTCACTCACCTGTAGAACTAGCAGCATCTGTCGGATAGAGGGAGGCACTTCACCGGTCAGGTTGTCCAAGGCATCTGAAAGTGGTTTATTGAAATAAATGAATATCGTGATCAGGGAGTGAATGTTGTTTTATGCCAAAGTCAGCAATATCCAGCCTATGTCACGACTGTCGGGACACAAACACGCCAAGACAGGCGGACAAGTGGTTGACAGCATGAGCAACACGTCGGGTATCGATAATGCACAATCGGCAAGGTAACACACTGTAGCGACACGATCCCTATTTCTGTCGGCTGTAATCACAAGCGTTGGACCAAGGGCTGATTGATGACTACAGAAGGGAATGCCAACTATAACTGATGGGAGGTTAGCATGAACAAATAATAGGCAGCTAGAGTATCATATATACTGCCTGTGGTACGTTTCTGGCGAAAGGTGTACCATTTAATGTGTGTGGATTCCTGCGTCAGAATTGTTCCTCAGCAAATTATGCTGGTCATAAGTGGTGACTTAGTGGATCTAGTGGTCAGGCTTGTTGATGGAGTGTCAAACTACCCAACGCCATGCTCACATTACCAATCACTGTATTGTCTCGTCCAGACTTGATAATTTACAGACCGCCGTCATATAGCGTGAATATTGATGAGTGCGGCGTTAAACAATAAAGACATACAAATACATATTATTTAATTAGAATTAATCTGTCAACGAAATCTGATAAGAATAGTCATTTTAGTACATAAATATAAGATTTGTGTATATTTAATAATTGGAAGAAGGACACAAACGCACTACCTTCGATGCTGACTTTGAGCATGACGATGTTTCTAAATTCCACTAATGTTACTTGTCGTATTGAGGCACCGGTTGTCTGTAAAGCAAGAATATGTCATTAATTATATATGGTCACAGGCACAACGACCACGAGTCGTTTATTTCTTAGATATAAACTAGATGGCGAATTAAATAAAGGTGTATCGTCACCAACATATCGGGGTATAACAGTACACACCTTGAGAGGGTAGAGCACCGCTTGGAGGTCAGGCAGGATCTCCGTGTAGAAGTAATCCCACGTGTCTCCCAGCTTCTTCAAGAGGTCAGTGCCTGGTCAAAAGGAATTATATTGAAATAAAATGTTAAGTAAGAAATATCCCCGGCCGCTTCATACCAAAAGACTTTAAAAGATGGTACTCATTGTTACCCTGCCTGCTCTCGTCATTGAGGGATTACAACAAGGACTGGTCGGCTCGGAGTCAGTATACTGTATCAGAGTGTGGTGTTCATGTTAAACTGCGGCATGGTATCTCAGTAGGCTAGCACTATAAAAATCGGACTAGTACAAGCAGCCACGCCCACACGTGCATGCATGTGGCTATATAAATACAGTAATCTTGGACGCGACGTTAAACCAAATTTCACCGCACCTGTTCGCTATGCGAGGAAGGCAATAGTATTGGGAATAAACCGCGTACAAAATACATGTCAAGGATTTGATCCAACGATAATTTCACTCTGGAGTGTGTCAGGCCAAGGATCGGGTTTCTATCCCAGGACAAAATCACTATAGAATGAAATTTAAGGGGAGTGATTTAATCCTACCACACAAGCATACACAAGGGTGCGGCGTTAAACAACAAAGAAACAAACAAACAAAACAAGAAAGTGAATGATGGCGCTTTCTTCCCGGAAAGGGACGTGTGGGAGTATAATTATGGCATGGAAATAGTCAGCCAAAAAGAAGGCTATTCTTATGCTCACACATAAGCAACCCATCTGCTAAAACCTAACTTAATGAATGACTTTGGACATCTCAATGTTGAAATACTGGAATTAGAATGATATATCAAAATTAATGTATTAGTGAGTGAGTGAGTATGGTTTTACGCCGCTTTTAGCAATATTCCAGCAATATCACGGCGGGGGACACCAGAAATGGGCTTCACATATTGTACCCATGTCAGGAATCGAACCCGGGTCTTCGGCGTGGCGAGCTAAGGCTTTTACCACTAGGCTACCCGACCGCCCCAAATGTATTAGTAACTTTGTCGAAACTTGTCTTACCTCTGTCATTCTTGATTCCTTCCCGCATGATGACCATCCCCTTCTTCAACAGCTGATCCTGCAACACAATACACGTCATTACCCACGCCAAGCAGAGTGAGTGAGTGAGTTTTTACGTCCCATCGACAATATTTCAGCCATATCGTGACGAGCGGACCGCAGAAGGAAGGCCTTAAAACAGAAGACCTTATCAGAGGAGTTTGTGAGAGAGTGGGTGAGTGAGATGGTTTTAAGCCGCTTTTAGCAATATTTTAGCACTATGACAGCGGGGGGCATGAGCATGGGTTTCGCACATTGTACCAGTGTTGGAACTGAACTCGCATCTTCACCGTAACGGGAAACGCAATACTCACTGGACTACCCCACTGCAGCTAACCAGTGAATCATTACGTAAAGAAATTCAATGTAAAAACTAACCTTCGTACTCAGTAAACCATTTACGTTGAAATATTAACAGACAATGCCCTTTGGATAGAACACAATTAAGTAGTAAACACTTTAAATTGTAATCCCCCTTAACCTTAATGGATGCCAAAAACATATGAAGCTAAACAGCTGTCCGTGCTTCATGCCTGAAGACTTGTCGCTATATATAATATGGATGCGATGCTAAATTGTAACTCACTCACACATCGCTATAAAGAAACATGTTTTTAAAAAGTTAACTAACCGCCTGTACCTTTGCTAAAACGATTATTTGATGAGTTTTTATTTAGAAATATACCTCAAGTCAACTTAAAAAAATACTTTAAAAATTAAATATTCCCCTGTTTCGTTTGGGTGATGGGGTAGCCTAGTGGTTAAGCGTTCGCTCGTCACGCCGAAGACCCGGGTTCTCTTCCAAACATGGCCATAATGTGTGAAGCCCATTTCTGGTGTGATTTTGAAGGAATAATGCTTAAAGAGGCTTAAAACCATATCCATCCTGCCCCTTTGCCCATTGGACCCGTGAAGATTCCGGGGTAGAATAGGTCTTCAGCAACCCATATACTTGCCGTAAAAGGCGACTATGCTTGTCGTAAAAGGCGACTAACGGGATCGGGTGGTCAGGCTCGCTGACTTGGTTGATACATGTCATCGATCCCAATTGCATGGATCGATGCTCATGATGTCAATCGTTGGATTGTCTGGTCCGGACTCGATTATTTACAGACCGCCGACATAGAGCTGGGATATTGCTGAGTGCGGCGTTAAACACCAAACCAACCAACCAACCTTTGGCTATTGACCAAGAAGATACGAACACAACACAAAAGATTATTATTGATCAGGCCTAAACATTATAAATGTGTGCATCATGTAACTGAATTTCCTTAACCCTGGTGAAATGAATATCCATGTATGTTTTATTGTGTTTGTGACATGCTATATATAGACATGCGTCACAAACAACAACAACGCACACTGTATGTTGTGTACAAACTAGGATATGTCAACAACGGAATTAAGATTGTTTTCTAACGGGAGCTATATTCTGACTAACTGCACAACAGAGGATCGGTTTATTAACAGAGGTAAATACAGACTGTATCACATCTCAATGACATTCTTTAGTAGAGCCTTGCTCATTGAATGGTGGAATTAAGATTTCCTCAAGCCTTCCGGAGATTTGGGTAATCCCAGCATTAACAGGGTATTCAGTGGGGAAAACCCACACGTCATACATCCGGAATTCCGCGTTGTCAATACACTGTACACCCACCTCATACGCGTATAGAAATGTGAACACTTTTCAAGCCTTTGGGATAATAGTATGCTTGAAGCCACGTGGGTGTGTATTTTGTTAAAGTATGGTGGAGTGTATATAGTCATGCTTTAGGGGTATAAGCTCACTCGGTAACGGGTAGTCTAATAATATCTCACCTTGTAATAATCTAAAATAAGCGGCCCTGCTTCTGTGCCGGCGAGGTACCTGAAAGATACATTGAAATAGTATCGATTCTGGAATATGTTTACTCCGTGAACTGAAAGTAGGTTATGTTTTATAATTGATTTCTCCCGCTTCACTCCCTGCTCCGCTCCCTGTCGCTCTCAGTGACAAGCCACACGAAGTCAATACATTAACTTACAAAGACGTACATGTACTCTTACCTCCACAACAACGCCTCGCCTGGGGCCGTTCTCGTGTGTCAAAACATCACTGTGTGTGGCTACGTGCACAACATCATCAACTAGGGTCAGGGTCATACCGTCTTCAAGCTAGTTTCCACATTATTTTTTCGATTTTAAGCGAATAATATTGATTATGAGCAAGATCAATATATTAGCAGGATTGGCACCAATAAATCGATTACTAGTATTCGGAGGAAACATGTTTACCAGCTTGTGGCTGGCAAACCTATGAAATTTATTATTGTCTTTTTATGAGAATTGTCGGCATTTGGTGGAGATTAAAGGTTATTGAATCTTTTCGCAGAGTATCCTAACAACGAACAATATTGTGATAGCGGGGTAGCCTGAATTTACAGTCAACGTACGAGGGGTGGTGTAGGGCGCACACCCTCCTTTGGAAGAATAATACGAATTCTTATCTAAAAAGCGATTCCCGAATTATTTCCTTAAAAATTTAAAAAAAGAAAAAAGTATCCTATGTCAAAAAGCTGTAGATCCCTCCTTTCCCTAAAATCCTGTATCCGCGCTTGAGTTCACCATCACACGACACGTACCTGACATTCTCTTGCAATGTGCCCAGTTCGTTTTCTTTCAGCTTCTTTCTTTGGAAGAGTTGAATAATGGCGGCCTGGATGCTGTAATAAACGAAATACCATTTATTTGCCAGATAGAAATCAGTTTTTAAATTGCAGCGGTGGCGATCAAACGTGCAGATGTCCTGAAATCCCGGGTTTGACTCCTTGGTAACCCACCACCGTGAGATTGCTAGCATATTGCTAAAACGGCGTAAAACCATTCTCACTCACACACAATATAATAGAGACCAATGAATTTATAAGAAACCAAAATGACGAAAACATTATTGTTTTCCATACCAGTGTGTTTTCATACAAACACTATGAAAAATAAAATCGTTTTTTTATGAATATTATTTCAAATATACATACCTGTTCTGAATTAATTGATCTCGTTTTCTCTGCCCTATCATAATCCATTTCAAGCGAGACATTCGTTTAAGAAGCATGTTAATTTCCTTCCTGTCAATGCGTAGAACCACGACGCTCCTTCACAACTCCCTTTGTCACTGACTTGTAAACAACCTTGAATTCCGTGTTAATAAAACCGATCTCCAGAACGTTACATCCACACTTCGCACCGTTTCATCATTATTCGAAATCCTTTCTTATCTCGTCAGTTTTCTATGTCACCTTTTTTCCTGGCAGTTACGGTGAAATGAGATAACCCAATTTGAATTAAATATAGATAACGTTAAATCACGTTCGTAACAGCTGAAACACGTATGCCTCGTGCCGATGACAGAATTTCCGTGTTCTGATATCGTGTACATCCACTGAAACACTGTCTCGAAAGCAAATTGATCCAGTGATTGACTCGACGTCATTTATAGGCTTGGACAAGATTCACAAGCCATTCAATCACAACCTGGTAGCGCACAGTGTCAATAACAGAAAACAAGCCACGCTGCGTCGCTCCGTCATTGAGTGCGCGATGTGAGAGATGTTTTTCTTCTTTCAGAATACACGCTGCGGCAAAATACGCTACACAAACAACCGTCGATACACGTTATTATAAATGCTTGTCATCGTTACAAGCCAATCAGCTTGGCTCACGTGGAGTTGATACAAATATGTCCGGGTAACAATTGCCTATGACACAACGAGGGATATAAATGTTATGTTGAAATCCTTAACTTAAATTAAATGCAAGCCCTCCTTTTCACATCGCGTTGCGTAGATACTTTCCTTCGCGTCTAATCTTAATGAGTCCCAGGAGGGGTGGGTGGTGTCACTGGCTGACGAATCCGTGACACACAAGGAAGGCGTTGTAAACATATCCTTAGCTGCTTAATGACTAGTTAGCCACATGTGAGGTTGGACATCGGCACTAGCAACAGTGGTGTAACGCAAGCGGAAATGGACCTGGTTGGTTGTGTAACCGCAACTTATGTCACTAATACGTCTGTGTTATGGAGATGGGTTAGGGGAGTGTCGTGTGTGGGGGGGCTGGGGTAGGGGTCGTGTAGGGCAATGAATTAGACTAAAATCTAGTCTCTGAAATGAACATATCGTACATAAAAACAGTTGTTCAGTTATCTTAATAAAAATATAATAAAAAGGAGCCCAGTGACTCTTCATTTTCAGACTTGCCAAACATTATAGACTTGCATGGGCTGTATTTGATATATATTTGTATCAGGGTCTGTAAGACAGACTAGGCAATGAATAGACACATCTGTAAGAGCCCGGGACATGGCTTGGGGGTGGTGATGGGGGTAGGGTGGGGTGTGTGGTGGGGGGTACTGTAAACAGCTGTGAGGATATGTCATTCATTCATTCATTCATTCATTCATTCTGAACACGAAACAAGATTTACCTTTCGAGAAGTTGCTGTCTGTTGGAAGCGTCGGACGGTGACCCTACCCCCAGCCCCGGGATAGTCGACCCCCTCCGCGCACCCCGGGGGAGGAGACGGGAACCAATGTCCACATTGGCAAGGCTGTGCCTGAAACACAATGAATGCATTTTATACGACTGGACTATTCCAACACCAACACGAACTTCGTATATTTTGCCCACGTTGGGAATCAAACCCACTTCGTTGTCCTAACGAGACAATGCTTTACCACCAAACGAACCCGGTGCCTAATCGCCCCTACGGAAAACGTTAACACAGAAGGCCAATAAGTATTGATGAACACACATTTACCTGTACCTGAAAACTACTGCCTAAACGTACGGAAAACTTCCATAATTCCATTATCCTTTGAATAACAGTGATTCATAAACACATACTTTCCACACATTCAGAGCCGTACAATCGACTATATTTAGTATAGATTTCGAATGATCACAGAAAGGGTTTGTAGATTTTATTTATGATATTTATTTATACTGTTATCAAATTATTTTATGAAGATAAGCTAACTCAGTTGGTTTTGAACCACTATTCAACACATACGCTGTTTCCCCATCAGGAAAAAATATACACTTGACCATATCAGTACGTCATATGACCTTGATTGAAAACAACAGCAGCGAGCAAAATAATCTCATGTTCCACGCTGACACGGTATGTATACGATTGCTAGCAACATGCGTCAGTTGTAAATTTCTGACAAAAAATGTATGCGTGCGTGCTTTTAAATATACAGTCAGTTTGGGTTACTGAAAGCAAAATATTTGGACATGCCAAAGTGAATGAGGGATTGAGTGAGCGGCAGTCTGTAATATGATATCCTCATCACTGAACACGGCATACCAACTGTTGAACGTTTATCGAATGATCATGTTGTTTTATGCCATAGTCGGCAATATGCCAGCAATATCAGGGCGGCCTGTTGTAAATAATCAAGTCTTGGAGTGAGTATTGTTTTACGCCGCTTTTAGCAATATTCTGGCAATATCACGGCGGGGGACACCAGAAATGGGCTTCACACATTGTACCCATGTCGGGTATCGAACCCGTGTCATCGGCGTGACGAGCGAACGCTTTAACCACTAGGCTACCCGACCGCCCCATCAAGTCTTGGAACAGCAAATCAGTGGTTGATAGTACGAGCACGACCCAATACTAATATTGATTATACACAATCACACATTTTGCATTTGAATACTCACATGACACTGAGAGCGTGAGTGAGTTGGGTTTAACGCCGCTTTGAACAGTAATCCAGTTATATCACGGCGAGTCAGCTTAATGTGGGAGGAAAGCCCGAAGTAAAACCCACGAGCAAAGTATGGTGCTGACAAACCTAGAAACGTAATCGGGGCGAACCAGGATTCGAACCCACGACCATAGGTTTCTGGCGTGCAAATCGACATACCGCGTGACACGAACTGCTATAGCTAGAACTACCAATTTACCTAATATCGCCCTTAAAACAAAATGAACACTGTTGTATGGAGACCAGTATCGTAACTAAAACAGCATAGCATCGGAAACAAATAGCACCAGTGCCACCAGACTAAAACGGAAGAATTTCATCGTTGGTCATTTCTCCAAGTTTGAACTCGTTTATCGAACAATGCCCAGCTGATCAAATCGCGTTTGATGCATTTCGTAACGAAATGAATATAGTTACACAATGCAATCAGACACCCTTCTTGATGATCCGAATATTTAAACACATAACATTAAGATGAGTACCAACACTACCTGTTCATGTATAACCCAGCGTGAAATGTACGCAGAGCAGCGCGTGAGGAGATATTTACACGGGATCCGCTGTCAGATCACCGCAAAGTGCGGCGCTCCAGATATGATACGCACATTGGACTTGATACGTTATCAAGTCTCCCTATCATCAGTTCAGCACAGGTCACACCCGACCTTTATACAATATCGCCCTTAAAACAAAATGAACACTGTTGTATGGAGACCAGTATCGTAACTAAAACAGCATAGCATCGGAAACAAATAGCACCAGTGCCACCAGACTAAAACGGAAGAATTTCATCGTTGGTCATTTCTCCAAGTTTGAACTCGTTTATCGAACAATGCCCAGCTGATCAAATCGCGTTTGATGCATTTCGTAACGAAATGAATATAGTTACACAATGCAATCAGACACCCTTCTTGATGATCCGAATATTTAAACACATAACATTAAGATGAGTACCAACACTACCTGTTCATGTATAACCCAGCGTGAAATGTACGCAGAGCAGCGCGTGAGGAGATATTTACACGGGATCCGCTGTCAGATCACCGCAAAGTGCGGCGCTCCAGATATGATACGCACATTGGACTTGATACGTTATCAAGTCTCCGTTCATCAGTTCAGCACAGGTCACACCCGACCTTTACACAAGAGGTCAAAAGAAATGGTCAGTAACTATACTGCCGAAAATACATTAAAGAACACCTGAATTTTAGAAATGGCTGTCGTCAATCTGTTAACTATAGCCATATACAAAGTCGTAGACTAAAATCTAGTATCTGAAATGAACATATCGTACAGAAAAAAACAGTTGTTCAGTTATCTTAATAAAAATATAGTTAAAGGAGCCCAGTGACTCTCTTCGATACTGCAGTGATCTAGACTTGCCAAACATTATAGACTTGCATGGGCTGTATTTGATATATTTGCATCAGGGTCTGTAAGACAGACTAACAAAGTCGCCATGCCAGATTAACTATAGGCATATGAAAAAGGGGTTTTCCTTGATTTCTTTTGAGTAGTATAAATTAGTGGGTGATTGTGTTGAGCTTAACGCTGCTTTGGGGTGTGGGCGGGAGCCTTTATCATACGACCCAGCTCTACTTATTTCTAGACTTATCAAAGTTTTATGAATAATCCAATCAATCCTGTCGCTGGATTCTTATTAGTAATGTTGGTAAATTATTTTCATTTAACGATGTTAAAAAATCACTTAATCCTTCAACGTATTTCTCAACCCGGTGATATTCATATTTACAGAGGTGAGGTGAGGTGAGGTGAGGTGAGGTGAGGTGAGGTTTAACGTCGCGTCCACTAATATAGCGATGTGCATGAACAAGTGTGTGTATGTGACTGTTTGTACCTGTCCAGACTAATGCCGATTTTACAGTGCTAGCCCACTGAGATACAGTGCCGCAGTTGTAACATGAATACCCCACTCAGTCACAATATACTGACCCCGAGCCGACCAGTCCTTCTTTTAGCCCCTTAATGCCGAGCGCCAGGCAGGGTAAAACAAGTACAGCCTTTTAACGTCTTTTGGTACGGCGCGGCCGGTGATCGAACGGATACTATTTAGAAATATTGATATATCGGAAAACAATTAGCAAAATAAAAGTCAGCTTATTGTTACTTTTTGTTGAAAACATGTCACAAGCTTACTTCTAAACATCAACATGATGAGAGTGCGTAAACATGAGAAGGGGAGGACGCGGATGAACTTCTAGATACGAGCATCTGGCTTTATCTGAAGAGGTCATCTTTATGTCTACATGGAATGTGCATAGTCAAGACGCATATCGACATGGTCTTCACAAAGTCTCCATTGTTAGAGTGTGAACATTGTATTCGTCCTTTCAGAGTAAATGATTATTCTAATTATAATATCTGCATCACTTCTGCACCAAACTGCATCACGGTACTGGAACGTACGTGCACTTACAAATCGCTGCCCGCCACAACATTCCTTGCACTTGAAGCCAGGATAACGAGTGCTCCATCTTGGCTACTTAAAACCAAGAGTGAGCTGGGAGTGGGAAACACGTCCCTTTTAAGACGGAGCCTTTGTACCAACTTTTTCTTCACAAACTCCGGCGTTCGGATATCTTCCATTTTATCTTAAAGTGTGACTACAGTTTCCGCCTCCCTCTTGTCTTCTCTAAACACGTGACGAATAAACGAGGTTTTCACATGCTTTCACAGGTAGAACTGCAGGTGTGGGTAATTTTGTTTCCCTGGTGATTATTGCTTAGCAACAACTATTAAAAGACTCGGGGATTCAATTACGTCATCTTGGCTTTTATGTTAATTATGTGTTCCACGCTAACACCGGAGCCAGGTGTTTTCAGTTGGAAGTCGGATGTAGAATAAATCAAGAATTCACCCGAATTTATTTTAATTGCATCTGTTTCCGGAGTGGTAGCAACAGTGTTTATTTATGTATCACGCGCATGGACACAGAACACGGTCAAGAAAGAAATATGTACGTTCAGCCATAAGAGCTGTAGTTACCGTATACCCTCATATGTGCATCGTTTGAAATACTGCTTCCTTCTTGGTCGCATACTTTCAAATATGAATCCTTTTTAAATGGAATTCAACTTTGAATAAGGA
This sequence comes from Haliotis cracherodii, assembly GCF_022045235.1. NCBI lineage: Eukaryota > Metazoa > Mollusca > Gastropoda > Lepetellida > Haliotidae > Haliotis > Haliotis cracherodii. Next base: position 11,224,604 of record NW_027266286.1, read on the forward strand.
TGGCAGATCGGAAAAAATAACAAATGCAGATCAGGGTCAGAATTGGTCTTCAGTAACCCATGCTTGGCGTTCTTTATAGACCGCCGGCATATTACTCGATTATTTACAGACCGCTGTCATATAGCTGGAATATTGCTGAGTGCGGCGTTAAACAACAAACCAACCAACCGACCAAATGATATTACTGGAATATTGCTGTGCGGCTTTAAATAACAAGCACTCACCCATTCGTAAACAAAAACCAGTACAATCATCACAGTAATATTCCGGCACCGCGAATCCCCCAATGGTTCATGTTTTCGATCTAGAATGGTTATTCAAAGTTCACTTCCAGTTAAATAAAGGAAGAGATTCACACACACACACACACACACACACACACACACACACACACACACACACACACACTCCAGTGTAACCCAACGCAGCAAGCTGTGATTACGTAGATGTTATGTAAGCACCCCTGTACCAAAGTGAACTCTTCCTAACTGAAAACACTAAAACGGATTATGTGAGTATATCAGATAGAAATATGACATCAAACCACATGCAGTAAACCTTTACTATACTTTGTGAAAAGTTTCTTTCGCACTGAAAACAGGACGGAGTAACTCAAGTGTGTGACAACCAGAAGACAGGCAGGTGCGAGTTACCTCCCTTCCTCCACTCAACACGACAAAATGAAGCGGACGGCAAATACTTGCAAGGGGTTGACTTGCAAGACGTCATCACCAGCGACCACTGCCAGCTTACAACTTATCTATAAAGTACAACAGCAGAGCCAAGAAAAAAATAAAAATAAATAAATTAAGCCGATGGAAAGGGTGAACCCATTGTAGAAAGTAATAGCGTACATGTATTACGAATTACGCCATATGAACAGAGAAGTGAAGACGAAGACTATGCCTTGCTCAACCTGGCGATATACGTCGACATTTCAGTCCTTTATAACGTCTGATTTAAGTCGCGCAGGCGACCATTGAGTGATAGCGTGAGCATCGGGGTTGCCCTTGGGTACGATTGTACACTAAATCAGCCAGGTGACAGACGAAATGGGAGTCATCAATGTATCACCCATACACGTTTCCACCTACCCTCCACACGATCTATGCTCACTGGATACTCCCCATAGTCAATGACACTGGAACTTGATATGCAATTATTTATAATATTCCTCTTAATGAAAATTATCAGACAATAGTACGGTGCCCCATAACGGACATGGAGTCTGTTTTTCAATATTTTGATATTTCACTTACTGTTATCGTAACCTTTTGCAAATTAACACGATTTGTCATAAATATGTGATAAATCATGTACATAATGAATCGCTAAAAATGAAGCGAAAATGAAAATTCAGAAAGTATTTCCACCGCGGTGTAGATAGTTTTCTCCGCGGTTGAAATATTATCAACGCGGTGGAAATACTTTTCTGTGTTTTCATTTTAGTTTTTGTCATTTTCGCTTTTGCTTTTGACATTTTCGTTTTGTTTTTGACATTTTCATTTTTTATCTTTTGACCTTTTCGTTTTTGTTTTTGACATTTTCATTTTAGTTTTTGACATTTTCGCTTCACATTTTAGCGATTCAATAGCTACTTGAAAGTACATTTTCCATGTTTTCGGTTGTTTTAAAACACGATTTATCACATATTTGTATGACAAGTTATGTTAATAAGTAAGTGAAATATCAAAATATTGAAAAACAGACTCCATGTCCCCTATGGGGCACCGTACAATCGTAATGTACGACATAGATATAACTGTTCAAACATACACGTGAAACTTTCTGAAGCGGGCTTGGGAGCGACGTATTTATTCGGATTTAGAAAGAGAGATATAGCAGGAACTACGTCCCTTGATGACCGAATATGCACTTCGGAGATGAAGAACCGACAGAAAATCTGATAAAGCAGTTATTTAAAGTATTACACAAATCCGTTGCCCGTATCTACGATGTTAACACAAAAATTGGAAGAAGTATCATTGCTAATCTTTGATAAAATACGCAATCCTATTTTTTAATTTCCTTCACTGTGGAGGAAAAAAACACATGCACGTCGGTCAATCGCAGGAAGTGTGAAATCGGGAACATTTAAAAGAGACAGGTCAGGTCAATCTGCATATATTATAAAGGAGTATGACATGGAGAGAGACCCGTTAAGATCCGGGGTACAAGAGGTCTTCAGCAACCCATGCTTGCCGTCAGAGGCGACTATGCTTGTCGTAAGAGGCGACTAACAGGATCGGGTGGTCAGACTCGCTGACTTAGTTGATGCATGTCATCGTATCCCAATTGCGTGGATCGATACTCATGACATCAATCACTGGATTGCCTGGTCCAGACTTGATTATTTACAGATCGCTGTCATATAGCTGGAATATTGCTGAGTGCGGCGTTTAACACCAAACAAACAAACAAACACTGAGAGACACCATATGTAAAACAAAAAACAACAGTTGTTTGACGCTGAATCTTGTGATATCAATGATAAATAAATAAATTTCTCAGTACAGATTGAGAACCAACTGTAAGCACAAAGTACAGAAAATGTGTGCAATCACTGCACGAATGCCCAAAGCCTACTTCCTCAGCTGATAACGCCTGATTTACCTAATTCCGTTGGCAATTGGAGCCAAGCCTCCTATCTCAGTTGTCATGGAGAATGAAAAAAGCATTTTTCGAGAGCCCCTCGTCGACCACATTACAATCTCCCCAGTCTCCTAAGGGGGATCACTCAAGTAGCTAAATCACCGTCAATGGCTAGTTATCACCTAGACAGGACTTCCATTTGCGAGGAGCGCAGAGAGCATCACGACACTCAACGTAACAACTCGCTCCATGTATTTACGTTGAAAGGGTTTTAATAGCCTTTGACCATACTTTACCGTCAATAACTTGCCACAACACACGTCACCCCTGTCAACGATGAGAATGCCACGTGAGGTTTGTGACAGCTCTTTGATGCAGTACTATGTAAGGATGGCCAAAGAAAATAGAAGAAATACCCGTTTCATATACAGTGAAACTCAATTAATCCCGTCGGTACCATTTACAATGTAATCGTCCGGGTTAACAATATTGATCCGGATTATCGTACGGCTACATTGCAATGTCCATATACAGTGATCCATTAATCCCGCCAAGCTCCTTGTGCTCCATGTTGAGTAACATATTTCTGTGTTCACACACCAGGGGTAAACAAAATTATACATATATAGTGAGTGAGTGAGTGAGTTTGGTTTTACGCCGCTTTTAGCAGTATTCCAGCAATATCACGGCGGGGGACACCAGAAATGGGCTTCACACTTTGTACCCACGTCGGGAATCGAACCCGGGTCTTCGGCGTGACGAGCGAACGCTTTAACCACTAGACTACCCGACCGCCCCCATATATAGTGAGAACTCGTTAACACGGAAAGTACAATTCAAAGTGAAATTGTCCGGATGAGCAAATTTAGGAATTAAAGAATTACATTTTGATTGTCTGGTCCAGAGTCGATAACTTACCGCCGTCAAATAGCTTGAATTGCCGGGCGCAGCGTTAAACAACAAACCAACCAACATAAAATATGGTCAAGAAGTAATACATCAGTAGTATATTATGCAGATATGTTTCCGAACAGTCCCCCGGAAAGTCGAGTGTCCGGAATAACGGAGGCCACAATAAAGGGCTTTTGCTGAATATATACGATTCCGGATTAACGGGGTTCTACTCTGTATGAGCTGGCCTCCCTATACTGTGGATATGGTCAGCGTGGAGAAGACACATACAATGTACTGCAAGGGTCGCATTGTCTATGCTAATTACAGCCACTGCGTGATACATGGAAACTAATCTCACCTCTTCAAATCTCTGCTTAAAGGCTAGGGTGAAAACGTCACACTATGTCAATGATGATCAGTGATCGTTCAGGTGAGGTGAGGTGAGGTGAGGTGGGGTTTAACGCCGCATCCAAGATTATTGCACTTATATAGCGACGTGCATGTACGTGAGTGTATTTGTATGTCTGCTTGTACTAGTCCGGACGGACGCTCTACCACTAGACCACGGAGGCGACACGTAAGGATTAGTCGCATACCATATAGCCACATAGGCTGGGGTGGAGAGTTGGTATTGCATGGTTATCAAGAAATCCGCAATGGTAAAACCTGAAATCCGCACTGATATTGTCCGCACCGGTTAGTCAGGAATTCGCACTGATATTACCAGGAATCCGCACTGGTACAACAAGGAATCCGCACCCGGTAGTACCAGGAATTCGCACTGGTAGCACCCGGAATCCACAATGGTACTATCGGGAATCCGCACTGGTACTATCGGGAATCCGCACTGGTACTACCAGGAATCCGCACTGGTACTACCGGGAATCCGCACTGGTACTACCGGGAATCCACACTGGTACTACCAGGAATCCGCACTGGTACTTTCGGGAATCCACAATGGTACAATCAGGTATCCGCACTGGTACTACCAGGAATCTGCACTGGTACTATCGGGAATCCACAATGGTACTATCGGGAATCCGCACCGGTTCTACCAGGTATCTGCACTGGTACTATCGCGAATCCACAATGGTACTACCAGGAATTCATGACTTCTGATCGTATCCGGACGGCGTTGATCGTTGTTCATGATATCAATCACTGGATTTTCGATTATTTACAGGAGGGTCGGTCTGGTAGCCTATTGGTTAAAGCGTTCGCTCGTCACGCCGAAGACCTGGGTTCGATTCCCGACAGGGGTACAATGAGTGAAGCCCATTTCTAATGTCCCCCGCCGTGATCTTGTTGTAATATTGCAAAAAGCGGCGTAAAACCATAATCACTCGCTCAATATTTACAGGCCGCCGAGATATAGATGGCCCATTGCCGAGGACAAACAACAAACAAATCTTATCTCAAGTGGCACCCAGTAATACCTGTATCAGAACACCTGTAAACAATCTTATCTTGGTCAGACAACCCAGTGATTAATATTATGAGCGTTCTTGCTAGTGCTCCGAATCATTTTCACAATACAAACGGGATTTGCATCAGGGAGAACGTTAGCTCAAGGGTCTTTGCGATTCAATTTACAATCTATCACAATTTGATATAAACGTCGTTAATTACCTGCTATTTATTACCTCCCGATAACGCCACTATTGACACATTCAATCCCGTTTGATAACCGCTCCTCACAAGCTAAGTAGCCTGCTGTGTTCTGATCGATTTATTCTTTGTTTCCAACATACTAACAGTTAGACTGACAAGGTGAAATGTGTACCATTACGTATTATCTATCTTATGGTGATTTTATCTCCTTAGCTCTACCCAGCAACCTAAAATACAAACATCCCTACCCATGTAACCTGTCCAATTTTATTCTGTATCTAACCAGCAAAGGGGAGATAACTCATGTTTCTTTTGTTATACTGGACCTTGCAACCCACAAAACATAATTATCTAAAACAACCTTGTTGCGTGGGTTTTCACAATCTTATCCCGACCCGTTCAGTTATCAACTTTACAGATCACTTCTACATGTTGAAATATCTATGATATTGCTCCTTATTTAAGAATATGTTAATCTTGATTTAGAGGGGCGGTCGGGTAGCCTAGTGGTTAAAGCGTTTGCTCGTCACGCCGAAGACCCGGGTTCGATTCCCGACATGGGTACAATGTGTGAAGCCCATTTCTGGTGTCCCCCGCCGTGATATTGCTGGAATATTTTGCTAAAAGCGGCGTAAAACCATACTCACTCACTCACTCACTGATTTAGATTTGGCAGATTCAAACTTATGGCTGACATTGGCAGATATTAGATAGACAGACCTATTTCAGGATGTCTTAATGTTAACTGCAAATTAAACAACTGTAGTAATGTGAGATCAATTCCGTGTTTTATTTTTTTAGGCCTACACCACTGTAAAGCGTCGATATTTGAGTAGCTAATCAAGGTACACGACTTCACGGCCGCTTTTAGAAACCTATTGAAAACTGATTATTTGGAATGTATTCATAAAATATACATGCATTAATAAAGTGTTGAAAATAAGGAATTGTGATATTTTTTTCTTTGAGAGATAAATATTGTAATATCCTCATGCAGGTTTGTTTGTTTGTTTGTTGTTTTACGCCGCACTCAACAATATTCCAGCTACATGACGGCGGTCTGTAAATAATCGAGTCTGGACCAGAGAATCCAGTGATTAATATCATGAGCATCGATCCATGCAATTGGGATCGAGAACATGCATCAACCAAGTCAGCGAGCCTGACCACCCGATCCCGTTAGTCGCCTCTTACGTCAAGCATAGTCGCCTTTTACGGCAAGCATGGGTTGCTGAAGACCTATTCTAACCCGGAATCTTCACGGGTCAACTGTTGTATGATTGTGTTTTTGTCGGTCTGTAATCAGTTGAGTAAGATTGGTGTACGCTGTAACATAACATGGCGTGTCAGCTTAAAGTTGGGGGAACGCCCAAAGCTGCCCAGAGTGAAGATGTTATTGAGACTCATATGTCTAGCTCTAGCCGACAACAGTTTATAATCGTGTGGGATTTGAACCCTTTATCAGCGGCTCCTGACACACATTAGGGACATATCTCTGCACACCTAATTGAGACGGGTTTTCTTAAACACCCGAGCTTCTCTCAGTTAAAAAAACCCCCAGTCCACATCTGTCTGATGGGCAACGGGGAAACTGAGCAGATTAGAAACGAATATCTTCGTCGAATATAGGGGGTAAACATGATTTAATTTCATTCTTGTCTGTTAATTTCATATCAACAATGAAATAGTGATCATTCCTTAATTTTCATTTAATGCAAATCATGACAACATGAACTCACACGTACGTCACTTTCAGCAATATGTTCAACGTGTTAGGGGACCACCTAACCAACAGGTCAGCCTAATAAGACTTAATACACTGGCCACGTTATTAATGGTGTCGCTGTATTTCTACTATCATTATACATCAAGTCAAGAAAACTACGTCACATGCGCGACGAGAAGCCCAGCCATGTTGGTGGACAAATTATTCACTAATGGTATCATATATAAGGCAACTTCAGAGTAAAATACCATTTTACGCGTAAAATGTTTTTCATGTTGCACTATAAAAAAAACATGTATTAATTGCGATGTATCATCAGCGACACATAAGCACTGGCTTGAGAGAGGGCCTTGTTCCAACGGACAATATTTGAAGGGTCTGTCTGTACTGTCTTTTCCGACGTCCGCGCTTCGGAATGTGGAATACAACGCCTTTGCCAGAGAACGATTATCCGCCGAAACAGATTCCATTGCAAGGCAAAATAGTGGTGACAATTGTATGAATGGATCACTCCTGCCATGCGACGGCGGCCTAGGCCTGTAACCATTGATCATGTCCAGAACCAATGACGTTTTCTACAGACTTGTTAATATAGATGGTTTCATCTTCACGACGAAAATGTGCTTGCTTCTGTGCTGTACCGATCCCAACATACGCGTGCTTCTCCATATGTTTTCTAACTGGTTACTTCTGAGCTTCATAAAACATATCATTGAAACTATTTCCCTCGAGCTAATTCTAGATGATAATCAACAATGTGCATAACTAGCCCTGGGTTTGATATGACCTATCGAAATAGTCAGGTATTCAGAATAGCCTCGAAACAGCAACCGTATTGGATGATTCTGGAACATATATGCACCGGAACGACCTCGCGAAAAAGACACAGTGACTGCAATTCAAATCAAGACCCTAGATTAGTATTGACATGGCATCGACATGTTGAAGTCCCATTTCTTGGGCAGATCCAAATCTCATTTGTTTGCCAATCTTATCCTTTTAAAGGTCAAACGGGAAACAGTGGAGACTCATTTGTAGGTTATGAGATCCATGGCTCGATATTAACACCAACTGAATGTGAAATCCCAGGTAATACAACGGCATCTGTTGTGAGGGACGATAGCCGACTTTCGTGTGTGGGATTACAGCCAACACATTCAGAAAACAAGTATCATATTTTCTGCGTCATGCTAATTCATGGAATGCGTCGTAATAACCCCATTTCTTACCACGCGCTGTGCATTAAAGGCCACAGAACTGTAGGATCATCACGATATGAACCGTTCACAACCCAGGACATTATTTACAATTCAGCGTCTTACGTATACCTAATCGATGGCAAGGACATCAGGTTAACTACTTAGATTCCGGTGTTGGTAGTAGCTTCGTGATAGCAGACAGTTCTCGGTATCCAACTTCGTGTTATCAGGTGTACTGCATCTGTCACTCTTGTGTCGAACACCGTAATTTCGACATTTTGCATTTCTCGACGTTTGTTTATTTTCCATATATCTACAATGGTATCTAAACAGTGGAATGTACAACTAAAATATGATGCTAGTGTCTACATCAGGGGCACGGGCGGCCAATATTCCTGCGATATCACGGGATTGGGCAGTGGTGGGTGAAGGCATAATTTGCAGTGCATATTTTCCTGATTCAGGTTTAAAATTCTATATGTATATAATATCCTCGCCTGTGGATATTCCGGAGAACGTAGGTCCTTAGCAGCCTTTGCTTGTTGTAAGAGGCGACCAATTGGATTAGGTGACCAGATTGTGATTTGGTTGATTGCGTTGATCGTTGTTCATAATATCAATCACTGGCTTGTCTGGTGCAGGGTTGGTTATTTACAGACCGCTGTCAGTTACTGGATTTGCACATTATTTGTTGTTTAACGTGGCATTCGACAATATTCCACCTACATGAAGGCGGTCTGTACATAATCGAGTCTGGACCAGACAATCCAGTGCTTGACATCATGAGCATCGAGCAAGCAATTGGGATACGATGACATGCATCAACCAAGTCAGCGAGCCCGATCCCGTTAGTCGCCTCTTACGACAAGCATGGCTTTCTGAAGACCTATTCTACCCGGATCTTCAAGGGATTCCGCGTCAGAATAGACCCCCAGAATCTCATACTTGTAGGTAGTGATGAGATAATATCGGGGTCGGACGAATGAGCAAAGGTCAATTCCTTCGGGGTAACAGGCCACAGAGACTACTCCGATACATTTAGTTGCCTTTAACGACAAGCACAGGTTGCTAGGGACCTATTCTAACTGCCGAGCATTCGTGACCAAATCGTGGTATTCCAGGACAAGCCGAATAGCGACTCGTGCCCTTCCCATGGCCATTTTTCCGACCGGGTACCGTCTTAGCGCAAACGGGCATAGCTAAAACAATTGTCAATTATTTGCGTAATGGTTCACATATATTTCCCAATATATTTTATATATTTCAGATGCAATCTAAAGCACATCTGGACATGCGGAATCATACAGTATGATTGAACACATTTAACTGTGTCTTGGGTATATTTTTAGATGCAAGACATATGTAAAATCAAAAATTATTTCTGAGGGATTCTTTGATGAACAACTTGAAATCATACGCGCATTCTGATTGGTTTGTCGTATTTTCGCATATATCATTCATCGAAAAGGGAACGAGTCTTCTTGCAGGTTACGGAAAGAGGCGAGTGGTGACGAATGACTCCCGAGGCCGGAAAGAGACGTCCTCTTGTAAAGCAGTGTAACTGGTGTCATGCATGACCATGTGACAGGTGTTCTTCTCTACTGCGAGTTTTATATGCATAACAAACGTTTCCGACCACCCACGGCCCACACCTTATTCAAATTATGATCGTAATACTGAAATCATTATTCAAACGATGCCTATGAAATATTCAAACGAAAACATAATGCCCCCTTCCGCGTTGACCTGCTTCCGTTGGTTGTATGACGGCTTGCGACACGTCTTGTTGAACAACGAAGACAACAGGTGCCAGGCTCTACGTATATATCACATCACATTGAGATTCATAAATATTAATATCGGCATGATATTTCTGTAGTCACAAAATGTGAAAACATCCTGTTCAATGTATAACGTCACGTATAGGACAAAACACTCCTCCGAGGTTGTCGTTAAAAATAAGCCCTCAGGCTCTTCCCTCGCTCGCGGCTTTACAGTTTCAACAAAAACCGAGGTGTGTTTCATCCAAAATATGAGTGAGTGAGTGAGTGAGTGAGTGAGTGAGTTGGGTTTAACACCGATTTTAACAGTATTCCAGTCATATCAAGGCATGTCAGCTTAATGTGGGAGGAAAGCCCGAAGTGATGCAGGTCTCAGACGTTTACCACTTCGGTGAAACCCACGAGCACGGGTATGGTGCTGACAAACCTAGAAACATAATCGGGGCGAACCGGGATTCGAACCCCGAATCATAGGTTTCTAGCGTGCCCAAGGGACACAACTATGCACAGCGAATCGCGGCGCCTTAGACGACTGGGCCACCAGTGCTCCCTCATCCAAAATATGAACCGTCTAAATGAAAGAAATACCCGCAAAAATAAGGTAACATCGACATACCTCACAGTGAGACAATACCGGGTGTCGCGTTATAAACGGAATTCGATCAAAGCGTGCGAGACAAAAAACACGTAGGATGGACCAACTGGAGTCATGACATGTAAAATTGAACAACTTCACATCACCTGCCCCAGTAGCTCAGTAGAAAAAACAGTGGGTTACAAAACTTAACACGAACTATTGTTTTCATATCAAGAAGCAAGTTTATAAAACGTTAATTGTGAAGTCTGTTAAAATGTAAAATACCCTTCAAAGTGACCCATCTCAAAATCTAAGTTTGTTAAGAGAAACCGTTTCAAACCCTTGGTTAGGAAGATGAGCTGGTTACTAGGGTTACCCGAGGTTGTTAGGAACCTAATGCAGTATAGGGTACTACGGTGATAGGTTTATAATGGTTATTAAATTGGTTGGTTGGTTTGTTGTTTCACGCCGCACTCGGCAATATTCCAGCTATATGACGGCAGTCTGTAAATAATCGAGTATGAACCAGATGATCCAGTGATTGATATCATGAGCATCGATCCACGCAATGATCCATCTATCCTCAATGATCTGGAATGTCCTTTCATTGTCTGAACAGAGTCCTTCGGGTCGGGAAAGGTCCAGAGAGGTCGACCAAGTACTCCCGACAGAATGATGCGTCCCGTAACATTCGGGAAACTCAGCCGATTTAGTCTAACAAAATCGTAACAATGTCCTGTGATTCGGTCGTTTTTTACCAAATCGGATAAGATTCGGATTGAGAACGGGAGAATTGGGACGAATTCGGCTGGACACGGCTGAATCGGGACGCTTCCTGGACAATATCTGATTGTTCGTGAATTTCCCGCCACGAATCACAAGATCTTGATAAGACTTTTGACAAATTTTAACCGGGTATGGTCCTATCAAGGGCGTCAGTAAAAATGCTGAACGTGTGATTGAGCCCTAAAGCATTGTAATATTGGGATACCCTAAAAGTTTTCTGTTTAAGATTTTGGTTGTTAAGACGACTCCATCTCTTCAGTTCACACATTGTCCTGACGAACAGCCTCCTCTGACCTGATCTGACCAGGTGGTCCCTTGTCCTCACTTGACCTCCTCCTTCAGTGACAATCTCTGACTATGACTGAGTTCTAGATGTCGTAGCTGGTGGGTCATGTGAGACTGAGTTCTAGATGTCGTAGGTGGTGGGTCATGTGAGACTGAGTTCTAGATGCCGTAGCTGGTGGGTCATGTGAGACTGAGTTCTAGATGTCGGAGCTGGTGGGTCATGTGAGACTGTGTTCTAGTTGTCGTAGCTGGTGGGTCATGTGAGACTGTGTTCTAGATGTCGTAGCTGGTGGGTCATGTGAGACTGTGTTCTAGATGTCGTAGCTGGTGGGTCATGTGAGACTGTGTTCTAGATGTCGAAGGTGGTGGGTCATGTGAGACTGTGTTCTAGATGTCGTAGGCGGTGGGTCATGTGAGACTGAGTTCTAGTTGTCGAAGGTGGTGGGTCATGTGAGACTGAGTTCTAGATGTCGTAGGCGGTGGGTCATGTGAGACTGAGTTCTAGATGTCGTAGCTGGTGGGTCATGTGAGACTGAGTTCTAGTTGTCGAAGGTGGTGGGTCATGTGAGACTGAGTTCTAGATGTCGTAGGCGGTGGGTCATGTGAGACTGAGTTCTAGATGTCGTAGCTGGTGGGTCATGTGAGACTGAGTTCTAGATGTCGTAGCTGGTGGGTCATGTGAGACTGAGTTCTAGATGTCGTAGCTGGTGGGTCATGTGAGACTGTGTTCTAGATGTAGCTGGTGGGTCATGTGAGACTGAGCTCTAGATGTAGCTGGTGGGTCATGTGAGACTGAGTTCTAGATGTAGCTGGTGTGTCATGTGAGACTGAGTTCTAGACGTCGTAGGTGGTGGGTCATGTGAGACTGAGTTCTAGATGTCGTAGCTGGTGGGTCATGTGAGACTGAGTTCTAGATGTCGGAGGTGGTGGGTCATGTGAGACTGAGTTCTAGATGTCGTAGCTGGTGGGTCATGTGAGACTGAGTTCTAGATGTCGTAGCTGGTGGGTCATGTGAGACTGTGTTCTAGATGTAGCTGGTGTGTCATGTGAGACTGAGTTCTAGACGTCGTAGCTGGTGGGTCATGTGAGACTGAGTTCTAGATGTCGTGGCTGGTGGGTCATGTGAGACTGTGTTCTAGACGTCGTGGCTGGTGGGTCATGTGAGACTGTGTTCTAGACGTCGTAGCTGGTGGGTCATGTGAGACTGAGTTCTAGACGTCGCAGCTGGTGGGTCATGTGAGACTGTGTTCTAGATGTCGTGGCTGGTGGGTCATGTGAGACTGTGTTCTAGATGTCGCAGCTGGTGGGTCATGTGAGACTGAGTTCTAGATGTCGTAGGTGGTGGGTCATGTGAGACTGTGTTCTAGATGTCGTGGCTGGTGGGTCATGTGAGACTGTGTTCTAGATGTCGCAGCTGGTGGTTCATGTGAGACTGAGTTCTAGACGTCGTAGCTGGTGGGTCATGTGAGACTGAGTTCTAGATGTCGGAGGTGGTGGGTCATGTGAGACTGAGCTCCAGATGTCGTAGGTGGTGGGTCATGTGAGACTGAGTTCTAGATGTCGTAGCTGGTGGGTCATGTGAGACAGTTTTAGATGTCGTAGCTGGTGGATCATATTACACTGAGGCATTATCACTGTGTAATGTAATAGTAGGATTGATAGTCATATACAAATTGAGTTCAGACAAATAAAGTTAGCAAAGGCTATAGTCCCGTGGGTCTAGTTTAGTGCTGAATCATATTGACGTCTACCTCATTGAATTATGCCACCTAGTTAATTGAATCATGCCAATCTATCTTAGTGAATCATGTCAATCCACCTCATTATATCATGCCAATCTACCTTACTGAATCATGCCAATCTACCTTGAATCATGTAAATCTACCTAATTGAATCATGTAAATCTACCTAATTGAATCATGCCAATCTACCTCATTGAATCATGTCAATCTACTTAATTGAACCATGCCAATCTACCTAATTAAATCATGCCAATCTACCTCATTGAATCATGTCAATCTACCTATTTGAATCATGTCAATCTTCCCCACTGAATCATGCCAATCTACCTTATTTAATCATGTCACCTAGTTTAATGAATCATGCCACCTAGCTTATTGAATCAAGTCAATCCACCTCACTGAATCATGTCAATCTACCTAATTGAACCATGTCAATCTACCTCACTGAATCATGCAAATCTACCTAATTGAGACACGCCATCGAGTTAAATCATATACATGCCTGCTAGGTGCGACTATGATAGTTTCAGATTCTTCCCCGCCAGAAAATGTTTTAATTAGTCGCATATAGCAAAACGATGCCCCCCCCCCCCCCCCCCAAGCTAATTATCAGTAGTACTTAGGTGGTTAGCAGGTGCAGCTCAGACTAATTACACCTGATCCCAAGCCAATCGTTATATACCTGGCATCAAACGAAGACTGTTCTGTTCATTTCATCGTCACACAAAAGGAGCCATTCACGATGTAATATCACACTGACAGAGACATCAGATAAAAAAAACCTCTACCTTTAAAGTTGTATATACAATACTTGACAGGTGGCACACATCAATATGGCGACACAATACATGCCCCGTGTGAATAACGGTATATAATCAATAGCATCACGTGATTTGAAGATGAGTCATGAGCTTCAAAATCGCATCCAAAGATGTATTACTAAACTTATAAAACCGTTTGCTCTTGTTGTGCACACAACTGTAATATAGCCTTTGTAACAGGAAAAGGCCCTAAGCCATTTAAGTAATTGAGGAACACGATGTGTCTGAAACAGACGAATCTCGACATTGACCGATTGCCGATGATGACAGCATGCAATGAACACATTGCCTGTGGCGACACGAGACCGACTTTATATCATTTAAACGATCAATCTTAGTGACGAAGATTTTGATTTATTTTGACGTTCTAAATGTTTAACTTAACTTGAGCGTGATGTTTGTCAGAATTTAAAAAAAAAAAAACAGTCATAAATCATAAACTATTTCTGAAATGAAGTCCAGATTCTGTGGTAAGCAGATGTTCATGCTTCTTGTAATATTTCCAACATTCAAATATCAAATTGTATCAATGTGCTTCGTGTCCAGGAAAAACAACAAAGGCGGGTAGTCGACGGACATACATTGTACCCAATTGTGAAATCAAACCCGGGTCTTCGGCATGACGAGCAAACGCTTAAACCGCTTGGCTTCCCCGCGCCCTGAATTCAAGAGTCCTACCTTTTGTAATATATCATCAATTGAAGTATCAACAAGTCTAATATATGCCAGTTTACAAACAAATACAACTCAGGCGGGTAGTCATTTGTTTGTTGTTGTTTACTGAATGACGTCGGTCTGTAAACAATCGGACCGGACCAGACAAACCAGTGATTATGAGTAACAATCCACGCATTAAGCATAAAGGCTGTTAAGTTATCTGCAAGGTGTTTCTATGGTGTACGGTCACAGCTGTGAGTGGTTGCCGTATTCATATCTTAGACTCCCCTTCCACAAAGCGATCGTTGTATGTTGGTAGAGCCCCTTCTCTTAAAGTACTTGGTCACAGCACGTTCCTCAAGTTTGTCCATTTTCCAAACGCCGCAGACCCCTGCCTATGTTATTGACATTGTTACAGCGAAACCATTTGCTCCACTACCTCAAGTATTTGTGGATAGACTTCATGACATCACGGTAGGTCCACAACAAAAGATTTCACTATTACGCAATTCCTTTTATGTGAAGCTTAGAGCTTATCAATAAACCATTGTAGAAGGGAGGCATTACAGCGCGTGAACACATTACTAACATTATCAGATCGATGCTAGAATTGATCTTCATCATCCTATGCTGGTCGTAAGAGGCGATCAGATGGGATCGGGTGGTCAGACTCGCTGACTTGGTTGATGCATGTCGTATTCTAATTGCATTGATCGATGCTTATGACATCAATCACTGGATTGGCTTGTACAGACTGCCGTCAAAAAGCTGGAATATTGCTGAGTGCGGCGTTAAACAACAAACAAAAATAAAACATATTAACACTATCGGCAGGATACAAACAATGTGCAAACTGTTAAGAATTGTCTGTGCACATAAATATATGACGTCATGATTATTGGCGCGGTCAGTGGATATTGTTTAGCCCTGAACAGACTTTCCTCGTGGTAATTAAATTTTCCATATTTTTTTTCTAACACAATTTTCTTCATTCACACTCACAACTACAGCGTACATAACTACTACATGTATACAAAACATATCTTTGTATAATAATTATACATAATTATACATATATATATACACACACACACACATTCACTTAGGATATATACTAGTACCTATAATTCAAGAGGAACGGGAACTCTATAAATAGCACATTTCAACATGTGTGTCTCAGCGAAACCAGGTCAAAGTAATGGAGCACCACCTGTATTATCCTGGCATGTCATTGCCTGCCCCCAGGGGAACTCAAGTTTATCTTTCATCCAGTTTCCGTCTCCGTGACCCAGAGCCAAGACGATCAGTCAACCATTACATAAGGAGTAGTTGGAGGCGAGCCGAATACAGTCATTCATTCGTCAAGCCTCAAGGTACGGATTGGAAGGGTTCTAGGTTAATGTTCGATTTTATAACCAATATTTATATATATATTCTTGTGAATAAGTGAGTGAGAGCAATATTCCAGCAATATCACGGCGGGGGACACCAGAAATTGGTTTCACACATGTCGGGAATCGAACCCGAGTCTTTGGCGTGACGAGCGAACGCTTTAACCACTAGGCTACCCGACCGCCCCTCTTGTGAATAAAAGAGACAAACCCTTCACATAATCATCAGAAAATGTTGCTTTTATCCAAGCCTACTGTACAATTCATTCCACATCATAAACATGTGTTTATGAATTTCTATCAAAGAGACCGGCGGCACCACAAACACACGCAAAGGCAAATCTTCAACCGAAATCACACACGAACACGCGGCATATGTCAAAAAGGGGACCGCACCAGACATGTGTAGTCATGCCATTTTACTAAAACTACTTACAATGTATTACATATTGGTATATTTATAAATAAGGTACATATTGCTTTAATCCTATACTTCAAACTCTTGTCCGCCATCATATTCTAAGCTGAGGAGCAAATTAAACGATACCTCTCAGTTGATTTTATCATATGTTTGATTTACCATTGAAAATATCAGTTAGCGATATTATATCCCCCAAAATCAGTCAGCACTCGAAGAATACTTCATGTTTTTAAATATATTTTAATTTAAACATTTTTTTCACATAATACATACCTGCTGGAAAGTATTTAATAAAATCGTATCTTTGAAAATAAACAAATTCTCTTAGACGAGCCAGAAACCCATTATTGTGGGTTCGAATCCCATATTCGCCTGAATACGTTTCAAGTTTTGTAAACACTATACCCGTGTTCGTGGGTTTCATCAAACTTGTAAACGTCGAAGACCCGCATCACTCCAGGCTTTTCTCCCACATCTTGCAGATACTACGTGACGTAAATGAAATACTGCTCAAAGCATCGTTAAAGTTCCCGATTTATAGCAGTTTGCTGCATCTGTACATTCAACTCGTGCATTACTCTTTAGCGTTAAACGAGCTTTCCCGCGAACAATTCGAATATACTTATAAATGTTTTTGGCAAAATGAGAAACTTAATGCAGAAAAAAAGCATGGTTCTGGCAATACAAAGTCTAATTTCACGAGGTCACGCGTATGTTATTTCAATCCCAGTCAGAATAGCATCTGGTTATTAACAGCGCACGGAGTAAACAACATAAAACAAACAGGAGTGTAAGGTTCCTTTGCATTGCCCTTACACGTGAGCCAAACTCGTAAACATCATCAAGTATTAGGTTTAGAAAAATGTCAATCTATTCATTTGCGAAAGAAAATAGTTCTTTACACAGCGAACACATAACAAACCGAAATAGACAATCACCCAAACGGCCTATATTTCTGCACGGAATGTCAACAAACCCACTAAAACAGCCTTGAACGAACAAAACATGACATTAAATCGAAGACAACAGTAAAAAGAAAGAAGCTTAAACGGCCAAAACAACTCCAGCAACAAATGAGAGTTTTAGTCCATTTTCTATTGAACATGTACCTCGCTTGGAGCAGCAGGAACTCGGCTACTAAATCATGGTCGGGTCCTTGTTGATGAGAATATGAGCCCCAACCGAGAATAGGTGACGAGAGGTGCCGTAAATAGCTTAGCATTGATCTGCGGGTGACAGTCAGTGGACCGCTAGTTCCTTGCTAGACACTTGGAAGTACTCAGCTTGGAAAACAGCTCCATTACACAAATGTCATAACATAACCTTGACCATTGGCACCACGTCCAATTGTAAGCTCAAAGAACTCCCTAGTGAGGTTTGTATTTCTTGTGCTTTGTTTTCAAACACTCTTGCACTGTCCTTGAGAAGGTCAATACATGTCTGCCCCACAACAAGGAATTTTATCTTATGAATGATTGTTTGGCGCCACACTCAATATTCCAACTATATGATGATCTGTAAATATTCGAACTTTTCTTTACATGCATTCCAGAGTATGTGAGTATGGTTTTACGCCGCTTTTAGAAATATCCCTGCAATATCACGGCGGGGGACACCAGAAATGGACTTCACACATTGTACCCAATTGGGAAATCGAACCGGGTCTTCGGCGTGACGAACAAACACTTAAATCACTTAGCGATCCCACCGCCCTAAATTCAAGAATGTATGGCAAACAGTCTCTACCTCTTGTAATATATCAACCATTCAAGTATCAACAAGTTGTTTATTATACGCCAGTTTACAAATAAATGCAACATAGGCGGGTAGTCATTTGTTTGTTGTTGTTTACTGAATGACGGCGGTCTGTAAATTATCGGATCTGGACACGACAAACCGCACTCAGCAATGTTCCATCTGTTCCGTCGCTCTGGAAATAATCGACCAGACAAACCAGCGTTTCTGAGCAACGATCTACGCCGTCAGGGAACATTGAACGTCACCAAGTCTGACCATCCGATCCATTAAGTTGCCCGGTAGGACATGACTAGTTGGCCGGCAAACCAATTCCATCCCGTAATCTCAAAGTATTAGACGTACATTATTTCAAAAATGAGTGAGTGAGTATGTTTTAACGCCGCTTTTAGCAATATGCCTGCAATATCACGGCGGGGGACACCAGAAATGGGCTTCACACATTGTACCCATGTCGGGAATCGAACCCGGGTCTTCGGCGTGACGAGCGAAGGCTTTAACCACTAGGCTACCCGACCGCCCCTACTTGAACAAGAACCAGTTGAATGTGACCAATGGTGTTGATTAAAGGGTCAATTCAACTTTATCAGTGTAGGTGTTGTTTATGCAGTTGTATTGACGATGTCACCATTGTCGACGTCGCAAACACTTCTTATGATTATTGAAATGGTTTTGTCACGTTTGTTCACATTTGTAGGGTTGAATATTTATAACGTGACAACAAATTTGTGAACCAGGATGTATTTGCTGTCTTGTCGTGTGTCTTTGTTTGGTCTGACTATCTATCTACCATGAATTTAGATGTTCGGGCCTGGACGTTAAACAAAAGAAGACTGAGAGAATCTCGGGAGGATCATTGTTCATGCTTTCAACCAATGGACTGCATGACTCGATTACTAACGGGCCGATATATTGCTTTGGAGTAAGAATAGTCACCCACTACCCGTTCTGTACAGGCAATACCTCGACGATGACATGGCTGCACAAATTTATTACAGACTCTGGGTGTGTCAGCGACCTGTGAAGATCCTGGTTAAAACTGATCTTAAGCAACCCATGCTTGTCGTATAAGGCGACTGACGGAATCCGATGGTCAGGCTCGCTGACTTGGTTGATGCATGTCATCGTATCCAAATTGCGTTGATATGTGCTCATGATGTCAATCACTGGATTGTCAGGTTCAGATTGATTAATTACAGACCATCGTCATACAGCTGGAACAATGCTGACAGTGGCGTTAAACAACAAACAAACTTGCTGGTACTTGATTAGTTAAAGACCGCCGAACTTCAGCTCGAAAACTGCTCAATATTTGCTCGAGATTTGTGAATCAAAAGACACAGATAGATGATGCTTTCTTGAAATGTATTTTGCTTAAAGCATTTGTAAATATTTGTGAAAGCCCTGATCATGTTTCGTTATCTCGACATGTGTTTTCTGACTCTTTCGATGTTTTCTACAGTCACGTGATACAAGCGGACAGAGGTATTTGTGCGAAACATTCCATGGATATTAAACATTCTGAATATGCAGAAAAAAACTATATTTCCGACGTACACATGACGTAGAGTCAGGAGTGCGACCTTGCTATATGGCTATTGACATTAATGTCAAGAGGAATGTGTGAAATAAAGAAAGGCGAGTTATCTGTAATTTAAGTAAACTGGAGACTTTTCTACAATATAATTAATCGTGAAGAAAATTGTAAAAAAATGTCATTTATGAACGAAAATGTAGCTTAAATAATATTTAGCAAGTAAATATAGTTTCAAAACGCTTTTAAAAATATAAGAGTGATATCAGGGGATATCAAGCAATGGCTTCATATACCCATCATGGGAATTGAACCTCTTCGGCGAAGAAATGTGTCAACCACCGGCGACCCGTGAAGATCCGGGTTAGGTGAGGTTTTCAGCAACCAAACGCTTGCCGTAATATACTTTGTTACACAGTGGTTTTTGCTTGGTAATATGATCTCTGTTATCTGTCTCATGATACACCACCCCAAGACCCCTCTTCATAAGGACCAGCACTGAGTCTGTTAATGGAATGTCATTTTGTAACTTGAAACTCCACAATCTCTGCTCCGATCCGAGCACATTCTGACCACTGGAGGATATAGTAAATAGGCAACTATACTGTCGTAAGGGGCGACTATGCTTGTCGTAAAAGGCGACTAACGGGACCGGGTGGTCAGGCTCGCTGACTTGGTTGATGCATGTCATCGTATCCCAAATTGCGTGGATCATGATGTCAATCACTGGATTGCCTGGTACAGACTCGATTAATTACAGACCACCGTCATATAGCTGGAATATTGCTGAGTGCGATGTTAAACAACAAGCAAGCAAACAAACAAAACAAACAAACCCACCGGCCCCTAATCTCGCGTACAAGCCCCAGTAAACTTATAGAGGTTTGACGGTTTCACTGTGGACAATGTCCCGCGACGTGCAGGTAATCACTTGTCAAGCACGTCGGTTATACAGCAGAAAGGAATGCAATCAAATGCCAAACACAGTTCGCCGATTTTAGCTCAAGATTGTTAAAAGGCCATCACCCTTGTAATTCCGTTTTATAGCCTCCCGCGCCGATGAGGCTTATTTCGTAATAGCCTCTTCGGGTTCATTAGTCGCCGACGGGTGAACGGTGCTGCAATATTGATTAACACGTTGGTCAAGAAGGAGACACTCCATCAGGGCCCTTTTGGTTTCATCGTTGGCCCTGATCGAGGTTTGGTTCCTGTCTGTTTGGTGTATGTAGGTTCTTAGAGGCAAAGAAAGAAATTTGAATCATGAACAACCAGCAGTGGAACTCACACATGATAGCAATATGCTTCTGATGCAGGCTACCTCCAACCAACTCCACAAGGCTGGATCATAGTGTCTGAACTCTGCAGACGGTTGGTTTCTTGAGAAGTGGTGCTTCATTCAACTTCGCTGGAACCTCGTTAACGTGAAGTCCTTGGAACCATTGGAATTATGTCCTGCTGTCTGAGACATGCTGGAATCGGTGTGCCGATACTGAACCAAAGTGCCGGTTGGGTGGGGGGGGGGGGGGGGGGGGGGGGGGGTGCGTCTCAAAGAATGTATAGTTTTAGTTATCCTGGAATACCTGTCCCTTACCCACATGAACGTTAATTAGATATGATATCTCTACTTTTACCAAATTATCATCATTTATCTATCATATAATGCCAGAATGGCTTGGTCTTCATAAACACACAGCCAGGCGAGAAAAGAAAGTATACCCTTGAAAATTGGATTTGCCCCTCAAAATTTCAAACATTACCAAAACGAAGGCTCAAAACTATTCGCCGAAACACTGAAAACGTTATCAGGGGATATCCAACGATATCCATCATATACCGTACCGAACATGGCAACTGAACCCAAATATTTGGCGCGGCGAGCGAACGTTTTAACCACGAGGCTTCCCCGCCACAAGCCACTGGTTGTATACTGCACGGACCTAGATATGTCTTGTAGAGTTCGGAAACGGATTCCATTTAGATAAAAAAAAAATACTAATCAGCTAAGTTACGTTTCCCGCGAAATCGGAAACTATACAAATATGGTCTTTCAGCAGATAAAGAAGTAATCTTCCTAACAGCAAGTCCGGGATCTCGTGACCCACAGCCCCCCCTCACCCCCTTCTCCATCCTACATCAGTATCGCAGCGCGTGGTATACAAAATGTCAAAAGTTAATTACTTACGTTAATGGGAATAATCTTCACTCTACTAACTTGATTTTCAAACATAAATCATTTTCAGATGTAGTTTGAGTTTATGAAAGTTCAAACTGGCTGAAAAACTGTTTTGATGCAAGTCTCTTTAATTCTAAAGGCACGTGTGGTATATGTATGGATTTCACAAGACCAATGACCCTTTGACTCCTGAAAGGCGAGTGGGTGGGCATTGCAGACAGATATATAAATGAAAACTGGCAGTGGGAATCCTCTTGATATAAGACACTTCTATCAGAGTAATCAGCCCGCATCCTCACGGGACATCACCAGATTGATGTAGGAGGGATCAAGATGTCGGTCATGTAAGGAAAGACAACTGTGTCAGGTGGTTGACTGCGCGAGTTGGGTTGTGTGTCACATGATTAGTATAACAGCTGTGTCAGTGAGTGAGTTTGGTGGTACCGCTTTGAACGGTATTTATGTTATACCACAGCGTGTCAACGGGATGTGGAAGGAAAGTCCGAACTAATGCAGGATCCACGGGCCCGGGTATGGTGCTGACAAACCTCGAAACATAATCGGGGAGAACCGGGATTCGAAACCACAATCAAGACAACCCGTGCCTTCCCCTTGGGCAAAACAAATAATCAGTACCAGGGAAGTCTCGGCTTCGAACCCATAACCATCGGATCCCGAAACGTCTAAGGGACGCAACTCTGCAGGACGACTGGGTCAGAGCATGATGAGAACATTGATGAGGAAGCAAAACTGCTTGGATCTAGATGGTTGTGTCCTCTGGGGTCGTGGTTGTGGCGGGCTTCCCACTAGCAAACCAAGGATCAGAATCAACTTGGATCCTGGCACGAGTAAGGGATGCAACTCTGTTCAGCGAATCGAGGCGCCTTAGAATGCACATAGCGATATACGTTTTTGATATACGCATGGGACATACGCGTTAAGAGGCAGGGGGGGGGGGGGGGGGGGGGGGGGGGGGGGGGGGCTTTTAACAGGCCATTGCATAATTCCTGATCAGAGAATCCCCAAAATAGTTACAGTATATCCAAAGTGAGGAATCGAACCCAGTGTGACGAGCGAGCACTTTAACCACAGGCTTTCCACAGCTGAAGAGAGCGGGGGATTTCAATCAAGCACAGTGACATCTTACAAGTACCCCAGTATGCTGAATTAAGCTAACCACATTACCGGCAAACTAATCACATTTGTACCTCTGTTGATAGCTGCAGCGTTTCTGAATACGTTTCACGGAGGACATCAGACCAACCACATTTTCATTATCAAACAATAGTCACAAACCACGGGAAAAATGTTAAAGTTTGTTTATGAAAACGGAATGTTTCTTTAATTCTGAATAAGACACCGATGCCATTTCAAGTTTTCATTTTATCATGGTGTTATACGAGTATCCAGTGATAGCGGCATCCTTCGAATAGACAAGTTGTGCTAGGTGTTCTGATAAGGGAAAGACTGGCGAAGACCAACTCTGTGTAGCAATACGATCATGCTTGCTTGATACATTTGCAATACAGTTATAGGTAGAGTTCCATCTGAACACACTGAAGACAGTACATGCTGCACACTCAAGCTATAACAAGCCGGCCTATAAATACTCGAGTCTGGGAAACGCAAACTAGTGGTTGATAGATTGAGCAACGTGTCAGGATGACACATCGCTAGCTAAGTTACACAGTCGAACCAATAGTCGGCTTAGCGATTCTGTTACTCCAAATCTGAATCAGCTTCTCGGCCTGCGTTTTCGTAGAGATGTAGATTGTGAAATCTGGCAACTGTGATTGGATGATATTGTGCAAGATTTGTTGTTTTTTAACTGTACATCGATCCAGTTATTAAACCTGACCATGTTTTTCAATATTCAATGCTGACTTTTTAACATGGTGACTGATGCTGAATGGGACCACAGAGATGTTCAAGCAGGTAACATTTAGTGCGGAACTGGGGTTGTTGTGTTTAGCTTCCTGTACACGGAAAAGGAACTGGCTAGCCTAAACACATCTTTTCAGCTTTAAAGTCAGACTATGCATACAAGTCGATGTAGTGACTGTTGAATGCCTAGTAGTTTAAAAAAACAAACAATATAAAGTCACTACAATGAACAAAGGTTTTTTACAACCTTTGTCTTTGTGTAGCGTAGACAAGCATGGGCTGGACAAATTCTACACCGGTATCCCCATAGCGTGACCGTATCGTATCGCAATATGTGCTGGTGTCGCCCGAATCTGATTCTGACCCGTGAAGATCCGGGGTTGTCCCTCTTTCACCAGGTAATTTTCAACAAACACATCCCAAGTATTTCAAGCCGAATGTAGGCGTCTATATACACCAGCACAAAAGCCTCTTGAATATACCCTGGCCTTGTTTAGGACTTTAATACAGTAACCTACGTTTATAACGAACACGCTTATTACGAACTGACAGATATAACGAACTACTTTTGGTCTCGGCCATTTGCTGTGTATATGCTCATAATGGTCTACGGTTATTACGAACAGAAATTGGTGGTCCCTTAAAGTTCGTTATAACCGTAGATTACTCTATATCATGTATATAACATATACAAGGTTAATCTGAAAAATGACAACATACCGATTCATCAACCACCAATCACTAAACTGGATTATTCTTGTTCAGATGGCTGTCATCCAATAAACGAATATTTTAAACTATATTATAAAAAAATATAAATTGATATATTTGAAAAGAACCTGTTTTTACAAACACACCGCGTGTGTCAGATATAAAGACACGGAAATTTAAATATATTGCTTTTAACCTCCATTTAATAAAACGGATTTAACAAATTGACAGCAGCAACAAAGATCGCTGTGTTTGATCAAACACAAGAACGTGATTTATATCTCCCATGGAGTAAGGTAGCAGTGTATACTGGTGTTTACCATGTTATCAAGTAAAGGACATATTGACATTTATGTCATGCTCGGAGCTTGACAACGGCGGTGAAATCGGCGCCGGGGAGGACGAAATTAACAGGTGTCATAAATCCCGATAAGCAGGATAATATACGTGGGTTTATGTTGCTGCGTGGAATCTACAACGTACCCTACACTGATAAAGCATACATTAATATGTTATCCTGGACAACCTTATCGGAATTTATTGTATTTGATTAGGTCGTGACGACATTTGATTTTTACAAATTGTTCTTCTCGAAAGAACAGTCGTTCAGCATACAGTGTACAAGCCTGGTAATATATAACGAGACTTCTGTAAGCTGAACTGCTTATCTGCGCGAAATTTGACGTCGAGAAACGGGAGATGCAGAAATCATTCCCCCCAACCTATTAGAACATATTGAGCAGCATTCACAGGCTCACTGATCAAGTGTTCTCTCAAACATACGATGTTAATCAAACACACCTGGTCCCTACGGTAAGCTGATTATAGTGTCCGGCCCCGGTTAAGGTAGTCCATGTTTGTTCATCGACATTCAAATTGAACGTTCGTGAGGACACGGAATCACAGGGACGAATGGTTGAAGCTACGAAAATTCGCCATGCAGAGTTATTGCCCTTTCCTTGCCAGGAGCCGCTATTCAATGCTTCATGTCATTCGGAAAATATTAAGCTGTCTTGGTTAAACAAACACAAGCAAACGCTGCTTCTACGTGACAACTTTAAAGTCCATTTTCCCAATCATATCAAATTTTATAGTTACAATAACCACCGAAATTGACGTGGGTCATACCGTCTTCTATGATCGCCTAAAATGCTTGGATGGACACGTAAATGACCATTTGACCCGTACCAGGTGTTATGTCAATTTTAAAGTCCTTATCGCAAGTCACTAAACCCGTGTGGAAATTATAACGGTGCTCGTCATTTGATAGACATATACACAGTCATTATTCTACCGTCTGAATGAATTTCACGTTCAACGCCCTCGCACCTTCCACACCCTGCCTCGAATCCATCATTTTTGTACCAAAACAGAATATAAACCAGACACACAGCTTGCTACGGAAATCGGGATCGCTGATTATTTATACACAGGCTATTGTGGTTCTACACCATGTACTTTGGCATGCCACTGTTATTTCTGTGAGTGAGTGAGTGAGTGAGTGAGATGGGTTTTAAAGACAATTTGTAGAGTATTCCAGATATATCACGGCGTGTCAGGATAACGTGGAAGGAAAACCCGTTTGTTTATTGTTTAACGCCGCACTCAGCAATATTCTAGCTATATGACGGCGGTCTGTAAACAGTCGAGTCTGGACCAGACAATCCAGTGATTGACATCATGAACATCGATCGACGGAATTAGGGTACGACGACATGTATCAACCAAGTCAGCAAGCCCGTTAGTCGCCTATTATGACAATCATGGGTTGCTGAAGAACTATTCTACCCCGGAATCTTCACGGGCCCAGACAAGTATGTACACAGCATAAGATGTACACAATAGGGGTACGATACCAGTAAATTGACTTATTCTCTTTCCGGATCTTCAGGGGTCCGGAAAGCCAGAAGTGATGAAGACGTTTACCACTTCGCTGAAACCCAGCAGCACGGGTATTTTGATTTCTTCAAGAGACAGGTTACTATTTAAAAACAAAATATAATTTAAATACCCAGCTCAGCGAAATGATTATTTTACATCTATTGCTGCCTTATATTTGAAGGATTAGTCACATTCTTACTTTCTCCATCTCTTAAAAATCACCGCCTCTCCCTTTGAACAATCGGGTGTTATAGCCCGGGTTTGTTTTCCCATGTGGGTACAGAGCGGCGTAAAACAATATCCACCCACTCTTTTCCTAATCATATCATTGTGCTGTAAGCATATTGTGTGCGGAATTGTGTGAATGCTGAGTTTATAAGCTTCTTATAGGGTCGCCAGAAATCCCATCCCACGGTATATATCAAGGTTTGATCATATACATGTGATAGTGGAGTTGTTAACCTATACGTCAGACGTCTCACACAAACGCATTACCCCCCCCCCCCACACACACACTACATGCCTAACAAGCTTTGGCTGCTCATGGCAAGTACGACAGTGAGAGCATGGAATATATTGATCGGTATTAGCTACTGTATATATCGTAATATCATTTATTATCATGTCTTTGTCGCACTGATGGTAGCAAAGACACGGGTGTCAGTATTGATAAAGGTCAGTCATGATAAACCTTCATTTGTGACAACAGCACCTCTCCATCTGACATACACATGCTCTCCTGGAGCCTCCGCTTACTTACTTAAATTAGGAATTTAACGTGCGCTTTCCGACATATGCGTATTTCGCGCACCGGAGCCTTCGCAAGTTAAGTATACATAATATATTTGGAGAATAGCCTACGAGGTGGAATGGGGTTTAACGTCGAATCCAAGATTATTGCGCTTATATAGCGACGTGCATGGTGGTTGTGTGTGTGTGTGTGTGTGTGTGTGTGTATGTGTGTGTGTGTGTGGTTACGTGTACTAGTCCGAACTGATGGCGATTTCATAGTGCTAGCCCACTGAGATACCATGCAACAGTTTAACATGAATACCCCAGACACAGTTTAACTGACCCCGAGCCAACAGTACTTGTTTAAGACCCTTAATGCCGAGCGCCAGACAGGGTAACAACAAGTACCATCTTTTAACATCTTTTGGTATGACGCGGCTGGGGATCGAACTCCGGACCTTCCGCTCTACCACTAGACCACGGAGGCGGTCTACGACCTACGAGGAAATACAGATTATCTGTCTCGACTGAAGTAATTATATAAGTTTCGAATTTTGGCTGCCCGTACGAGTACTACAGTTCCCTACACCATAGTAACTACTCCATATTGGTAGTGGGGGCACGGGTGGACCAACCGCAGAGTTGCGTCCCTTGGGTGCGCCAGAAACCTCCGATCTTGTGTTCGAATCCCGGTTCACCCCGATTATGTTTCTAGGTTTGTCAGTACCTTACTCGTGCTCGTGGGTTTCACCGAAATGGTAAACTTCCGAGAATTGCATAACTTCGGGCTTTCCTCCCACATTAAGCTGACACGCTGTGATATAACTGGAAAACTGTTAAAAGCGACATTAAACCCAACTCACTCACTCACTGGTACTACAGTACTACAGGCACCCTTG
This sequence comes from Haliotis cracherodii, assembly GCF_022045235.1. Lineage (NCBI taxonomy): Eukaryota > Metazoa > Mollusca > Gastropoda > Lepetellida > Haliotidae > Haliotis > Haliotis cracherodii. The sequence continues at coordinate 11,252,656 of NW_027266286.1, forward strand.
CTAGTTCAGTTAGCAGCCACTCAGCCCCCCACCCCCACCCACGCATACATACATACCCACACCCACCCCAGTAGCTAAAAATAAGATTCGCAGCAACTGTATTTTGTAAATCTTAGCATTATCAACATTTTGTCTAAAGGAGAAGTCCAACTATGCCTATATAACTAAATATCTCATGTTAGGTCCCGTGTTTGCCGAGATATAGAGCTATTCGGTCAACACAGAAGCGACCCTTAACAGTCTGGATTACACTGCCGTGCCAACAAATTATCGTTTAAGGTCAAGTGTTTGACGTCTTGTAAGACGCTGTTGAAATCAACATCTCTATCATTCACCAAAAGACTTTAAAAACACGAATTAAACCAAAACACTCTGACACGAAAATTTAAAGGATATCCCTTGTTTGAAAAATTGCAATGGTTTCCAAGTTCTTGAAAACCTCTCCGAGCCAAGTATCGATGTTCCATATTTGTCAAGATTGATAGGATTTCAACTAAAGGCCTTTCATGTCAGAAACAGATTGAGCAGGTATTTGCTTTCGCCTATTCTATATTTTAATGTCCGGATTGGCGGACATACTGAGTTATATCCAGTGTACACACTTCGTGAGGGCTTTTTTGTTGAAGGATGTGAAACAATGACGTTCCAACAGGCTAGTCCGGGGTGTTAAATAGGAAGCACCTTGTAATTTGAGGGCGTCGGAGTGATAAGCAACAGGTTTACTCCAAATAAAGCGGGGGGCACGGGTGGCCCAGTCGTCTAAGGCGCCGCGATTCGCTGTGCAGATTTGCGTCCCTTGGGCACGCCAGAAATCTATGATTGTGGGTTCGAATCCCGGTTCGCCCCGATTATGTTTCTAGGTTTGACAGCACCATACCCTTGCTCGTGGGTTTCACCGAAGTGGTAAACGTCTGAGACCTGCATCACTTCGGGCTTTCCTCCCACATTAAGCAGACACGCCGGGATATACCTGGAATACTGTTAAAAGCGGCGTGAAAACCCAACTCATTCACCAAATAAAGTTTCATAACGGCACCAAAATGGCAGCACGTAAATACTAAATTAAAATTAAATTTAAACCATGTTGATACACGATCAGGTTACAAATTAAAACCATCCGATCCACACTTTGTTTATCGCATTTGTATGTTTATAATAACAAGGCAGTATCGCTAAAATAATTAAGTTATCATTTGTTTGTTTGTTGTTCAACGCCGCACTCAGCAATATTCCAGCTGTATGAAGGTGGTCAGTAAATAATCGAGTCTGGACCAGACGAACAGAGTGAGTGAGTGAGTCTGGTTGTCGCCGCTTTTAACAGTATTTCAGTTTTACGACGGTGGGTCGACCTCATGTTGTATGAGAGGCCATCATACTCCCTTATTTTTTGTTTTGTTTGTTGTTTAACACCGAACGCAGCAATATTTCAGCTATAGGAGGTCGGTCTGTAAATAATTAAGTCTGGAACAGACAATCCAGTGATTGACATCATGAGCATCAATCTAGGCAATTGGGATCGATGACATGCATCAACCAAGTCAGCGAGCCTGACCACCCGATCCCGTTAGTCGCCGGAAGACCTACTCTCTACCCGGATCTTCACGGCTTATTAAGTTATTTATGTGTTTTTTAATTAGTGTGTGATGTTAACTTTCAAATCAGTTCACAATACTGATTTGCAAAGACAGCTTCAAAGTACTCTGGATCCGGCAAAGAAGTATGTACACAGCATAAGATATACACCATTGGGGTACGATATCACGTCATTAACTTTGAAGGAATCACTACGAAAGAGTTACCTCCCTTAGTCGTGTAATAATCCGCTTATCGCGGATTTCAACACAGTGGTAAACCTGAAATGCTGCAATATGGATGGAATCATGTTAAAATGACATTAAAAGAACTCACAAACTGATATAACAATCGGGAGATATTCCTGCCAACAACATAGATCCATCATCAAACGGATCTGCGTTTCGTAAGTCTTTCACCTTAAGCACTGGCATTGTACTCAAAGATTAATTTCGATTGCATTTCATGTGTGTGTGTGTGAGTGTGTGCGTGCGTACGTGCGTGCGTGCGTGCGTGCGTGCGTGCGTGTGAACTAAGAACAGTAGGTGTGGACCATCTTGTCAGAACCGCCCCCGTGGTCTAGTGGTAGAGCGTCTGGGCGGCGAGCGGAAGGTCGGGGATTCTATCCCCGGCCGCGTCATACCAAAAGACGTTACAAGATGCTACTTGTTCTTACCCTGCCTGGCGCTCGTCATTAAGGGGCTAAAATGGACTGGTAGGCTCGGAGTCAGTATACTGCATCTTAGTGGGGTGTTCATGTTCAACTGAGGCATGGTATCTCAGTGGGCAGGCACTGTAAAATCGGCATTAGTCTGGACTGGTACAAGCAGCCACACACACACGCACGCACGCACGCACGCACACACACACACACACACACACACGCGTGTGTAATAAGTAATACTAGTAATAACAAAGAATCGGGCGTTCTTCAACTTCTTTTAAGAAGTGTTTTACATGTAACCATGACGACGTTGAAGCATACACAAGTTCTGAGATGATTTTGAACCCATAACTGTGATATATGGTTAAACCCAATCCATTTTTTTCTAACAAAACCGAAACATGGCAATACAAATGTAGATTATTCCTCGCTGTCGTGTGTGTAAGCAATGCTTAGATGCTGCCTCTGAACGGCAATATAATTGCTCTGCGTAATCTGGTTTCCGTGTTACATTACACTGAATGCATCAATTGATCGTGGCTTATGAGAACAGAAGTTATACTGGTGATCTCAAGGTGTGGGTTCATGTGAACACTATCAACAGGAAGGCCACGCCACATGCAGTTGGCAAACGACACATAAGAGTTTCATCAATATGGCTTGACAGTTACATGACACACGCGTCATATTACGTCTGACATACAATCAGGCAGACATAACAGCCACAGGGGTCGTGGTTAAAACTCGTTTATGAATTCATCAATGTCCAAACACTGCCAGTTATGTCTGCCTAAGTTTTCCCATGATTGTTAGGAGAGGTGTTTCGTGATTCCCCGAGGCTACGTAATTAAACTAACCTAATACAGCCTGACTACCAAGATAAACAGAGTCTTAGATAGTTTATCTTTGCTTCGCAAAGTTAATACCTTTTTAATCCTAGGTCGAGGTAGACTTGTTGGTGACACTGTTGCCTGTCGGCGATATTGAAAGGGGGTATATGTTTTACGACTTTACTGATTTGAAAGAATAATTTTGTATTTTAACTTCATTTTCGGGGGCATACGACATTGTGTTCGTTAGTATACCACTTCATCGTTGCCAGGTTGACGTTATAGGTGAATATTTAAACCCGAAAGGATTCGAACCTGGATCTTGGCAGCTAAGCAACATATCCACTCAGCTATCTCGCCACCTCCCTTAACAACGAACATACGAAGGAAGCCGGTTAATGGATTCCCACACTAACAAAACTTGGCGACAGGGGGTTTGGTTAATGGCAACTTAATCTGACCCTTAGTTGGCTTTGGTCATTTATATACAGGGCATCACGGTCTTAACTACACACAACGGGTTTGGAAGTGACCAATTACTGACCAGCAAACATATTTGCATAATTACATATTCAATGTCGTCTGTGAGGTGCAAGTATAATTCAGTTAATGTCGATATCAAGTCTGATATCGTCTTGGGGATCATACTCATCAGAAACGTAGGGCAAATTAACAGACTAGCGCCTGTTTGTCAACGACACAAGCAGGCATGTATCGTTAGAGGTCAATAGATAGATAGATATTCTTTATTTCCTCCAGATATTGAAGATACATATCATATATGATATTATGTATAATTACAGAGCTGTACAGTAGTACAAATTAACAATATTCTGAGAAATGATAACTACAAAATGCATGACAATCAAGCATTCTTATAACTGTTTTGTAACAGATACAGCCATTTCCTACAGTATCTTGACACAATAACCATAAGGTCACCCCATAGACTTTGAGATAAAGAGCTAACACACTCAGGCATACCGCCAAGTAGTACAGACAGGATTATATCATCGTCCTCACTACATAGTCTTGCAAATGTAGAGACATCTATCACATCACAAATGATTTCAAATAGTTCATTTCTGTCATTCATATTCAATGTACAATACAAAAAGACATGCTTAATAATATCATGAGCTACAATTCTACATCGACATTCCCTAGATTCTATAATATATTTGGGCATCCCAGCCGTACAAGATGAGACAGGTTTGGGAACTGTTCAGGGCGTTCAAGTGCAAGCAGCCAGAGTCTGTGTTCTTTATCATTACGTAGCGAAACATATCTATTTAAGTTAAGTCTAGATAGCAGCTTAGAGCATACAGCTTCCTGGTCTGCAAAAATGATCCTTTCCTTCACCACTGGTCGCTGTTCAATAGCCTATAAACTAAAGTAGAGTAGAAGCGTAAGGCAAAACGAATAGACAAGAGACTTTGAACACTCACAATTAAACCAGTCTGCGGTAATTTCTTTTGGCTTTGGTGAACTATTGAGAATAGATAACATTTAGGGGGACACTTGTGTGCATATGTGTATAATTTTTTAATTTGACGTTTACACGATATACGTCTTTTCCATTGGACGAGAGGTCGGTCACATGACCGCGAAATTGACGTTCAAAAGTGTATGAACGACACAATGTGACGTTCATACGTTTTTCACTAGACCGTGTTCTTGAAATGACGTAAACACTGACGGACTACTTCCACATTCCTGGGGAAACCCCTAGCATGAAAACATACACAAGCATTATTTCTGATCATTTAGAACCTTTAATCTTGGTCTCAGCATTTCAGTATACATTGAGAAACGTAAGAGAGCTTGACTGCATGATTGTCCACGATTTTCCTCGCTACGGCCCATCCTAATGAGCAAACGAAAAAATGCACATCCAAACTATCGTCAGTATCGACTCGATCCGTGTCTGGCTGACAGTGATCGTCTCCAGCAATCTACGAATTTACCTTGGTGTCTGTTTGACGCATCTTTAATCACCTTTCAATAATCGGTCAGTTGATCAATGATGACTAACACATGTAACCGCCACAGGTTCATTAACAACTTCGTAAATCCTCTCGTCACGTTTATCGTGTCGGCCATTTTGACGTCTTGTACTTGATGTAAATGTATCACGATTTTGTGACTGACTTACTGAGGTAGTTCATTACAGACCTTTCTCATCTAATGGGGATATTATAAGAACACATGTGTTGCGTAAGATGTTTCTGAAGAGCATGTTCTGCATCCATACGCTCATGTCACCAGGACCTCTCTTTTTGGGGAACTATTTTATTCCGCGATATAGCTGGTTGTTGTTTGGCTGTCAGTGTAAACATGAAGTCGCACGTACTAAATATAATTGTGTTCAGATCTTGGCCTACATCCTTTGAGGTAAGACATTGTGATAAAAACACAACGACGTTCATACAGTTTGGCCCTCATTCTATGAAGGTTCATACTCCAATGAACTCACACAAAGTGAAGGTCAATTCTTAAATATATATATGTGACACTTCTGGGATAGCATATTCTCATTAAGGTTACATGTAGTTATATAATAGTCGACACTACCTGGTTATTCCTGAAGGCCAAGTGTAGTGGACGCCACCCTGCTACTCCAACTATATCAAAGTCTGAGGTACTACACGGTAACTTAGAGATACCTGAAGTTTCGAGAGAATGAGTAGGGAGGCCAGAGTGTAAAAAAATGTCTAAATCCGTTAATCGGGTCCTAAGTGTTAACCTGATTTTCGAGGGGCGCCGTGGTTGTCTTCTACTCGGTGGTTATGGAAGGTATAGTTTGTAGGAATATTGTTGAATCTGGTAGGAATAACAGGATCATATGCGAGTACTGGTTTGCTCTTGACATAATGTTTCTAACGGGGGACGTTTCTGACGTTTCTAATCTATTAATCGTATGCTATAAGGTAAAGTAGTGGAAATATGGGGGCTGAGTGTAATCTATTAACCTTATGCAGGAAAGTGACTGGTAACACGAACGCCGTTTGTAATCTTTTAACGTTATGCTTTCTTTGTTTGTTGTTTGACGCCGCACTCAGCAATATTCCAGTTATATGACGGCGGTCTGTAAATAATCGAGTCTGGAAAGGCAATCTATTGATTGATATCATAAGTATCGATCAACACAATTGGGATACTATGGCACGCATCAACAAAGTCAGTGAGCCTGACCACACCATCCCGTTAGTCGCCTCTCATGACAAGCAAGTTGTCTCTAACGACAAACGTTGGTTGCTGAAGATCTGGTTCTAACCCGGATCTTCACGGGTCGTAACCTTATGCAGGAGGGCAACATTGGTAACATGAGTGAGTTAGTGAGTTTTGGTTTAAACAGCATTCCAGTTATATCATGGCGAGTCAGCTTAATGTGGGAGGAAAGCCCGAAGTGATGCAGGTCTCAGACGTTTACCACTTCGGTGAAACCCACGAGCACGGGTATGGTGCCGGCAAATCTAGAAACATAATCGGGGCAAACCGGGATTCGAACCCACAATCATAGGTTTCTGGCGTGCCCAAGGGACGCAACTCTGCACAGCGAATCGCGGCGCCTCAGACGACTGGGCCACCCGTGTCCCCTTTGGTAACATGAACGCAGAGTGTAAAATATTAACCTTATGCGGTAAGGTAATATTTAGACAAAGCTGTATGTTTTTCACCATGACTCCCGATGTGGTGACAGGGTGACACTGTGCTATACATCAACATCAATTCTGACATTCGCTGTTAACAAATGGGCGTCAGATATTTTGTGACATCGTTCAACACGCTTGGCAGTGTGTTATGCGGGTTATCATTTTAAAATTATACCTCTTTGCAATAATGTAAGGTGCACAACAAAGATTCAGCGTTGCGAAAATTAAATATGTACAGTGAATTCACCACACAGCATCTGGCTTGATGTAGGCAGGCGATATGGGACTTGTTCCGTCACACACTGGAGTCCCATATCTCGACATCCGAGATGGGACATGTTCCGTCACACACGTGAGTCCCATATCTCGACATCCGAGATGGGACATGTTCAGCTACAGACTGGAGTCTCATATCTCGACATGCAAGATGGGACATGTTTAGCTAAACACTTAAGTCCCATATCTCGACATCCGAGATGCGACATGTTCAGCTAAACACTTAAGTCCCATATCTCGACATCCGAGATGCGACATGTTCAGCTAAACATTTAAGTCCCATATCTCGACATCCGAGATGCGACATGTTCAGCTAAACATTTAAGACCCATTTCTCGACATGTGAGATAGGGCATGTTCAGTAACACACCGAACCCATTGTTATTTCGAGACAAGAATATATTTTCTTCAGATTTTTGTTCCACTGAATAAGTGGATGTATAGGTTGTCAATATTATTTTAGCATCAAGGCCGCGGCTTGCAGATAATCGAATTTAGGACGCACACATGGTTGTTGAATGAGTGAGCGAATGTTTTTAAAAGCCGCAATCAGCATTATTCGAGCGTTACAATGGCTACATGTAAATAACCGAGTCTGGTCCAGGCATACCAGTGGTCGATAACATGAGCAACGACCCACGCCTTACGGACAAATAAACCAACTCACCCGGCAGGGGTAGAATAGAAATAGGACTATGCTTGTCGTAAGAGGCTCGCTGACTCAGTTGATGCATGTCATCGATCCCAATTGTGTGGATCGATGCTCATGATGTCAGTCACTGGATTGTCTGGTCCAGACTCGAATATTTACAGACCGCCGTCACAAACCTGAGTGCGGTGTCAAACAATAAACAAACAAACCAACACAGCCATTGTAATCACCCGGATGTACCTGAGCACAGGGGACATGCGCATATCCTCGGGGGTTACGTGCCGGAAGTTGAAAACTCCCTGGAACCCTACACCATGCTCAGAGATCACGTGAGCAGATATTCAGATAAGTGACGCGTCTCGCGTTTTAGAAAAATACAAGCTATTACGAATTGTGAATGTGTCGCAATCGATTTACATTTGAAAGACGTACAACAGTGATATTCATTTCAAAAGCAGAACCAAACGCCGGCATCTATTTCCTCAAACGATTGAAGCAGGACGTTTAGGAAAAAACGAGAGACGTGATATTAAGTGTCTGCACGTACCCGGTCCACAAGCTGGGAGCGGGTATTCCTGTTAGGTGAGATATAATTTCATAGCGTCTATAACGGATGGTAAAAATATAAAAGCAGATTTAAACGTTCATAAAAATGTATTAACACGAATTATACATGACACATGTCATTTCAAGGGTACGACGGCAGGCGGTAGCAACGTGTCTGTTTCCTGCACTATAGCGGGCCCATATTTCATTCGCGACAGTGACATTTTTATGACATCTGTGACTAATCCTAAAAATACTCATTGCAACTTTTAATGAAATGGCTCGCAAGGTATGCATCCATCAAACTCGTATATTATCGTAATAACTTATTTCTGAATGAAACTATGGAACTAAAAAAAAGAAAGAAAGGTTTTGGTCAGTGGCATGCATCGGTTCTAAACAGGACAAGGTTGGTTGGTAGGTGTGTTGTTTAACGCCGCACTCAGCAATATTCCAGCTCTATGACGGCAGTCTGTAAATAATCGAGTCTGGACCAGACAATCCAGTGATTAATATCATGAGCATCGACCCACGCAATTAGGATTTGGGATACGATGACATGCATCAACCAAGTCAGCGAGTCTGACCACCCGATCCTGTTAGTCGCCTTTTACGACAAGCATAGTCGTCTTTCACGGTAAGCATGGGTTGCTGAAGACCTATTCGCACTTGAAGGGCAGAGGGTATAACTCTCCCCCCCCCCCCCCCCCCCCTCTCTCGCTCATATAACTTGCTGATATATATATATATGCTCTGCGATTTTCATAGGAGTATGGTATATATGTATGCCTTCAGTTAGCAGCATACGGGTTAAGCTAATAGTTGAATGATATGATACTGCTAAGCATACGGCCGCCTGTTGTAAATATTAGAAGTGATTTATGGGGATGTCAGTGCAGTAATCTGAAACTGCAGTCGTTAAAGCAGTAATGAATGGTTCTGAGTGAAAGACGAAGAGCGATCGTCAAAGGCGTCTTTGGAAAAATACACCCTTCTCCCGTGTACGCGATAACGTGAAACATGTGTTGACGATGTTATTGCAAAATACCAGCATTAGGCCTTTGAATGACACCCATTTGGACACGAACTGTTGATCAATTCAACAGCAGACAATTTCAACCACCTCACTTTGCGTGTATGGTGGCCTGTCCGTGTATTCTCGTACAAAAGGACCTTTAACTTTAACTGAAACTACATGGTATCTTACATAACTTAATCCCATACACAGGACGGTACAATAATAAGAATAAAGACTGTTCTGGATAAACAAATCATTAGTATGTAGTAATGGCCCTGTACATATACGTATGGACGTTCCCAGCTGTATTCGTCCGGATAAAGCCGATGTCCGGATTCATGGGGTCCACAGGGTCAGCTGTTACAGCTAGTCGTCCCAAAACGTGTACATGTATCGCAGAGATTTGACAAATATATACTGAAATTCGGGTTACGAATAAACTACACTGAACGTTCAATAAATCTCTCTGAATTTCAAATTATTGTCGATCGCGTACACGTATTGATGAAATATTTCTGTATATAAAAACACACTGATCAAGTCAAATTCCTGTTTTAAATAATGCACCAAGTGACATTCACAAATTTTCAGTGACATACAACTTGTGAAACCTCAACCGTGACGTACCTCTTCAGTGATGATATTTTGACTGCGGATCCGAAAAATGACATGGCTGCTGTTGAAATTCACCCCTTGGGCTAGTCTTCACGTAAACTCCACCATTAGTAGTCGAAATCCGCATCTACAACTTCCCGACAAATGTCAGCAATCACCGACAAACAAAACAGTATCCAACACAACTACAATAAGATCAACCCACACTCCGTGCTGTTTACGTTCGCTCTTCACGCGGGAAACTGTCGTCTGCTTCCTGCTACTTGCAGACGACACTAAATAGTGACAACAATCAATCGGAGGGGCGCTGTGGAAAGGAAGTCATTCTACAACTGGTAGACCTCTGACAGCATATTCCTCGGTCTAATCGCACCTTCCCCTGCGAACTGCAGTCATGTGAAATATAGAAGCGTCGCCCCAAGCTGACGACCTGCCCGCGGCTGGTCTCAAGATACCGCCGACACGCTCTCCCAAATCGTCAACACTCAACGGTAGAAGCGGACAATAGTTAGCTCGTGTTAGCATACGGGCGCATCCTCTGCTGTGTTGTGTGCAGTGTTGATAGTACAACGCAACGAAATCTTCGCGCGTGGCGTTAGAGGAAGCTAGGATCAAGCATTGTGACGTTTTAGCTCAGTTAAATGACGATATTTCTTCCCTTATCTTTGGAAGAGCGGGAAGGCCGGTTTAGCCACATCTGATAAAGTCATTGCGTCTGTTCCATGTGCTCGTGTGGGATGTGCAAAAAAACATGATGCAGGGATGCACAGCGGAATTCCAATCGATCTGCAATTCAGAAAATGTGCATTGAAACAGCTTTATCCTTTCCCATTAATATTCATACCACGACGAGCTGTCATAACAATTTCAAACAGCACAATTTACAAACAAACCTCCGGATTTTACGGTGTGCATAATTCCAACACGTTTTACCAATTCTTTCATAAAACTGACGACAGCGGAAGCATTCCTCCCTCGACACATTCACTATGAAATCCCCGTCGTAATAATTCCCACGACAGTTATTTGGGCCAAGGAGGCAAATAACCTCCCTGAATTTCTTAACCCTTTATCATGTCACCGGATCAATTCAAGCGCATTTCTTCTAACCACTATCATATCTCAAATATTAAGATCATTTTCACAGCGAATTCAAGTCACATACTTATAAGTCAGTATTTTCTTATCAAACCCTTCCAGGCTACAAAAGCTATTTCCCGCGGGTCGAGATCCTTATTATCATTAATTTCGTTTTCTAGGGCACGAGAACATATTTATACATAAAAAAGAGCCTTGAGTCAGTCGGGGGACAGTACACCGTCCACGTCAGCGCTTACAGCTGACCTACATATGTATCTATAAACCAAACATAATGGAGAGTGTTCAAATTGATATAGGCGTTGTTTGACCTGTGTTTAGACAGATTATAAATGGACGTGTTGAAAAACACTATCAGTCTCAGCCAACAATCTCTCAGATAGAATTTTGACAAATGTGTGAAATGTGTGTGTGGACAGATTTGACCGCGAATCGATCTGCAGATAGAGCCTGACCGACACCAGATGATCAGTGATGTAACGCCACGGATAAAGGTGGTCTCCCGCGGGTGCGACTGTAGGTTCATCCGCCAGCGCGCAGACATCTGTTGTGACACAACAATTGACGATGGAGTTAACAACTCCATCTGGGCAAAGGAATACAGACACGCAATGTAGCGGCTACTGCTGCTGCTACTACTACTACTGCTTCTGCTGCTACTACTACTACTACTACTACTACTACTACTACTACTTTTACGAACAACTTCTACTGTACTAACCACTAGTGATCGATGTACTTCTACAACGACGACTACTGTTATGTACTACTACTACAACCACTACTACTACTCTATGACTACAACTACTACGACGATAACTACAACTACTACTGCCGAAACGACTTTTACTGTGACGACGACTACCACGACTACAACAACTACCACTACAACCATGCACCCTCTACCTTTGATGTAATTTGTGTTTCTCATTCCACTGGTATTAAGTAGCAACGTGCGTAGTAATTATCAGCATGACCAGTTAAGATAATGTAGTATAGTAGCATCAGTAGCAGTTATAGCGGTAACAACAGCAGCAGTTATACTGGTAACAACAGCAGTAGCAGTTGTAGCAATAACAACATCAGTAGCAGTTATAGTGGTAACAACAGCAGTCACAGCTGTAACTACAACAGTAGCAGTTATGGCAGTAACAACAGCAGCAGCAGGTATACTGGTAACAACATCAGTCACAGTTGTAACAACAACAGCATCATTTATACTTGTAACAACATCAATAGCAGTTATGGCAGTAACAACAGCAGCATCAGTTATACTGGTAACAACATCAGTCACAGTTGTAACAACAACAGCATCAGTTATACTGGTAACAACATCAATAGCAGTTATAGTGGTAACAGCAGCAGTAACAGTTATAGTGGTAACAAGAACAGTCACAGCTGTAACAACAGCAGCATCAGTTATACTGGTAACACCATCAGTCACAGCTGTAACAACAGCAGCATCAGTTATACTGGTAACACCATCAGTCACAGTTGTAACAACAGTAGCATCAGTTATACTTGAAACAACATCAAAAGCAGTCATAGTGGTGACATCAGCAGTAGTAGTTATACTGGTAACAGTAGCAGTTATAGTGGTGACAGCAGCAGTAGCAGTCATAGTGGTAACAGCAGCAGTAGCAGTCATAATGGTAACATCAGCAGTAGCAGTTACAGTAGTAACAACAGCAGTAGAAGTTACAGTAGTAACAATAGTGGTAACAACAGCATTAGCAGTTATAGTGGTAACAACAGCAGAAGCAGTTACAGAAGTAACAACATCAGTAGAAGTTACAGTAGTAACAAAAGTGGTAACAACAGCAGTAGCAGTTATAGTGGTAACAACAGCAGAAGCAGTTACAGAAGTAACAACATCAGTAGAAGTTACAGTAGTAACAAAAGTGGTAACAACAGCAGTAGCAGTTATAGTGGTAACAACAGCAGTAGAAGTTACAGTGGTTAGAACAACAGCAGTAGCAATTACAGTGGTAACTACAACAATAGCAGTTATACTGGTAACAACAGCAGTAGTTACAGTGGTAACAACAGCAGTAGCAGTTCCATTTTGTGCCGGGTCATGAACTGATCCATGTTATGCCGGATCATGAACTGATCCTTGTTGTAGCAGATCATGAGCAGATCTAAGTTGTGCCGGGTCATGAAGTGAACCAATTTAGTGCCAGATGATTAACTGATCCATGTTGTACCGGATCATGAACGGATCCATGTTGTCCCGGATCATGAACTTATCCTTATTGTAGCGGATCATGAACCCATCCGTGTTGTGCCGGATCATGAACCCATCCATGTTGTAGCGGATCATGAACTGATCCATGTTGTAGATGATCATGAAATGATCCATGTAGTAGCGGATCATGAACTGATCCACGTTGCAGCGGGTCATGAACTAATCTTTGTTGTAGCGGATCATGAATTTATCCATATTGTAACGGATCACGAACTGATCCACGTTGAAGCAGATCATGAACTGATCCATGTTGAAGCAGATCATGAACTGATCCATGTTGAAGCAGACCATGAACGGATCCATGTTGTTGCGAATCATGAACTTTCCATGTTGTAGCGGATCATGAACTGTTCTATGTTGTTCCGGATAATGAACTGATTCATGTTGTCCCGTATCATGAACTGATCCTTGCTGTACCGGACTGCCAATCATCAATACAAGATTCAAGTTAATCAAAAGCACGGCCCCAACGCACCTGCAAAACCCCCTCGGCGCCTGCAATGCATATTTCATGAAACCACCTCAAGGCAATGTAGTCATTGTTCCCTGAGTCTTCAGGCAGCTCAATTAAATGAATCCGTAAATGCCAGGTTACACTGGGCGCCCCATCGTCAAACAAACGTCAAACCCGCGGCTATCAAATATTAAATGTGTTGCCACCCAGCCAAGATAATCAAGATGGCATGTAAAGACGTTGGTGCGAGCCTTGACTAGTGACGGAGGAACACTGTACATCTGCTTCATGTGGACGTGAGTTCATGGTGTCCGTTTACATCAAACATAATACAATTCTCAAATTAAAACGAGATTTATGTGGCTGTGTTTATTACAAGTTTTACATCCATGGTGTCTTCGTATAAATAAATGCAACAATTTTAATAGTGATCTTAATTGCTACTACGCCTTTTTCGTATCATACTTAAGGATTTTCTGGGTGTATAACATTTTTCACGGCATTTTCTAAATGAAAGTTAACTATTCATGACGCATCTTCGCCTAAATGTGTAGACTTTCATAAACTGTGATAGACGAAATATGTGACGAAACGTCACATCTGTCTATTCTGTTGTACTAGATTGACCGCGAGGAACTCTGGGTAGGGCATAATCATCATTACGCGTGGTGTGAGTGAGTGAGTATGGTTTTACGCCGCTTTTAGCAATATTCCAGCAATATCACGGCGGGGGACACCAGAAATGGGCTTCACACATTGTACGCATGTCGGGAATCGAACCCGGGTCTTCGGCGTGACGATCCAACGCTTTAACCACTAGGCTACCCGACCGCCCCCGTTACGCGTTGAAGAACCTACTAGAACTATATTGGTATACTTTCATAATCGGCTCGTAAAATGTCATACATCCCGCTAGTGATACACGTGAGTATAAAACGGTAACGCCAGAAACTAACCAGTCTCGAGTATCCGCCGAAACAGGTTACATGGGGTGTAAAAGGCTAAGTAGCATCTTCCAGAGGCAAGGGCGTTAACTGACTGACTATAAAAGTCCAGTTTTCACCCTTGCCGAACTAGGCTGATATTTCTAGGCTCGGTCGTTGGCCGCCAGTGGCTATTATACGTTATCTCCCTTCTATGTCCCTCCTAGTGACCAATCAGATGCCATCTCTAATATCACTGGCATTTGCTTCAAAAATGGAGGCGCCCAATCAAGACGATCGGATCCATAATCAAGAAGCACTTCTTGAAGCACCTTGATTATAAACGTGAAAAATATGCAATATATCTGTCGATACCTAATTGGCGGTACACATGCTTTGGAAATCCTGCAGTCGACCGAAATGTGCACATGTTTACGAACCGGATGTCGAGTTCGCTGCGCGATTTTGAACAGACTATGCTTAGACTCGTTAGTCCAGGCAACATGTAACTCCAGAATTTAAGCTTTATTCAGAAAGAGTTGCACTTTTATAGTCGTTTAATGACCTTGTCTGTGGGAGATGCAAAATAGAGGTGAAAATTATATGAATTGATCACTGACAATCAGTGATGGCACCAGGTGCTCGCGAAGGGGAAAGCATATCCTGCTCTGCCGGTAACTCATTACAACGAGGTAACTTCTCAATCACACATCTAAATGTTATTATTATCATGGTTTTTATTATCTAAATATTTTCATGACTTTATAGATCACCGATACGGTATTTCCTATTTTAACCTGACGGAAAATGGGGAATATTATCAGTCTGATCTTAAGCTATGGCTCTCTGATTTCCACATCCTCTTGCACAACAGTCACGAATCCGGCATGATGGTATTCAACCCACTCCTAATTGATCATATAAATATTATTTTTTGTGAAGCTTCTATTTTAGTGAACCGGATTCAAATGACAGTGTGTATTGATCGGGATGTGAATGTATATCATACTGGATGCAGGCACAACATATATTTGCAGCTGTTAGGTCTTTGTTGATGGCGATCGCACAATCATTTCATCGCATCGATTGAAAACCCAATGACGTCAACAAATTCGCGTCAACTGACGACAGTACGGCTGGGGCCGTTAGCTAATCTGACACTTCTACCACGGCGATGTCAACTGTAAATACAACGATGATTATTACCTACCCTGAATGAATACCCTTGAGTTATTCGTCTTGGCGATTATTTTTAGGACAACGCAAAGGTAACTGGGCCCTCGAAACAAATAATGTATTAAAGTATAAAAGTAACAAAATACTACGTAATAAGATTTAAAATACAGCCTAAAATATATAATTTATTTAAAAAAATCAAATGAAAACAAACAAAAATACGTTAAACGGAAATTTCACTTTGCACATTCGTACTGCATGAGAATCTTTAACTTCCTCTGACCAGTGAAGTTCCAGTGTAGAATAGGTCTTCAGCAACCCATGCTTGGCGTAAAAGGCGACTATGCTTGCCGTATGAGGCGACCAACTGGATCGGGTGGTCAAGCTCGCTGACTTGGTTAAAGCATCTCATCGATTCCAATTGCGTGGATCGATGCCCATGTTGTCTGGATTGTCTGGTCCAGATTCGATTATTTACAGACCGCAGTCATATAGCTGGAATATTACTGAGTGCGGCGTTAAACAACAAACAAACAAACAAACAAAATTTAACTTCCTGCTTCGTTGTCCGTGCTGCTATCCATGAACTAACCTGTATATTGTATTGTACATGCATTTTGTGCGAATTGATCGTTGTAGACAGTACATTCGTACCGCACGTGCATTTTGTGCGATTTGATCGTTGTAGACAGAACATTTGTACCGCACGTGCATTTTGTGCGATTTGATCGTTGTAGCCAATGCATCTGTAATTCCCGTCCTCAGAACTAATGCAAGAGCTTAAAACTTGCATTGCAGAAAGTAGGTCAGTAAACTGTTACTTCGTTACAGACTGACGTCATAGCGCCAGAGGCACAAACCGGTGTCAGCGCTACGAATGCGCTCCCATACCCCAACAGAGTAATGACTGTCTTTGCGATGCGATCATATTACACCTGTCATTCCCTGAAGAAGACGATGTACATTGCCAGCCAGTGGGATGCTCTGATTATCGCCTGGTATGAAGTGTTATGTTGTAAAAGGATACTAAATGAGTCCACGAACAGATTGTGTTTTCGTGACGGGGCATGAACAATGACGTTGGCATACTACTCACGAACTCATATCGACAATTGAACCCGGATCTTTAGCACGATTATTGATCAATCCACACCTAATGTAGGTCTCCGGGTCACTGCTGCTGGAATGAGTGAGTGAGTGAGTGAGTGAGTTGGGTTTAACGCCGCTTTTAACAGTATTCCAGATATCGCGGCGTGTCAGCTTAATAGGGAGGAAAGCCCGAAGTGATGCAGG
Organism: Haliotis cracherodii; assembly: GCF_022045235.1. Classification (NCBI taxonomy): domain Eukaryota; kingdom Metazoa; phylum Mollusca; class Gastropoda; order Lepetellida; family Haliotidae; genus Haliotis; species Haliotis cracherodii. The sequence continues at coordinate 11,269,677 of NW_027266286.1, forward strand.
TCTCAGACGTTTACCACATCGGTGAAACCCACGAGCACGGGTATGGTACTGACAAACCTAGAAACATAATCGGGACGAACCGGTATTTGAACCCACAATCATAGGTTTCTGGCGTGCCCAAGTGACGCAACTCTGCACAGCGAATCGCGGCGCCTTAGACGACTGGGTCACCCGTGCGACTAGTTAGGCGACTAACTTGGTTGATGCATGTCATCGGTTCCAATTGCGTGGATCGATGCTCATGATGTCAATCACTGGATTGCCTGGTCCAGAGTCGATTATTTACAGACCGCCGTCATATTGCTGGAATATTGCTGAGTGGGACGTTAAACAGTAAACACCAAACAAACAAATCCTGGCCTTCGGCATAAAGGGGATAAAACAAGGACTGGTCGGCTCGGAGTCAGTATTCTGTCTCTGAGTAGGGTATTCATGTTAAACTGCGGCATGGTATCTCGGTAGGCTAGCACTCTAATACAACGTTATTTCGGACCAGTACAAGCGGGCACAGATATACACCTTCATGCACGTTGCTATATAAGTGCAATAATCATCTTTATAGCTAAAATGGATAGAATTATCATTAAACCGCCCGAACGTTATCAGAAATGAGGGGGGCACTGTAGTTGATCATGCCCTCATAATGCTTGACGACGGACCATTATCACGCCCGTGGTTAGGTAAGTCATAGGGTAGGGAAAGTGACATCACGTTTAATAGTGACGTCATCTGGTTTGCTCTATGACGTTTCCATATTTGTAAAAGTGGGTCAGTGACATTCTTGTTGATTACAGTAAATGTTTCAAAACCGATATTGTTGTTTCTTTTTATTTGATAACAAATTCCATCCATTTTAGCTATAATAACGGTAACGCTATTTTTCAGGGCATTATCATTTGCAGATGCCCTCGGTCTTCTGCAAATGATAATGCCCTGAAAGATAGCGTTACCGTTATAGTAGTGCATTGTCAGTGGCATCAAAGCGATCTAGCTTGAAAGTCGCTCCAGCTACATAACCACCGCCCACTTGAGTGGATGGGTGGTTTGCATTGGAGTGTTGTATGTTGAACATGCATTATAAAACGCTTACGAATCCGGACATTAGTGGAAAACAAAAATGGTTTAAATTTAGAGATTCGCGAGTGAAGAACGTTAGCGTTTTGTCATGAGGGCACTTCATGGGGGACGAGTGGAGACTTTCTAACCAACTGCATTTCAAATTTGTCCCGCACTGCGCTGAAGCTTGGACACATAAAAACCGTTAGAGATTTAACGGGCGCTTCTGGGAGAGCTGATTTGGCACTCGCAAAGATTGCCCAGTAGGAATATATTTTATACCTAGGAATATTATCTATACTGCATTGAACTTATTGAAAGACATATCGACTTCATAGATGCTCCGAGCTTTTATTAAATGATTTAAAAATTTCACATGCATTTTTGTTGATATGGTGGTTTCTGATCTATAGACAAACTATCACATGTTCTAAAAAACACTGCAGGACTGCTGGTTATGCTCTGAATCAAACTGAATGGGCGAGAGAATATATAGCGTATTCGTTTCTCATAGTATCTTTCTTTCGATGCTCATGTGGTACTGGGGGGCACGGGTAGCCCAGTCGTCTAAGGCGCCGTGATTCGCTGTGCAGAGTTGCGTCCCTTGGGCACGCTAGAAACCTATGATTGTGGGTTCGAATCCCGGTTCGCCCCGATTATGTTTCTAGGTTTGTCAGCACCATACCCTTGCTCGTGGGTTTCACCGAAGTGGTAAGAGTCTGAGACCTGCATCACTTCGGGCTTTCCTCCCACATTAAGCTAACACGCCGTGATAAAACTGGAATGCTGTTAAAACCCAACTCACTCACTCGCTCATGTGGTACTGAGATGCGTGAACTATCAATAATGAGCTAGGACCGACTGTGATGATTTGCCTTAACAATTCTTACGACGATATAAACAATCACTCGGATTATCAGAGTGAGTGAGGATAGTTTCTACACTGCTTTAAGCAATACGCCAGCACAATCACGGCTTCTCACCTTGTAGCCATACTGGGAAATCGAAATAGGGACATAGCTGGAATAGTGCTGAGTCACCCTCACCCACACCAACCCACCCCAAAATACCCCCAAACAACAACAAACCAAAAGCTGAAATATAGTTTTCCTCACTCTGAAGAGCTTCTCCAAATAGACCTACAGGAGTTATCTCCCCTGTATGAATATCCCTCGAAGATATTTCATGTGTCGCGTGAAATATCACGTTTCTCTCATCGAGTGACGTTCACGGGACACATGTATTATCCTATTTAATAAATACTTTTTGTGTCGACCGGAACATTTTATTTTTTTTCATTACAAACGTAAAACCTTAAAACGTACATTCTCCCTGCATTAGACGAAGACGTTTCCCTACCCCTTGTAATTGCGACTGAAAAAGCAGATCCTAGTTTGCAAAATCTTTGAAAATAAAAACAAAAGTAACACCAAATATTTGAGGTCACTAAAGTTCTTTTTCATACATTTGGATATGATTATATACAACATCAACTTCAACAAAAAACCACACGTGCATGCACGTTGCTATAAATATGCAATATTCTTGGACGCGACGTTAAACCCAATTTCACCTCACCTCACGGAGAGCGGAAGGTCCGGGGTTCGATGCCCGGCCGCGTCATACCAAAAGACGTTAAAATATGGTACTTGTTATTGTCCTGTCTGGCGCTCGGCATTAAGGGACTAAAACAGTGACTGGTCGGCTCGGAGTCAGTATACTGTGCCTGAGTGGGGTATTCATGTTAAACTGCGGCATGGTATCTCAGTGAGCTAGCACTATAAATCGGCATCAGCCCGGACTAGTACAAGCAGCCACACACACACACGTGCATGCATGTCGCTATATAAGTGCAATAATCTTGGACGCGACGTTAAACCCAATTTCACCTCAACTCAACAAAAAATATTACGGAAAGCTACGAGAACGCTGTTGAACGCGAAGAAATACACGCTGGGCAAGAAACGAAAACAGAGCTTTGCGAAACGAACCTTCTCAATTGACGAATTAAATGAGAAACTTGCGGTGAGGTGACTCTTATGGTATGTTCACTGCAATGAAAATATAACTTTTCTCAACTTTTCTCAACTCACACTGAAGTCATATAATAAATTTTATCAATTTTACTGTGAGCCATGGGATGTTTAACCAATGATACTTGATGCTGCACATGCTATATTTTCAGAGACGTCAATATACGTTAATGCACTGTATCCACGTAAACATTAACTACACACCAGTGAACGATATTATGAGCAATGCCCAACTCTATCGGGTACAATGACAACCTATCAACCATCACTTAGCGCCCGATCAATTTACGCTTCAACCACTAAGGCTGCCCAGTGACCCCATATCCGGTTCCACAGAGCGATGTTGTAGGGCTACACCTGAGGGCGTTTGGGTAGCCAAGTGGTTAGAGCGTTCATATGGGAAGCTGTTTTCACATTAATTACGGAATTACAGATATCTTCAATTCTTTTAAAGATATCGGTATTTTATTTAAAGATATCAATAATGTTGTTAAGATATCAAAAAATAATTAAAGATATCTTAAATTCATTTATGATATCCATAATACAATTACTGATATCTTAAAATGTTAAGGTGATATCAACAAATTAGTTTGTGATATCTCTAAATGTATTTAAGATATCATTAAACAATTACCATCCTACTATACGTAAATATATTAGAAATAAATTCAAGATATCTTAAATTCAATTCAAGATATCTTGAAATAAGTTATACATATCCACAAATGCATTAGAGATATCTTTAATTCAATTAGACATATCTTTAATTCAATTAGAGATATCTTTAATTCAATTCAAGATAACATTAATTCTGACCGTTACTGATATCAAAAATCCAATTAAAGATATCATTAATAATTTTGAAGATATCTGTAATTCCGTAATACATGTGAAAACGGCTTGCCATACGTTCATTCGTCACAACGTTCATTTCCCCCAAATGCTTACAATATGTGAACCCCAAGTCTGATATTCACCGCCGTGGTATTGCTGGAGTATTGCTAAAAGCGGCGTAAACACACACTCACTCACAGCCTGATCAAGCCATGCGTCTTGGGAGTAGCCTTGATATGCACTTGTAATCTGCGCTAAGTACGTATTCATTGGTTATCAGCAATAAATGTGCTACAATACTGCAACCTGTAAAGTTTTGACCAAGGGTCTGGAAGACCAATGAGTGATAGCATGGGCAGAAATCCACCTGCAAATACCCTGCACCAAGGGGAGAATTTATACCTTAAAAGGCAAAACTGTTCACATTTAAGTAAGACATGGTATTCATCTTCTACTTCTCCGTAGAATTACAAAAAATTGTACAAACAGAGTTCTTAAAATTACCGCCTTTGGCCATCCTACATATATTTACATTAAAATTGTGCAAAGATATTCTAAGTTTACAATAAGCAGTGTTTAAACTTTCATCGTTTAAACAAGTTAAATATGTTTGAGTTTGTAACAATGATTTAACTTTGCTGTTTGTACACAGTATCCAACATGATGATGTCATAATAACACTGAATCGAATACAGCTACTGTAACAGTTCATACATGTTTGTCAAGTCGTAAAGAAACTATCGTTTACGTGACCACTGAAGGCCACGCAACACTTTCCAGGACAGAAATAGACACGGTTTCCGTTTTGTCCCGCTACAACAGAAATTGCATCACGTACACAGGCCGAGAAAACAGACGGGGGGTCCAAGTCAGGATGAATCACCCACATCAAAGATGGGTATGGTCATATGGAGCAGCTTCAGTTAATGTTACACTTAACGTTACTATAAATGTACTATGGTTGTCAGAAGCAATAGTCTTATTTATTTACTTATTGATTTATTGATTTATTGATTTGTTGATGTTACACTTAACGTTACTATAAATGTACTATGGTTGTCAGAAGCAATAGTCTTATTTATTGATTTATTGATTTATTGATTGTTTGATTGATTGATTGATTGATTGATTTATTTTATGTTATTTTATCTTATTTTTTATTTATTTATTTATTTATTTTATTTATTTGTTTGTTATTTGTTTATTTATTTGTTTGTTTGTTTGTTTGTTTGTTTGTTTGTTATCGTAACATTGCTGTAACAAAGCCGATGCGACGATAACAGATGAAGTTTTTAACCACCGTTAACATAATCAAAATAGTTATCATACTCAATAATATTGATGTCGCCTTTATCATTATCATCAACAGCAGCAGCAGCCATGGTAGTAGTAGTGGCAAGCTCGCGATCGGTACCTATGCTTATCATCATCATCAGAAGTAGTAGCATCTCCATGTAGTACCTCTTCTTCTCCATGCCAGGTAAGGTGAAGACTAAAAGTGCACAAGGGGGTTGAAACGTGTGGCCCGTGTCACCGTGACCCCGGGGATCATTGCTCATGCTATCAACCCCTGGTATGTTTGACCCCCACGCTTATTCTGGCCGCTGTCTAATATACATTGTGGCGGAAAACAACATTCACTCGCTGATTTATTATTAAACCTCAGGACAGAATGTCACGTATTGTGTAAGGATCAATTAAATCATTTATTGTAATTATATACAAGTATATATATATTATAGATATATACGATCCATAGTTATGCAATTTTTGAGTATGCTTAAACCCAACAAAACTCTGTCATGATAAATCAAATATATAATACTAAAATTAATTACATTTTTCAATTTTACTTATTTTTTGCATTAAATTGACATTATATATAATTAGATCTAAACAGAGTTATTGTATATGCTGTCGGGAGAGGGGATTCAACAGTTGCCTTAGAGTACAATAGTGAAGCCCCGTTAGTCCGGCAACCAGCCCGTCGGACAATTACAACTGCCAGCGTTATTAATAATGAATGCAAAAGCATGCTAAACCGGAAAGTTATCCGGAGGATAGAACGTGTATTGCTCTGATCAAAGTAGTTAGAAATTGTGATCCTATATACCCAACCTCAGGGAAAAAACATGCACCACTTACCCTTTCAAGAACCAGGGTAATTTTCTGCAAAACGTCCTCATTTGACATACAACTTCAGCCTTCATGATATCCAACGCTGATGTCAAATCAATTTCACAACGCCGGTCAAGTGTACAGCACAACAACAGGAAACTCGACAACAAGGATGTCTATTGCACGTCAAGGACTCGCTGATATAGACATAACAGGAAGACAGGCGGAAGCGCCCTCGTCCTGCTCCACGATTTCACAAAGGTGCCATTCACGGACTCAGCCTGTTGATATCATGTTGTTTGCGATGCGCTCGTCAGCTGTCATTCACATCGCGGTTGTAAGACGTGATCGATTTCGGTGTCTATTGCAGCGCGTGCAAGCATCAACATCACGTTGGCTCGTGTCTGACGAGGATGTGTTTGTACATCGATCAGCCGATCGTGACATTGACGAGTGCATTGCAATAAACAAGTTGTCGAGCACCGCAGTGTTATTTTGAGAAACGTTGTTGCTTAGAGATTAGGGTAAGGTCGTACTCTGCCTATTATAGGCTTAGGATTAAAAAAAGACTGTTTGTTATTTTCGTTCTATTTCATTTAAAGATATACCAAAATCGTGGTATTTACGCTAGGAATATGCCTAAAATGTACATTTGTCTCTTGCAACATTTGCACACACGTACATGATAGATTTAACAACTTATATAATGAGCCAAGACATACATAGTTTCAACTTCAAATTATACACACATTTCGAGGCTACGTCTTGCTCTTTCATCGGGTGAAGATGCTGATCGAGGAATCTTTACAGACACATTTGAAGGTGTAAAGAAAGGTGAAGTCATATTGTGGATCAGTCTGTGAGTTTAGTTTAACGTCGCTTTGTTCAGTTTTTCAGTTACATCACGGTGTGAGAGCTTGTTTCTTTTTGCTTTGTTGGTTTCTTGTTTAACGCCGCACTCATCAATATTCCAGCGGTGTAAATAATCGAGTCTGGACCAGACAATCCAGTGATTGACATCATAAGCATCGATTCACGCAATTTGGATCGATGACAGGCATCAACCAAGTCAGCGAGCCTGACTACCCGATCCCGTTAGTCGCCTCCTACAACAAGCATAGTCGCCTTTTACGGCAAGCATGGGTTGCTGAAGATCTATTCTAACCCGGATCTGCAAGGGTCTGTTGGAGGTTTAGGTGGGAGGACAGCCTTATGTGATGGAGGTCTCAGACGTTAACCACTTTGGTGGAGCACGGGTATGGTGCTGACAAACCTAGAATCAGGGCGATTTTCGGATTCGAACCTATGATAACTCACGGCATTGTCGTAAAAAAGAGCATCATTTTACAGTTACTTTAAAACAGATGATCGGAACATTCCAACAGGACATCACTAAGTAAACAGAAAGGACAATGTCAAGGCAAACTCGGGTCAGAATAACCTGACCTTACGCTCGGACTGAGACTCATAACTTACGAGAGCCGAGTCGGACACTTGACCATCGGGCTGTGCTAAATGAAACAAAGACCGGCCATGTTATCGAGTAGGGGCAGAGCACTTGCAAAGACAAGCCAAACTAATGACTGAGACCAGAGACCATATAATAGATTATTCCAAAAATGTCTGTCTCTGAAACGAACACATTTGTTTCAGATGTATTTGGTTAAGATGTTTTAATATACAACTTCATATTGATACTACAGTTAACTACGGTTATAACGAACTCAAAGGGACTACTATTTTTAGTTCGTTATAACCGTAGCTCGTTATAAGCATATATACATCATAACTACAGCAAATAGTCGGGACTAAAACTTAGTTCGTTATATCCGTCAGTTCGTTAAAAGCGTGTTCGTTATAACCGTAGTTTACTGTAGTAATCTTTTCCTTTTAGGGTAGTCTCTGGTACAGATGCTGAAACAAACCTACCCTAGATTTATACAGTGTCTAATAATGTCTCTGTAACTTTAGACAATTTAACCAACACTATTTTTAAACTAATTTTATTTTTCAGAGACTTAATGTTAGTCTACTTAATTCGAGAATTTAGAGTTGCTAAACCATTGTAGACTTGCTCGTTCTTGTTTTTCGAATTGGTTCGTAAAAGTCCTTATCAGAGTCTACCCCAGTGAAGATCCGGGTAAGGTTGGCCTTCGGCAGCCCATACTTTTCGTTAAAGGCGACTAATGGGATCGAGTGGTTGGGATAGCTAGGTGAGGTGAAATTTGGTTTAACGTCACGTCCAAGATTATTGCACTAATATAGCGACGTGCATGTACGTGTACGTGTGTGGCTGCTTGTACTAGTCCGGACTGTTGCCGATTTATATTGCTAGCTCACTGAGATACCATGCCGCAGTTTAAACTGAATACCCCACTCAGACACAGTATACTGACTCCGAGCCGACCAGTCCTTGTTTTAGCCCCTTAATGCCGAGCGCCAGACAGGGTAACAACAAGTACAATCTTTTAACGTCTTTTGGTATGACGCGTCCGGGCATCGAACCCCGGACCTTCCGCTCTCCGGGAGGATGCTCTACTACTAGACCACGGAGGCGGTCTGGTTAGGATAACTGACTTAGTTGATGCATGTAATCGTATCCTAGTTGAGTAGATCGATGCTCATGAGGTCTATCACTAGACTGTCTGGTCGATTATTTACAGACCGCCATCATACAGCTAGAATATTTCTGAGTGAGGTGTTAACCAACATTACACTTGACTATACTGAATGTTTCCTTCTTATCACCTGATCCACTGTGTCGCCTCCTATCTATAGGTTACAGGGACCAATTCTACCCACGCAATTTTGTCAGGGTGAGTGAGTGCCAGCTTAATCTGGGAGGAAAGCCCGAAGTGATGCAGGTCTGAGACGTTTATCACTTCGGTGAAACCCACGAGAACGGGCATGGTGCTGACAAACCTAGAAACATAATCGGGGCGAACCGGGATTCGAACCCACAATCATAGGTTTATGGCGTGCCCAAGGGACGCAACTGTGCACAGCGAATCGCGGCGCCTTAGACGACTGGGCCCCCCGTGCCCCCCATTTGATCAGGCAATACACTACTACTCTTCATTTGGTCAGACAGTACACTACACTCCATTTGATCAGGTCGCACATTCAACGCCATTTGGTCAGGCAATACACTCACTTCCATGTAGTCTGGTCATAACATGAACAGGGTAGGTCGGGTAGCCAAAGGCCCGGGTTCGATTCCCCACATTGGTTCAAATGCGGCGTAAACCGACAATCACTCACTCATAACCTGAAAACCCGATCGATAACATGAACGCTCGATCCATAAGCCTCGTAAGACAAATTTGGTTCTTTGTGACCAAAGGTTACCCGGAACCCTGTCGGCGTTGTATCATTTGTGTTAACGTTCCATGTTAACACGTAGGATCCGTCCAACTGAGACCCATATCCGTGAGTACAAGAATTAGTTTTAACCCCGGAAGGACCAAGAAGAAGTTCGCTACGGATATATCTCTGCAAACATCTGTCAGTGCGATACAACGGATCTCTGAGCTCCTGGTAGTAGCATGTTCCAGGGAGACAACTCTACATGAATTGTTGATTGGATATAGCCAATTACAGATGCGACCATAGTGATGACAAATGTTTATCTACGTTTGTTGTAAGCTAAACAATGTGGATTCTAAAACAACCGAGAGAGAGAGAGAGAGAGAGAGAGAGAGAGAGAGAGAGAGAGAGAGAGAGAGAGAGAGAGAGAGAGAGAGAGAGAGAGAGAGAGGCAGCGAGTGTGTGTGTGTGTGGGGTGGGGGGCATCTAGGGCATCGTATTACTCCTCGATGAACATTCAGACATATTTTACACAATGTCCAGCTTTTACGAGTTCATTTCGTGGTTACCTTCATTCCACATAGGTCGATATATATTAATATATTAACACAATCACGTCATGAAAACACAGTTAAAAAAATGTAAAGGTAAAAAAAACATTTTTGTAAACATATCTATGAATACTCAGCAGCAAAAGTTAAACAACCTGGCTTCCTGCGTTGTAATTCAGGATGTTACAGATTCGTTGAGTGGATTCATCACATAATTCGCTTCAATCTGAATGAAATGCATTTTTACAAAAATCATTAAATTCTTAGAAATGTTGTTAGTGTTTATTGATCACAATCAAACATCTGCTACTATTTAAGGAGACATTAGCTGAATATCAATTGTATGTTGAACGGTTGACAATACAGTAAACTACGGTTATAACAAACTCGAAGGGACCACTAGCTTTAGTTTGTTATAACCGTAGTTCGTTATAAGCATGTATACAGCATAACAATAGCAAATAGTCGGGACCCAAAAATCAGTTCGTTTTATCCGTCAGTTATTTATAAGCGTGTTCGTTATAAACGTACTATACCGTACAACAGTAATGATCTTTATCAGCTTCAGTAGTTGGCTGACACATGGTCCAATGTATTTTCTAATGCTAAGCATTGGAAGAGTGAGTGAGTGAGTGAGTGAGTATGTTTTTACGCCGCTTTTAGCAATATTCCAGCAATATCACGGCGGGGGACACCAGAAATGGGCTTCACACATTGTACCCATGTCGGGAATCGAACCCGTGTCTTCGGCGTGACGAGCGAACGCTTTAACCACTAAGCTACCCGACCGCCTCTTCTAAGCATTGAAGAAGGTGTTCAAACAATGGCGTTTGATAATATGTATTTCTGTGACACACTCATGGTCGTCGCTAACTGTTCAACCACCATCAATTTCTACTGTTTGATTGGAAGAGATTTCAGGACCACCTTAAATGACACTGCGCAAAGGACGAGAAGTCTATGGAGGCGAGATGGTTAAAAACATTACGTTCGTTGTACAGATGCTCAGGTAAGTGTATCTATAATTCACTGTTTTGTAGAAAGGAAAACTGTGCATTTTAGCATGGTTGAATTTCTTGTGTATCAGATGATGACTCTCTTGATTGGTTGGTTGGTTTCTTGTTTAACGCCGCACTATATTCCAGCTATATGACGGCGGTCTGTAAATAATCGAGTCTGGACCAGAAAATCCTGCGATTAATATCATGAGCATCGATCCACGTAATTGGGATCGATGACATGCATCAAGTCAGCGAGCCTGACCACCCGATCCCGTTAGTCGCCTCGTGCGCGTACGACAAGCATAGTCGCCTTTTACGGCAAGCATGGGTTGGTGAAGACATATTCTACCCCGGATCTTCACGGGTCAAGAGAGAGAAACAGTTCTGCGCCCTTGTGCGGTGTCTGCTTTCTGCAGAAATGCATACAATCAGTTTTAGCTTTGGAAACTTTAAGGCCACTGGAAAGTGACCTTTTTTGTATTTTATTGAGACGCAATTGCAGTTGTCTCTCAACAGTATGACAACCGTGGGCACCTGGGGGAGAATGTGTACCCAGTCGTAAGAGGCACTTCGACCCTTACTTTGCCTAGACGGGGTGTAGAATGGGCCCGGTTCTATCAATCAGCTGGTCATGTCATTCCCTGTGTATACACTATTTCGCAGACATTTCGTATTATAGATATATATTGATTCTAAATGTATATTAAATGTGTTTCAATCTATAAACTTGCTTAGAGCCCTATGCCCAGAAGGCAGTGGCTCATAAACATGGGCCAATCTGGTGATGCAGACCTCCAAATTCTGCATGTCTCCAATTGATTGTTATGGGACGAATCCGCCTGACTTTTTATTTGGTAGGTAGTTATAGCTTTTCGTGTCAAGTATATAGCATGACACCCCTTAACCTCTGCCTTAGCACCTTCGAGATGGTTCAAAAAGACGATATATAGAATCTGACAATACCTCGTCAAACGAGACTACATCCAAACGATCTGACTATTGGTCACGTTTCTTGGTTATTGAAACTTTAGACAAAGAAACAAATTGAATCCATTTGCAATCTATCATTGGTATCTGCGGAGAGGTTACAGATGTCACAAAGCTTCGATCTGTGTCTCTCCTTGTAGAATGTGCACGGAGACCGCAGTCTGTCAATATGCTCAAATCAAAAGAGTTTGTCGAGACACTGAACTCACAGAGGGCATTGACCGCGACAGAGCTCATGGCCTGTCAGGCATGACTGAAGATAAAATTGCCAAGGACCGTGATCTGTCACAGCTGTCAAACGATTTACCGAAATGAAGGATGGTCTGGTCGAACCGAACAATACCTATCTCTTCACCCTCCCCGAACATCAATCCCTAAATCTATCAAAGATGATCGATTATTGTTATATTGGAGTTTAGGTGTATATCCCCAATCCACTCCGGTGCTAACCATGTCAAGCGTTTGGACATGGATCCAAGTCCTGCTGTTTGTTACCGCTGTGGTGACAGGCACAGGCCACTGACTGACTGCAGGAAGGATGTGAAGTGTGCAGACATGCTCTATGTGGAAACGCGACTCCTAAATCATGTAAATCAAGATTGAAAAAATGTCACATTATTTGAAACTGAGAGTGAGTGAGTGAGTATGGTTTTACGCCGCTTTTAGCAATATATTGCTTTGTTGGGCGTTCAAAAACAAATACACACTTTAACAAAGACAACGCAAGCATCAACAACTCAAATGAGGATTTTACTTGAGCTTCACTGTCCTTCTTTGGAGGATTCGTCACCAAGTGTACTTATCACCTAATAGCCATATGTACATGTTCAACTTTACGCCACAGGCCTAGTTAGTCATTATGTGGTTAATGTGATACATGGTTTTCATCGTTACTCGTTTAAATGGTCAATAAATCAGGGCACTTAATACCGTTTTTCCTATTTTCAGACTATTGCACACCGTTCTCAAAGGTGCACGCCATCGCTACTAGCTGAGGGTCCAGGAGTATATGATAGCCATGCTACTCTCACAGAGGTCAGAAAGAATGTAGCTGCTGTCAAAGGCTACTTCATTGGGGACACATTAATATCGATATCCCAGTGAAGAGTGAGACTGTAGACGTGTTGCATGTCTTTTCATGTCGTATCTTGAGAGACACATTGACATCTTCTTTGCGAAGAGTGATGCTGTAACGTGTTGCCCGTCGTTTCATGAGAGACACATTGACATCTATTTGAAGATTGATTCTGTAAACGAGTTGCCCGTCGTTTCTTGAGAGATACATTGACATCTCAAAGAAAAGTGATTCTGTAAACGTGTTGCCCGTCGTTTCTTGAGAGACACATTGACATCTCCAAGAAGAGTGATTCTGTAAATGTGTTGCCCGTCGTTTCTTGAGAGACACATTGACATCTCAAAGAAAAGTGATTCTGTAAAAGTGTTGCCCGTCGTTTCTTGAGAGACACATTGACATCTCCAAGAAGAGTGATTCTGTAAACGTGTTGCCCGTCGTTTCTTGAGAGACACATTGACATCTCAAAGAAAAGTGATTCTGTAAATGTGTTGCCCGTCGTTTCTTGAGAGACACATTGACATCTCCAAGAAGAGTGATGCTGTAAACGGGTTGCCCGTCGTTTCTTGAGAGACATATTGACATGTTAATAGTAATGTTGTCTTAAGTTTTTGATTGAGTAGACGGAGGAGATTAAACGGTAACAGTGGCAACAGTGAGTGAGTGAGTGAGTGAATGAGTGAGTGAACCGGTTTGAACAGTAACAACTTACTATGGGAGTTAAGTCCGAAATGATGCGTGTCGAATACCACAATGGTGAAACCCGCCCTGGACAATCTGGAATACGGACCCTGGATTACAACATCCATATACGTCTAAGGGACGCAACTCCGTATTAGCCATAACCAACTGGGACCACTGAGTCTCCGTTAATGGTATGGTATCAGTGTCGGTAATTTGCATAAATTACAGTTCAACTATGTCCTTAAAACGACTGAAACAGTCGTAAAAGCCTCGTTAGGGACGTTCCATCACTGTAAATTTCATCCCTGCCATGGCGAGCGAGTTGTCGAACAAAGACCTCCGGCACCCCCACCCCCTCCTTTCTGAGCATAGAGCCAGGTTAAGGGAAAAGTATTTGTTGCAGGACGAGCTGGGCAGTCACTGTACCATTTGCGTCATGATATGTCTTGCCTTTTAATTCTCACCCTTTTGAGTGAGTGAGTATGGTTTCACGTCGCTTTTTGCAATATTCCAGCAACATCACGGCGGGGGACACCAGAAATAGGCTTCACACATTGTACCCATGTCGGGAATCGAACCCGGGTCTTCGTCGTGACGAGCGAACGCTTTAACCACTAGGTTACCCGACACCAAACCCCCACCCCACCCCCAAACCCCCACCCCACCCCACCCCACCCCCAAACCCCCCAACCCCCCAACTACGTGAATTATTTATATATATATTTGTGATACATTTGTTGTTAGCGCGTGTTGAAACCTACAAAACCGATATGTATACATCTGTATTCAAATTTATGTAAGTAACCGATATTTGAGTATATACGATTTTGAATATGTTGTGAAGGTATTACTATAATTCATAATTCTGCGATACATGTTCACATAATACCTTCAGTAATAAGCACACGTCTCACAATAGACAAAGTAAATACTTCTACCAATCCAAAGTCGTGTCAGAGGCTGCACACGCCGGACGGCACGTATATTTGGAAACATTAGCCGGCGACGTTTGTCCCCCAATCCTTCAGGCAAAACAAAGGGTAACGAGGTCACAGGTCAAGCATGCATGGGCAGCTGTTTTGTCGTTGCCAATAAAATGTACATACTTTCTAACATTGCTGACCATATTCCAGATAAGGTAATACGACCAGACCACGTAATTACTTGTCCACAATCCCCATGCTTCTTGAGCTGTCGTCGCCCGGATGATCTTACCCATGACCTTATAAGGCTGCACAGCGTCACTTACAGAATTCATTCGTCACCACTCGCCCCTTTCCGTAACCTGCAAGAAGACTCGTCCCCCTATCGATGAATGTTATGTGCGAAAATACGACAAACAATTCAGAATGCGCGTATGATTTCAAGTTCTTCGTCACAGAATCCCTCAGAAACAATTTTTGATTTTACATATGTCTTGCATCTAAAAATATACCCAAGACACAGTTGAATGTGTACAATCATACTGTATAAATCCGCATGTCCGGATGTGATTTGAATTGCATCTGAAATATATATAATATATGGGGAAATATTTGTGAACCATTACGCAACGAGTTGACAATTGTTTTAGGTATGCCCGTTTGCGCTCAGACGGAACCCGGTCGCAAAAATGGCCACGAGAGGGACACGAGTCGCTATTCGGCTTGTCCCGGAATAACACGTGAATGGTCACGAATGTTACAGAATTATTATTCCAACAGGCAGGTGACCGATGAATGATTGATCTGTGACTCACGAGTGAGTGAGTGAGTGAGTGAGTGAGATTTTACGCGGCTTTCAGCAATATTCCAGCAATACCACGGCGGGGGTCACCAGAAATGGGCTTCACACATTGTACCCATGTCGGGAATCGAACCCGGGTCTTCAGTGTGACGAGCGAACGTTTTTACCACCGCCCAAAACGCATTGACATTGAACAAGCGCGCTAATAGAGGCACGCATACAAAAGCCACACAACCACAGAGTGCACGCTTATTAAAAGCTGGAAATAGATGCGACAGCATATACATAACGAACCATAATAAAATAACCAAGTCAGGCCCAGTCGTGTCTGGTGTCATGTCTCCGTGAACATATTCATGAATATGAATGTCAGTCAATTAAATTATGAAAAATAATTTAAAGAGTCATGGATGATGAAGTCGGCATTGATTTTATTTCGGTCACATGTGTTTTGTATTATAATTAATTCATAAATTAATTGGCTAATCAAACATTTTTGTCGCGTTTATGTTTCCATAAACATTAAAAATGAAGCCACACCCTCTAGCAGATGTTTTGGCCTTGACAGGCTGTTGACAAATAATAGATCGGGTTGGGTTGGGCTGCATTTTTGCGCTGAACTGATTTTGTCTGCGTTAATGATTAAATAGAGATTCTCGTCATGGTAACCAATGACAGCACGGTGGTCTCCAAAGCATTGAGTGCAATTTCATTGCAGTGATATCTACAATGTAGATATCCTTTGATCTCACCCAACGATATCTCCAGTTTTGGATTATAAATAAGGAGTCTGTGAAGCAATTATTGTTAACATGTTTATTCCTAATATTTGACTTCATTGTGTTTTTGCGTTAATGGTATAAACTTAAATACCTGTGTGCACACTGTGTAAATGCACGCGGATTTACAGAGTGTGCCCCCGGGGTTTCACGTTTTCGCTTCCATGTACGTAACAATATCGAAGTCAATTCTGAAATAGACCGCCTCCAGGGCCTAATGGTAGAGCATCCGCCCGGAGAGCGGAAGGTCCGGGGTCCGACCACGTCATACCAAAAGACGTTAAAGGATGGTACTTGTTGTTACCCTGTCTGGCGCTCGGCATTAAGGGGCTAAAACAAGGACTGGTCGGCTAGGAGTCAGTATACTGTGTCTGAGTGGGGTATTCATGTTAAACTGCGGCATGATATCTCAGTGTGCTAGCACTATAAATCGGCATCAGTCCGGACTAGTACAATCAGCCACACACACACAAATACACGTACATGCACGTCGCTATATAAGTGCAATGATCTGGAATAAACTTTAATTCATGTTTCATTCGGTAAACAAAACAAACAAACATTCGTTGGTAGGTACAATGTAACTTAAATTGTGAGTTTCAAGTCGACTGCTGGTGTCTGTGGCAGAGGTCCAATATTGCCTGGTGCAATGAACAGTTGGACTGCTTCTGGATATACCATGTAATATATAATTGTGGTGTCTGATATGTGTAGTATGTGTGTATGTACATGTGTGCTTGCGCGCCTGCATGTGTGTATGTGCGTGTGTGCGTGTGTGCGTCCGGGCGATGCGTTCGTGTAAGCGTGTGTATGTGTGAGTGCGTGCGTGCGCGCTCGTGTGTGTGTGTTCGTGTATGTAGATGTAGGTTTGCGTGTGTATGTGTAGGTGTGCGTTTGTGATCATGTGCGTGTGTGTATGCGTGTGTATGTGTGCGTGTACGTCCGCGCGTGCGTGTGTGTATTCGTGTTTATGTGTATGTGTGAGTATGTGCAGATGTAGGTTTGCGTGTGCAGGTGTAGGTGGGCAAATGCGCGCGCGTGCGTGCGTGCGTGCGTGCGTGTATGCGCGCGCGTGTGTGTGTGTGTGTGTGTGTGTGTGTGTGTGTGTGTGTGTGTGTGTGTGTGTGTGTGTGTGTGTGTGTGTGTGTGCGTGCGTGCGTGCGTGCCTGTCTGTCTGCCTGCCTGCCTGTAGGGGTGACAGGAGCTATTATAACAAGGTGTGCATTCCTTTGGGTTCAAAAGTGCAAGACCATCACGTGTGACAAGAACATTCTTAACGTCTTATCTTCTCCACACATAACTATGTACCATGCTGACCTATTCCAATAACGTGATTGCCTCGAAGGTGGGCATGGCCATTTAATGAATATTCAAGTATTTGTATACAATACACACTGCGTGAGACAATACAATGGACATAAACAATGACTCAAACGCAGAAGACCCTGTCGCCTTACAATGAGACGCTGCATGTGGTGGCAGTTGGGACACAAACGTTCCAGACGACCGTCTCCTGGTGCAGGGTGGAGAACGTCGGTTGTTCGATACCTGGCTGTATCCTATTGACTTTGCAAAACATGTACATATTAAATATGATGGAGGCATTTCATGTTCACGGCTGGCAAATAACTTGTCCAGACGTATTGATATGTTGTAAATTGATTTAGGGTGTTTGCTAGGCTGTATTTTAGACAGTTCACCCACAAATTTGAAAAATTCAAAATGGCGGCCACCGAGACATGAAAGTGAGTGAGTTGGGTTCAACGCCGCTTTTAACAGTATTCCAGGTATATCGGGCGGGGGGCGTGTCAACTTAATGTGGGAGGAAAGCCCGAAGGGCTGCAGGTCTTAGACGTTTACCATTTCGGTGCTGACGAACCTAGAAACATAATCGAAGCGAACCGGGATTCGAACCCACAATCATAGGTTTCTGGGCGTGTCCAAGGGACGCAACTCTGCACAGATATATCAAGACATTAAGATGGCCGCCAAAGCTGGGCATTTCGTCCCCAAACTGCGCCTGATGCAAACAGAAACTTACACTGAGTGATCTAAATTCATCGAACTATCACGGTAGGGGAAACTAACTGCAAATGACACAGCTATAGTTCTATAGTTTAACATAATTGTTTTCCTTCACCATTAATATTTTCTGACAATTCACCGTTTTCGTTTTGTCACTGATCAACGTAGAATAAGAATGAGTTTCAGAGCGAACGCGAAATATCAACTCTACTGATGCTAATTTAATGCTCCATGTATTATGCATATATAAATTTATATAACACAGTAGAAATATGAAAGTTTTGTCTTTTTTTTTAAATTGTTGCAATTTTACACAACTAACTATGCGTGAAGCATTTCTGCAGCATCGGCATGCGTGACATGTGCAAGCTTCACTGCACGGTAAGTGCATCAGCCTGCAGGGCCGTGCTTATTCGGGAACCCCTTGGAGCATTGGAGCATCCACAGGACATGATGTCTAAGAATGCTTTTGGAAAGGGTGGTAGAGAGAGAAATCGTGCTACCAGCTGCCCAACGATCCCAACACATATCTGTTACCATAGGAAGAACACCCCCTCTCCCCAACACACACACACACACACACACACACACACACACACACACACACACACACACACACACACACACACGCATGCACACCCGCTATACGGATACAACAGTGTTGAACTCTACGGGAAACCTCTTTCATCTAACCTCGTCGCTTTCCAGCTGTTATGTTATAAAAGGTATCTTTTCTGGACTTACAGGCCGGTAAAACCCACATTCAACTTCCACAACTCGATACTCATAACACAGTCTCATTGCTACTTAATCATACAGATTAATCCTCTATTATCAGTGGAATAAATCTATGGTCGCGGGTTCGAATCTCAGATTGGTCCTGATTATGTATCTAGGTTTGTCAGTACCATGAACTGTTAAATTCAGCGTGACTCGTGAAACTACGTAAGTCTAAGGTTTGGGTTGCAGTGAACACGGGTGGCCCAGTCGTCTAATTGAGTCTATAACTGAGACCCAAGGCGTGCCAGAAATGTTTTGATCGCCATCACCTCACTTGTGATTTCTGGATCAGTTCGGACTCTCTGTCTGCATCTTGTCCTTGTGTGACTATCTTGGGAATGTTGGTTCAGGAGGAAAGAGTCCGTCAGCCTCTAGAAACACACCTCGTCCTGTCATCAGCGTGTGTTCAGTGTTATCACAGAACCTAGATGAGGTGTTAGGGAATTTGTGGTACACCCCAACATTGTTCTCTAACCGGACTCGGAACAGATTGTTGATCTCCCACTACGTACTATTATCTGCCCGTGTTTTTCAGGTGCTCAATTGACTTGCCTTTGTGTGTGTTTGGGACCCCTTCCGTCGGTGGCCATTAAACATGCATGACTATACCAGTGACGGGTGAGGCGATGGGTCAGGATACGCTCATCATTTCACGAACACCTGGTATCATCACTATTTGATAGTGATTCCTAAACACAGCTTATGATATAGTCGGAATCGTACATTTGACTCTGCTTTTAGTCGAGATTACTTACGATAAAGGGCGGTCGGGTATAGCCTAGTGGTTAAAGCGTTCGCTCGTCACGCCGAAGACCCCGGTTCGATTCTCGACATGTGGACAATGTGTGAAGCCAATTTCTGGTGTTCCCGCCGTGATGTTGCTGGAATATAGCTAAAAGCGGAGTAGTAACAAAATGCTCATTCACTCACTTATGATAATGGAAATAGGTTTGTTGCTGATATTCCACTAACGACCAGTACACTTTAAATCAGCAACACAAAACGATACGATTTTGCTTCTCAGAAATAAAAAAAATATTTTAAATACGACCATGAAAACATTTCCTTTTGAGCATACACACAATGCCGATTTCGCAAGAACTCGGAATGACATTTCCCATTACACCACGCGTCTCTCAATATATTTTCAAACTAATATCATAGGCAAGATTTGCAGGACGGGCTATGTATTAAGAAACATCAATCAGTGACATTACCCACACCCTCCCCCTCCGTCTTCCCCTTGGTCTCCCCCTTGACAAAGAACCCGGGGGGGGGGGGGGGGGGGGGGGGGGGGGGGGGGGGGGGGGTGCACCTTGAAATACCGGTGACATGGCTAGAACACGCATGGCTAGAACACGCATTGTTCTAGGGGATACTTCTTCTTGTCTCCTTCGATATACGACACAAGTCCGTCTGAGGGTCCACAACAACTTTATTGGTCACAGTTACTACTTGTAGCTCTGACTCTCAAGTCTCAACTGCCCAGCTCGGCTGGTTCACGATCATATATTATATCTTTCCTCCACATATCTCACATTCCTGACAATGTTCCTATAAGGTTATACCTCCTGACCAGTAGCACCTCGTCTGCAATCCCCCATGTTGTCAATGCAGTGACCATCAGGATATCTTCTTTTTGGACTTGTATTCTAAGAATATCCCTGAGTTCTAGGAACACACCTGACTTCCTCTCACCCTTATGTAGACGTCCCTCCGTGGCTAACATGCGTGTTCCAGCCCATGTCACCGGTATTTCAAGGTGCATCCGCCCGCTCGTCACGCCGAAGACCCGGGTTAGATTCCCGACATGGGTACAATGTGTGAAGCCCATTTCTGGTGTCCCCCGCCGTGATATTGCTGGAATATTGCCTAAAACCATACTCACTCACTCACTCATAACTCTCTTCGCTAAATGTGGTGTACTTCCGTCCAACCTTCGTCAGTTCGCCCCTCCGCCACAATATTAACTCAATGAAATCATTCGTCATGAACCTATATATATCCAGTAAAATGTGTCATGTGTTGTTTTGACTTCTTCCCATATATATCATAATTATATCTTAGTGCTCGCTGTCGCTACATGTAGATCTAAGGACATCGCATCTAAGGTGACGTCAGAGCGACTTTTCGCGAACTTTGCCCGACCAATGAAATGACTAACAATAAGTCGACATTAGCCAATCAGAAAGCAGCTTTCTCTAGCTGTACGGCACCAGTTCAAACTGGCGACTCCCATTCCAGACTACGCTTCAAAATTTGAAAACTGAACAAAAGAAATTTCTGAAATGTCGACTAGATGGTCGAGATGGTATGGTAGGATCCCCACGGGCAATGGAAAGTTTCTTCCGTTTCAAATGTTTATCCCATTGAAGCGAGCAAAAGAAGATGACTTTTTGAGGCTGAATGATGAGAAGAAGAAGAAGAAGAAAAGAAGAAGAAGAAGAAGAAGAAGAAGAAGAAGAAGAGATATTCATGCATGATAAAAAACTTGGGCTTCTGCCCCTCGTCTAACAGAAAGCAGCTTGCACATTCCGACTGTCACTTTCTAAATCTTGTAAGCGACGCTTTGATTGGTCGGTCGAAAGGTCATTATGACGTAACCCGTAATGGTATGTTCCCAGATCTCTGTTTAACGGGAGCGAGAACTAAGACCTGATTTGAATGAGCATGGACTATTCACCTGATGAAGGAGTAAGCATATACTGCGGAACGTTGTGTTCCTCGTAAAAAAGAAGCTGACATCCCAAAACTTTCTCTGGTACATAGAAAATCAATTTAAATAATCAGACTATCTATTGTATTCATTTTGGTTCAATCGTGTTTCAATCATGTTTACTGTAACATACTGGACAAAAATATACTTATCGGTCTTGCACATAAAGCGAACAAGCTGGTCGCGTTAGTTTGTTACAGATAATACAAGTGAGTGAATGAGGTGAGTTTTTGTTTATCGCCGCTCTTGACAGTAATTCCAGTTATATCTAGTGCTGACAAACCTAGAAACATAATTTGGGCGAGATAATACAAGGATAGTGAGTGAGTGAGTGAGTGAGTTTGGTTTAACGCCGCTTTTAACAGTGTTCCAGTTATATCACGGGGTCGGGGGGTGTCAGTTTAATGTGGGAGGAAAGCCCGAAGTGATGCAGGTCATTGACGTTTACCACTTCGGTGAAACCCACGAGCACGGATATGGTGCTGCCAAACCTAGAAACATAATCGGGGTGAACCGGGATTCTGATTGGTCCATAGGAGAGGCATAGACAGGACATAACTCGTAATAACCACTGGTGGCGCTACGACCGAGCCAAGGAATTCCAGCCTAGTTCGGCAAGGGTGAAAACTGGACTTTTAAAGTCAGTTAACTCTCTGGCATCGGGAAGATGCACCGCGGTTTAGAATAGAGTAAACTAGGGCTATAAAGAACTCAAAGGGAACACTAATTTCAGTTCGTTATAACCGTAGTTCGTTATAAGCAAACACAGCATATGTTCAGCAAATGGTCAGGACAAAAAACAATAAGTTCGTTATATCCGTCAGTTCGTTATAAGCGTGTTCGTTATATAAGTAGTTTACTGTATGTTCGGCCAACTCGTGTTCAGCAACTGCATGGAGATCTCAAACTCCAGTGTGTATTTTTTCTTAAAATGAATTTAACCCTCAGAACCGCATTTTCCGCATGATACCCTTCATGCTTGCCGTAAAAGGCGACTATGCTTGCCGTAAAAGGCGACTATGCTTGTCGTAAAAGGTGACTATGCTTGTCGTAAAAGGCGGCTATGCTTGTCGTAAAAGGCGGCTATGCTTGTCGTAAAAGGTGACTATGCTTGCCGTAAAAGGCGACTATGCTTGCCGTAAAAGGTGACTATGCTTTCCTTAAAAGGTGACTATGCTTTCCGTAAAAGGCGACTATGCTTGCCGTAAAAGGTGACTATGCTTGTCGTAAGAGGCGATTAACGGGATCGGGTGGTCAGGCTCGCTGACTTGGTTGACGCATGTCATCGATCCCAATTGCGTAGGCTATATTAATACAACACATTTTTACACATATATCCGACTCTTAGTTCCCGGACCGCCTGCACGTCGCTATATAAGTGCAATAATCTTGGACGCGACGTTAAACCCCATTTAACCTCACCTTACTGTCTTTATGGCCTGAAATTGCAATCATATCCAAATGTGGCAATCTCACGTCGCGACTATTCACTAAAAAAATGCGTAAAAAACACGATAATGCTAGTGACGCATACATATCTATGTATATCTATAATTATACAGTTTAATTAACATCTGGAACACATCATGTGCTACCTACACATAAATGGATACCGAATTAATCATCCTTGACTCTATGAATTATATTTTTGATATTATTGATTATCATATATATTCATGAACGTTCAATGAGGCTTAAAACGACATACATAGAGGTTATCACGCGAGTGTGTTTGGGGATGGTAAATATCCTGCATTAGGAATAAACATTGTATTTAGCGAGCCTTGGCGAGCTAAATACATAGTGGTTTATTCCTAATACAGGATATTAACCATCCCCAAACACACAAGCGTGATAACCTCTTTATCATATAATGTCATTATTTAATTCTGTGCTTTAAAATCGCTTTCCCTCTCTCACAAACATTACCGAAACATTGCGAGTATACCTGGAATGCGCGCATTAATATTTATTACGTCACAGGGTAAGTGATGTGTCACTCCGACAGCGACAGTGGCCAATATAGTTCCAACAGAAATCTGTTTCTTATACAGTGGCGAAGCAACTTATACGCAAAACAACAGTTGTTTTTGATTGCCTTTCGCGGCAATTTATCGGTCTGTCCGCTAGAGTAACTGCCCTTTGTCAAAGGGAAGCTACTCTAACCTTAGTCTATGAGACGTCACGGCCACGGTCAGACGTTGTTGACAGTCGGTCTGTCCTTTCATAACGTTAAGAAGTGTAGTCAGATGTACACACAGCGACAAAACGAAACAAGGTAACAATTCAAACATATTTCGGCCGAATCCAACCATTTTGATTTTTGGAGAAGGTTTCAAACCACAGAGGTCTACAAACACAGATATGGCTACTGATCCCGCTTGGCTAGGCCTCGTGCCCTCGCAAAATTGTTTCGGAATTTATATCTCGAAAGTTGCCAAAACTTATAAAATGCCTTAGGTACGTCACAGTTAGACACTGATTTTCAGTATATTAGACTGTTCGTTTGATAATGATAGCAATCATCCCTGTGGTTTATCCCGATTCACGATGGTTAATTCTGACTCGATCGCCGAATGACGAGGGCGACGCCATGTTTGTTTATAAACAGTGAAAGTAGTCCTACTTGACCTTTGATATTTGCATCTCTTTCCGCATATGACCCCAACGGATATCGTTTTTATCCGTTGGCTTTATCCTGCCGAGAAACCTACCCATTATATGATAAACTCTTTTAATTGCTTTGCAATGTGGCGATTAAATGTTGACGAGACGGCATATCAACTATGCTAGACATGGTTAGACCCGAGTTTTGTTTATCTTATTACAATTCAGAGCGCATACTAAATAAATATTTCCAGCTTTATATAGCTGAACACTCCCTTGAGTCAGCCTATTTTTGAGAACTGTAAACATGTCAACATGGCTAACAAGGCTCCAGGAATCTGCAGTCACTGTATAATGGACCCGTGAAGATCCAGCAACCCATGCTTGTCGTAAAAAGCGACTATGTTTGTCGTAAAAGGCGACTAACGGGGTCGCGTGGTCAGACTCGCTGACTTGGTTGATGCATGTCATCGATCCCAATTGCGTGGATAGATGCTCATGCTGTAAATCACTGAATTGTCTGGTCCAGACTCGATTATTTACAGACCGCCGTCATATAGCTGGAATAATGCCGAGTGCGGCGTTAAACAGCAATCAAAGAAACACTGTATAATGCCCCGTGGGATCCATTACGGAATAAATGAATACATAATGGAATATAGTCATTAATGAATTCATTTTGGGCGTATGAAATAAGCACATTATCAACACATGGTACGGTATTGATACCATATGTCAGTTCAGGCTCGCTGACTTGGTTAATGCATGTCATCGATCCCATTTCCGTAGATCGATGTACATGATGTCAATTACTGGATTGTCTGGTCTAGACTCGATTATTTACAGACCGCCGTCATATAGCTGGAATATTGCTGAGCGCTGCGTTAAACAACAAACAAACAAAATCATATGATAGTTGTGGCCTAATCAAACAGTGACACGTATAGGAGCGAGCACGGTGGTTGTGGCACGTGTGGCGTATATTATACATCCAAGGGGAATGATTTATTAAAACTTTAAAACGCTATTATGTAATTACATCCAATTACACTCTATTAGTGTCCACGAAAACAACGGTTGGTGTTAATTGCAGTTGTTCATGAAATTTCCCTCTTTCGTTAAGGTTGGATATATGCTGTATGTGTAGGTAAGTTTTATATATACTTCGGTGTGAAAGATTTGTTTTCTGAAATTGAGAAAAGTGATATTTTCATTGCATTGAACATAACGCTTGATATTACACTGCAGTGAACATAACACTTTGATGGAACTATCATTATACAAGAGCTACCTCCCCGCAAGTTGTCTCCCTTTATAGAAAGTGCCTGGCCCCTACACAAACTTGCTTTTTACGTTAGTTCCACTTTAAAAAGGCAAAGTAATGACAGGTGGTAATTAAAGAAGTCAATATCGCTTCTAGCCGTTTGTGAGTCTCTGTTACAACGTTTCGTTATAAACTGTAAATTTCTCATTCAACTAGTCAATCGGGACTGGTCGTTTCTCAAAAGGCCATTTTTGTCACTGACCAGCGTGTCTTCCTTCGCTTAGAAATAGTGGTCCAGTAGCTTTCATGAATATTTTGTTTGAAGTTGATTTTGTATGTACTCATATCCAAATGTATGATAAAGCATTTTAGTGACCTCAAATTAAATATTGTTATTGCTTTTTTAGATTTTGCAAACTCGGAACTACTTTAAAGACGCAATTACAAGGGGTTTCAAAGTTTTTCATTTGTAATGAATTTTTGTAATCAATTTCCGGAAGACAACTACACAAAAGGTAGATAATAAAAAGAATATTCCACGTGTCACATGATATATCATGTTTCACATGATACAAGAAACATCCTCTTTGTATAATGAAAGCATTGCTCATACACACGAATACTGGCACCTTTCAGTCATTGGAACTCGTGTGACTCTCTCGCTGAGGTTGGCTATATGTTCTGTATGTATTGATGTGTTTATTATTTACACATTGTTCATACACACGTAAGTCGCTGTCAGGGTTAACCCAGTTTGTCTGTGACTTTTGAGAAGGCAGCACCGTCTCAGGAGAATAATCTACATTGCAGACCCGATGGCGCGGATTGCAAGTGTTAACCCCCTTGACGGACACCAATAAGTGGCTGTTTGACGGTTGGTTGCACACTGAACGTATATATCATTCGACGGACGGCGTTGCATGAATACGTACACCTTTCGGATAAACTTGGATTAAAGAAGGTCAACTGATCAATCTCAGAACAGAGTCTGATCAGTAGTTGGCTTAACGTTATTTAAACAGTCTTGCATACGCGTGCACGAAGTACCAAAGCCATGAGGATGGTCCATTCGTCACCACTCGCTCCTTTCCGTAACTTGCAAGAAGACTCGTCCCCCTTTCGATGAATGTTATGTGCGAAAATACGACAAACCAATCAGAATGCGCGTATGATTTCAAGTTGTTCATCAAAGAATCCCTCAGAAATAATATTTGATTTTACATATGTCTTGCTTCTAAAAATATACCCAAGCCACAGTTAAATGTGTTCAATCATACTGTATGATTCCGCATGTCCAGATGTGCTTTAGATTGCATCTGAAATATATAAAATATATGGGGAAATATATGTGAACCATTACGCAAATAATTGACAATTGTTTTAGCCATGCCCGTTTGCGCTAAGACGGTACCCGGTCGCAAAAATGGCCACGAGAGGGGCACGAGTCGCTATTCGGCTTATCCCGGAATACCACGAGTTGGTCACGAATGGAGGATGGTCGTATGGCGATCGTGTTTGGTTCTTAGGCACGTCCCATTCAGCTCCACACAGTGACATATTGTGTTCTTGTCTGAATGCAAGTTCTTTTCAACTCCATACAGTGACTTATAGAGACGTGTTTGATTCTTAAGTCACGTTCCACTTCACCTCCATTGAAAAACAGTAATGGTGAGTTCTGTGGAGAGGGTAGTGGGTGGGCGGTATCGTGTCAAAGATACCTTCAGGTGTTTGTGTAATTGTCTGGTTGGGGGATACGGTTTGCGGAGCATCAATAAATGACCTGCGGGGGTCGTCTCGGGTTAATAGTGCACTTAACTCTGGTATTTGCAGACGCTGGTCGCTAAAAGCCACAATACCCACCGTTACTCACGTGGACAATGGTCAGTGACATCTCGGACGTGTTTTCGTGGCTTCATACATCTGGCACGTGGTCAAGAGGACATGGGATCTTACTGACCCGAGGAAAACAATTTATACATGACCTCATGACATGACGTCGAATTCCAATAAAGTTCAAGATAACATTATTCACATCTTTAGAATATAAATGGACCCACTCCGGGCTGTGAGATTTCATAACCTTAAATAAAATTACCAAAGAATCCCAAGTATTGATTGCTGACTGATGGTTTGTTTGGTTAATGCAGCAATATTCCCACTACATAACGACGGTTTGTAAATAATCGAGTCTGGACCACTGCCAGTCGCCTCGTGCGGTGTCGTGTGGCGAAAAGTTAACTATCCTGCAACATCGTGTTTATATTCCCCGCATAGGCTTGCCTCTTTAACAAAACCTGCGTTCATAGCATAAAACTAGTTCGTCGTTGTTGAGCCGTCGTCATTTGTGTTCATCCTACAATTTGTATTTGGTTTGTTTGTTTGTTGGTTCTTTAACGCCGCACCCAGCGATATTCAAGCCTTATGAAGGCGGTCTGTGAATAGCCATGTCTGGATCAGACAACCCAGTGATTGACATCATGAACAGCGATCAATTGGGATACCACGACATGCATCAACCAAATCAGTGAGTCTGACCACCTGACCCCGTTCGTCTTCTCTATCGACAAGCATGGGTTGCGAAGGCCAATTATAACCAGGATTTTTACGGGTCAATCACAAGAAAGGCTAGCATACTAGCTAGTCCAGATTTATCAGGTTTCAGAATATGAAGAGATGTCCCTGGTCCCGTCTATCATATATCATAAGCCAATTTAACAGATTAAAGCTTGACAAATACAGAATTCGAACTCTAGACAAACGAATTTAAACGTTTACTTTTAGTTAAATCAAATCTTATAATGGGAATACAAATACATAACGTTTAGAGGTGA
Organism: Haliotis cracherodii; assembly: GCF_022045235.1. NCBI lineage: Eukaryota > Metazoa > Mollusca > Gastropoda > Lepetellida > Haliotidae > Haliotis > Haliotis cracherodii. Next base: position 11,298,049 of record NW_027266286.1, read on the forward strand.
AGTGGTGAGGTGAAATTGGTGAAATGGGGTTTAACGTCGCGTCCAAGATTATTGCACTTATATAGCGACGTGCATGCACGTGTATGTTTTGCGTGTGGCTGCTCGTACTAGTCCGGACTGATGCCTATTTATAGTGCTAGCCCACTGAGATACCATGCCGCAGTTTAACATGAATACCCCACTCAGACACAGTATACTGACTCCGGGCCGACCAGTCCTTGTTTTAGCCCCTTAATGCCGATCGCCAGACAGGGTAACAACAAGTTCCATCTTTTAACGACTTTTGGTATGACGCGGCTGGGGATCGAACCCCGGACCTTCCGCTCTCCGGGCGGACGCTCTACCGCTAGACCCTGGAGGCGGTTCATAACATTTAGAGAAATATGAGATTTAAAGTTTCTGTGAACATTTAAATAAAAGCAAATAATATTAAAAATGCACAGCGTACTCTTATATCATGAGTGAGTGAGTATGGTTTTACGCCGCTTGTAGCAATATAACAGTAATATCACGGCGGGTGACACCAGAAATTGGTTTCACACATTGTACTCATGTCGGGAATCGAACCCGGGTCTTCATCGTGACGAGCGAACGCTTTAACCACTGGGCTACCCGACCGCCTTCTTATATCATTTTCTAGGTCAATGAATAACTATGATAAATAGCATACCATTCTGGATGGTAAATGAAATAAATAAATTACGAAACAGACCGAATATTGATTTGTTACGAATTAGTGGTGCAATATAGAGGACCTTTGTTTATGTTCGTGTATTTGGAAACAACAACTTTGACTTGGTTGGTGTGTCGAGGTTAAGTACACAACAAACAAATAGTAACATTTCTAATGTCATTTTGTGCTTAGTTAACTACGGCCGGGGAAATCACCATTGCTCACATTCGGACCAACTGGTGTTCCGCTACCTGTCGTGTACAAATGGGCAGAAAGATTGATGCGAACCGGGCGTTTCTCACAACGGTATCCATGACAACCTCTGTACACTCATAAGATTTTGTTTCACTCATTCCGTTTAGAAACAAACAAAAGTATTCTCCCATGTTTAGTGGTGGCTAAAAATGACATGAAATGCTTATTCTATGGTGATGTATTTGATCTAGTTATCATTGTTGTGTTTGCAGTGTTTCGGCGACTGTTTTCAGTCTAGTTTGTAATCATTTAGCGACATGTATGTACGTGTGTAGCTGTTTGTACTAGTCCGACTTAGGCCGATTTTATAGTGTCAGCCCGCTAAGATACCATGCCGCAGTTTATGAATACCCCATCCGACACAGTATACTCACTCCGAAACAATCACTTCTTGCTTTAGCACCTAAATGCCAAGCGTCAGGCAGGGTAACAACAAGTACCATAATTTAACGTCTTTTGGTATGGTATATTTGGCTCTCCGGGCGGACGATCTACCACTAGACCACGGAGGCGGTCATATACGATGTAAGTAGAGGTTCATACACTGTATCCAACCCTGACTAGTGCTACAGGTAACGACGTCCTGTCCAGATCCTCTGCCGCGTCAGTTCTTATAAACAATGATGGATTAGAACCACAAACTGTGTATTTTGAACCAACCACAATATCAAACAACATCCACAGGTTTTCTAAAAGAAGACGGTGTAACTGTATATAAATGACACTTAGTAAAAACCACGGAATAGAAAAAAAACATGTCTCCATGTCACATTTTGTCGCAGCGCAAGCAAATCCGGAAACAAGCCTTCTACGCCATCGAATGGATCGTTGCATGATATTTTTATAATAAAATGTCTTTTGAATACTAGCCGCTCTTTTGACGAAAAAACCGTCCTAAACATAGTGCAATAACTACCTTGGGTGGGTCTCTTTGGTGATGGCGGAAGTGATGAGTGATGCCATGTGTATGTTGTTTAACGCCGCTCTCAGACAAGACAATCCAGTGGTTGATATCATGAGCATCGATTGGTACAACTGGGATGCGAGATATGCAATCACCAACTCTGATCACTCAATTCATTTAGTCGCCTCTTGCGACAAGCATGGATTACTGGGTACCTATAGTCTTACCCAGAATGACCATGGTGGATGCATATACGTATATGTTCCAGCACACGAATAGCGTTGATGTTATAAGTGCACATTAACTTAAAATAAGTCTTCGGATGGAAAGGGCGGCTTGAAAAAGTAGTGTTTTCAAAATGTATTTGCTTTCACTTCAGCTGAATCCTCGTCAATTTTCTCCATATAAAAGTGTAACTGGTTTCTTCATGACTTCAACGGTGAAAACTTGGTTGCTCATTTTGAGAGAGATTTCACAAAATGTTCGGTTTGGAAGGCCAGACTGTGTACTATTACCATACCCGTGAAGATCCGGGGTAGAATAGGTTTTCAGCAACCCATACCTGCCGTAAAAGGTGACTGTGCTTGTCGTAAGAGGCGACTAACGGGATCGGGTGGTCAGGCTCGCTGACTTGGTTGATGCATGTCATCGTATCCCAAGTGCGTGGATTGATGCTCATGATGTCGGCCTCGTCTGCGAGTTTGTTTGTTATTATTATTAGTTACATGACCCTGTGCATCTACTGAGCTATATCAACGTCTCCTTGCCATTGCCCATACAACTGGACCCCCATCTCCAGCAGTTTTCAGCTATGAGATTGGAACTGTTTCACCGTCTATATTTCATGGAGATTGCAGCATGAGAAAATCCACAAAATCACATCTTGTCAAGTACATCACGAACATGAGCTCAAGTGTTGTGATAAATACTTGTATTCAAGAGGATGCACTGTTATTGAAGGTTGTGCTTTACTACTGCAGCTCAAATGGCCCGATGTTCGATGTTTGTGTGGCCAACACAAATGCTGCTTTCCCGAAGTCGTCATAGGAACATAACGTGGTGGTGGTGTTTGACAGTTAAGATATGCATAGAACAAAAGATCAAGAATAAAAGCACTAGAAACTGTTGAAAACAGCGATTCCTGATAAAGTAAACTACGGTTATAACGAACTCAAATGGACTACTAATTTTAGTTCGTTATAACCGTTGTTCGTTATAAGTACATACACAGCATACAGCAAAGCGACTGACATGGCTTCATATGACGGTGTTGTTCATGTTATTTCAGATGACACAAATGTGTTTGTGCTGTTGCTACATCATGTAGATTCTATAGCATCGTGTTCATCCAAAGCAGTACACATATTATCAGTTAGAGAAGCTTACGCCAATCTGAAATGTCCGTTTTTTCGGGCGGGTAACCTCTGGCGTCTTAGCTATTTTTCAAATATTACCAGTTATACACAGTTTGATTTGCACAGTGCACGTAAACAGGCTACCACTTCGCCATGGACATCAATCGACAAAATGTTTCCTACAGACAGATTATAGAGTTCAATTTCGATTATATATTTCGTGAGAAAATCACACATATATCCAATTAACTGTGTTCCTATAGTTTGAAATCGGGAAAACATGACCAGATCGCAACGTTAGAATCTTTGAAATCATCCACACATTAGAATCTTTGTTATCGTAAATACAATAGGACAGATTACAGACCTTCACTTGAAAATTTAAGCTGCGATTACAAAATGGTGTTCAAAGATACTTATTTTTCCCGTTGCTGTCAAGCAGGGTACAAATAGTAAATCCAAAATTCCTAACACCGCTGAACACGGCCGACGACATTTTGAAATATTCAAAACTAATTAAAGCTGTCGACAACACTAAAAGCCTTTTCGTATTATTTCTGTTCACGTGTATTTTTCATTGTTTTGTAATGTGAGTAATACTTATAAGTTATGAATGAAAATAAAAAAAACAAAACGTTATTTAGGATTTATAAAGATTTCGCCGACGTGCAGATGGACAGGTCCGCCATTGCACGGCGGGAGTATTTTGAGTGAACTGATTTCCATGAGTCGTGGGGAATACCTTTTTGGTGCTAAAGAAGTAAAACTATGCCATGCATAAGGGCATGTTCTTTGCAGATTACCTACGGTGTTTTTTTTAACCCAAAAAGAGATTAATGGCTGAACAAAATAATGATTTACTGTAATGAGGAAAACACATATTAACCTTTATTTTGAAATGCTGTTTCGTTTCCTGCTTTCTAAGTGTACGTAATTACTTATTGTTTTATAAAGTTCCACATGAAAATTGATATGAGCATGTCGGTAATAAACCACAGATTTCTGGGATAAGAATTTATTAATTTATTATAAATAATTTTGTTCAGTATTTTTTCGCTCACAGTTTTAAATAAAAGAAATCGTCGGACAGTACTTTTATCGGTGTGAGATAAAAAAAACGGAGAAATTTGCTGTTTTTCAATGCAGGACAAAATCTAGGGCAAAAGCAGTGTCTTTTGTTCAAACCGGTTTAATATTTACATTGACATTTACACCGTCGGATAGGAACTTTAATAGTCTACATCTCTGCGTAATTTTATAGCCGGGGAGAGATCCAGTGCCACGCGAACGCTATCCCAGCACATCCTTCCCTTTTTTTTAATGAAAATGTGCGTCAGAAAAAATAACTCGGCCTCCAGCGGGTAAGGCAAATGCATAGTAAGTATTCGCACACACCGGCGCAGTGATGACTCAGCAGTACGCTTGAATGAGATATAGAGGATGGCAAATATACTGTATTATAGCTAAAATGGATAGAATTATCATTAAACCGCCCGCACGTTATCAGAAATGAGCGGGCCACTGTAACTTGATAATGCCCTCATATTGCTTGAAGGGGGCACGGGTGGCCCAGTCGTCTAAGGCGCCGCGATTCGCTGTGCAGAGTTGCGTCCCTTAGGCACGCCAGAAACCTATGATTGTGGGTTCGAATCACGGTTCGCCCCGATTATGTTTCTAGGTTTGTCAGCACCATACCCGTGCTCGTGGGTTTCACCGAAGTGGTAAACGTCTGAGACCTGCATCACTTCGGGCTTTCCTCCCACATTAAGCTGACACGCCGCGATATAACTGGAATAATGTTAAAAGCGGCGTTAAACCCAACTCACTCACTCACTCACTCATATTGCTTGACGACGGGCCATTATCAAGCCCGTTGTTAGGTGACGTCATAGGGTAGAGAAAATGACGTCACGTATTATAGTGACGTCATCTGGTTTGTTCTATGACGTTTCCATATTTGTAATATGTGGTCTTTGACATTCGTGTTGATTGCAGTAAGTGTTTCAAAACCTATGTTGTTGTTTCTTTTTATTTGATAAAAAATTCCATCCATTTTAGCTATAATAACGGTAACGCTCTTTCTCGGGGCATTATCATTTGCAGAAGCCCTCGGTCTTTTCAACTGCCCTCCTTCGTCGGGCAGTTAATAGAAAACCTCGGGCTTCTGCAAATGATAATGTCCTGAAAAATAGCGTTACCCTTCTATTATAGCTAAAATGGATAGAATTATCATTAAACCGCCCGCATGTTATCAGAAATGAGCGGGCCACTGTAACTTGATAATGCCCTCAAATTACTTGACGACGTGCCATTATCACGCCCGTTGTTAGGTGACGTCAAAGGATAGGATCGGTGACGTCACGTTCAATAGTGACGTCATCTAATTAGTTCTATGACATTTCCATATGGTAAAAGTGGGTAAGTGACATTCGTGTTGATTGCAGTAAATGTTTCAAACACGATATTGTTGTTTCTTTTTATTTGATAAAAAATTCCATCCATTTTAGCTATAATATCGGTAACGCTATTTTTCTGGGCATTATCATCTACAGAAGCCCTCGGTCTTTTCAACTGTCCTCCTTCGTCGGGCAGTTAATGGAAGACCTCTGGCTTCTGCAAATGATAATGCCCTGAAAAATAGCGTTACCCATGTAATACTAAACATTGTATTTAGCGACCCTTGGTGAGATATATACATTGTATTTTTTTTCTAAAACAGGATTTTTACCATTCGCAAACCACACAAGCGTGATAACCCGTTTATCATATGAGTCATTCTCCAATTCTCTTCCAACCTCTCTCACACATTATCTAAATATTTCAAGTTTTACTGGGATGTCAGAAAGTCAGTGATGCGTCGGACAGTGACAACAGTCAATATAGTTCCAACTGAAACCTGTTTCTTATACAGTGGCGTAATTACATATAGGCAAAACAGCAATTGCCCACACAAATTGTCTCTACTTGTCTTTCCCGTCTGTCCATCCGTCTGTCCGTTAGAGTAACTGTCATATAACTGTTTATTTAGGGTCTGCCTGTCCTGTCACAACGTTGCGAAGTGCAGTCAGCTGTACACACAGCAACAAAATGAAACAAGGTAACTATTCGGGCATATTTCGATCAAATCCAACTGTTTAAATTTGGGGAATAGGTTCCAAGCCGCAGAGGTCTACAAGCACAGATATCATGAGAAATGGAAATTAGCCCCGCGAGGCTAGTGTCCAAGTTAAATTGTTTCGCAATTTACAACACCAAAGTTGCCATAAGTTATAAATTAAAATGCCTTAGCTACGTCACAATTAGACACTGATTTTCAGTATCCAAGTAGTTTCTCCGAATTCCCAGAGGTTAATTCTGACTGGCTAGCCGAATGACAAGGGCGACGCCATGTTAGTTTGTAAACATTGAAAATAGTCCCTACTTGAAACTTTGATATTTGCATCTCTATCTATATGACCCCAACAGACATCGTTTTTATCCGTTGGCTTTATCCTGTCGAGAAACCAACCCATTATATAATAATGCAGTATTCAGGATTCCTGTGCCAATTTTCCTGAGGGATGTGCCGAGCCTTGGTAATGGTCTCTGAGTTGTTCAGCCGCCATTGGAATCTGTGCTTTAGCGCTTAGAGCATGCCCCTGTGTTGTATGGAAATATGCGCAATATGAATGGCCTATCTATATTATTATTTTGAAAAAAAGCATAAAAAAGCAATAATCAATGTCGTTTGGTATGTTTTAGAAAAAGGAAACGGACGCTGAACGTGGCTTTCCGCCATGCTTGATAGCGTTTTGTTTCTAAGCAGTCCTGTGTGTACTATTCAGAATATTCAATATTCTCCATATGTACATGTGTAGAATGTTTAGTATCATGTATAGTACACACAGGCCTAGGACACACAGTAGAATAGGTCCTCAGCAATCCATGCTGACGTAAATAGCGACTATGCTTGTCGTAAGAGGCGACTGACGGGATCGGATGGCAAGGTTCGCTGACTTAATTGATGCATGTCATCGTATCCCAATTTCGTGGATCATGATGTCAATCACTGGATTGTTTGGTCCAGACTGGAGTGTTTACAGACCGCCGTCATATACCTTGAATATTGCTGAGTGCGGCTTTAAATAACAAACAAACAAACAAACATATTATCTACATAACTGCACAGTCGATCCAGTGCTGCGTGACCCAGAACCTGCACTCGGCTGGTATAGGGGATTGAGGTGCAAATATTAATAAATGCATATTATAGTAATATCCAGACTGGTATGTTTCCAGTTGACATTACGTATAATTATTCCATACATATTTCTCCCTATATCGCTAGTACTGTTTGTGATAACACATTCAAGTCGTGGCAATAATTATTTAAAAACATAATTTCGCTCACGTACCGTATATCCAGAGGACGTACCGTATATCCAGTGGTTTAAATGTGTTTTTTTTAATTACGTATTCATGCTTTCACATTGTTACCATGTCAACAGGGTGAGGTTAATTGATGTAAATATATAAATAAATTATTTCAGCGGATTTGGATATTTTAGGAAACTAAACAAATGCAAAGTTTCAAAGAAGCCAGGTATTCTGACAAATAAAGCTTTATAAGTGAAAGAGAGATAAGACTGGTCTCCAAGCTTATCATACGTTATGGATAATGTAATATTGAACACGAACGGTGTGAGTTGTGTGTCCTGAGCTGTGAGATGTGTGTCGTGAGCTGTGAGTTGTGTGTCGTGAGCTGTGAGATGTGTGTCGTGAGCTGTGAGTTGTGTTACGTGAGCTGTGAGTTGTGTGTCGTGAGCTGTGAGTTGTGTGTCGTGAGCTGTGAGTTGTGTGTCGTGAACTGTGAGATGTGTGTCGTAAGCTGTGAGTTGTGTGTCGTGAGATGTGTGTCGTGAGCTGTGAGTTTTGTTACGTGAGCTGTGAGTTGTGTTACGTGAGCTGTGAGTTGTGTGTCGTGAGCTGTGAGTTGTGTATCGTGAGCTGTGAGTTGTGTGTCGTGAGCTGTGAGATGTGTGTCGTGAGCTGTGAGATGTGTGTCGTGAGCTGTGAGTTATGTTACGTGAGCTGTGAGTTGTGTGTCGTGAGCTGTGAGTTGTGTGTCGTGAGCTGTGAGATGTGTGTCGTGAGCTGTGAGATGTGTGTCGTGAGCTGTGAGATGTGTGTCGTGAGCTGTGAGTTATGTTACGTGAGCTGTGAGTTGTGTGTCGTGAGCTGTGAGTTGTGTTACGTGAGCTGTGAGTTGTGTGTCGTGAGCTGTGAGTTGTGTGTCGTGAGCTGCGAGTTGTGTGTCGTGGGCTGTGAGATGTGTGTCGTGAGCTGTGAGTTGTGTTACGTTGAGCTGTGAGTTGTGTGTCCTGAGCTGTGAGATGTGTGTCATGAACTGTGAGATGTGTGTCGTGAGCTGTGAGTTGTGTGTCGTGAGCTGTGAGATGTGTGTCGTGGGCTGTGAGATGTGTGTCGTGAGCTGTGTCGTGAGCTGTGAGTTGTGTGTCGTGAGCTGTGAGTTGTGTGTCGTGAGCTGCGAGTTGTGTGTCTTAAGCTGTGAGTTGTGTGTTGTGCGATGTGAGTTGTGTGTCGTGAGCTGTGAGTTGTGTGTCGTGAGCTGTGAGTTGTGTGTCCTGAGCTGTGAGTTGTGTGTCATGAACTGTGAGATGTGTGTCGTGAGCTGTGAGTTGTGTGTCGTGAGCTGTGAGTTGTGTGTCGTGAGCTGTGAGTTGTGTGTCGTGAGCTGTGAGATGTGTGTCGTGAGCTGTGAGTTGTGTGTCGTGAGCTGTGAGTTGTGTGTTGTGTGCTGTGAGTTGTGTGTCGTGAGCTGTGAGTTGTGTGTCGTGAGCTGTGAGATGTGTCTTGATGTGTGTCTAGAGATGTGTTGTGAACTGTCATGAGCTGCTGTGAGACATGTGTCATTAGCTGTGAGTTCAATCATTTCAAACACAAGATTCAACACAAGATACATGCAACTGTGACACACGCAAGGAAACACGTATATGACTTTATAAACAAGAGCAGGGGTCACTGCATGGCTGGGTTTAGTATCGTGTCGCAGGCCATGCATCTGCTTCCCGGTCGGATATCTTTGTCTCGGTAATATCTCTAACCACGTCTAGGGGTTGGGGAGGCTTTTATTTTGATACAGGAAGTGTTATATCTTCATTATAGCAACACATTCGTAATAAGATGTATTTGGGCTTTTAATTCCTTTTCACATCACGTCTCAGTACTCACAGGGCACGGGTGGCCCAGTCGTCTAAGGCGCCGCGATTCGCTGTGCAGAGTTGCGTCACTTGGGCACGCCAGAAACCTCTGATTGTGGGTTCGAATTCCGGTTCGCCCCGATTATGATTCTACGTTTGTCAGCACCATACCCGTGCTCGTGGGTTTCACCGAAGTGGTAAACGTCTGAGTCCTGCATCACTTCGGGCTTTCCTCCCACATTAAGCTGACACGCTGTGGTATAATTGGAATACTGTTAAAAGCGGCGTTAAACCCAACTCACTCACTCAACCAGTACTCACTGTTCAGCAATATCATTTTATACAATACCGTAAGACAGTGTCTAGATTAGCTTCAACCACGGTTGTACAAATGTAGGTACAGAATAGATTATATAGATATATCAACTTAGTAAACACAGCATGCAATAACCAGCACAGCGAGATGTGCCGACAACCGGGTTTATGCCCACTGTACATATAACAGCGGACCGCCTCCGTGGTCTAGTGGTAGAGCGTCCACCCGGAGAGCGGAAGGTCCGGGGTTCGATCCCCGGCCGCGTCATACCAAAAGACGTTAAAAGATGGTACTTGTTGTTACCCTGTCTGGCGATCGGCATTAAGGGGCTAAAACAAGGACTGGTCGGCTCGGAGTCAGTATACTGTGTCTGAGTGGGGTATTCATGTTAAACTGCGGCATGGTATCTCAGTGTGCTAGCACTATAAATCGGCATCAGTCCGGACTAGTACAAGCAGCCACACAAACACACACACGTACATGCACGTCGCTATATAAGTGCAATAATCTTGAACGCGACTTTAAACCCAATTTCACCCCACCTATAACACCGATATATTAATAGAACACGTTCAATGTGTTCCCCTACCAACGACCTTGACCAAGCATGCGAGGCAAAGAACACGATACGACATGAATACATACCTCTATTATTCCCGTGTCAAGTTCAATTTCGCTCAGCGTCAAAATGATTGACTGCTACATATGTGAGTTAAAACAGAAACCATATGATTTTAATGGTCTCTGGTTAATATTTCTTTTTTCTCCAAACGTTAGTGTTATGAATTCGGGGATTGAACTATCTTTGCTTATCAAATCCTATTGAAAAAATGAACACTTGCCCGGTCACGCGTTCAATGACAGTCAGCCTTGGCGCAAACAAAAAAGCACGCCCATTTAACCGAGTTTAAGAAGTCGTTCAGCGGTTCCTCGCCGTCCGATCAATACCTCCCGTTAATCCAAGACCCTAGGTCAAGGCGACCTTATGCTGCCAAAATGGCGGCAGGAGAGCGCGGAGTCTGCACACGACTGGCGATTTGGAGTGAGAGAGAGGTCAGGAGAGGATACTGGTTAAAGTGATCAGTTGGATCTGATGCCTAGCCACTGTGGGAGGGACAGTGTGTATGAATACACATATTCTACAGCACAACATGGGTGAGTCGATACTATTATCCCCATTCACTACCACAGGGCTTAACCGTGCATGGCCGAGTGTGTTTTAGCTATAGCTGTGGGAAAGGGGCTTCTGCCCTAGTGCTATTGACTGTTTGTGTTGCCTCCGCGCCAAACGTACCTTTACTGCGTTTTCGACCTACTTTATATCATCTATTTTATCATATTTCATAACACGTGATTATCAGTCGAATATTATACATAAGTTTGTTAGAACGGTGTAAAGATGTTAGTGAGAGGCGTGGAAGGTTTATGAACTGACTGCGTCGGCGATATAGCGGGTTTTGATTCAGCTGTGAAGGTCTGTCGTAAATAGAAAATTTCGCATTCAAATTCAACTAATTTACCGCCCATGACACGCTTTACGCTGTGTCTAGAATAAACCATGTTTGAAATTTGTTTTTGATTCTTTATTTATCCAACCCGCGAATATTCTTCTTTTGTTTTCCTTTTTCTTATATTCGCCACATATAATATACGCATGAATATGTTGATTTGATTATGAACCATAAATCAAAATAGTATTGTTTAATAATGTTTACCCATTTAACACGAATAGATGTCACCTACAGTCAGCTGACTGATAATGATGATGCCATTATATGCATAACAAATGCATCAGAGCTCCGGGATCTCGTCATCCCATTTTTTCATGTCACCAGCTTTTTTTAAGAAGAAGCTCATATTAATTAAACGTCCTGAAAATATAGCTGTAACTGTTGTATATATGCGTATTGACATTTAAGTCACATAGACCCTGTATGAGTTGAATATTGTGTGTCTATAAACATTCACGTGTATAAACTTTGGACGGTTAGGGTGTCGACAGTGAACAGTACAAAACACGAGTGAATCGAGCGACAATTAGACCAGACGGGATTGTGGACAATACGTTTTGGTTTCAAATGCACAATAGCGGGGGTATACGATCCTAGACGAAATAAAGGAGTCCGTATGGCTACACAGTATAGTTCAACTTGCGTGGCGTATAAACCGTAACATGTAGCGCTGTCGTATTCACCTTATTCGTGTCAGGGCTAAAGCCAGTCAAAATGCATGTGTTCAAAACGTGTGATACTTTTTAGTTTTTTGTATATAAACACTGATGATATACTCGTGTGTTGACAAACGGCAGCTGACCTTGAATTACTGTACTTATAGGCGGATCCCCAAAGGAAGTCCCCCCCCCCCCCCCCACACACACACACACTTCCACCACACACACACCCAAACGCGATAGGTTGTTCTATTGCAATCAGTGTAAACATTTAGAAAAGTGTGTATACATCAACAAGGGTTGTAAAATGTTCCAAATTACATTCACTTTGTGCGAGTGTGTTGGGTTAAAATTTAACGTCGCATCGGCGTTATTGCAGCCACATAGCGACTATTGTCGTATGAACCTTGATTTGAAATATAAATATTACAGCAAGAGCCCTGAAACAATATATGGGATTTAACCATGATTTTAATGGGGACACTCTTACTTATGTAGTGGTAGATATTTTACGTTTCATAAAATACCAAGAAACCGCTGACATAAGTTGTGTGAGTATATTAAGTAGTATACCATGAAGGGAGGCCCGTGAAGATCCGGGGTAATAGGTCTTCAGCAACCCATGCTTGCCATAAAAGGCGACTATGCTTGTCGTAAGAGGCGACTAACGGGATCGGGTGGTCAGACTCGCTGACTTGGTTCAAGCATGTCATCGATCCCAATTGCGTAGATCGATGCACATGATGTCAATCACCGGATTGTCTGGTCCATACTCGATTATTTACAGACCGCCGTCATATAGCTGGGATATTACTGATTGCGGCGTTAGACAACAAACAAACAAACAAACAAACAAACAAACCATGAATGGAGGTAGGTACATAGCTGCAGATAAATCATACATTTTACATAATGGCACTGTGCATTTTACACTTATTACCAGTTACAGGCGACGGTGCTGTCGTGAGAGGCCATAGTACGGGATCGGGTGGTCAGACTCGCTGACTTGGTTGATGCATGTCATCGTATCCCAATTGCGTTGATCGATGTTCATGATGTCAATCACTGGATTGTATTGTCCAGACTCGGTGATATGCAGACCGTCGTCATATAGCTGGACTTTTGCTGAGTGCGGCGTTAAATAACAAACAAAACAAACAAACAAACAAACGTACCTGACCCACATTACGAATCATGATGCAATTGTGATTAATATAACAGGGACAATTTCTGAAACTTTGGACTGTTTCGACAATGCCAAAGCAACAGATGTTGGAAATGTGAAGTCAGCTGAAAGTGGGGAAAGCACTGGTTTAACGCTATGTATCAACCACCAGCGTGTCCTGTACGCTGTTGGACTTGGCGGGACTCCGGCTGTGCTATTATAATAGATTACAATGATGCTACGAGCACGCCAATCCCAAAGGTTTTATTTCCAGTGAAATACGGGCCCAGTCCCCTAAAGCGCCGCAATTCCCTATACAGAGTTGTGTCCCTTGTCCGTGCCAGAAACCTATGATCACACAGATTCCCCCCGATTACGTTTCAGTGTTTTTTTCTCAAGATACCCGTGACCGTGAATTTCGCCAAAGTGGAAATGTTTTCAAAGATCTGCATCACTTCGGACTTTTCTCCCACATCAGGCTGACACGTCGTGGTTTTACTGATAAATAATGTTCGGGGGCATTTAGAGCAGACTCACTTCAATAAAGTTGGTCATCCAAAAACATATTGTGTGAAGAGACACGAATGTGCTCACTCAATAAACAATGTTTGTAATTTGTAATAATCAGATAATAATGAGACCCGCGAAGATCCGGGATAGAATAGGTCTTCAGCAACCACTATGTTTGTTGTAAGAGGCGACTAACGGGGTCGTGTGGTCAGGCTCGTCTTCTTGGTTGATGCATGTCATCGTATCCCAATTTCGTGGATCGATGCTCATGATGTCAATCACAGGATTGACTGGTCCAGTCTCGATTATTTACAGACCGCCTTCATATAGCTGGAATATCGCTGAGTCCGGCGTTAAACAGACAAACAAACAAGATAATAAATTATATAGAGGTGCACAGCGTGTGTTTGCTTTGGGAAAGGTAATTCCCTTATGACTTATTTGGTCTCGTGCTACTTTATGTCTTCCATCCTATATTTATCATTCGATGGTTGACCTTAAATGAAATTTGTCATGGCTCCAAAGAAATGTCAACTGGCGGCCCCATACTTATGACCTGTTGTAGGGACCCCATCTATCTGTAGACCACTAAACACTCCGTGATTATTTAGCAGCCAACATAAGTCGCATTATGAGTGAAAGGAGGCGAGGCCACAACAACGCTGTGCCATCATACTGATCATTATGTACAATCTGTCTCGCGTTTACATGGGCGAGTTGATTCAGTGTGACATTTATCAAGTTTCGTCAGTGCTTGCAACTAACTTTGAGTGGCGTGTGACCCAGTTACAAGCAGAACGGGGGTGGGTAATTCCTGTCATTACCACGTGGTGGGGGCGATTCTGGGGCATCACCAGCCCCTCCCATCCCCACCCCACCCCCGTCGGAATACTACACAATATGAAAAATGCTTCCCGTCCCCCCCCCCCCCCCCCCCAAAAAAAAAAAATAAATAAAAAAAATATGTATTTAATAGAAACCAAAAAGTACATACACACAATACATAAGTACTTCAAATTTAAACAAACAATAAAATAAATAAATGAATAAACTTAATGGAATACAGTAAATTACGTCTATAACGAACACGCTTATAACGAACTGGCGGATGTAACGAACTCTTTTTGGTCCTGTCCATTTGCTGTATATATGCACTTATGCTTATAACGAACTACGGTTATGACGAACTAAAATGGGTGGTTCCTTTTAGTTCGGTATAACCGTAGTTTACGATATGTCTTTACTGTTCTAAGTTGTAAGTTTACGTAAGTTGTAAGTACAGATGAGGAGGGGGAGGGGGCGGGGATGACACTCTCGCCTAGGGGACAGTTTTACAGGAGGCAGTTGTCCTCATACCAGCGGAGACACCTCGTCACATGGTTCTTACTGCTTGCTTAGTGTACACTTCCGAAAACGTAGTTATTTCTGCTCTACTCTGACAATAATACATAGCTACCAATCGGTCATGCTGATTATCATCGACCGACGTTCAAGTCTCCATTGAATATCATGAATGTGTTATACCAAAATTCGAAGTGCACCGCCATATTTCGATTAAAGGTTATTTTCCTAAGGTCTAGTCCATTCTATCCTGTATCGGCTAGTGCTGTTTTAGGAATCAGTAACAGCGACGCAGCTCGACATTTCTTATGTTACGGTTCATCACACTGTTCATCATCTGTTTTAATTGTCAAAATAGACTTAATTAAAACAAAAACAAATAATGATTGCCCCATGAACTGTTATATTAACCCTCCATGTTTGATTAAGAGTTTGTTATATGCATAGGGTCTTGTAACGCAAACAAAATAGCACCTACACGATATATGGTCACACCAAGTTCTAGTACTATATTAAAGTAAAGGGATGTCACGAGGCCAACTCACCATGTTCCTTTGAGGACGAATTCAACAATGTCCACTGTAAATACCCCTATAAAACTTACACTCATTTCAAGCCAATACATTGAGCTACACAATGAGACATATATGAGAAAGTCGTACTTTTGGAGCTAGCGTCTTCAGAAACTCAGAATATCGTGATTGTTTTTATTCCGAGCCAAAATCCCTGCAAATAAGAGACATTTAAATTGTTTTAATATAAATCGATCTTAAACATTATTGTGCATTTTGATTTACCTAATTACTCATCATAAGTTTTTAAGATGTAAATGGTAGAATGTATTATTATGGTTCTGGTGAACATAGGTTCCAAATAATTGTTTTGGTCACATATATGACATCATCTTCAGTGTGCAAATATGACTTCTCTTGCTGGTTTATACGTGTATACTGCAATCACAAGTTATTGGAAACAAATACAAAAAATTAACAATGCCTTTTAGGCCTATGCGTATCGGTGTTGCTGAATATAACATGATAGCAATAAAGTAGCTTAGTCCCAGTGGATTTGGTACCAAGGTACAGAGAGTTAAAGGGGCATCGAACACCACACTAAGTCCTGAGTAAAACATTAAACTAACCTAAAACATGTCTGTCGCTCCATACTAAAACGTTGTGTGTGTATTGTATATTTGAAAATTCTGTACCTGCGTTCTCTAAATAATAGCGACAAAAGCAGAAACATTCGAAATCTCTGCTAAAAGCAGAGTCCGTTATCCGACTATATTCTATACATATCGTTTATCGATGATGCCAGGTGTTGTCAATAGATGTTAATTTAGGCGTGTATTTTAATAAGTGCTAGGTCTATATATATTTCTGTACGCAGACGCCAGATCAGCCTTTCAATGTCAATTGTTCTTCGAGAAGAATGACCTGGTAGTGTTCACATGGTGGCTCATTGTGCAGGCGTCGAAATGAACTGCATTGTTTTGTGTGAGTCATGTTGCATAACGCAGTGATATTGCCGGAATATTGCTAAAAATGGCGTGACACCAATGAACAGTATGCTAGAGTGGAGTCAATAAAATGCCAACCGGGTTATTTCAAGAAGTATGTTTTTTTTCTCCGGTATCATCAAAACAATCATACATCATCCCGATATGTTTATGATTGTTTTAGTGAATGTTTCCTTTTGGAAGCTATGCTGAGCTGAAATGAGGCGTGATAAATCTCCCCGTTGTTGATGTTGTGGCCCACCTTCTGCTACGAAAACGTTGAAGTCTGTGGTCTCCGACGTCGCGTATACATTACTCCGTGATGTTTCATCGCCAACGTGAAAGTCTGTGTTTTCCTACATTGCTTATACATAACTTGTTGGTATTTCATTGCCAAGGTATATTCTGTGTTCTCCGACACCGCGTATAACTTACTCGAGGGGGTTTCTATTGAAACAAAGTTTTGTGTTTTTAAACTATCCATCAGTAAATACATAGAGACATTTATTCTTTATTGTTATTGCCGTTACAATGGACATATACTAACTCCCGAATAGTGATTAATAAACGTCCTACCTCCAATTGATATGTGCAATATGTTACCTGGAATATATATATTCGTTATAGCCGGGCTGCTGCTCAGTTTGGGAAAAAGGCTGTGTCATCGATAGATATGTGCACAACGATAAACAACACTTGAATGACCCGGATCTGTTATCTTCCCGCAAACACATTGTTGAACATGGTTTCAGGCACATGGTATATTTCTTTCTGAACTACAAGATAACAATTAAGAAGAATATGTCATATTTGCAGCCAAACTAGTGCCTGCTTTACAAGCTTAAAAACACTTCTTTGAAAACCACATGATGACTGTTTGTGGTAAGTAATGATTGAACCGTTATTGTATGTTTCTATGACGCTAACTTGCGTTTCAATTGTTTGATGCTGTGAAAATCGGGAAATGCGTATGTAAATTCAACGTGTTTATATGTCAGTGCAAGCTGAACTATATTTCTCAAATGTATTTTCATTTATATTATCTTACCCGACTTAAGTCAATTGAGCTATTGTCACGGCTGCTTGTCGAGCGACATATGTTGGTGTCATCTGTGTCAGCCGCAGTAACCGGAGAAGATATGCATGAATACGTGTCAATGAATGCTGTCAACACATCTGCTATCCCAGTACTGAGATACCATGCCTCAGTTTTAATGGATGCCCCACCCAGACACAGTGTATTGACTCCGAGCCGACCTCTCCTCGTTTGTTTATCCCCTAAATGCAGAGCGTCAGGCAGGGTAACAACAGGTACCATTTTTTTTACGTCTTCGTTATGGCGCGGCCAGGGATCGAACGTGCTCTGTCCATTAGCCCACTGAGGCGGACGTATTGAAATGACAAATATCAAAGATTGATTGAGACTCGATATGCCTCATTCGTTGAACAGAGTGAGACAATATGTTACGTTTGACTGTCAGCTGTGTGGGAGTTTACGATGGAAGAGTGTATATGAACGAATGTCGATTATACTAAATGAGACGTCGGGAGAGGTAGGGAAGAGTGAGGATTGGTGATAACCACTCACGATTAGCGTCATGAATTGTCCTACATGGACCAACTTGTGGAGATTCTAGCATAGATTTGTCTCTCGGTTCCATCCTCTCATTCATAAACTAGACGGAAATACGGCTCGATAACAACTTATTATATGTTGGGAGGAGTCCTGTATCTGGAGTGTACATCAGCCATCTTCGATTCCCCGATCGCCATCGAGGAAGTAATGGCGATTCTGGCAAGTGTGGGTTCGAATCCCGTACGGGACTCAACCCCCCAAAAGTACGAGAATCTGTAGTGTTATCCCAAATATAACATTTGTTACATGTAATTATTTTGGCGGACACTATTTATGGCTTACAAAAACGAAATAACGTGTTGGAAGTATTGTAAGGAATAAAATTCAGTAAACTGGAAAATCTAAAACGATTGCCTTCAGACATCGATGCACGGCTTCTAACCACGTAAAATGGTATTTTCAGGGTGAGCATGTATCCTTATATAAATACCTAGGAATAATATGACCACGAAGGTTATCTCGGAAAAGCATTTTGACAGTTCTTTTCTATAATTCAAAAAGATTATGTTTGGTATCTAAAAATCCCTTTCCAAAGTTGAAACCTCTCCCATATGATGTATGCCTGTTCTTCTATATAGTGCTGAAATGTGGGGATCAAATTTTAATAGTAACTCTGGAATCGAAAAAGTGCAGATGCTAGCGGGTAAATATTTCCTTGGTGTAAAATTATCCACACCCAACCACATTGTCCGTGGTGAATGTGGAAGGTATCCCATATATGTATCTGCATATAAACGTATTACAACAATATTGGTATAAGCTCTTGTAAAAGTCAACTTGTCGTTTTCCCCAAAAAGTATTACAACTAACTGCTATTGGATGTTTGCCATGGAAAAAATCATTGGGTTTCAAAGTTGAAATTGTTATATAAAATTGCATATGGTTTTGTCTGGGAAGACCAGTCTATTGACAGTATACATTCCCTTGTCTCGGAGTATATGGCACGATCACTATAAGTATGAACAGGATTGGCATGCCTCCCTATCTGTAGGCTCTAAAACGTTTACGTACACTTTATTCAAACATATATTTGGTGTTGAACCATATATTTGTTGTATCCCTATAAATAAGTTTCGTTTGGCTTTGGCAAGGTTGAGATTAGATTCTATGCTTATAATATCAGAAAAGTTATGTAAATACTGGCTGTAGCAATGTTGCAACATGCTATGGGGCTGATGGCCTACACTTGAGGATGACAATGATGATGATGATGATGATGATGATGATGATTGTATGCAGAGCTCCAGATAAGCTTTTGGTGTTGTGGGTATTTTACCCATGCATTTTAAAATCACTGGGTATCAGTTATTCTATCTGGGTATTCAGATTTCTGTTACCCACTAGTTTTTACACATGTGGGTATTTAAGTTAAATATTTAAAAACACTTCATCTAGTCCCTGCAAACTGGTGTTGTGTGGGTTCGAGAGCTTTATAGGACTCAAAAATACCACGATACTTCCACAAGAAAGTGTGATGGCAAATGATCATGATGTAACTATCACCGTGGAGTTTGGCAAGGTTGACGGAATGCCCGTTTATAATTTCAAAATAAAATGCTGATTTGCCAATCGAATACGCAGGGTTACTTCACAATATTTTGAATATACGCACAAGTTTTATTTTTGTAGCGTATCTGTAATGTTCGTTGCGTATTTGATACGCTTGGGTATTATTTTACTGCGTATTTCTGCATTTCTGATGCGTATTTTACGCAGCTTATCTGGAGCTCTGCTGTTACAGTATGCCATCATTCTCAAACGTCATTGCTGGCTGTTCATAGTATAAGCCATTAGTTTGTCTGGCCCAGACTGTTACGATGGGTTCATGGGCAGTTGTGACATAAGTGGCACAAAAGAACATTCTCTTGTTCCATGGAGCATGTCCACAGGGACTCTGAACACTGAAAGGGACACTGAATTTCAGGATCTGGTTTTAGCTAATTGCGTGTCATCGTTCCCGAAGGCGTGGAGCGTTGTCAATGGTTACAAAACGCTGTTTTGTCCACCTATTGCACGAATTTATGAGTTCTTGGGACACGGGTTTCGGAAAACAAAAAATGAAATGACTCAAGTGACAGGGTTTTTTTATTTCAAGAAGTCTTCAACTGTTTTGTAAATGTCCTACCTTATTTTTCAGGCCAGTCTTCCAGGAAACTTCCTTCCACAGATGCCGGTGAAAATGGAAGTGCGAACCTCCTTCCAACGACCCCTACATCCCCCACTACACCCACTACCCCCGGCCTATCGGACCATCTACAGCCAACAGAGGACCACCCACGGGTCTATCGGACCCGATGGCTGATGTTAGCGTTGTTTAGTATATACAGCTTCAGTAGCGCCTTTCAATGGATCCACCTCAACATCATCGCCAACGTCATTCTCCGTTTCTACAACGAGAGCCTCCCCGAAGACGTCTTCCAGAGAGAAACCGCCATAGATTGGTTGTCGATGTTGTACATGCTGGCGTACATTGTTCTCGTCATCCCGGCCACGTGGGTCTTGGACAAGAAAGGCCTACGTATATGTCACATTCTTGGGTCCCTACTGAACGCGATTGGGGCCTGGATTAAATGTGCCAGTGTCAGTGGGGACAGGTTTGCTGTGCTCATGTTTGCACAGACGATGTGTGCTTGTGCCCAGATGTGGGTTATAGGAATCCCTGCACGACTGGCAGCTGTGTGGTTTGGGCCTAATGAAGTGTCCACAGCAACGTCTATAGGTGTATTTGGAAACCAGGTGAGCATGGGTAGTTAAGGGCAATGCAGTACAATGTAAAATGGCTATCACTGTAGATTGCATGTTGCTGAAATACCGGACGTATGCTTATCACTGACATGCTGAGATATTTGATGATCTGCATACTAGAACATGCTTGTTTACGAACATGCAATTTCAGCCAATGTCGTCTCCAAATAAGTACACATATATTGATCACGCGGTCAGTAGAGCATTACATATCTTCCTATGCCTGTCGTGTCTCTTCCATATTCATGTCACTACAGCTAGTGATGCTGTAAGCCACTGTTTTGACAATGGCTGTCCCTTGCCATCAATTTCTGGTGATCTTCTACAGAAAAAAAGACATTTCCCTTGTTGATCTGTGATTATGTCCATAATATTTTTAATCTACACAAAAAACTTCCACAACTACATTTGTATGATTAGTGATAACACACTATGTCATTTCGCGGAGTAAGGAAACACATTTTCAGTTTATGCTGCAACTATTTTCAGTTGGCCTCAAAGACACCATTGTTTCCAGACTGATCAGTGAGAAATATGGAAAAGACCTGTACCTCTCAAGAAGCATCTTCCCGAGTCAAGGGAGTTAGCTGACTATTAAAGTCCAGTTTCCATCCTTGCCGAACGATCGAGCCCAGGTATTCCAGACTAGTTCGGCAAGGGTGGAAACTGGACTTTTAAAGCCGGTTAACTCTCTTGCCTCGGGAAGATGCTCATGAAGATATGTTAGTTAAATGTAAGCTCGATGTGTATGTATTGTCAACATACTCGTATCACGGGTTCATTATCCTTATTCCAGGAACTCTGCCCACATAGCACACACCCTCCACAACGTGCCAGCTGTAGGTTGCACACAACCAAACGTTTTTTTAAACGACTTGTAGAGTAACGTTAATATGGACGATTTTCGACACGATGAAATATTAATTCTGTTTAAAAAAAAACCCAACTAAACCTGTTCTATGTATTGCCGGTTGGAGTAACGTGTGTGTTCACAAATAATGCATAGACTTTAGACTTTAGACTTTTGGACTTTCATTCATCTCTACCGACATCTGATGTCACAGTTCAACAGTAATGGTGTAGAGTCTAACTTTGCCATCAAAATAAGTTGTATCTTTTCTGCTGTGTCATGTTGTGTAGGTGGGTGTGGCAGCAGGGTTCCTATAAATACTATTATACCTACCCTTCTGTTTCATGTCTTGTATGTGGGCGTGGCAGCAGGATTCCTCTAAATACGTGTATACCTACCCTTCTGTGTCATGTTGTGTAGATGGGCGTGGCAGCAGTGTTCCTCAAAATACGTGTATACCTACCTCTCTGTGTCATTTTGTGTAGGTGGGCGTGGCAGCAGGTTTCCTCTAAATACATGTATAGCTACCCTTCTGTGTCATGTTATGTAGGTGGGCGTGGCAGCAGTGTTCCTCAAAATACGTGTATACCTTCCCTTCTGTGTCATGTTGTGTAGGTGGGCGTGGCAGCAGTGTTCCTCAAAATACGTGTATACCTTCCCTTCTGTGTCATGTTGTGTAGATGGGCGTGGCAGCAGGGTTCTTCTAGATACGTGTAGGTGGGCGTGGCAGCAGGGTTCTTCTAAATACGTGTAGGTGGGCGTGGCAGCAGGTTTCCTCTAAATACGTGTATAGCTACCCTTCTGTGTCATGTTATGTAGGTGGGCGTGGCAGCAGTGTTCCTCAAAATACGTGTATACCTTCCCTTCTGTGTCATGTTGTGTAGATGGGCGTGGCAGCAGGGTTCTTCTAGATACGTGTAGGTGGGCGTGGCAGCAGGGTTCTTCTAAATACGTGTATACCTACCCTTCTGTGTCATGTTGTGTAGATGGGCGTGGCAGCAGGTTTCCTCTTAATACGTGTATAGCTATCCTTCTGTGTCATTTTGTGTAGATGGGCGTGGCAGCAGTGTTCCACTTGATACGTGTAAAACTACTCTCCTGTTTCATGTCTTGTATGTGGGCGTGGCAGCAGGATTCCTCTAAATACATGTATACCTACCCTTCTGTGTCAAGTTGTGTTGTTTGGCGTGGCAGCAGGGTTCTTCTAAAAACGTGCAGGTGGGCCTGGCAGCAGGGTTCTTCTTAATACGCGTAGGTGGGCGTGGAAGCAGGTTTCCTCTCAATACGTGTATAGCTAACCTTCTGTATCATGTTGTGTAGATGGGCGTGGCTGCAGTGTACCACTTGATACGCGTAAACCTACTCTCTTGTTTCATGTCTTGTATGTGGGCTTCCTCTCAATACGTGTATACCTACCCTTCTGTGTCATGTTGTGACGATGGGCGTGTCAGCAGGGTTCTTCTAAATACGTGTAGGTGGGCGTGGCGTCAGGATTCCTCTAAATACGTGTATACCTACCCTTCTGTGTCATGTTGTGACGATGGGCGTGGCTGCAGGGTTCTTCTAAATACGTATATAGTTACCCTTCTGTGTCATGTTGTGTAGGTGGACGTGGCGGCAGGGTTCTTCTAAATACGTGTATAGTTACCCTTCTGTGTCATGTTGTGTATATGTGCATGGCAGCAGGATTCCCCTATCTATATACGTGTGCTTCTAACCTTCTATATCATGTTGTGTTTCAGGTGGGTGTGGCAGCAGGATTCCTACTACCCCCAGAAATAGTCCCCAACTCCGACAATCTAGACGATGTAGCTAGAAATCTCAGTATAATGTTCTATGGGACCGCCGCCTTTACGACGCTTCTCTTCATCATTATAGTAATAGGTGTGTATTGTGTTGGACAAGTTACCGTGTGTGATAACAACCTATGACAGTACGGACGATCAACTCCTTATTACAATTGTAACCACGTATCTGTATAGATTCTGACTGCGTTATGCAGCAAGTGATATGGCAAGTCAGTAAGTGGGAAAAATTATTCGTACACAAGTACCACTATATAGTCGTCACGACTGTAGGAAAGAAGATGATCATTGGTACTTTCTTGTTTCGTGTGCTTGTTGTTTAACGCCGTTCCAGTACTATTCCAGCTTTGTGACGGCTTCCAGGCCAGGGAAACCTTTCAATGATGTTATGATCCAAGACTGACGCCGTCGGTGTTCAAAGGCACGCTACCATTTCGTCGAGCCTGACCACTCATCCATTAAGTCACCTCGTGCCACAAGCATAGGTTGCTGGAGACGGTTATATCCCGGAAGTCTTGTCATGATTACATATCCAACTAAATACCACAGAAAGTTCTTGTGTGTGGATATTTGAACTTTAATGGTTGTGATGTCACCCGTGAACACCAATGCCCCGTACAACAAAGTAATCTCAGCACTAAGACGATCGTAACGACCATACTCTATCATAGGCCAAAGACAATCGTAGCGCCAAGATCGCTTTGTGGAACGAGTCCCTGGTTATTACCTTGCTCTTACGTTTTAATTCTCTTCACGTACGACAGTGTTACAGCAGATAGCCCACTGGGGTACCATGTCGCGGTTTAACATGGTAAAATTAAACAGACACAGTATACGGGCTCCGAGCCGACCAGTCCTTGTGTTGTCCCTTTAATGCCGAGCGCCAGGCAGGGTATCAACAAGTACCATCTATTTACGTATTCTGGTATGATCCACCCGGGGATTGAAATAGCAGTCTTCCGTTCTCCAGAGGCTCTATCCACTACTCATCTGCAGAAATAATTTATGTACATGGGGTTTAAATACGTCCCCACCAACCTGTGCTTGTTCGAGGCAACTAAACTGGATCGGGTGGTCAGGTGCGCGCATTCTTCTCCTTATGCATTCTCTGTCCAGGAGTTTTATCTAAAGACTGCTCTGATATAGCTGAAATAGTGTTGCGGCGTTAAACAACATTCACTTACTTTTTTATGTTTTTGAAACTCGCCTATATTGTTATTTCTTGTTATGAACCTATGTATGAATTCACGTCTCTCCCATCTCTTTCTATATCATTATAGACCCGTGAAGATTCCGGGGTAGAATAGGTCTTCAGCAACCCACGCTTGCCGTAAAAGGTGACTATGCTTGTCGTAAAAGGCGACTAACGGGATCGGGTGGTCAGGCTCGCTGACTTGGTTGATGCATGTCATCGATCCCAATTGCATGGATCGATGCTCATGATATTAATCACTGGATTGTCTGGTTCAGACTCGATTATTTACAGACCGCCGTCATATAGCTGGAATATTGCTGAGTGCGGCGTTAAACAATAAAACCAACCAAACCAATCTATATCATTATGTTGTAGACAAAACTTTAAAGTACCTTCAGTGCTGTTTGAGAATTCCAAGAAAATAGATTGAAAACTTATATTGTGTAGTGGTTCATTATATTGGATCCTGAGACAGGTTATTCGGTTTTATCATGGAAATCACACATTATGAAGATTCTCAAACGTTCCCTGTTGTTTCGAAACATTTAATATACCGACATTGTTTGCTTGCCCCCACACAACCTCGCAGAGATTTAAATATGACCTTGGCAGCCGAAACTAATCTACAAGTCCTCATTCCGTTCTGGTGTGTACACTTGAGAAGATAAACACAGAAGCTGTCGTTTCACATTAGTGCAAGATGGGCTACCTTTCATCGTATAGCACGTACATGACACGACCTACATATATGTAGGTCTTTCTGAACACCTGTTATGTACATATTCATGCATATAAGATAAGCTATATGATTGCTAATTCTTGTGCAGTAGAAAAACTTATTTTATTCTATTAATATAAAAAATGAATATGAATTGTATAACAGGCTATAAGAAAATGCGGTGGATTTCGCCAAAATATTAATTGTTTTACATGCCTTCTGTTAATGTACTAATATATTGGAAGGAAAACTGAACGAGTTGCAAAATTATTCATTTTATCGTTACGACCAATACAATGCGCCAAACACAAAGCTTCGAAAGTAAACTTGGGGTGGACTGTTTTCTGAAAGCACCCTTCGGTGTTCCGTTTTCAAACCTTGAAATCTATATATCAGACAAACATTCTTGTATTGTGCGATAAAAGTCATTTCAATGTATTTCAGTTTAGCCTTCTTAAAAGTAAGACACTGATTTGTATTAGTTTGTTTTGTTCCCATCAAATAAGGACACTATTTATGAAATATGCTCGACGTTTGTTGTTTAGTTGTAATGGGAAACTTGGTCCTAGATCTTAACTTAACTTTCAGGATCATGTCTAAGTGACGGTGTTATGCGTGGGTCGATGTATTTCAGTAATATCTCAGTGAACCACATTGCACTAATGATCTTGTTTCAGTACTGAAGGACGCACCGCCCAAACCCCCGAGCCGGGCGCAGATGTTGGCCGTGGAAGCTTCTAAAAACGAGCACTACCTTTCATCCCTGTCCAGACTGCTGAAGAACCCGGGGTTCATTATGCTTACGATATCCTACGGTTAGTCTCACACAGCTGCGGTGGGGTAGTCTAGTGGTTAAAGTGTTCACTCGTCACCCAAGACCGGGTTCTATTCCAAAATGGGTACAATGTGTGAAACCTATTTCTGGTGTCTCCCGCCGTGATTTTGATGGAGTATTGTTAAAGGTGGCTCAGAACCATATTCACCCAATCATGTGTACAGATGTCTTTAATTCGTTATTAAGACACCATATGTCCGGGACACACCCCCCCCCCCCCCCCCCCCCCCATGTTGGGTAAGCCTATGAGCCCATACTTTGGAGCGTTACTGAGTGAGTGAGTATGGTTTTACGCCGCTTTTAGCAATATTCCAGCAATATCACGGCGGGGGACACCAGAAATGGGTGGAGCGTTACTGTCCACATTAACGGAGTTTCATTGTACACGTTAAATATGAATGATTATATAGACGTACATCTATTTATGTATTTCAGGTTGTTGAAATCTATTGGAATCCATATGTTTGCTGTCTATAAACAACAGTGTCGACATTGTGATTTTCGGGTAAAAATATTGGTCCCCAGCAACATATTCTTGTAAGAGGCGAATAAGTGGATCGGGTGTTCAGACTCGTTGACTTGTTTGATCGAATGTCATCGTGTCACAAATGCATGGAACGATGCTCATGGTGTCAGTCGCTCGTCCAGACTCCATTATGTCCAGGTCGGCGTTATATAGCTGGAATATATAACCAAACGACCTCTGAATGTATTTTTTAACAAAGACCTGATACATTGTATGCTGACATGAAAAACTCAAGATCATTTCACGCAACAGATCCAATGGCCCTCTCTAAGCCGCCCTGGTATTGTTCGTTACGCTATTGGTTTGTACGTTACGACCCTTGCGGCAGTCTGATCGATTCCAGTCGACCTCAGCACTGTTATGACTCATTCCCATTGTCTAAGCTATCGACATAGTGTCACAGTGAAGCCATGCGATCATTGCTTATTTTCTTCATCAGCGTAATAAAAATGAAAAAAACAGTTGTGGTACCAAGCATGCCATTCTTGAAAACATTGAAATTGATTACTTTCGAAAAAGACTAGTGCAATATCTTCCAAGACATTGTCCTTTGTACCCTCAAAACAGAGCGTGGTGCATCATGCTTCACGGTAATGGCATGCCAACATCAATTGTTCCACACGTCAAGCCGTGGTATTGGTTAACGTTGGGATGACGTTGTAGGTTAAGAGACATCATTACTGCGATGTCCTCGGAACGTTGTTTATCGTCTCTGGGGATGTTATTTATGCTCTATCCAAATGTATGGTTACTTTGTGGATGTCTCTTTAAAGCACTGAAGAACCTTGATGCATGTCCATGAATGAAGGAACTGTTTGTGGATGGTTAAATCATTTCAGGAAGTCAGTTAACAGGTCAACATGTTGGCATTTTATGCAAGGGGTAATGTAACTCAGTAATGACTGTAAATAAATGATTGTGTACAAAATACATTACTGAATTTTCGTTTCAGGTATCAATACTGGGTCTTACTATGCTATATCAACGTTGCTTAATGCTGTAGTCCTATACTATTTTGAGGTACGTATGCTTCTCAAAATGTTAAACGGGTGAGGATCCGGGGTAGATTAGGTCTTCAGCAACAACCCATTCTTGCCGTAAAAGGCGACTATGCTTGTCGCAAGAGGCGACTAACGGGATCGGGTGGTTAGGCTCGCTGGATTGTTTGAAGCATGTCATCGATCCCATTTTCGTTGGTCGATGCTCATGATATCAATCACTGGATTGTCTGGTCCATACTCGATTATTTACAGACCTCCGTCATATAGCTGGCTTATTGATGAGTGCGGCATAAAACAACAAACCAAACTAAAATCTCAAAATGTTATCGCGAACGTTTCGTTCTAGCCCAGGCTGTTGGTATTTTAGATATTGCAATATTACAGTATTGCTATGGTTACGAGCAAAGCTGGGATAAGCCGCATGGGGGTTCTGCGTTAGGGTAGTTCCACCACAACCTATACTGGTTGTGAGAGACGATCAAGTGAGTGGATCGAGTGGGCATTCTGGGTCACTTGGGTGTCATCATACCCAGACTGCATGGATTATTGTTTACCATATGAATCACTGGATTGTCGGATCCAGCATTTTCACCTGCATTTTCACCTGATGACAAGGCTGTCCGCAATGAAAGAGGCTCAGTCGTCTGTTGGGGAGCGTCCTTGAAAGTTAATTGGAGTTGAATCTGAATATGGTCCGTTGTAGTCTAGGTATTCACAAGGGTTTAGCTTAGTATCCATGCCAACCTTCTGTATTTCAGATTGCACTCAATGTTTTGACATTGGCCCATGTACTTTTGCATGGTATCGATATTTCGATGATCCATTAAACTTTCGATGAATGCACATATGAAATTGCGATTTTCAACGCCATAACAACAAGTTGCATTGTGTCTATGATGTCCGCTGAGGTCATGTTGTTTAATGCCGCCTCAGCGGTATTCCATCAATATGACGGCTGTCTGTAAATATAGAGTCTGGTCCAGACAGTCCTGTGATTGACAACATAAGGATCTATCTACGCAGTTTAGATACGATGACATGTATCAACCAAGTTGGCCTGACAACCCCCTCTCGTTGCTGAAGACCAGTTCTAACCCGGATCTCGGGACCCTTAGGCACACACACACACACACACACACACACACACACACACACACACACACACACACACACACACACACAAACATACATACACCAGGGCGATAGCCTAGTTGTCGCTCGTCACGCCGAAGACCCGGGTTCGATTCCCGACATGGGTACAATGTGTGGAGCCCATTTCTGGTGTCCCCCGCCGTGATATTGCTGGAATATTGCTTAAAGCGGCGTAAAACCATACTCACTCACTCACTCACTCATACATATACCAGATGCTACTTCCATAGCTCACGGTCTTTCGTAGGTTACCTCACAAAAGAGTCCTATAAGATGCAAGAGATTGCCACGTCATTTAGCGGGCGCACATTAAGACCGATGAGCGGGCGTTAATAGCTAATGTCTGCGTGACATGTCGGCCTTCACATGCCATCAGGTATTACATGGTGCGCGGTGTAGAGTATGTGTGTGGAATAGTTTGTGGTAAGATGTTACATTGGACGAGGAAGCTTTCGAGAGTGATCGATAATTGCTGCTAGGATGTCATCATTCTTGTATACAGGCTCTGAAGCCATTTGTCATCTAATACTAAGTCCATCAATAATGGCCTGTCTTCCTTTACCCAAGTGGATGCTCACGTCCTTTTCTAATACGCAATATTTTTTGCATTCTCGGCTCCCCGAATATACAACCCATACTGGCTTTGAGGCGCTAAAACGTTAACAGTCATAATAACATCCCGTCCTATCGGATACCCATTGACTGATGGGTGAGCAGAGGCATGTTTCGAACAAAGTTTCTTGTACTTCAGCACGGGACCGAAACCCTAGAAACTCTCAGAAGTCAACCTGTGGAACACGGTCACCCTAAACTATGCGACCAGTGTTGCTTAACTTCACCTGATTTGTGATTATTATACATGCATTATTATCGTATTCTCAATCACCGCAAAACATAAATATCTCAATAGACATTAAGGTGTAAGAACTGATCGAAAGAACGATTGGACCGTCCCATATATCATGTAAAAAGCAGAGTTATGGTCCTTAGGGATAAATATGATCGCCAGTTGTCCTTATGTAGAGGGAAATACAATGGCAAGTAATAATATCAAGTCGTCCCATCGATGCCGCCCAATCTTATCCATACTATCAATAGACGTAATAGCATGTCATCGATCCCAATTGTGTGGATCGGTGCTCATGATATCAACCACTGAATTGTCGGGTCCAGACTCGATTATTTACAGACCGCCGTCATATAGCTGGAAGAGTGCTGAGTGCAGCGTAAAACAACCAGCCAACCAATCAATCAATCAACGTAATCAACTGTGACGTGCCCAAGGGACGCAACTCTGTACATCGAATTGAGACACCTTGGGCCACCCGTACCCCGACACATCATTAACACGAACAATGAACATCAGTATTGCTTCATGCAACGACCCCATGTGCATGAACAATAGTAATAATAGTTATGGTATTGATAGTAATGTAGTATTAATTCAACCAATAATGGCAATATCGACACATGCTCACACATGGGTCAATAAATATATTTGTTTTGGCATGGTTATTGTAAACTAGTTATAGTAAAACCAATGAAGTCCGTCTGCCCGTGGGCCCTTACGAGGACATTTCTTTCATTCTTTTGAAACACTTTTGAAAGCTATATGAGAGTAGCAGTGCGAAGTTTGATTTCAATTTTTTGGTTTCCTGAAAAAAGTAGAAGTTTTTTTCTTATTTTTACTTCAACATTTGTGTGACTTGAAAACTACCTAGGGAACAGTTTCCATTCTGATTGAAGAGGTGCAGTTCAACGTTTGAATTTGTGTTTGTGAGTTTGTATTTTTTAAAGTATATGGTCTTTTTCATGTTGTGAACATAGAATATGTTTTTACTTCAACATTTGAACGACCTTTAACTTAAAACCACTTCATAGATTCTATTCCATTTGGGGGTACAGTTTCTGTACCAATAGCAGATGTGCAGTGCAAAGTTTGATTTCGATATGCGGACTTTCTGGGAAAATATTGCTTTTTTCATGGTTTGAACTTGACATATGTTGGAGTCGGAGTCGGAGTCGGAGTCGGAGTCGGAAGTATCAGAGAGCCCGGCTCGCCTATTGTCTTGTTTATGTTTATGTTTACGGGTCGCCATCGACACAATGAATGGCGGCATTACAACACATTGATCATTGATATTTTTAACTTTTTTTTTTATGAATTACGTTGCTATAATCTGGTGTGCCCCATCACATTCCAGGGTCAGGAACAGAACGCGGGTCGTATTGGTCTCACCATCGTCCTGGCAGGGGTGCTGGGGTCGGTGGTGGCTGGAATATGGCTCGACAAGACAAAGACTTTCAAGTGAGTGAGCGAGTGATGGTGCGAGTGATGAGTAAGTTTGTTTCAGTGAGTGAGTGGTTTAACACCGCTTTGAACAGCATAGTGAGTGAGTTGGGCTTAGTGCCGCTTTTAACAGTATTCCAGTTATATCACGGCGTGTCAGCTTAATGTAGGAGGAAAGCCCGAAGTGATGCATGTCTCAGACGTTAACCACTTCGGTGAAACCCACGAGGACTGGTATGGTGCTGAAAAACCTAGAAACATAATCGGGGCGAACCGGGATTCGAACCCACAGTCATAGGTTTCTGGCGTGCCCAAGGGACTCGCGGCGCCTTAGACGACTGGGCCACCCGTGCCCCCCTTAAACAGCATAGGCTGCATGGCATGGACATATGATCTCTGTGAATACACGTACCCTCTACAAATAGAAGAATATTTGAAAGGTAATGATACACGATAAGTAGACAGATGAACAGATTCACTACATAGATCTGAAATAGCGGAGGGTAAAAGTTTTCGATTTTTTTGGACACGCGACATACCTGATTGATTAGGGTTCCTGTCTGTGTCAGACAAGACAGACGGAGAAGATCTATAGTTTGTTTGCATTCATTCAGCTGCAAATTCTCTTCATGAACAGATCATGTGGTACCTTTCTGTACTTGTTCTACCTCTCTGTGTGAATATCTGGGGAAGCATCCATAGACGGTCGTTTCAAGTGAACTTTCTGATCGGCCAATCAGCGTCTGAATTTTCTGGATGAAAGAGCGAAGCATTCAAGCCGGCATATCAGACGTCTGTATCGCGAAAACGAAATTTGGGATGATAAAGGCCGCGACATTATGTGGATGTAGATATTTTATACATCCTGTGGGTCTCTACACCCAATCATGATTAAAGTCGTAATAAATAAAAGCGACAAAACCCTTTCCATATTCATATGAATGTGAGTCGATTGTGCGATTCCGATTATATCATGAACATGTGTATGTAAATCATTATCAGATATTGATAATATCAGGTGGCACCTGTCACAAACACATGCAAAGGCAAGACAACTGTTAACTTGAAAATACACGGGAACGTATGGTGCAAGTCAAAGTATTTGGTTAAAATCAAAATTCCCGCTCGGGGTTAACCTGCCGCGACATATATGCAGGTGTCCTTAAAATATCGGACGAAAAGATCTTATGATAATGTGATTGGTCAAATACAAGTGTCGTTCACACTAAGATAATGGGTTGAAGCGTATGGTAGTTCTGACACAGTTCGTGATTTAGCGTAACGTATCGTATACTCCCCAGGGAGCTGAGAAAGAAAATAGATTGCCCACCGACACATTGACAGGGTTATATTGTTGTTATTGTTTTCATGAGATGGTCCACAGCGCATTACAAATATCCAGTTGTTGTTGTTGTTGTTATTATTATTCTCATTATTATTATTATAAGAAGGGTACAATTCAAAAAGACATATAAACCTACCACAAAAGTCATTTATCAGAATTGTACTATTCGAAAGGCAATTTCCGCAATGTGTTAAATCGATTCTTCCACTGACTATGTTTTTTTGGCAACAATTATGATATTGGACCTTCATTGGCAATTTCCAGGGGCACCTCGCTGGCAATCTACATACTGTCTATGGTGGGGATGGTTGTATTTACATTCACTATGAACCTGAGTCATATCTGGATCGTCTTTCTAACAGCTGGGTCATTAGGGTAAGTATTTCTTTGAGTGAGTGCAGTTAACGTGAACAGTATTTCAGTCAAATAACGGGCTGTCAGCTTGATGTGGGAGGAAGCACGATGTCAGTCATGCGTGTCTTAGACCTTTACCACTTTGGTGCAGCCTACGAGCACGGGGATATGGTGCTAAAACGTATGACCATGATCAGGCTGAATTTGTGTTCGAACCCACGATCATAGGATCCTAGTACGTCAAAGGGGCGTAACTCTGTAAAGCGAACTGAGTGGCGTGGGCGACTTGGTCATCTGTGTTCCATACTGAGCACTTTGAAATCAGCAATTACTCACTCTACATATAACCTTGGCACAAAGGTCACAGGCCCGTGAAGATCCGGGGTAGAATAGGTCTTCAGCAACCCATGCTTGCCGTAAAAGGCGACTATGCTTGTCGTAAGAGGCGACTAATGGGATCGGGTGGTCAGGCTCGCTGAATTGGTTGATGCATGTCATGGATCCCAATCGCGCTGAATCGATGCTCATGATGTCAGTCACTGGATTGTCTGGTCCAGACTCGATTATTTACAGACCGCCGTCATATAGCTGGAATAACGCTGAGTGCGGCGTTAAACAACAAACCAACCAACCAACAAACTAACAAACAAACAATCATGGTGCAACAATTCGCTTTAATTCCTCACCACGAAAGAACACAGTACTTCAGACAAGTGTACGTTTTGACGTTCATTTCGTCGCTATATGGCTGAAATAATGCCGATGCGACGTTGAATGTTAACTCACACATTTGATGCTAATTGTGTAACGATTTGCAAGGACAAAGATGAACGTGATCTGCGCAAACATCATCAGCGGCTCGGTGTTGTGTTGATCTTGCTTTTAATCAATCAAACAACCCTACTTTCCGTCATCGTCACCCACAGACGGCTTATTAAATCAAGGACCAAGGATTCTGGTACTTGTGGTTCGATCCCCCTGGCAGCTTAAATCCAAAAGACATTAGTTGGCACAAGCTGTTACACAAATGTCTGGGCGGAGCATTAAGGGGATACATCTTGCCGACTCAGTTTAATGTGTCTGAGTGGGGTGTCAGTGTAAAAAGAACTGCCGCATGGTGTCTGGGTGAGTTAGCACTTAGTCCGGACTAATACAAGCAGACACTTAGCCTTTCCATGTGAGCTATTGGTTGGCAGCATGGTCTTGGAGCGAACCAAAACGTCATCTGTTTAATGTCTTGTTATTTTGTCAAGAAGTGTTGAGTGAGTGAGTGATTGAGTTTGATTTTACGCCGCTTTTAGCAATATTCCAGCAATATCACGGCGGGGGACACCAGAAATGGGCTTCACACATTGTACCCATGTCGGGATTCGAACCCGGGTCTTTGGCGTGACGAGCGAACGCTTTAACCACTAGGCTACCCCACCGCCCCAAGAAGTGTTGAGGAACTAGACTTACATCTAGTCTCTGAAATGAACATATCGTACAGAAAAGAACAGTTGTTCAGTTATCTTAATAAAAATATAATAAAAGGGAGCCCAGTGTCTCTCTTTTTCATTTTCTGATACTGCAGTAATCTAGACTTGCCAAACATTATAGACTTGCATGGGTTGTATTTGATATATATTTGAATCAGGGTCTGTAAGACAGACTATTGAGGAACGTACACTTTAAGCTGCTTTGACTATTGAATGCTGGTAACAGTAACATGATTGAAAGGTCAAGGCATGCGGGCTGGAATCTGTCATTTGGTTACCATGTAATGGACCAGTGGGGATCCGGATCAGACTAGGTCCCAGCATGCAATGCAGGTCGTAAGGACCGACTAATCGGGTGATCAGAATCGGTGACTCGGTCGTATCCCATGATGTCAGTCACTGGGTTGTCTGGCCCAGACACGATCATTTACAGACCGCAGCCATGTAGCTGGAATTGTGGCGGATTTATACAATCAGTCATTCACCTCATACAATGAATGAATGTATACCGTTGATGTTATCACTCTTATTTTGTCCCAATTACAGTTTTTTCATGACGGGTTATCTGCCAGTGGGATTTGAGTTTGCGGCAGAAATTACATTCCCTGAAGGAGAAGGCACTTCGTCTGGTCTTCTCAACGCATCAGCTCAGGTAGGAATTACTTCTCTGCGACGTAAATGTATCAGTACAGATATTGCCTTGATTGATCGTTATTTCATATTTAAGTTACGTGTACTTAGTGGTGGGGACACCAGAAATGGGCTCCACTCATTGTACCCATGTGGGGAATCGAACCCGGGTCTTCGGTGTGACGAGCGAACGCTTGAACCACTAGGCTACCCGACCGCCCCTACGAATGAGTGAAAGGTAAAAGTCCCTTCATTATTCCGGACGAGTATCCATAATTACGGGAGGAAAATTAATGATCAATTTTAAGAAACAAAGATGTACCAAAAGCACTCTTATGTCGAAACTAAACGGACGAGCTACTATTTTATCCAGTAAGGTATATAATATTTGTTTGCACTATCTGTTGTCATGGTTTCATATATTTTTCCCGATTTATGTCACGCAGGGTTTTCAAAGTGGATATGATAAATTTTACAGTCAGCTGACCCTCTTCAGTGTTGACCGTTGTTTATAATAAGAACACTAGTAGGGTAGCCTAGTGGTTAAAGTGTTCGCTTATCACGCCGAAGGCCCGGGTTCGATTCCCCACATGTGTGCAATGTGTGAAGCCCCCTTCTGGAGCCCACCAATGTGATTTTGCTTGAAAATATTGCTGAAAGCGGCATAAAACCCAACTCAATAATCAGTGACGTGTGTGTGTTTGTGTGTCTCAATATCACCATTAACCATGAAACTGTCATATATATTTCACTGATTTGGGTAAACAGATCGCTGGTTTTGAACGACTTGATCAAGGACTGCCAAAAAAACTGATCTTACACCCATTGAAAAAGATGTATGCGCCAATATCTAAAGGATGTCATACTAAATCTTTCAACATGTAAATGTTTTATAGACCGCATCCCAAAATAACCACAGAACGCTGCTGTCGGGTAATTCCGCATTGAACCACTCACTCATTATATACTGATTTAAGACTATATAACGGTCTGGAAAACACTTACCTTCGATCGATTATCTTATCAAGTATTTACCATCAGAGACACTCTGACAGCTAAACTGTTTGAACGTCGGTGCTGTCTTTGGAAAATCAATGCTTTATGTATTAATCAATCTATTTTGCAGTTTTTTGGCATCATCTTTACGATCGGGATGAGGGCAATGATGAATCGCTTTGGTGTGCTCGCTGGCAACTGTACTCTGGCTGTGGCGCTATTGGTCGGGAGCATTATGACTGGTAGGCAACAATTGCCCTTCTTTAACCATCTGATCTCAAGGACTATAATTCTGTATTACGTAAGGCACATTTCCGAGTGTGCTGCTTGCTTTTAGAGACAAACCATTAATCATTAACAGAGCCCCGGGTTGGGAAGGCTTACTCAGAACGACGCGATTATCTCGCGTTCTTTATGTCAGTGAATATGATACCCTTGACTGTATCACAGTCCCTGAACCATTATATTTTCCCTTCCTCACAGCCTGTGTAACCCTAAAAGAAGCAAGTCTAGATTTTCCAGGATTTAGGAATCAGGATCCAAATCTGTTTTTACTTTACATGTAGTTTCTTGTCTCTGTCAAAATTATTTATTTTCGGAGACGTAGCGTTAGTCTAATGATCTCTGTGCATTAGACCATGCCTTTCTGTGTATCGTAATTGCCTGGGTCATTTATTAGAAACATTGTGGACGATTTGTTCTCAGCACGATCAATAAACTGTTGTTTGGATATCTAGATTACAGAGCTTCAGATAAGCAGCGTATTCGCGTAAAATCCCCACCCCACCACTCCAAAATATTCAAAACCAAATTACTTTCAATTAACTTGCGTACAGAAACGCATGCATTAAACGAAAAACTCGAATGTATAAAAACAGCTCGCGTAAATACCCAAAGAAGCTTTTTCAGCATGCGTACAAGAAACTAATGTCCGAAACACAATTACGAGCTAATATAATTTCCGAGTCAAGCCTATATATTTAGAACAGTTATATACATCTAAAACATTATTTTTGTTTAAATCTTAAAATGTTCACTAATTTTGGGAATAACACAATAGAGTGATGCATAGATGAGAGAAAAATATTGATTACCCAATGAAAAATGTAATAACCCAATTGAAATAGAAAGTAAAAACTCAATTGCTCAAAACGTTATCTGGACAATCTGATTGTCTTGGTTTCAACACTTATTTTTCCTTTGCTGTGCTGTCATAGATTCTTTCTAGTTTTCTGCATAGTTAGAAAAATGTAAAAATGTTTAAGTTAACTGTAAATGTTTTGTCATTCATGTGATGAAGGACCAAGGTCTTGTCCTGAAACGTTGTTACAAGAAATACAGAAGCTCTTATCCATGTAAAGGTTATTTCTTCAATGACTTCATGTTCTACTAACTTTTACCCCCCCCCCCCCCCCCCCCTGATTTTCATGTCATTCTTGTCAAACGAAGTATTTCTTGTATATTTAATAAATCATGCACATACTGCTTTTATATATTATGTATTTAGGAACTAAATACTATCAAAATAATTATCCAAAATAGTTTCTCCTTTAAATTCACTGTGTTATGAGCCTTACTTAATAAGTGCTGTCGGAGAAAGAAAAACAGACAGGAGGATACACCATTAATTGAGATCGAGGGCTCTTGCTAAAAATGATCTGACGATATTCAAAGAATAATTCAGTTCTCTTGACGTTGCGTTTCTGCACGTGTTATAAGGGAGGTTATAGTGACAACTTAGGCCTCTCACAGTCTGACATAACATATGTTTTCTTTCTTGTAGCATTTATCAAAGCGGATTACAGGCGACAGAAGGCAGGACAAGAGGTATGTGAATATATTATACATAGCCAGGTTGCCGGACTAACGCTGTAGAGAACTCACATGTAAAGATGTACTCTTGGAACGGCAGCATCCGGGTTTTCTGAGCTTCATTACATCTAAATTACAGCTTTGTTTCTAGAATGAAAATCTCATCAAATACGCAAGCATCTGCCTCATGTGAACCCTTTTGAAAGTCCTTTTCATTTCATTAGAACTGACTGAGACGTTTTAAGCTGAAATAGGGGATAAACATGTTTTTTTCAGATTTGCGGATATTATTAGGTATTTACCTTAACGTTTTTAGAATCTTGCAAATTGCTTGTCCTGCTAGCGATATCTAATCTACCTTAGACCATGATTTGGTGATGACCGCATTCCACCGAAAGAAAACATTAGCCGGTGGTTTCAAATGTTGAAATTTCCGGGCTTCGAATATTCAATAAAAGCTGCAAAACCGAAAACTTTATCAAATTTAGTATTTAATTATCGGGTATCCAATTCGCCAAGCAGAATGCCACGTTGTTCACGTTTGTGATTGAAGGGTAAATACGAATTCATGCGCAGGGAATGATCCAAGAGATTCCCGGGTTTCGAATCACTTTTAAACACGTTTTTAACCAATCAGGTTGCAGCACACAAATTCATCAGTTGATCATTATTGATACAATATGATTATAATTCTTGTCTGGATGTTGAGGGTACTAATAAAAGAGGCTTTAGTTCCATGTCTTCTCTCAGAGCTCCACAGGTCCATAGGCCGAACCCGAGGTCACCTAGCAGAGCTCTGAAAAACTCCTCGCCTCTAAAATGTATTTTCCCGCGCTCTGAGATTAAATCTGCAATTGGCTCATTTCGTAGTGATTTACGAGTAAAAAAGATGTTGCACACAATACAAAATAACGACCGGGTGTCATTCTACCGAGATGATAAAATTTTAAAAAAATACACGGAGAAGGGGTGAAATGTGACTGGCCAGACGGGCCATCTACCGTACGTTTCAGCAGGCCCTTTATAATTTCAACTGGCCACGGGCCAACGGGCATGCTGTTGAAGCGACGTGTGCTTCTCCGTTTCATAGTCAGGTCATGAATGTGGCACGAGACAGGTGATCCACGTCCAAGGTCTATTTCACGTGTCATGTTTAGCATTACCAACTGTAATACAGTCGAGTGTGATAACCCGTTGGGATTCCGGGGAGTAATAGACCCTTATACCCGTGTGACAATACGTGGGGCGATCAGCTCCGGGTGGTCTGGCTAGGACACTGAGTTGCCTGGATCACTCGCTATTTACAAGCCGTTGTGGCGCCAGACAACAGGCGCTGATTACTCGATAATAGTTCATATTTTTGTGAAGGCTATTATCGTTACTAAAATTGGTCAGTCGTAAAAACCAATACAAGTCGGTCGGCTGACCTGTGCGGACATCATGACGTCCAAATTGACCCTGTTCATACTTTGTGTTACGGTGTGCCGAACAAAGCTACTGGCGTTCATAAGTCAAATATGATGTCGCATAAACATGTTTTTTAAAAAAGGATCTGTTCTCTGAACACGTAATGATACATTCGTCACTTGTGGCACTAGCGTGTACGAGGATTTACAAGTTGAACGTACGCGTCTCCTTGTTGTCCACACAGCTCTTGAAATCCCGTACCCACCGCCATTGAAACCTGTAACGCATGGTTTAAAGATGGCCATATGTTATGGATACGAATACTTGCTACTAGATTTCGTTCGGGGAAAATATTGATGTTTTTATAGGAAACTCATCGAATGTATATTATTAATGACGTTCCAGTTGAGTAGTGAATGTATTGTGACGTCATCCGTGGTATGTGATGTGTTTGCAGCGTTGCTAATAGCAGTGAAACACCCCGCTTACTACATAAAATATTTCTTTTCGTTACGTATACACATTTCGTTTTGTATTTTCTTTCAGTATTTCGCCAAATTGGACAACATTGAGATTGAAGTTCGCGAAAACAACGAAGAGGGGGACACTGAACTAGCGAAGGACATGTAGGCACTTTCAACACGGCAACTTCCTGGAGCATTTAGTCTGTGTGCTCTCGAAATCAAAATGACATTAAATCGGATATCTTGTTGTTGGCTTGAATTTTATGTGAAAATGTGGTAATGGTCGGTTGAAATGGTATTGACCTTTGTGGGTATTACCTGACCTTCACTTGACTTCATTGTGTTTGAGAATTTACAACATGTCGTGTCGTGTTTCTTATGATATGCCTAGTGACTGTACCACCCGGTGTTAATGGTGCTTGGTAAAATGGAGTGTGATTTCCAATCCTTTTTATTTATCAAACTGAAAACCAACACTATAAGGCACCCACATTCGGTTTAGTCCGCCAACTTTATCAGTAGATACAATGTATGGATAACAACTTCTCTATTTTAATGTGATTGCAGTGTTTAGGTAATGATCCTTATACCGTTGTCAAGCAAGGCTGAATAATGAAGATGGCAGAGTATATATAGTATGTGGAGGATTAACAGTAACAACAGTTGCATAAAAGAGAGAGATTAACATGAGTAGGTTAAATAATAACAACGGATGCTTGGTTTGTTGTTTTACGCCGCATTCAGCAATATTCCAGCTATATGACGGCGGTCTGTAAATAATCTAGTCTGGACCAGACAATCCAGTGATTAATATCATGAGCATCAACCCACACAATTGGGATCGATGACATGCATCAACCAAGTCAGCGAGCCCGACCACCCGATCCCGTTAGTCGCCTTTTACGACAAGCATAGTCGCCTTTTACGGCAAGCATGGGTTGCTGAAGACCTATTCTATCCCGGAATCTTCACGGGGATACAGAGGGATAATACTGTACCAACATGATGGACGGAGAACATGATGAGGAAGCCAATGAGACAAGGAGCCAAGTACACAGGATACGTATACATAGGTAGGGTGACTATTGCTAATGAATTCATAGTAGGCAGATTGGATGATTTTTTTATTTTTTTTTATTTTGATTTTTTTTAAAAATAGCCTTGATCTCCGTTTATTGATGGGCTTGTGACGGCGAATGTGGATTGCTTTATTAGTTTCCTTAAGTGAAGTCCTGGAGGTTGTTGGCGAGGATTTGGAAAATTTCCCTGTTGATGTGATTAGAGCAGTTGCTGATATCGTCCGAGATGGCTGATGTACCGTCTCATTTGATGCTTGAAGTTTGGTGCTCTGGTTATCAGTTTTGGACTGATGATCTGACATCATT